>NC_059160.1:148760037-149477537 GCF_019923935.1 Bubalus bubalis
AGAAAGTCCTCAAAGTCCAGAGGCCATTATGAAAAAGATGTGACTTGTATTTTTTGTGTAAAATACAAAAAATTTAGTATATTAATAGGCACTATAGATAATGCAACACACTGGAGAAAATATGCATAATAGATACTAAAATATGGATCTGTATCTATATACATATAAAGAGTTCTTAGTTCTTGTTAATCAATAGGTAAAAGAAAACAATCCAATTAAAAAATACATAAAGAACAGAATAAGCAATTTAAAAAGAAATATAAACAGCCCATCAAACAAAACTAAAAAGATGCTAAAACTAAAAAGTAATCTGAAAACTACAAATTAAAATGTAAAAATCTGCCTGTTACATTAGTAAAAATGTACAAGACGGATATTCAGTGTCAGAGGCACTTTCATAGACTGCTGGTGGAATAAAGAATGGCACACAGGCTGTCTGAAAGGCAAACTGGCTGTATATTTCAAAACTAAAAACATGTAAACCTTTTAAACAACATTTCTAGGCACATATTCTAGAGGTAATATAGAACAGTTGCACAAGAGACAAGAATATGGGATGTTCATTTCAGTGTTCCCAATAACTGCAAAAATCTGAGACAACTTAAATGTCCATAGATAAAGAAACAGTTAAATAGATTACATACATTCAAACTGAAATACAATCAGCTGTTAAAAAGTACGAACTGACAGGATGAGATTTCAAAAGCATATTGCTAACTTTAAAAAAAGCTGCAGAAAAAACATCATTCCACTGACTTTAAAAAGATATATATAGACATAGAAATTATAAATAGAAATTGCATATAATGCATAGAAAAAGAACTGGAAAATTCACCAAACAGGATAGTTCTGGAAGTGGAACCTTTGCTTCTTAGCCTCCACATAAAGTTATTATTATTTTTAAAGAATGTACTCTTTTTTTCTCTTTCTTCAAATCAAGTATATAGTTTAAACATCTGTAAGATTTTTAAATGTTCTAAAAAAGACAAACAAGGTCAACAAAAAATGTTTAATTTGCAGTTTTCAGATCACAGGAGTCTGCGCATCTTTTTTTTTTAATTGAAGTAGTTATTTTACAATGGTGTGCTAATTTCAGCAAAGTGACTCAAATATAGGTTGATAGGGAAGCATATATCAGACTGTTTTTCAGATTCTTTTCCATTATAGGTTGTATTCCAAGATTTTGAATATAGTTTCCTGTGCTATACAGTAGGTCCTTGTTTTATTTATTTCATATATAGCAGTGTGTCTGTTGGAGAAGGCGATGGCACCCCACTCCAGTACTCTTGCCTGGAAAATCCCACGGACAGCGGAGCCTGGTAGGCTACAGTCCATGGGGTCGCTAAGAGTCAGACACGACTGAGCGATTTCCCTTTCACTTTTCACTTTCACACATTGGAGAAGGAAATGGCAACCCACTCCAGTGTTCTTGCCTGGAGAATCCCAAGGACGGGGGAGCCTGGTGGGCTGCCGTCTCTGGGGTCGCACAGAGTCAGACACGACTGAAGCCGACTTAGCAGCAGCAGCAGCAGCAGCAGCAGCGTGTCCGTTAATTCCAAACTCCCTCCACTCTGCCTTCTCCCTTTGTTAGTTTTCTATGTCTGTGAGTCTGTTTTTTATTTCTTTATTGGATATTTATATTTCTCTCTGTGAAACTGCTTATTCTACTCTTTGCCTAATTTGTCCTTCAGTCACTAAGTCATGTCCGACTCTGCAACCCCACGGACTGCAACACACCAGGCTTTCTTGTCCTTCACTATCTCCTTGAGTTTGCCTAATAAAAAAAAATAAATAAATACAGGAAAATGTTCAACCTCACAGGTAATAAAAGAGATGGAAATCTAAAGTGAGATATCACTTTTCACCTACCATGAGAGTAAATCGTTTCTGGTTTGTTCAATGTCTATTTACTATTGCTAATATAAATGCTGAGAAAGAAATACTTTTTTCCAGTGGATAAAACCTTTCCAGAGGGTGTGTGTAGAAAAAGTCTCTAGGCTCTCCTGTGGTGGGTGGAGTTAAAGAAAAGCTTTTAGATCATCATCCTCCTAACACATCATCAAATGCTTTCAGTTTTCAACCCTTCTGAAGAAGTTCCCTTCTCACCCCTTAAGACTCTTTCTCATCTCATTGTCTTGCTCTAAACCTTTCTTGGAAAAATGTCTCAATGCCTCAAAAATAACTCACATAAAAACATAGGCACACAGCCCACTTAGTTAAAAGGTGTTAGAAAACATGAGAATCTCATTCACACCCACGTGCTATTCCAGCTAAAATCTATACAGAGGGACTGATGCAGAAAGTCAACTCAATTGGAAAAAAAAAACACTGACTCACCTTCAAATCTGCATGTATTTCTTAAAAACACCTAGGACACTGCAGCTGTGTGACTCTGGGCAAGTCATTTAAAAGTTCTCAGTGTCCTCAATATAAAAGGGAGACATAAAATTTGAATTTCAACCAGGAAATCAGAATTTGGACTTTGGAATATAGTTTTAAAAATCTGAAAGCAAATATTTGTGCGTATGTGTGTGTGTGCATGCGCGCAAAGTCGCTTCAGCCATGTCCGACTCTTGATGACCATTTGGACTGTAGCCCGCCATGCTCCTCTGTCCACGGGATTCTCCAGGCAAGGATACTGGAATGGGTTGCCATGAGCTCCTCTAGGGGATCTTCCCAACCCAGGGATCAAACCCACATCTCTTACATTGGCATTGGCAGGCGGGTTCTATAACACTAGCAAAACCTGAAAGCAAATACACCAAAAAAAAAAAAAAAAAAAAAAGCCCCAAACTGCAGCAGTCTACAAAAATGTTTGCCTAAATCCCTCAGTCTGCTGTAATAACAGTTGCCCTATATATGAATATAGATAACCATTTCCACTGTTAAAATCATCAGTTTCTGGAAGCTTACAGATGTTAACAATTGCTTATTATAACTATTTCCCCAAGCAAAGCTCCCTATACAATTATACACAACATGAATATGGTAATTTACTCAATTCTCTGTACAATACAAACCTCATATTTAGCATCATGCTAATATTCAAATTAGTTCCCCCATAGTGTAAATATTTGAGGGAGCAAAATCTATGAATAAAGAGAGACTGAATTTTAGTCTTCTGGCCAATTCCATGTTCAATGTCTGGCCCCCTTATCCCCATTCCAAGGCTCCTTTACTGCAAAAAGAAAGGAATCCTGCTTAGGTTTTCAGTTGCATAGATTTCCAACTCCAGTCCCTAATCTCCCATTTACTAGCTCCGTGATATTAGACAACTGCCTTAATGTTTTAAGCTTCAATTTTCTTATCTTTAAAATTGAAGTATTAGTATCAGCTGAGTATTGTTAAGATAAAATGAGAAAATTGAGGCGGGAAGAGGGGTGGAAAATAAATAAATGAAATGAGATAATGTGCCTAAGACATTAATAATCACTCAATGAATGATAGCATTTATGCTTCTTCTTACTATTATTGACTTAAGAATGTTCCGTGATGTTTAAGAATACTTTTAAAAGACTATTAAATTATGAACTGACCCCTTAATTTTCTCAAGCTTCCATTCTAATTTTATCTCTTCTGAAAAACATAATATGTTTTATTAATGTGTCATAATTTAGAATTTGCTTAATATTTTGTAATTTTTTTAATAGTTTTTTTCCATTTTATTCTTGTCAACTATTGTTGACAAGTACTCCCTAGGGCCGGAATTTTGTTTCATAAGCCTGTGTTCACAAATGTATCGTGTTTACTACATTGTAATGATTTGCTACTCTATTTTGCTCTCTGCGCAATTTCAAGGCAAAGAGCAAGGCTTACTTGTATTTGTACCCAGAAGGCTTAGTTATCAAACACAGAGAGGTCTCAATAAATGTTTGTCGAAAGGATAAATGAACGAATTTATCTTTTCCCCCAACCCCTGCAATGCCTTGCACAGTACTCTACACATAATAGGAACTCAGTAAAGCTTCTTAATGGATTCATGGAGAAGTCTTTTGGACTCAACCACATAAAGCTTTATCTTGCCTCAGAAAATCATTTCAACTTTAAAAATTAGCTACTAACATTACAAATTAAAAGTTGTAATCTAACATATATCAAATAAATAGGTTCAATGACTAACCACAACAAGGCTAGCTCTAGAAGGATTAAAATCCATTATTCTAATTAATGAATTTGTGAACCTCAACATGGAAAAATCCAGTTACATAATCAAAAGAGAGGTTATGCTTTTGCAAATTTAAACGTACCAAAAATAGTGAGAAAAAATGATCAGAAAGCTTGCATCTGTAGATAGAAATGAACAAATTATTTTTCATGCCTGAATTGAAACCACTGTTTTCATCAGAAATAAGAAAACTGGTCCAAACCTGTCTCTAGAAAACACTCCTTGAGACTCAGTGTAAATGCTTTGCCCTCGCAGTGATTTTAACTCCTAGAAGCCTCCTTTTATTTCCAGACTGACGGATATTCAAAACTCTGTCTCCTAAAATAAAAATTCGTTCATTTCTTAAAAGGCAAAGAACCAGAACAGACACAAGGTTTTATATTCAAGTAACTAAAACTATCCCTAGTGCTCAGCCTGGTGCTTCTACAACAGAAACATTTTCTTAGTTTTTAAATCATATTCATGGAAGGTTTAAAAGTCGTACTACACATTCTTCACTGTATGATCTAAACTGAGTTTACACCGCATATATAATCTCATAAGTACACCGTAAAGAAATTCTACACTTGAATGAATCTGGAAAGAAACGTGAGCTTTGCACACACCCCCTTCTTCCAACTCAATACGCACATCTTGGTTTTTTTTCTCAAGAATTTCTCTCTCCCGCCCCCATCCCACACGTTATTTCAGAGCAGCAATCATTCATTACCCCACTCATAGTCTCTCCACCGAAAGAACCTTTCCAACTAATACTATTTCACCCAAACCCTCCATTCACATCTCAGAGTCCGTGGGGGATTTCTTTGGAAGGGGCGGGGGGCGGTGAAGTTCCAGCACGCCACCATTCCCGCCAAGCCCTTTAGAAGGAACCAGGTCTTAGCGCGCAGTCCCGGACTAGTGTTAGGCGGACCCCAGTAAACTGCGAAGGTCTGACACCGCACCCGCCGCTCCACCCCCCCCCCCCCAACCCCCGCCTCTCCGCCAGGGCAAAGCAAACCGGGCCCAATCTCTGGGCTCCCATTCAACATACCCTCCTCCTCGCTGTACCCCATTTCTTCCCACTTATTCCTCGGTGTAGCCCGGTCTCTTTTTCCAATTC
This sequence comes from Bubalus bubalis, assembly GCF_019923935.1. NCBI lineage: Eukaryota > Metazoa > Chordata > Mammalia > Artiodactyla > Bovidae > Bubalus > Bubalus bubalis. Next base: position 148,765,302 of record NC_059160.1, read on the forward strand.
TGACTCCCCATAACCATCTTGCTCCCAACACACATACCCTTCTATACTCCTGCCCCTGCCCCTTGAACCCTTCTACACCCGGGTCCCTCCCCCTTGGACCTCGCGGCAGCTCCAGCCGTTCCCGCGTGCCCTGGTGCAGACCGGCGCCCTGTCCTTATAACCACTGGACCTGGGTCCCACCCAACACGTCACAAGAGGGCCCATTTCTCCCGCGACCCGACCTTCCCCACCCCCTCCCTAAGCGCTACCCCCCCAGCACCCTGTTACCTCCGGCCCCGCCCCCCTGAGGGTGTCGCACTCACCGCTTCTGCCGCCGCATCCTTAACCGCCGCGGCTGCTATAGCTACAGGGAGCCAAGGCAACCAGCTCTCGCGACAGTTTCCACAGCTACGGCGAGAACAGCCGGGAAGAGCCTCTCGCAAGAAAGTAAATGAGTCAGGCTCTAGACGGCTAAGTATATCTCGCGATAGTGTTGTGTAAAATGGCGGCTGTAAGGCGCTTCGGGGGTGGCCCGGAAAGGTTTGGAGGTGGGCGAGGGCGGGGAAGGATCTTGAACTGGCGGGAGAGTCGGAAAACTATTGTAGGTAGGACGCTGGAACGGTCCCATCTGAGGAAAGTTAGTATGGCGAATCCTACACTGGAATAACTTTAGGGATGTGGCCGTCATTTCCCAGTGTCTCAGACTTGGAACAGTGTCACCTTTAACTGAAGTTCCGTCTTCCTGGTATTTTCTTTTTGCCTGCCCAGTAGAGATGGAGCGAGCAAGCCAGAAATTGACCTTTCCGTATCTTCGTTAACCTTTCTTCAGGAAATTCATCCGTTCTTCCCCTACCCTGGTTTGTAAAGGACATTTGACTTAACAGAAATGTTTATGTTTATGTACTGGTGCCCCGCCCCCATCAATTCTCCCTACCAAAATAGGAAATAAAAGTTTGTTGTTGTTGTTTTTAATCGAGCATAAGCACAGGTGTTTGGATGCGGAAGGGGGCCGCGTTGGTGCGTGATCTGAACTTTGCAGTTGCTTGCCACCCTTTGGGCACATCCTTAGTTGATGACTCTCAACACAGTTTTTAAGGGCTTTCTCTCCTGGTGGCTCAGACGGTAACGCGTCTGCCTGCGATATGGGAGACCCGGGTTCGATCTCTGGGTCAGGAAGATCCTCTGGAGAAGGAAATGGTAACCCACTCCACCCTTGCCTGGAAAATCCCATGGATGGAGGAGCCTGATACGCTACAGTCCATGGGGTCGCAAAGAGTCGGACACGACTGAGCGACTTCACTTTCCTTTCCTTTCTCTACTCTCAAAAAGCTGTAAATGCAGACTGAGTAGGATCTGGAACAGAAGATGGATATATAAAGAACGTTGTTCGGTGAGAATAAAAGTAATAAATGGAGAATTCATTTTCTTCTCTCCAAGCCCCTGAATAGCTCTCATAATCTAGACCAGTGCTGTCCAGTAGAAACATACTGTGAGCCATAACATGCAATTTAAAATTTGTAGTAGCCACATTTTTTTAAAAGTAAGAAAAAGGAAATTTAGTAATCCACATAATCCAACATATTCAAAATATTTCGACATGTAATCAATATTTTGAAATTTCTAAAAATATTTATTTTTGGCTGCATTGGTTCTTAGTTGCAGCACATAGGATCTTCCTTGCAGCATGCAGGATTTTTTGCTGTGATGTGCAGATTCTTTGTCTCAGGGCCTGGGCTTCTCTCTAGCTGTGGTGCTGCCCAGGTACAGGAGCACAGAGGCTCAGCAGTTGCATGTGGACAAGCTTAGTAGTTTCAGCATGAGGGTTTGTCTCTAGTTGTGGCCCACCAGCTCCGGAGCAAGTGGGCTCAGTAGTCCTGCAGCATGTGGGATCTTAGGTCCCCAACTAGGGATCCAAATGGAGTCCCCTGCAGTGGAAGAAGTTTCTACTGCTGCTGCTAAGTCGCTTCAGTCATGTCCGACTCTGTGCGACCCCATAGGCGGCAGCCCATCAGGCTCCCCCGTCCCTGGGATTCTCCAGGCAAGAACACTGGAGTGGGTTGCCATTTCCTTCTCCAATGCATGAAAGTGAAAAGTGAAAGTGAAGTCGCTCCGTCATGTCCGACTCTTGGCAAAGTTTCTACTGGAAAGCTCTAAACCCTGCACTAGATAATGCATTATCTGAGTGACTTTAGGAGCACAGTATTATGGGCATGTGATTTATGTAAAAGAACCCCTGAAGTTGCTAACTCAAATGACTGCAGAGCCTAGGTGACTGACAATAAAAGATGACCTGGTGTAAAACGTAAGGTGGTAGTGGAGGCTAGGGCCTGCTAAAGACTACAAGCTTCTATTTGAAAGGGAGGTTTCCTGAAGCCATATGGAAAACAGCATGGAAATTCCTCAAAAAATTAAAAATAGAGCTACTATATGATCCAACAATTCCACTCCTGGGAATTTATCTGAAGAAAATGAAAATGCTAACTAGAAAAGATATATGCACCCCTGTGTTCTTTACAGCATTATTTACAGTTGTTAAAATTTAAAGCAACCAAAGTTCCCATCAATAGATGAATGGATAAAGAATGTGATACATAAATATTATATATATCATGTATATATAATGGAATATTACTCAGACATAAAAAAGAATGAGATCTTGTAATTAGTAACAACTTGGATAGACCCAAAAGGCATTAGGCTAAGTGAAATAAGTCAGACAGAAAGACAGATACTGTATGATTTCACTTATGTGTGAAGTCTAAAAAACAAATGAGCAAACAAAAACTAGAAACAGTTATAGGTACAGAGAAAAAACAGGTGGTTGCCTGACAGAAGGGTGGTGTGGAGAAGAAAGACAGGTGAGGGAGACTAAGGTACAAACTTCCAGTTGCAAAATAAATGTCACTGGTATGAAATGTACAACATAGGGAATATAGTCAATAATTGTGTAAAATCTTTTTATGGTGACATCGTAATGACTTATTGTAGTGATAATTTTGCAATGTATAAAAATATCAAATCACTATGTTGTGTAACAGGAACTATATAGTGTTATAGGTTAATTATACTTCAAAGATAAACTCATAGAAAGATCAGATTTGTAGTTACCAGAGGTAGGGAGTTGACAGGAGTGGGGAATTGGATGAAGGTAATCAAAAGATACAGACTCCCAGATGTAAGAGGAATATGTGCAACCTGATAAATGATTAACACTGATGTATGTTATATATGGAAGTGGTTAAGAGAACAAATCCTATGAGTTCTGATCACAAGGAAAAAAATTTTAATAAAAATAAAGGAGTTCAAAACTCTCCTGAAATTTTAAAACACAATGATGGCAAGCAGATGTCTATAAGCAATATGGACAGCTAGATCTTCTACCAGAATGTGGCCTCTGTGAATTGTGGGATTCATATGAATGAAACATTTTTGAAGAAACGATGTTTTAACACAACAATGTTCAGGCAAAGGGATAGCGGAACCAAAATTGAGGATTTGACTAGATTTCTGGCTAGATACAAGTATGCACTTTAATACATTAAACCACCACTGCAACTTCTAATGATAATTTGATTTCTATATAGACTTTTCTACTAAGAAGATGGCAAATAGATGGGGAAACAGTGACAGACTCTATTTTTTTGGGCTCCAAAATCACTGCAGATGGTGACTGCAGCCATGAAATTAAAAGACACTCCTTGGAAGGAAAGTTATAACCAACCTAGACAGCATATTAAAAAGCAAAGAGACATTACTTTGCCAACAAAGGTCCGTATAAGCAAGGCTATGGTTTTTCCAGTAGTCATATGGATGTGAGAGTTGGATGGGGAGGGAGGTGGGAGGAGGGTTCAGGATGGGGAACACATGTATACCTGTGGCGGGTTCATTTTGATATATGGCAAAACCAATACAATATTGTAAAGTTAAAAAATAAAATTAAATTAAGAAAAAAAAGAAAGCTCAGCACCAAAGAATTGATGCATTTGAACTGTGGTGTGTTGGAGAAGACTCTTGAGAGTCCCTTGGACTGCAAGGAGATCCAACCAGTCCATCCTAAAGGAGATCAGTCCTGAGTGTTCATTGGAAGGACTGATATTGAAGCTGAAACTCCAATACTTTGGCCACCTGATGCAAAGAGCTGATTCATTTGAAAAGATCCTGATGCTGGGAAAGATTGAAGGCAGGAGGAGAAGGGGATGACAGAGGATGAGACGGTTGGATGGCATCACCAACTCAGTGGAGATGAGTTTGAGTAAACTCCAGGAGTTGGTGATGGACAGGGAGGTCTGGCATGCTGTGGTCCATGGGGTTGCAACTGAGCAACTGAACTATACTGAACTGAGCTAAGAAGATAATGTCTCAACCAACCTGGGCTCCCTGTAAATTAATAGGTTTACATCAATATTTCAAATATTCTGAGATTGGAAAAATTAAATTTTTAGGTTTTCAGAGCTGTGGACTATTAGGCCTGGGCATTTTTTTTTACCTCAATTTTAAGGATAGGCATTTAATAATTATTTTATAGTTGACAGGGAAATCTCTTTTGTCACCTGAAAGTTCCTATTTGCTTTTGTATCTCTGATGCCTGATAATAGTACCTGGTATATAGTAGGCATTCAAGAAACATCTGCTGAAGGAATTAGTCCTTAACTTTTGGGGAGGGCTCACAGACTTCTTTAAAAATGTTTTTAAATTTTATTTTATTTATTGGCTGTGTGAGGTCTTAGTTGTGGTATGCGGGGTCTAGTTCCCTGACCAGGGATTGAACCTGGGCCCCCTGCATTGGAAGTGAAGAGTGTTAGCCACTGGACCACAGGAAAGTCCTTTACAGACTTTTAAACATGAGAATCTGATAAAAGTTATGAACCTTTATTCAGGTCCTGTCTGTTCCCTGCCCATATTCCCTCAGCCTATCCTAGAGTTCACTAAAGCTTTGGCAGATAAATCCTATACAAGCCCATAGCTTTCTACTTTAAACACCTGAGTATTCTCCTTGCCTGGAAATGTCAGCAGAGTTAACATTCCCCATAGCAATCTATAGCCAATGAGAGATGGGATTTGATAGCTAAATATTCCAATTTCTACCCCTCCTCAGTGAGGCAATTATAAAGTATGTTTTACTATACTATTTCTCAAAATTTACTAACACATAAAAATCACCTGGAGAGATTAGTATGACATAAATTCTTGAATTTCTGTATTTTTTTGGCCAGAGTTTGCAGGATCTTAGTTACCCAACCAGGGATCAAACCCAGGTCCCTGGCAGTGAGAGCATCAAATCTTAACCTCTAGACAGCCAGGGAATTCCCTTGAATTTGTTATTTTAATCAAACTTCTAGGAGAAAATAATACTGCCAGTCCATGGACCATACTTTAACATTTTTTCTCAGAGTTGCCAGTGAGAATCAGCCCCATTTACCCAAAAGATATTTATTGGCCTTCTTCTCACTCCCTTACATTGCTTAGATTCTTGGATCATCTCCCAAATTTACTACTTGCATCCAAATCTTTGTTTCAGCGTCTACTGAAATCCAAACTATGACAACTCTTCTTAGAAAAATGCATATAGAAATAGTTTTGTGTATGACTTAGAAGTATGGCTTCCCTTGTGGCTCAGCTGGCAAAGAATCGCCTGCAATGCAGGAGACCTGGGTTCGATCCCTGGGTTGGGAAGATCCCCTGAAGAAAGGAAAAGCTACCCACTCCAGTATTCTGGCCTGGAGAATTCCATGGACTCTATAGCCCATGGGGTGGCAGAGTCAGACACAACTGAGCGACTTTCATTTTCACTTCACTTTAGAAGTATGAATCCTCTGAAATTTATTTAGGTTATAAAGGAAAGTGACCAGAGTAAATATCATGTGACTCTAGGTCCATGAAAACTGAATGAGTCTAGGCAGAGTCTAGGAACTTACTGTAATCATTAATGGCTCATGGAATGAACTGAATTCAGCCAGCTCTCCTTAGAAGTTACTTCCCCAGATCCTAGTAAGTCATCTCTCTATTTTTCCTGGTCTGCATCAAACTCTTATTTTGTGAAACATAACAGTAAATCTGGGACTCGCAAGAAAACCCATGCTGGCTTCCCTGGTGGTCCAGTGGTTAAGAATCTGCCTTGCAATGCAAGGGACACCAGTTCGATCCCTGGTTTGGGAAGATATCACATGCCAGGGAACAAGTAAGCCCGTGCACAACTACTGAGCCAGTGCTCCAGAGCCCGTGAGCCACAACTACCAAGTCCACGCGCTGCAGCCACTGAAGCCCAAGTGCCTACAGCCTGTGTTCTGCAACAGAAACCACCTCAATTAGAAGCCCACACACAGCAATTAAAAGTAGTCCCCGCTTGCTGCAACTAGAGAAAGTCCAAGTATAGCAACAATGACCCACCACAGTCTAAAAAATAATAGTAATAAATAAATAAATCTTTAAAAAACTTGAAAGAAACCCCATGCTTGAAGTCAATAAAAAGAGTATTGTCACTCATTCCTATTGGACTTTGATGGTTTCTTCCCAATCATAGTGCTTTCTGGACACAATTGTAGTTGCCCCTATGACCCTTAGGTCTTTTCTTGATGTTTTCACACCGAGCCGGCATACCATAACTGCAGCTGGTTTCTCCTACTTCCTTCTCAATTCCAACATGGCTCCCTATTCTACTCCATCCTTTCAGGAACCTGTAACCTTTGACAGATATTCCTAAGCTCACCCTGGTGTCATCTGGAAGTCTTGTGGCATGCTCTCATTCTGTGATAATTGGATAATCTTGATTATCCCAATTTCTAATCAGCTACATAAACAGAATTAACACCAGGGTCACCAACGCCTAATTTCCTAAACACAGCACACAATTACTTCTTAGCTTTGCCCACACAGGGGCCAGCACATGTGTTTGTGCTGATTGTCTTATGTACTACTGAATAAGTATGTCTTTGTGTACACCTATGAATGTGGTTTGGTGGGTGTGGATATGAGTGTGGGTATGTAATCAGAACTCAGGTCTAGTCTTGAAGTCTGAATAATGAATGTATGGTATTTTACTTTAATTAGTCCCTGTGCATTGTTAGCCTCAGTTTTTGTCTGCCCTCAAATATGAGAGGAAGAATGAGTTCATTTCCTTGAAGTTTATTAACTGTTACTGAAGGCAGAGTAAATTCCATAAAAGAGCAGGTTCCATACAGAGCAGTGGAAGGGGAGCTCTGAGTTGGTAAGAAAAGGTGCTTGGAGTGGGGACTTCGAGTGAAAGGTGAAAAGAAAGATCTTTCCTTGCCTTTTCCCTCCATTCCCACAAGGATCCTGGATTTTCAGTGGGGGTATCCTGCTCAGCATTCCCTCTCCAAAATGGAACCAGAGAGGGGAAACTTGATACAAAGTAGAGGTGGAAACACCTCACAGCTCCTCTGTTTCTCCATCCAAGGGGATGCTAATATCCACATTGTAGTCTACAGGCTCCCCAGAGCTCAGCCAGGGAATAGGGGTTCGATTGAAAGAAGGCCTGTTGGAGAGGTTCTGGTTGTAGAGAACTAGGGGTTCGCTCAGTAAGGGCCCCAGGTCAAACTTGGGCATCTGGAAGGTCATGCGTTTGGAGGCCTTCTCATATCCACCATAAGGCATTGCTGTCCTGAAAAGGAGAAAAATGATTTCATTAAAAACCAGAACAAAAGAAAAAGAGTTTTTTTGTCAGTGAACTGTTACCCTGTTTGGAGGATGGAGAAGTCTGTGAATTCTAGTTTAAGATCATTTCTGCACTGCTTTTTCTTCTCCCTTAGTAATCCATTGTGCCTTCTGGTTTGCTTGTTTCCCCGAGGCTAATAAAGAGAAAAGTAGTCTAGAGGGTACTAAATAGTCTCATGGATAGCTGTGATCCAAACCAGTCACATTTCAGAGAAACTGACACCAAACACTACAGGCCCAAGGGTCTGAGATCACCTTAAATTGTAGAGACCTCCCTCAAAACCCCTACCCCACCTCCAGTGGATAATGTGTGCCCTAAATGAGAATAATTAACATTTCCTGGAAAATCCAGGCACCTCAGGACCAAAGGGCTTCCTTGGTAGCTCAGCTAGTAAAGAATCCACCTGCAATGCAGGAGACCCTGGTTTGATTCCTGGGTCGGGAAGATCCGCTGGAGAAGGGATAGGCTACCCACTCCAGTATTCCTGAGCTTCCCTGGTGGCTCAGCTGGTAAAGAATCTGCCTGCAATGCGAGAGACCTGGGTTTGATCCCTGAGTTGGGAAGATCCCCTGGGGAAGGGAATGGCTACTCACTCCAGTATTTTGGCCTAGAGAATTCCATGGACTGTATAATCCATGGGGTCGCAAAGAGTCAGACACAACTGAGCAACTTTCACTCACTCACTCACTTAGGACCAAAAGCAAAAGCATTTCTCTAGTGCTTCCCTGTCCTGTTTTCACACAGTCCAGAGAAGCTTAGCTCCAAAATGATAGATATTTGAGCCTATTTGAGCCTTATTAAAGTAGGGAATGGGGCTTCCCTGGTGACTCAGACCGTAAAGAATCTGCCTGCAGTGCAGGAGATCTGGGTTTGATCCCCAGGTGGGGAAGATTCCCTGGACCAGGTGGACTATGGAATGGCAACCCACTCCAGTATTCTTGCCTGGAGAATTCCACGGACAGAGGAGCATGGTGGGCTACAGTCCATGGAGTCACAAAGAGTCGGACACAACTAGGCAATTAACACTTTTACTTCACATTTTACTTCAAAGTAGGGAATTAAGAAACAGAATCTTCAATAATATTATAATAACTTTGTGTGGTACGTAATCTATAAAAATACTGTGTCACTGTTGTACACCTGAAAACAATATAATGTAAGTCAACTATACTTCAATGAAAAAAGAAAAGAGAAATAGAATTCTACTACAAGGACAGTAATGAAAATTATAACTTTGAATGAAGGGACCCCCCCCCCCCCAAGAGGCCTTTACATGTGTGTAATATATTATTCCCATTTCACAGTCAAGGCAACCAAGGTTCAGAAGTAGGGTTACTTTCCCACACTGCTGCTGCTGCTACTGCTAAGTCGCTTCAGTCGTGTCCGACTCTGTGCGACCCCACAGATGGCAGCCCACCAGGCTTCACTGTCCCTGGGATTCTCCAGGCAAGAACACTGGAGTAGGTTGCCATTTCCTTCTCCAATGCATGAAAGTGAAAAGTGAAAGTGAAGTCACTCAGTCGTGTCCAACTCTTCACGACCCCATGGACTGCAGCCTACCAGGCTCCTCCGTCCATGGGATTTTCCAGGCAAGAGTACTGGAGTGGGGTGCCATTGCCTTCTCCCACACAGCTAATAACAATGAGCCAAAATTCAGATCCTGCCTCCTAGCGAATTTTTCCTTCATCATACCATGCTGTTTCTCTGAGCTACAGTGAAAAGAGCAAGAGCCTTCAATTAGGGCCCCCATATTACTCCTACGCCTCCTCAGTCTCCTTCTGAAACATCTGAACCAAAGTCTCCATTCCAACTAAGGACATGTTGCCATACACTGGAATGCATCAGGTTCCTTTCTCATCCCCCTTACCTGTTGAAGGACTTATACTTAGGGAGTTCAGCTTTGGCCCCGTAGGCCAGCAGGTCGATGCCAAGTTCCACTTTCTGCTGGGGGTCAATCCCCATGGCTTTCTCCCATGGGGAAATATAGGTCTTAAACACAGTGATATGTTTTCCTTCTCCACCTGCCTGGTTGTCTGGCAGCCAAGGGAGAGAAATAATAGTCAAATGATAGCAGTTAGGAGGAAATGGAAATTAGTCTAGAGCTCTGTACTGGAAAAGTCGCTAGGGGCTGGGGACCAAAGGTAGAACATGCTAGTAATTGCTTATGGTTTGTGAAACCATGATAGCCTGGAGTCAGACATGTGATGAATGAGAGAAAGGTGACTGAGAGATAGGACTTCTGGGTGGAATAGACATGTCTCTGTATTCCTCTGGACCCAGAAGACCCATCAAGATATCTCAACAGGCCTTTCCTGCATCCAACACCCAGTCCAGGCCTCATTCCTAGGGATTTCTCTGCTTTAGGGACCAGACACTTGACTCTTGGGTGAGGATACTTGCCTGTTCCTGTCTCGCCAACCTCTGCTGTGCCAGCAGCACCTCCTCTGCCCGCGTGGCCCCCAGGACCACCTGCACCACCAGATCCAGGGCCAGAGCCAGACCCAGAGCCCGACCCAGAGCCCTGACGATGGTGTTGCTGGTCAGAGCCATACTGCCCGGCAGAGCCACTTCTTCCTGCCTGGCCTCCGCCACTGCTCTTGCTGTAGGAGAATCCCTGGCCAGCTGTCCCCAGCTGTCCCCCCACTGTGGGAATGAACTTCTGGAAGCGATCCTGAAAAAAGGACAGAGTGAGGGGAAGGTTAGCAATGGGCACAGGGAATACCATAGCAAGTATGAACTCATCAGAGTCAATGGCCAACTCAAAGACGCTGAATCCTCTGAGACTTCCCCATCCACTAAATGTTAGTGGATAAACCTGACTGAGAGAAATTAAACTCTCCTTAAGGGATACAACACCTTTGGCTCAGTTCTTCGAGTTACATCTAGGATAGAGGCAAGTTATTGTCCAAACTCCCCTTTCCCATCCTTACCAATGCAAAAAGGATCGAGACTTCTGTTCCACTAAAATTTGAGAGATTGGGTTTGGCATGGAGAACCCAGCCTTAATTTGAGGAACTAAGGAGATCTCTGCCTCTCTCCCACCATCTTGTCTAACAGATAAAAAATGTGTCTCTTCCTCTCCCTTCCTCCTTTCGGTGCATAGGGAACCAGGACTTCCTGACAGTGAAACTGTAGTGGGTAGGGGGAAGGGTGGCCCAAAGGGCAACACTGGATTCATCCCCAAAGCCTAAAAATAACCCTGCCAACTCCTTCAGGAGGCTCTCCTGGCCACCCACCACGCACACCCCCATGCTCCACCCAGTGTAACCAGACACAGGCAGGGAGGAGGGCTTTTGGCCTCCTAAAGTTAGATATGGCCGGCTCAGCAATTTTGTTCTGCTCATACATATGGGCCAATGGCAGACACTCCTGCCCCTGGCCCCATGTAGGCATCTATTTTCACTCTCCCCTGGCTGCTTGGGAAAGATGGAGGGGGAAGAAAGGAAATGGAGACGATCCCCTCCTCCTCAGCTGTAACATCTTGTGCCTGGCCCCTCTCCAATCCCTACTTCTCTTTGGAGAATGACCCTGACTAAGGGATGTTGGGCCTTAATGGATGGTTTCAGTCCCTGCATCTATGGCCCTTAGACTGACCCTTTAAATAAAAGAATGGCTCAAGAAGAGATGGCTATAAAAATTCACTTACCTCTTTCTAGGGTTGCCAGATTTTTGCACACACAAAAAAATCACAGGACACCAGTTAAATCTGAATTTCAGATACACAACAATAGTTTTTTAGTACAAATATGCCTACATATTGCATGGGACATATTTAGATATAAGAAAGTATCCATCATGTATCTGAAATTCAAATTTAACTGGGTATCCTGTATTTTCTAATTTAATTTTTAATGTCCCAAATATTTCATGTGACACACTTATACTAAAAAATTATTGTGTATCTGAAATTCAAATTTAAATATCTTCAATTTTTGTTTCTTTTTTGACTGTGCTGCATAGCTTGTGGGATCTTAATTCCCCAACCAGGAAGAGAATCCAGGCCCCTGGCAGTGAGAGCACCAAGTCCTAAGTACTGGACCATCAGGGAATTCCCTAAGTGCCTTCAATTAAGAAAAAAGAAAGTTACATCCAAAATATTGTGTGAAATATACTTTACAAAAAAACTATTTGTGTGTATCTCAACTTTATTTTTGTAATTGAAGTAGAGTTGATTTATGTATAGATTATATACCATTTAAAGGCATTATAAAATATTGGCTTTATTTCTGGTGCTGTAAATCTATCTCCATAGCTTGTTTAGTGTGTATCTCAAATTTAAAACATAGGACCGGGCATCCTGTGTTTTATCTGGCAATCCTATCTTAAATACTTAACCATACTGGGGAGGAATTTTCTCTCTGAAGGTGTGGTACTCCTCACCCTGCTTCACCAGCTCTAAGATACAAATTTAGTTTCGGGGTGGGTCGTAATTCACCCTGCATCTATTGGAGGCATGTTATATCCGAGGGGTTAATGAGTTTATAAATTTGCAGGGAGGGGAGGCTGATAATATTTTGGAAACTCTGGGCCTGCCAAGAAGCTGTCAGAAGAGGCACTAGGCTTTGAGAGCTGTAGAGTTCTGAACTCACCATTGAGCTGTCAGAGAAGACATCAGGGTGGTTTTCATAGATAAACTTGTCCACACGCAACTGCCTCAGTTTGAACATCTTGGAGCCCCGGTTAGTAAGCAGCGACAGCTCCTCCAACATCACATCCCTTGGGACACTGATCTTCTTGCCCAGGTTCAGGCCTGAGCTCTCTTGTCCACCTTTCAGGGAGGTGGGGAGGCAGAGACAAGGGAAAGAGGAAAGTGGGGTTTTCTAGTTCCAAATGCAGCTGCCATCCACAACTAAGTGTGTGTCCCAGTAGAGATCACTGAGGGAACCAGATGCTGTCTCTGATGTCTGGTTAAATTCTGTCTAGTCTATGAGGGATTTCGATTTCCTGGGTTTGGAGTTGGAGAGAATGCATGGGAAATGGGGTATAGAGGGGAAGACGGGGAATACTAAAGTGGGGTGGAGAGGGTACATGGCGTAACAGAGGTATGGGGTACAAGGCAAAAGAGTAAGAAACATCATAGGTGGAGAACATTGGGGAAGCCTTAGTGTGGGGGGAAGCCCAAAGGCCACCTCTAAATATAGACTCCTGTCTCAACTTCTTTCCCTTCTCTTCCTCTCATAAACTCTGGCTGCAAACAGCCTCTCGGTATTAGGAGAGCTCGTCTACCCCCAGGAAAAATGTTCAAGGAATTTTCCGTTTTAAGTGCTCAAAGCTCCTTAGTTCTGGGGAAAGAAGTAAGGAAATTAAGCACTTATTGAGACCTTACTCTGTGCCAGTCTGCATCATATATGTTTTCTCCTCAAACACACCTCATTGACCTGTGGGTCCTGTTGTCTTGGACCTGTGCTGGGTAACATGGCAGGGATAGTACTGTCTCAGATTACAAGGTGAAAAGGGTGGAAGGGGGAGTAGTCAGTGTTAAATTCTTTCTTGTTCTTTCTTCCCCACCCCCACCCCTGTAAACCCCACCACCACCCCAAATTCCTCTTGTCTCTTCATGTCTCTTCACCTTAAGACATATACAACCTTATGATATTTCTGGAACTCTTGGGCCAGAGATACTCTTACTAAGAAGTCCCATACTAGGTAGGTGCGAACATGCCATACCTCCAGTGAGTTCCATGATCAGCTTGCTCGATTTCCTCTTCTTATTGGGGGCTGGGGTCCCTGAGAGTGGCATTGTGGAGGTGGTTGGAGCCTGAACAGGGTGGGAAGGGGAAGCTGAAGGATGGACAGGGTCTACAGTGAGTGTCTCCAGTAAGGTACTGCTTAAGAACTTCAGGAAAAACATTTCATTAGATTTTTCAGAGAAAAAGCCTTCCTTGGTTGCTCAGACAGTAAACAGTCTGCCTGCTATGCAGGAGACCTGGGTTTGATCCCTGGGTCAGGAAGATCCCCTGGAGAAAGAAATGGCAACCCACTCCAGTATTCTTGCCTGGAAAATCACATGGACCATGGACGGAGGAGCCTGGCGTGCAACACCCCATGGAGTCACAAAGAGTCTGACACGACCGAGCAACTCACACACACACACAAAAGATGAAAACCCATTGCTTTATGGCTTCTCTTCTTAGGAAGCAGAGCAGAAAGTATAGGTGTACCCCCTGTTCTTACCTCCTACCAACCTCTCTGTTCAGCTGTTTTACACAGAGATGGTGCAGGGTTTAGGAACACAACATTATGTTGGGAATAAAACAAATTACAGGTAGGGCAATGCACCCACATTTCATTGGTTTGGCATGATATGAAGTTTTTATTTGCATGGGGCTCTCAGTTTGGGGCTGTCATTCCAAGTTCTAGTCTCTTAGTTTTCCCCAAGCCCCAAGGCAGGGGTGAGGAGGTGGGGGTGGAGCAGAAAAAATGTTCTGCCAGCATTGAGGAGAACCAGCCAAAAACATTCTCCATAGGATGAAGAGGTTATTGCCCCTCCCTTGGGCCAGCTGGATCGTGGCCTGGGAGGTCACAGCACTGCTCCTGCTCTCTCAGTCACTCCCCTCCCCAGCCCTGACTGGACCCTAGAACCAGAGTGCAGAGGGAGGTCAGGGGACATTTGAACCTCGATGCATATCAATTCAGCAATATCACAGCAGCAGAAAATTCAGGGAGGACAGAAACATAATCATAGGACCTGGCAGTGGATAGGGACAAGCTGGAAAAATATACAAATTCCAGCCCCTCCTTCACAGAAGCTGGGTCTCAGCAAAATGCTGTCTTCTGCTGAGTCCTGTCTCACAACACACCTGCAATCCTACTCGCTTAGTGGGGTCTGCTGCAGCTGGAGCCCAGGAACTGCTAAATGGACTTTCCCTGTACTCCTCTCAGCCCCAACCAGGTTCTTATTTTCCACCCAGCCTCTCAGTCTCCACCTCTCTGCCCATTTCTTCAGTGCCTCCCCCAACATCTCAGTCCCCCGACCCTCTGGAGTCCTTCTCCCTCCAACTCTCTGTGGCTCCCCTCAACTGGACAACTAGGGAATGAGTATAGATGGAGGAGGTGGGCAGCTCCCCTGGGATCAAGGGTCACTATTAAAGACACAGACACAGACATGAACAGAAGGCGCTCCAGCCCCTTGGGCCATCAGCTGGAGACTTACCGGCTGTTCAGGCGGTGGTCAGCTCTCCCTGGGGTCCAGCAGCTCTGGAGGACTGAGCTGCTGTGACTAGAGAACCCGAGCTAGGCAGGCGTGGGGGCAGCACTGGCAGTGGGGGAGGGAGCGTGGTTATTAATAGAGATGATGAGCGCAAGCAGCTCAAATGGCACAGGGGGTACTGAGACCCTGGAACCAAGATCCCGCCCTCCTTGCCCAGAGGCTCGGGAAGCATAGGAAAAGCCTTTGGAATTCTCCCACTAAGCTGTCTGAGCCAAGGATCACTCTGCCCAGGGACTCCCCTTCCTTGGCACCTAGAGGCTCAGATCCAGAGAAGCACTCAGGGAGAAACTGAAAACTGAGAAGGAGAGAGGAAGCAGGCAGCAAGTGGTGGATAGGAATTCGGAGTAGGAGAGTGAGAACCAGGAGAACGTGTCTGGAGAGCCATGCAGAGCCAATGTAGGCCGGGGCTGGAGGGACACGTGGGTGCATTTTGGGGCTGGGGAGGCTTAAGATGCTATGTCTGGAGAAGGGAATTTCTGTTCGAAATGTAAGCGCCCTTTGAAAGTTCCTGGAAAAGCGGGTCTTTCTGCTGCGAGGGCCAGATCTTAGCAGGATAAGGGACCAAATTAACCAAATCCTGTGCTTAGGCTGTCAGGGATGATGTGGGGCAAAACTTGAGCCAGTTTCCTCATTTTTACCATTTGCTGTTGGGGTGCTCAGCTCAGCCTACTCAGAGGACAGATGTCACTTCTCCCTGGATAGATATGCTTCTTCCTGAGAAGGACATGGAGGCTTCTGACCTGCCAGGGCTTTACTCTCTGAGGTTCCTACTTAGAATTTTCTCATGGGATCTGGACTATCCCATTCACACTGGTCTAGAGAAGCCTCTGGGCTGGGGCACAAGCTTGAGAGCACCCTGGAGGGAAGTCTGTCACTTGCCTGAGCCCTTTCTCAGTAGCTGCAAGAACATTCTGGATCCTCCTGTCTTCTGCTCAGGTTTTGCAACCAGCTGCTTCACCTCTGCTGTAGCCACCACCATGCTGTAGCCGCCTTAGGAAGTGGCTTCTATAGCTCCCAGAATACCATTTTGTCCTTCTGTGAGCTAGCCACTTTTCCTGACCACGTCCTTTTCCCATCCTGAACTTTATAGGTTCACGTTAGGGGCCAAAAGTTCTCCCTGCTCCCCTCTACTTGGCCTCTGACCAAACCCGTTTAGCCTCCAGATACCTCATCTTTTGTCCTTTTCCTCTGTTCTCTCCTAACCCAAAAAAGCAGTTAGACGAAAAAACATAAGTAGCAAAATGTGATTTTGTCATCATAACCATGCTCCCCTAAAAACCCACAAAAACCAACCAAAATTTTGGTCGTCTATGATTGAGTACCTAAAACTACTATGTGAATGAAGACAGAATATGTATTGTAGGCTTTCTGAGCCCTTCCTTTGGAATTCTGTGTGTGTGCATGCGTGCATGTTCAGTCCCTTCAATCGTGTGCGACTCTTTGCAACCCCATGCACTGTACCCCTCCAGGATCTTCTGTCCATGGGATTTTCCCAGCAAGAGTATTGAAGTGGGTCGTCATGCCCTCCTCCAGCAGAATTTTCTGAGGCTGCTTACTGGTGACAGGATCAGGGTCGTAGGCCTGGTTATTGGCACAAATCTGCCCCCTGCTGGTAAAACTGGGATAATAGAACTTCCTTTCTCAAAAGTCTAAGTCTAGCCTGCTTTCCGGAGAAGGCAATGGCACCCCACTCCAGTACTCTTGCCTGGAGAATCCCATGGACGGAGGAGCCTGGTGGGCTGCAGTCCATGGGGTCGCTAGGAGTCAGACACGACTGAGAGACTTCACTTTCACTTTTCACTTTCATGCATTGGAGAAAGAAATGGCAACCCACTCCAGTGTTCTTGCCTGGAGAATCCTAGGGACGGGGGAGCCTGGTGGGCTGCCGTCTATGGGGTCGCACAGAGTCGGACACGACTGAAGTGACTTAGCAGCTTAGCAGCCTGCTTTCCAGTCAGTGCCTTCTCTTTTATTAGTCTCAATCCAGGCTGATCTGCCTTCTCTCTCCCTCTTCCTTCTCTCACCCCACCTTCACCTTCAGCCACTGCCTTCCCTTCATTTCCTCCAGGCAGTTGGAAAATGTTGATGGCAAAAGGGTTAGAGGGCCTTTTCAAATTGTCTTGGTTCTGTAAGCTGAGGCCTCATCTGAGAAGTATGGAGCAGGGGACGGAGAAGGGGAGAATCTAGACAGAGGGAACCGAATGGAGGTGGCTATATGGGGGCAGGACAAAATTGGTAGAGAAGAGCAAAATGCCTGGGGGTGAAGGGCAAAACAGTAAAAAATAGGAGGGCAGGAGCTGAGAAAAAGATCAGGGATCAGGAAACTGAATTAGATAAGATGAAGGGGAGACCTGGATTTAGGCAAGAAACTAGACAAGATGACAACAGAAGATATAAGCATAAGTTTATTCTTGTGCACAAACCAAAGCACTGTGGTTCACACTCAATATGCAAAGGAAATGATCAGTTTCCAGGTCAAGCAGTAAAAGTGACTGGTGGTCATGGTGAGAGGGGAGTCCATATCTCTCTAAGACAGAGATCAGGACCTCAAGCTGGAAAGGAATAAGAGCTAGGATTTGAGGGATGGGATAGCACTAAAAAGAGGTTTTGGCTCTGGGTGTTTCCTTACCCTTTCCCAGGTAGTTATGACAAGCTGCAGAAGACAGAGGAACAGATTCACAGGAGGGAACACAGATATACCTGTTTTTTCAACACTCAGCACACATTCTCGCATCCCTCTACCATCATCCCCCTTCTCTCTAACAAATACATACTTCTTCCTCATATTTTCTCCCAGTCCCCCTTTTGTACATGACTGGATTCTTATTATCCAATTTTACTCCACCAACACTGCACTCACCCTAACCATGCTCCTCTCTAAGGCTCAATCCATTTCATTCATTTCTGTCCTGCTTCTGGCTTCTACCTTACTTGCCACATTAAGGTTCTTTTCCCCTTTCTTTCTGTCTTAGGTTCATGAGGCCATGAAGCCAATGATTTGGTCATTCTCAGAGGACATTTTCTTTCTTCCATTTCCTGGATGCTTTGTTGCTCAGCATGGGCCTCTCAAGTTGTTAGCTTTCTGAAATTCTGAGGAACAGAATTCTTAGTTCTATTCCTGGTCTAACTGATGTAACTCAACCCATACAAATTGCCCTGGTCCTTTGTGTCTCCTCACACTCTGTGAATTTCACAAGACGCTCTACATTTGCTGTAGATGATGATATTTAACTCTAGTCAACCTCTTTCTCCCCTCCAGACATTCTATGTGAGGACAGCTGACTCTTCCTTCATCAGTGCAAAGGTGAGACCCAGATTGGGTCTTTATTTAGACCTCTCCTGTTACTCTTGCCTCAGACAGAAGAGCACATCTGTGTTCATGCACACACTTGCACATACACACATTCACAGACATACACATGCCTAGGAATATACCAGCCAAGCTGGGAAAGAAGAGTGAGGAACAGCGAGTAACTTAATGCAAATAGGGGTCAGTTCAGTCCCTTTGCTGCCTGTCTGGTGGTGAGCTTCTCTCCTGAGGTCTTAGTAGTAACTTCCCTGTGTGTTTCTCATTGAATGTTAAAACAAGGCCCACAGAAAAAGGCACAAATGTAAAGAAATAGGACCAGCACAGGAGTGTAGGTAAAGAGACCTAAAGACAGAGATCCAGGCAAGAAACTACAAAGAGAAGCACAGACACCAAAGCAGAGAGAGTAGGTTGGAAAGCAGCAGGGAGGTTGGGAGCCAGGAGGAAGCTGGGGAACAGGACACCAACTACAAAACTATCTCTGGCAGGGGGAAATTTAGTCTGCTTGGGGTGGGGGGGCAGGGCAGGGAGAGCGTTGGGAAGGAGAAGCAATTTTAGGAACTGGATGTTCCACCTCCCCTTGGTCCTGGGAGCTGTGCCCTTTTCAGTGGTGGCCCGCCCCAGGCCTCCACACATGAGCCTGCCATCCTGTTCTGGTAGCTGAGAACCGGGGCCTGGCTACTTGGAAGCCACAGGAGCTGGGGGAGGTCCCAAGACCCCTGGGAGACTCTGGAGGAGGGGGTGGGCTAAGGACAGGGGCTGAGGCTAGCTCTGTCCTCCAGATGGGCTCATCCAATGTAGTGGCTGCTCTGGGGGCAAGCACAGTGGGGGCCAGGGGTTCCGCAGTGGGCTGGGGCGCTGGAGTTGAAAACCGGCGGATCTCCTGGACTCTGGCGGTTTTGGGAGGCCCTGAGGAGGTGGGTCCAGGAGTCGGGGGAACCTCATCAAAACAGAACATGGCAGTTTTAAGCTGGTAGGGCTGGTGCCGCATGAAATCCAGAGCCTTGATACCCTGTTTAGTGGCTGCCCGAGGCCCTTGGGATTGGGTCTTACTAGGGAGAGTTCGGGCAGCTTGGGGGAAAAAGGGTGAGAGCAGTGGGTTGTAAGCAATAGGAGGTGGAGCACGTATATTGGGTGAATATTTCCAGGAAGAGGGCAGTGAGGGGGTGGGAGAAGGGCTTCTGGGCCGAGGGCCAAGGCCAGGACCAGGTGGAGCTTCCACCACATACCTGTCCGCTCGGCTCTGACGTTTGGCAAACAGCTCCCCTCCCCTCCCCTGAAGCCTTGGTGTTTCAGGGATTCCAGCCGAAGGGGCGGCCCCGTTCACTAACCCATCGAGGAACCCTCGAGAAGGGGGCTTAGGAGCCACTGGGGGTGGAGTCTTAGGAGTCGTAGGGGGTGGGGTCTTGGGAGCCATTGGAGGCGGGGTTTTAGCTGTCACGTGAGGCAACGTCTTGTAACTCCTGCCCCCTGGTGGCTGCATGAAATTGCAGGCTTCAGCCCCGAGACTCAGAGCATCCTCCTCGGCACCAGATTCCGCACCCCCAGCCCGGGGTTTTTCATCCAGGTTTTGCACCAACGATAGCAGCTCGGGGTTGGGCGAGTTCTTCGTCTCCTCTTTTCCTGACCGGAACATCTGCTTTCGGGTTCCCCGACGCCGGGCCTCCTGGAGGATGCCCGTGCGAGCAGCGGGCACGGAGATGCGTTGCTCCCGAGCGCTGGGGGGCTCAGGGGCCGCGGAGCTAGGGGCAGGCGCTTCTGGGCGCGCAGCAGGTCGCAGAGGCGACGACAGGAAGATAGAAGCGGTGGAGGTCATGGCAGCTCCGCTAGCTGGGGCGGGGGCCTCTGGGGCTCCGCCTGGTGTAACAGGACGGTTAGGGGCTGGGATGTATAGGGAGCTGGTGGCCGTCACGGGGCCGGAGGGGCGTGGGGTGCTGGGGGAAGCGGGGACTGGCACGTGGCTGGGAACCCCTGAAGTGAGGCTGGGCACAGGAGTGGTACCCTGCGGAGGAGACAGGAAAGGCGGTGGGGCGGAGCTGAGGCCTCCCAGGCTCTCATTTGCCCTCTTGGGAGCTAGAGGCCGGAAAATAACTGAGGTGGTGCCTGACCGCTGCCCTTGTAAGCCGGGAGTAAAGGGCCTAGCTGAACGGTTAAATATGCTTGGAGCTGAGGTAGAGGTTCCACAGCCAGGGAGGAAAGGTCTGGGGCTGGCCACAGGGGCTGGCGAAGGGCTGGATGGGAGCAGAGCCGCCTCTGGCGGAGCGCTTTGTGGCCGAGGTGGAGACTGCAGGCCCTGCCCGATGAGCGTGGCCACTGGACCTTCCTGGGCCGGCTGCTGGGTGATGGAGGCTGCGCGCTGGCGCTGCTGTTCAAAGAGTTGGGCCCCTCGCCCGGAGGCCTCACTCAGCCCCCGGCCCTCTGCTGTGCCTGAGCTCGGCCTGGCTAGCTCCATGTCCAGGTAGGGGCTGTCCCAGTCTGACTGGTTGGTGAGGCTGCGGGCGTCGGAGAAAGCCTCTTCGTCCAGCTCGGACTCACTAGTTGGAGGCAAGCCGTCCTCCTCCTCAGCCCCGGTCCCCGCGGCAGCCCCAAAGCTCACTAGGGTGTACTTCTTGGCTCTCTGCCGACGTTTCTTAAACATCAGTACCCCCTTGGAGTGGGGATTGGGGGCTGCAGTGAGCAGGGCTGCAATCGTCCGGCATTTGGTCTTGGCCTCCTTCACACTCCTCTCTTGGAGGCTCTCTGCCCTTTGTAGCTCTGAGGAGAGGAGAAGGCGGGTGGTCAGTATGCATCTGTGAGCCCCAAGGCTCTCCCCCTCCTCCCAGTTCCTTTAGGCCTCTACCTCTGGCCTTTTCACTGGCCTAACCCACAAGGGCTCTCCTACCTGCGGCAGAGTCCTCTGACTTGGGGCAGAGTGGAGGTGAAAGGTGAAACCAAGGACAATAGAAGGGAAGGCAGAGCCTAGTTGGCTGCCCTGACACCACTCTGACCACACAGCTCTCCTCCCTCTACTCTGCTCCTGTCTTTCTGGAAATCACTTTTACTCACACCACACGCTTGTCCCCCCTCTCGCCTCCATTTCTGGCTGGCAATGTGAGGGAGGGGGATGGGGGGGTCACTTCGCATGGTAGGCAAGGACATGAAGCAGGTCCTAGGGTAAGAAAAGATGAGAAGGGACACTTCTCCCACCAGAGACCACGTTAGAGGGCTTCTCGGAAAGTTTGGGACTTCCCCTTTTCCTACCCCTTACCCTATACTAAGGATAAAAGGATCCTTAGCAGTGGGAATCTTCATTCATAATTTCACTACCATCACGTAAGCCACATCATATACATTCACAGAAATAACTCCCACACATCATTTCAACAAGAATATGGCTCTAGGGAAAGGCACCTATGAGCTTATGTTCTCAGATGTATTTTTCTCCCTCATTCCTATATACTCTAGCTTATATACACCCCAATTAATAGACACGTGTAAATCCATGTGTCCACACAAAAACGTAACATGCATAGCCCAGGTAGCTCTTCTTCCCAGAATTCCCCTAGCCAAGACACTGTTACTAACAGTTGGGACAAAATTTCATGCCTTCTAACCTCCAAGGCACTCCTTTGTGCCTTAAACCCCTGCTACTCACAGCTAGGGATGGCCTCAGATCCGAGATGCAGGAAAAGCCAGAGTGTTGCTCTCCAAGGCAAGCTTCCAAATCTTTAGGATATCTCAAGGTCACCAGTTGATACAGTCTCCTTTCCCCCAAGCTGAGAGTAGGAGTGGGGTGGGCTTCTTTTAGAGTCAAAGCTGCCCCCTATATTTCAAACCTTCTAGGTAGAGTGCTCAGGCACCACCACCAGGCAGGCACAAAAGGACTGTATGCTAAGGGGGAGCCAGGACAGGGCCTCCCAGGCCATGTGGGGCCTGGGAGGTGGGGCCAGGAAACGGGAGAGGCTGCCCTGCTGCTAGGACCCTGACTTGGACACAGTTACTCTCTAATCCATGATCTCTCATTCCTCCTGAAAAATTCTTGAAATTCCACCTACTTTCCACTCAAGATATCAAGCTCCTTTCTAATTTGGGCGGTCATTCCACCCATTCCAACATTTGTACCACACAATAGTACTAGAGATAGGCACTGGAGTCATAGCTTAGTTCAGATTTTGGTTCCTGGGAAAGTTACTTCATCTCAATGAAGTTCAGTTTCCTCATCTGTAAATGAGACTAACGGCTACCTCACAGAGTTGCTATGAGGATTCAGTGAGATAATGTAGGTCAGTTTAGCATTTAACCTAAGGTCCACTATGAGTAATCATTACTATCAAAGCTTTCTTGATACTAGCTGCACACAAATGTCTTGTTCACTCATATCTTCTCCCAGAGACTCCTACACACATGCTTCCATATATTCATAGAGTACTCACACTTCTCTCTCTCACACACACCCTCTCTCCATGAGTTTTCCACAGTTCATGTTGTCACAAACCCCTGTGACATGTGGCCATAGCATTAGCCCATCCTGAGAAAAGGGCAGTGAAACTCCTGAGAAAAGAAGGAATAGGAAGGCAACAAGGAGAAGGGGGTAAGGGGGTAAGATCTTTCCCAAAGACCTCCCTTCCTATAGTGTTGATATAGTCCCCTTCATTCTAGATTCCAGAACTCTCTTGGCTATGGGAGGGTAGTACCTGCATAGAATGGGTCCTGGAGCTCAGGAACTGGGTTTGGGGCTTTGTCGCAGCTGGCTTGGCTGAGGGGCTCTTGGCTGATGGGCTCAAAAGTCTCCATGCCGAGAAAGGCAGTGTTGGCTGGAGCAGGACCAGCTTGAGCCACCCCCCACGCCTTTTAAAGCCCCTTTGTCTTGGCCCCTGAGCTGGCAGCTGAATGAGCTCACTGTGCTATTTTTGGAGCCTGGCCCCTTCCCTGCTCTCAGCTGCCCCACAAGCCCCGGTGTGATGGACATGGGCACCTGCCTACCCCTCCCCCCCAACTCCAGTGCACTGAACAATGAGGTCTGCTTGGCTAAAAATATCCCTGAGCCACTAACTACAGTCTCATCCAGCATGATGGGGAAGGGAGAGGGTGCTAAAAGGAGAATTGGGGTTAAGCATGGGATCCTAAGTGTATATCTGGAATTTCTTTGTGGGACATGGGATACTCTCAGGAATGTCAGAGGGTGAACTGTCACGTCCTTAGCCTCTATTCCAGACTCAGAGGCACAAAATTCTATTGATCAGGAATCAGAGTGGTGGGGGAGAGGAGCGAGAGATGAAAACTAGAGGGGTAATCCTGAGATTTCCAAGGTGATGAGGAAGGAGTCCTGTGGGAGGTGTAAGACAGGGAGAAACTTCACTCTTAAACCTTGTACTGTAGCTCACATCAAAAATAGTAGAGAGCCTGAGATAAGTGGAATAGGCTTTTTCTGCCCAGGCCTACATTATCGCCTGAGATAAGAAGCCAAAGATCTCTCCCTCCACCACTTCCTAGGGATCTCATGACTATTCCATAGCCTCCCAGTCCCCAGGAATCTTCATGGGATTAGAAATGCCAAAGGCAGCTCTGATGTTATGCCTGTAGTAACACTGAGGAGTCCCTATGTCCCTGTCCTGCTTCTAAATACTCCCTGCCCCATGTCTGTGCTCCCCTCATCCATCTGACATCTAGCAATGTCACAACAATAGGCAAACTCTTCATCAGTTCATGTCCCTTTCCAACTTCCCTACTTAGGCCATTCCTGGGTTAGGTTGAAGGAACCCCCTGTATCTTTTTATCCCACTGGTTCAAACAGCAAAAATAATGGGGATCGTGAGACTAATTATTTTCCCCTCCTTTTCTCCACCTATTCCCAAGACTGTATTCAAGGGAAGCATAAGGTAGATATTGATAGAATGTATGGTTAAGGCAGGTTAGATTTAGGACTCAAACTGAAGTATCCTGAATAATGAAAAGGAGTTCATGCACTCACTGGCTTGTTTGGCCTTCTGGGTATAGGTGGTGGTAAGATCTTCTGCCACTGGGTGAGGAACAGGCCCCACCATAGGGATGAGATGAGGGCCAGGCCGGAGAGGGCCATGGGGCAACAGCAGGGCCTCGGCAGGGGGTGGCTGAAGAGTTGTCCCATCCTCCCAAGATGGGGAGCTCACACGACTGTCACCCTGGCTGGGAGGGCCAAGGACAGCAGGTGCCGGCTCTGCAGGGCTGTCAGACAGGTAGACCTCATCCGGTGGGGCTCCTGGAGGGGTGGGCCTTGTGGGGCCTCGGCGGCGGGGTCGGCGCGGCTTTTCCTGGGTGGCTGGGCCATCAGCATCACTGTCTGTCTCTCCATAGTAAGCCTCACTGTCAGGGGGCGAGAGGAGGCTCCCGGGCTGGAGAGGCTGGGGAACTGGAGCTCCTGGGGGCTCAGGACTCAGTGGAGACAAGGGTGACCGTGCCTGAAGCTCACCCGGGGATGGAGATCGCACAGGTCCCTCGTCCTCTACCCTGGATAGGAAAGATGACAGAACTTGAGAAATGAGCTGGATGACAGATAGCTAGAGAGATCTGGAGGAGATGGGAGAAGGCTGTATGGGGAGAGAGGGGACTGGCATTTGGGTGAAATGGATGGGCTGGATAGAGTAGAGATTTGAAGATGAACTGAGAGGCAAATCTGCTTGGCAGGCTTTGAGTGGAAATGGGCTTAAAGAAAGATATGATGATGAAGAGATAGGCAAGGGGTCTAAAACAGGCCCACATACCCACATTCAAGTGCTCTGAGAGGCATACACAAACATCCATGCTCCAGCAAAATACACAAGCAGAAATAGGTACCTGTTAGTAGCTGAAGTCAGGTCAGTGAGACATAGAGCTGAGACAGGCAACAGAAGCCCTGGACTAGGGGGGCTGGGGATAGGCTGGGGTGGAGGAATCCATACCTCCGCACAGTGAGAACAAGCTGATTCCCTGAGGCATCGATAAGGCCCATGGCACTGGCATGAGAGAGGCTGGTGCAGGAGACCCCATTGATGGCCAAAAGCTGATCCCTCTCTCGGAGTCCTGCTCTGCCCGCCTGGCTCCGTCTTCGGATCTGAGAAGGTGTTGGAGGAGAGACTGTAGGTGAGGGAGGGCTCCAAGGGGGAATAGAATGAAAGGAGTTAGGACAGGAAGGAACCATGTATGGAGGGGATTTTATTGGGTTAGCCAAAAAGTTTGTTCAGGCTTTTCCCTACTATCTTACTGAAAAATCCAAATGAACTTTTTGGCCAACCCATTACTTTAGAGGATAATAAAGGGTGGAGAGGGGCAAGGGGTGGCAGTTAAGGGGGTCGATCTAGAGGGAAGACGGTGCTAACTGGAGAAAATAACATCGTATGAAGGGAGGTAGGGTAATCGCTAAATCAAAGAGGTTGGGGGAAAATGCCTGGGAAAGACATACTGGAAATGGCGGTTGTCGCCTCAAGGCTTTCCTCCAAAGGAAATATCTATACTAGCCAATATTCTTTGTCTTCTAGTCCTTGGAATCCTAGGCACCGTTATCTATACAGTCAAGATTTTAGAACAGTATTCCAGACTGGAGGGAGTCCAGCAGATTCTGAGATTGTGATTGTGTGTGTGTCATGTGTGCACACACACACATATGTTAAAGTAATAATAGTAGTAGTGACTATCATTTACTGAGTGCTTACTAAATGTTAGGCACAGTGCCAAGCACTCGACATGTTTTATTGAATTTAATCCTTCAGAACTTAGTATCCATGGAGTAGGTACTATTATTACCTACATTTTACAGTTGAGAAAAATAAGCTTGTGCTATGAAACCAAAATGGTAACAACTTCATCTGACAGGTCAGATCTTGCCATAACCCTCCTAGTACCTAAAATAAATCTTGCCTAGTGAGAGAAGGGATCTGGCATAGGGAAAGAGGACTGAAGGCAGGGGCAGGGCTGGGCTGAGCTGGATGAGACAGCTTCAGCTCATCACACACCAATTTAGTTAGAAATGAGAACCTTCCCTACATTCCTAGAGTTTAGAGTAGAGAGGCACAGACCCAGGAGATTGGAGGGCCAGCTCTGGGCCTCTGCTCCTACGGTGCCACAGGGAACCGAGCCAGAGGCTTTCTTTTTCTCTGCTCCCAGAAACCAGGTATTCCCTTTTCTATAGCCCCCCACAAGAAGCCACTGCTCAGATACTATTCCCGCCACCCCGTCAGATTTGAGCATGCTCCCTCGACCACCTGCCCACTCCCACTCCACTTCTTCACAGCCTCCCACTTCTCCCCTATAGGCCATCATGTGACTTTTCCCAAGTTCCCTTGGGTTCCCCTTTCCCTGAAACCTCAATATAGGCTCCCTTACCTTGGACACCTGTAAAGGTTTCCTCTGCTCGGCCCCCCCCTGAAGTCGGAAGCCCCAGGGGGCTCCCCCTGACAGTGTGACCAGCACCTCCTCCTCAGCACCCATCGCTCAGCTTGGCCTATGGCCCTCGGAGTTTGGACAGCGTCCCAAGGAGAGAAGTCGAGGCACTGGTACCCCGTCCGGCCTGTCTGGCTGTCCTGCTTCTGCTGCCCTAGGCCTTCCCCCCCACACCACACACCACAGGCAGGCAGCCTGGCCCTGAGATCAGTACAGTCCACACACGTGTCCTGTCAATCGGAGCTGCGCCCAAAATAGTTACCGGCTGTACTCCCCTTCCTCCCCCAGCTGTGTTACTCCCAGAGCTAATTATAGTGAAAATTTCTGCCCTCCCCGTCCCCCATTCTTCTTCATGGACTTTTTATTCAGGACTCAGAGTACTAGCTCTGTGGGCTCTATCACTAATGAACATCCTTTCAGGGATGGTGCCTTCCCTGATGGGGTCATGGACTGATCCCAGCTGCTTTTCTCCAAAGCTGATTCCAAAATGGCAGCAGCAGGGGCCTCAATTCTCGAGCAAGGAATGGCTGGGTTTGTCCCACAGGTTGGCAAGCTCTCCAGAAAGACAGTGCCCCTCTGCTGTATGAATTAACCAATTAATCAAAGTGGATATTCATATCCCACTTGCAGTGCTGGGTACAATGTAGAGAAATTCTGACAAGCCCACTCCAGCTGAAGTACTGCCTGCTTCATAAAGTTTTCCTGACTGTCTCCCAACTCCCTACCTCTAGAATTAATCCTTCCTTCCTCTGGGCAAAATATGTAGCTTGTTTATATGTCTGTTATTGTAGTTTTCAGCCAATATTACTTTGTTTATATACCTGTCTCCCTCCTAGATTGTGAGAGTCTTGAAGGCAAGGACTGTGTGCAACAGCCAATCAATAGCCCACAGAGCAATGACTGATGTAACAGGTGCTCAATGTTTGCTGAAATAAATTACCTTTTACAATACATAGTTGGTCGTGGAAAGGGGGGTATAGATAGCTGTGCCTAAACATGCCAACCCATGTTAATAATACAATATTTACTTATTTTTAGGTTTCCATTACATTAATGTCCCTATATTAATATTATGGTGCTGTAATTATTAAAAGCTACAGAGTTTCCTGGAATAGGTGCTCTGCTAGCCTGCTAAATGCTGTTTGCCTTGGTGTATGATGTAGTCATGGAAAGCTCTTGGAATTTAGAGTCAGAATTGGACTTGGATTCTTGTTATATTATTTCTTAGCTGCGTGACCTTGGGCAGTCACTTGACCTCATCAGTAAAAAGAGTATCTAAATATTCATTCATTCACTATTCAAACATTTATTGAGTATTAGCTAGTAATACTAGAGAAGGCAATGGCAACCCACTCCAGTACTCTTGCCTGGAAAATCCCATGGGCCGAGGAGCCTGGTAGGCTGCAGTCCATGGAGTCGCTAAGAGTCGGACACGACTGAGTGTTTTCACTTTCACTTTTCACTTTCATGCATTGGAGAAAGAAATGGCAACCCACTCCAGTGTTCTTGCCTGGAGAATCCCAGGGATGGGGGAGCCTGGTGGGCTGCCATCTATGGAGTTGCACAGAGTTGGACATGACTGAAGCGACTTAGCAGCAGCAGCAGCTAGTAATACATGTAAGCCATTGTGCCATATCAGTGGCTTTCAATTACCTCTACACATTGAAATCACCTGGAAAACTTTTAAAGCTACTGGTTCCTTAAAATGGAACTGTGTACAGGATTAGATGATGTATAATGGCATTTTACATACACACACACACACACACACACACACACACAGTCAGGCTCCTCAACCTTAGGGATTCTAATTTTACTGGCCAGTTTTAAAAGCACTGCATGTGATTCTAATGTGCAGCCAAGAATGAGAACCAGAGTAGGGATACAGAAACCAATAAAATGCAACATATCAGTCTGTGTTCTCAAAAAACTGAGTTTAGGACTTGCGAAGAGTTGACTCATTGGAAAAGACTCTGATGCTGGGAGGGATTGGGGGCAGGAGGAGAAGGGGACAACAGAGGATGAGATGACTGGATGGCATCACTGACTCGATGGACGTGAGTCTGAGTGAACTCCGGGAGATGGTGATGGACAGGGAGGCCTGGCATGCTGCAATTCATGGGGTTGCAAAGAGTTGGACATGACTGAGGGACTTCCCTGGTGGTCCAGTGGCTATGACTCTGTGCTCCCGATGCAGGGTGCCTGCTTCGATCCCACATGTACAACTAAAGATCCTGCATGCTACAACGAAGAGCTGGCATAGTCAAATAAAATTAATTTTAAAAAGAGAGAGAAACTATGAATTTAAACTCTACTACTTACTAGGAGTGCATTAAGCAAGACAGAGGATACCTACTTTCCTATGCATGAGCACACTTTAGGACCGGAAAGATGGTGAACTATGCCTGGGCAGGGCGAAGCCACAGGAAGCTCTGGTGGAGGTCCGTAGCGGTCCTGACATGCAAATCGGTCCTCCGACCTGGGTATAGGGGCGAAAGACTAATTGAACCATTAACTAATTGAACTGGCTCCCTCTGAAGTTTCCCTCAGGATAGCTGGCGCTCTTGCACAAACCATGCGGTTTTATCCAGTAAAGCAAATGATTAGAGGTCTTGGGACCAAAACAATCTCAACCTATTCTTGAACTTTAAATGGGTAAGAAGCCTGACTGGCTGGCGTGGAGCTGGGCGTGGAATGCAAGTGCCTAGTGAGCCACTTTTGGTAAACAGTGGCGCTGGTAAACAGAACTGGTGCTGAGGGATGAACCGAATGCCGGGTTAATGAACCCATGGGTTCAGTGGGATAAATGATGTGGCAATTGCCCAACAAATGTTAGCTAAATTTCACAAATTACTAATCCAGACTAGTGGGTCTTAAATCTTCAGTGTGCAATGGAATTATCTAGAGGGTCATGGCTTGCTGGGCCCCACTTGCAGAATTCCTGATTCAGTATGCCTTGGATGGGCCTGAAATTTGTGTTTCTAACAGGTTCCCAGGTGAAACTGACACTGTTGACACCAGGATCACAGATGGAGAAACAAACTGTGATCTGACTCCATTATAAACTCCCGAGGACAGGAAGTTTGCTGTTTTCTAAAATATGCTCAACGACTAATACAGCTTCCAGCAAACACTAACAGTGCAATTTTTAAATTGAATGAACCATTTTGTGCCTCAGAATAACAAAAATTTACTGCACAATATGAGAACAAGAACCCCCCCCCACCAAAATTGGTCATAAAACTCTTCATTTTTTTTCCCCTTTAAATGAAAGATTAATGAACAATATGATAGCAAGAACTTTTCTACCCCATTGGTTATAAAACTCTTAATTGAACATTTTTTTCCCTTTTTAAGGCTTCCATTCCACCAGTGCTCTTTTCCCTCATTTATTAAAAATTTTTATTCTGAAATGAATTGTACATACTACATATGTACTATTTTAAAATAACAATAATGTAAATATCCATGTGAATGTTAAGAAATAGAACACTGTTAATATTACTGATGCTCCATTATGTTCCTCCAAATTATACTTTTTCCTTCCCCAGAGGTAACCAACAGACTGAAATTGGTGAAAGAGTGCGCCAGAGAATTCTCACTTTGTTTTTCTTTATAGCTTTATCATGTGTATATAATTACAAAACGATACAGTTTAAATTGGCCAAAAGCTTTTGTTTGTTCACTACTGTATTCCCAGAACCAAGAACATGGCTTGGTACACAACAATGCTTAAAAAATAATTATGAAACGAAAAGATTATTGAAAGGATTAAATGTAGTTACGTATATTTTTAAAACTCCCACAAATATTATCTATAATTATTGTTATTCATTAAATGGGGTAATAATCATTTCACGAACTGTAGCTCTTCCTATAGGCTGGGGGCATTCTTACAAACCATCAGCCTCTGGCAGAGTTCTGCATCTAAACCAAGGCGCTATATAAAAACTGTTAATAATGAAAAAAAGGTTAATAAGGGCTTCCCTTTACTGAGCACTTACTATGGTGCCAGGCAATCTGTGTGACTTAATTCCATCCTCTCAACAAGTTATTACAATGGCATTCCTCTTTTCTCCATTTTACAAATGAAAGAAACTGAGGCCGAGATTAAATTACCCAAGTTAAGGAACTGCAGGGACAGAACCTGGAACACATGCTGCCTAAAAGCAAAACTATTGCCCTTTACATTCTAAGTGCTGCAGCAATTCCCTGGTGGTTCAGTGATTAGAACTCTTGAATTTTCAGAGCCAAGGGCACGGGGTTGGGTGCCTGGTCAGGGAACTAACATCCCGCCAGCCACATGGCCCGGCCAGAGGAAGTAAATGTACAAAAAGTATACTATGTCAGAATAATCATAATTTTTTAAATCCCCAAACCAAAAAACATTCTATTTTCCATTCCGCAAGTCTTATGACCGGCAAAGGTCATGGGTGAGAGAACCTCCAAGACGGAAATCAAAGGGGCCAGGGGTCAGCAGGAAGTCGCTACAAGACTTTGTCTAATATGCCATTGCAAGGAGAGTTACTAAAGATAGTTCAGTCGCATTTCGGTTTGGGGTGGGACTATAAAGTTACCACGACATCTCAGAGTGGGAAAAAAGAAAAAAAAAAAGAAATACATAAGAATCCTCAGAAGCCCCCGCAGACGGCCATCATACAACAGAAACTAGCGCGTGCGCGGAATCCGGGTTCCTCGGCGCGTGCCTACTGTAGACGTGGCAGAAGGCGTGGCCTTGGAGCGTGGGGGTGGAACTTCCGGGGGCGACGCGCCGGCCCCCTCGGAACCGGAAGTGGAGCCTGGGAGCCTTGACGTTAGGAACGAAGTCGAACCTGGATCTGGAGCCGGGTGAGGAGTGGCTTCGGGAGGTTGGTGGGTAGGAAAGCAGAGGAGATCCCGGGGTATCACTGGCCAGGTCGGCGTCCTGTTTGCGAAGGAAGAGAGAGGATCGGGGGCGGAGCCCGGGGAGAGACCCTCACCTCATGCATTCACAATCCAGAATCAGTCCTAGACCCTCCTTTTCTCCTGGCCCAGATTCCGGCTCCCGCTTCCTGTCCGGAGCCTGTTGAAGGGCGCAAGACGCTCGATCTTCTACTTAGAGCAACAGTCCTCTTATCGTGGCCCGAGAAGCTTGTTTGGTTTCTTGGTCTTGATCCCCGGCACTCCCAGCCTCCACAGCTCGACTACTTTCAGAGTTCTAGGGAAGCTTGCCCCGCCCCCTGGGTTGTCACCCTTGACTGTCCACGCAGAGTGAAGTCGAAACTTGAGCCTGACTCCAAACTCTTGTGTGTGTTTGATGAAACTATTTCCTCCCATCCCCACCCCCACACCGACTTCAGGAAAATAAAAGGGAGGGGGACATCCTTCAAGCTTAATGTTGTGACCTGTGCAAGGTTCAGGATTTGGAAGAATAGCTCCTGAGATGGCTTTGAATTTAAAAAGTTCTAGTGCAAGTGCAGCTCAACTTTTCTGTAGTTAAGATGGCCCTTCCTAGCACAGGCGAGAGGCCCGTTGTTACACTGCAGCAGCTATGAGCTCTTTTGCTTCCTAGGTTCCTTCTTCTGTAGGATAGTTGGAATGATCAGGTTGTGTAGAGTAGATGTGATCAGATAGTCCTGTTCTTGGAAGGATCCTGGAAAGACCCTCCAATTCATTCCTCTGTTGTTGGGCAAGATTGTAATAATTTTGGATGTGGCCTAGATTCATGACAAGCCTATAAGGAGAGCAGAAACAGAGTTGCAGAAGTGCCTTGAGATTTGGAATAATTACAGTCCCTCTGCTTGAAGGATAAGGTGAATGATCTTTTCCCATGAAATCCAACTTTGCTATTGATCTTTGAACTGTTTCTCTGGGTTATTGTGTGAGGTTTTTGTGCCAAACTTGCACTCAGTTCTAATCTGATATCTTGCTAGAGTTTTCAGCTGTCCTTTACATTTAGTGATTTTAATGCTTCAGTACTAAGGTCCATACACTCTTTTGGTGGGAAGACTGAGGATGGAGTAAGCACCTGATTTACTGCAGTTTATCCTAAAAATGTCATTTTTCTAAATGGTCACTCTAAAATTTATCTTTTGAGGGGGAGGGGATTTAGTTGATCTGTTTTAGACATGCAGTTTGAATGATTAAAAATGACTAGCACACTGCAGGGTATTCAGTTTTGTGGAATGAATGGATGCTAGAGTGAATGAACAGAAAGTGGGAACATTGTTTCATTTACCTGTAATATCACAATAGTTCATCAGTGGCAGGACTCCTTGTATGACTAGACACTAGAAATCATACCACTGGGGAATGGAGGCTGCTGCTCCATTCCACTAGGCCTATCTGAAGTTGAAATTTATACCCTCTTGGCAGTGACAAAGCATAGGGTTCAGAGTAACAAAATCCTTGCTTTGAGGAGGCAGTCTGTCTACTGTCTGGGGAAGAAAATTACAAAGATCCTGTAATAGTGTGAGAATGATTAGGCTAATCACTGCCTGATAAGGTCAGTCCTTTTCTAGCTCTGCTTCCTACCATGAATAGTGCTTTCACTTTAGAAAGTCGATTTTGACTAATTTCTGTCTTCTCTCCCATCTAATAGGTGAGACCAAGTCGGGGATGCTCTCATAATGAACGTTAACCAGTCAGCTCCACCTGTGCCGCCATTTGGGCAGCCCCAGCCCGTCTACCCAGGGTATCATCAATCCAGCTATGGTGGGCAACCAGGGTCCACAGCTGCCCCCACTCCCTATGGAGCTTACAATGGCCCAGTACCAGGCTATCAGCAAACCCCTCCCCCAGGTATGTTTCCAAGCTTCCTTTGAGCTAAGGAAGGGAATTTGTAATCTTCAGGTTGGGTGGTATTGCCCTACTTAAGCTGCCTAAAGGGTTGTGGTGACTGGGATTGAGGAACATGAATCTGGCTCTTGGTCACTGAGAGTCCTGTGGGCAGTCTGCCCTTTCCTGTTTTTATACAAGGTGACTGTGTCTTTAAAACATCTAGTAGGGCGCCTCATCTTCCAGGTTCAATGGCAGTTCACTTCATGTGGGTGTCACCCTGTGCAGCCTCACCTGGTTGAATTGTTCACAGCTGGAGGGAAGGACTGTGGTCATAGCTCCTCCAGAGCCGGTGATAATTTCTCTCATCAGACTCGTGGTTCTATCTATACATGATTGTGGGGCATAGGGAATTGGTTCATGGATAAAATGTATGATGTTTGTATGCCTGGGTTTTGGTGCTTCCCATATCTTTTTGGTGATAACATTCCTTTTCAAGTTTCTTTGGCTTCTTAGATGTTGTCTAATATCAGGGAAATTAAAGGGGACTGTTTTTCCAGTGTTTGGCTTTTATATTACATTTTTCATGAAGAGGAGCTCATAACCTGTGGATTATTCATAGGGGGCAAAAGAAGATGGTTGACAATAGATTTTTGGTTAGGCGAAAGGGAAAGTGTTAGTGCTCTTTGCGACCCCATGGACTATAGCCCGCCAAGCCTGTCAGGCTCCTCCGTCCATACGATTTTCCAAGCAAGAATACTGGAGTAGGTTGCCATTTCCTTTTCCAGGAGATGTTCCCGACCCAGGGATCGAATCCAGGCCTCCCACATTGCAGGCAGACTCTTTACCATCTGAGCTACCAGAGAAGCCAGGGTTAGGGTTAGGGCCCTAGGGTATGCCAGATGCTTTATGCTTTTTAAGAGAGTTAATTCCATAAAGAGATATGTGAAAAAGAAGGCACTAAAGAGGCATTGGTAAAATTTGAGAAATGAATGAAGTTATTACCTTTTTTAATTTTGCCATGTGGCATGTGAGATCTTGGTACCCCAACCAGGAATCAAACCCATGCTCCCTGCAGTGGAAGCTCAGACAGAGTCTTAACCACTGGACCACCAGGGAAGTCCCAAAGTTATTACCATTTTTGTTATGACTTTGGGGAAAAAAAAAATTTGGAGTGATAAGATTAGGTCTCAGGGCTTTGGAAGAGCCTTACTCTGGGTTGGGACTTTGGCAGGACAGAGTCCACGTCTGATTTGCCAAGTTGTGGCTTATCAAGATGGAGCTGGCATTGCCCCAAGAAGAAGCTGTGTTGAACTGAGAGGAAAACATATCTGGCTCTGTGATGGCTAGTGAGCAGGCTAGTGAATAGCTAGTGAATTCAGATTAATCATATTCCTACAGGCAGGTTCTGTAGTGTCTCATCTCTACTGCTGCTGCTGCTGCTAAGTCACTTCAGTCGTGTCCAACTCTGTGTGACCCCATGGACGGCAGCCCACCAGGCTCCCCCGTCCCTGGGATTCTACAGGCAAGAACACTGGAGTGGATTGCCATTTCCTTCTCCAATGCATGAAAGTGAAAAGTGAAAGTGAAGTCGCTCAGTCGTGTCCGACCCTCAGTGACACCATGGACTGCAGCCTACCAGGCTTCTCCGTCCATGGGATTTTCCAGGCAAGAGTACTGGAATCTCTACTGAGGGCAGAACAAAAGAAAAACAGTAGTTTGAACAGGGGTCAGCAGCATCTCCAAAGTGATATGCCAAGTAACTAATTGCTTTCTTCCTGCATTTCATGTGGGAAGGATGATTAGCAGTCATAGAAGTAGCTTTGATGGCAGCTCTGGTGAGCAGAACACGCGTAGTGCAGCTTTTGTGAAGACATAAGCAGCAGCAGTAACTGGAGGCCAGGAGACCTGTCCTGGGGGCTTCCCAGGTGTGCTAGTGGTAAAGAACCTGCCTGCCAATGCAGGAAACATAAGAGACCTGGGTTCGATCCCTGGGTCAGGAAGATCCCCTGGAGAAGGGCATGGCAACCCACTCCAGTATTCGTGCCTGGAGAATCCTCATGGACAGAGGAGCCTGACGGATTACAGTCCATAGGGTCGCACAGAGTCGGAGACAACTGAATTGACTTAGCACGCATGTACAACCTGTCCTGACTTAATAATTGGGCGGAAACAAAGTCTCCAACCCATGGTAACACTTCCCTGAGCCATGTACTATTGGGAGTGTCAACATTTAGAAGTGGATGAGAAGAAGATGGTTAGGATCTGTAGAATATATGAAGAAGAGGTTGGCAGAATAGTCTCTCTAAGGGGCGCCTTTCTTTTAAAAAAAAAAAATAATAATAATTAAAAAGTTATTTATTTACTTGGCTACATTGGTTTTTCATTGCGTCATGCGGGATCTTTCATTGCAGCACATGGATTTCTCTAGTGGTGATGCAGGGGCTTAGTTGCTCTGTGGCATATGGGATATTAGTTCCTCCACCAGGGATTGAACCTCCATCCCCTGCATTGCAAGGTAGATTCTTAACCACTGGACCACCAGGGAAGTCCCAATGAGTATCTCTTTACAACCTAGTTCAGCACGTTACTTGGTCATCTTCTAAGCCACATTCCTCACATATGTTCTAAGTTTTTGAGTTCTAGGGTGGGATCATTTCCTTAAAAGAGTTGATGTTTTGTCTAGGGTAGGAATATTAGACTGTCCTGGATTGAGTGAGAGTGTATAGTGATCACAGGAAGGCCCTACATTTTTGTGGCTCTGGCTGCAGCTTCACTAGTAGTATACCTGTTATACCTGTTTAAGAGAGTGAAAACTCTCTGGCTGGGCATCCATGTTCAGAATCTCTTGTAACTGGAGTTGCATCCTGATGGTGTCCTTTTCATTGCCAAGCTATGATATTACACTTGTGATATTGCAGTGAAGGTTTGAGCTTATTGATCCTTACTTTGCATTCCTTGCTCAAGGCGGAGGAGACATTTCCTAATTTCTTAGCTTCTCTTCACCACCCTCAGGTGTTTCAAGAGCCCCAGCTTCTTCAGGGGCACCTCCAGCCTCGACAGCACAGGGCCCTTGTGGCCAGACTGCATATGGCCAGTTTGGCCAAGGAGATGTGCAGAATGGACCAAGCTCCGGTGTTCAGATGCAGAGGTATGTACTTGCGTCAACCTAAAATTGGTCAGATGAGACTGGAAGGATTAGGAATGTATGAGGGCCTATTTTACTTTTCTTTTTTTTCCCTTTGTTTTTCTCTTAGATTCCTCTTCCTCTTCCCTTCATCTTTTTGTAATTAGTTTTCATTTTTCCGGATTAGAGGTGCTGCTGCTGTGCCTCTGTGGGTTATTGACTCATTTAAGTGCCTGTGTTCTTTGGCATATTCTTTCCACTTCTGTGAACTTGAGTTTTTTCCTTGACTAGACATATATCTTAAATAATTGTTATGGTCCTTCAGAACCTACCCTAAGGAAGAAACAGGAAGAAGGAAACTTAGGATTATTTATGTCTCTTTTGACTTCCCCTTTCCCTCTAGAACAGGCACTTAGTGGGACTTATTGGTTAAGTTTGGGTGTGACCAGTCATGAAAGGAAAGATCCTCAAAGGAAAACTACATTAATGATGAAAACTTGGTGGTGTGTGATCCAATAAACCCCTGTCTCTGTGTAGAAGTCCATTAAAGGAGGGCAGTCATCTCTATTGGAGTGCTATTTATTTTCTGGTAAACAAAGAATAAAGTATAACTGCAGTAGGATGTGTAGTAGTGGAAGAGTTGCTTTCTGACATTTTTATTAGGTGTCCAGAATATACATTTTTAGCATCGAATGTAAGCCCAGAGGACTGAGCCTTGGAGCTTACCAACTTATAAAAGGCATTCAGAGTAGGGGCCATCAAAACGCAATGAGAAAGACCAGTAGTGAGGTAGGTTAGCCAGGGTGTCATAGCATCCTGAAATTAGGCAAAGAAAGTATTTTAGGAAGTCAAGAGAGTAATCAGGTGTGTCACTTGCTGCTGAAAGGTGAGATGTAGACTAAGAATTGACCGTTGGGTTTGGCAAGGTTTGACATCATTGACAAATGTAGTTTCAGTGGAGATATGAAGGCAGCTGTCTAGTTGGAGCAGGTGAAAGAATTTCAGCTGGGAAGTGGATTAATGTAACCTAAAACCCTTTTGCTACAAACATCTAGAAAGGGAGAGAAATTAGAAACAAAATTTTTTTTTCAAATGCATAATCAAGCTTCAAGGAAAGTGAAATCCTCAAGTGCCAGATAACAAGTGGGAACTGAAAATCAGAGTGGTAAATTGATACTGTGGCTGCCTGTGCAAAGGGTGGAAATTATCTTGAGAACCTAGGGGCTTAAGTTTAAGCAGGTAACTTGGGCATTTCTGAGCTGAGGTTTAGAACTGAAATCTTGTTTATGAAATCTGGACTTAGGCTACACTTCAGTAAATAGGTAAACTAGAAAAAAAAAATCTGTATACTGGCAGAGGGAGTTAATAAGGAGTCTTGATTCTCCCAGGCTGGCTGAGGATAAGTTGCAGGGGAGTGGGGGGCGGGGTGTTTTTGGACTGCATGTGAACACCAGGGGTCATTTGGGGTGGCGAAAATGTTCTAAAATTGGAATCTGGTGATGGTTGCACAACTCTTTAAATTTACTAAAAATCATTGAATTGTACACTTAAAAGGAGTGAATTTAATGATGTGGAAATGACAACTTAAACTTAAAAAAAAACTTTGATACTGGGCAGCAGTATCATTGGAGTACCCTCCAGAAGCAAATCAAATGCTTAACAACCACTCTCCTTCAATTCAGGGATTTCTCAAAGGAAAAAAAAAGATTAGACTATGAAAGGAGAGTAGAGAGTAGGCTAGTACATTGATTAAGGGACTGTAACTGTCAACATAGGATTATGTACCTACCTGAAAGTGAAAGTGAAGTCGCTCAGTCGTGTCCAACTCTTTGCAGGACTGTAGCCTACCAGGCTTCTCGGTCTATGGGATTTTTATGTACCTACCTAAGAGAGGGCAAATAAAGGCGTTTTCAGAGATTGATAGTTTACCCTGTATGGGCCCTGGCCGAGAAAAGTACCAGGGAATAGACTAGGGGAAAAAAAGGAAGAAGAACCTAGAAAGAAAGATCTTTTAAAAGAGATAGGAATAGTAATTAAAGAAGTAGAGATAGAGACTTCCCTCGAGGTCCAGTGGTTAGGACTCCTTATTTCCACTGCAGGGGACTCGGGTTTGATCCCTGAAGGGGGAACTAAGATTCCACAAGCTGCATGGTGTGGCCAAAGGAAAAAAAGTATAGACCAATTTTTTCCTAATGTTTGGCTAAAAGATAAAAGCTTGAGGGGGATGCAAAGTTTTAGGGCCATTTTATTTGATTGGATTTTTTAAATCCAATCCAATTACATCTCAGTTCATTGAGATGTAATTCATATACTATGCAGTTCACCCTTTAAAGTGCACAAGTTTAACGATTTTAAAAGTATATTCACAGATATGTGCAACCATCACTGTCGTCCGATTTACTACATTTTCATCACCTCAGACAGACACATAGTATCCTTTATCTGAGGAGCTATCCCTATTCAGCTTTTCCTTAAGTCTGTCACTCCCCCAACCGTAAACAACCACTAATCTACTTTCTGTCCCTATAGACTTCCCTATTCCGGATATTTCATATTAATAGAATCATATATATTTTGTAACTGATTTGTTTCACTTAGCATAATGTTTCCAGTGTTCGTTTATGTTGTAGCATGTATCAGTACTTCATTCTTTTTATTACAGTATTTCATTGTATGATTATACCACTACATGTTCTTTATCCATTTATCTGTTGATGGACATTTGGGTTGTTTTCACTAATAGTTGGTTATTTTTTGAGATATTTGTATCTTTTTGTGCTGATGGGAATGATCAAGGAGAAAGACATTGAATGGGAAGTACTTTGGAAAGAAAAGTTCCAGAATAAAAAATATTTACACATAAAGTAGATAAAAACATAAAATAGTGTCCAGAATATGTAAAGAACTCCTACTAGTCAATAAGAAAAAGTCAGTTCAGTTGAAAAAATAATAAAATCCGGAATAGTATTTTATGAAAGAAGGGATACTAATGGCCAAAGAACAAATTAAAAAGCGGTTCAACCTCATAAATGAAGAAAAAAGTAAACGTTAAAAACCACAACAGAATTATCCCATGTATTGATCAGATTGGCAAAATTAAAAAGCTAATAGTACTGAATATTGCTGAGCATATGGATTATCAGGAACTCTTCTCATCCACTGGTGGTCAGATGCAAATGAGTACAACTACCATGGGAAAATAACTTGGCATTATCTGTTAAAATTAAAGATATCATATCCTATAAACCAGTAATTAAACTCATAGCTGTATGCCTTAGAAAGAGCTCAGGTATGTATAAGTTAAATATATGATTGAACATAGTAACATTATTATTGATAATATCCAAAACTTAGAAAACCTTCAATATCCATCTGTAGTAAAATGCTTAGGTAAATTGTGGCATATTTATTTAATGGAATAACACTTATTTAATGGAATAACATTAAGTGATGAAAGAGAATGCTAAATGCAGAAGCATAGATTAATTCATAAACGTATGGTTGAACAAAAGAAGCAAAACTCAAAGTATGTATGATGTGATACCGTTTACAAAAGCTTGAAAACCTGACATAACTGAATTGTTTTAAAGACAAGGGAACAATTTTTAGAAAGTTGGGAAAGTAGTTATCTTTGGGAGAAAGGGGGCTTCCCTAGTAGCTCAGCTGGTAAAAAATCCACCTGCAATGCTGGAGACCTGGGTTTGATCCCTGGGTTGAGAAGACCCCCTGGAGAAGGGAACGGCTACCCACTCCAGTACTCTGGCCGGGAGAATTCTGTGGACTGTACAGCCTATGGTGTCGCAAAGAGTCGGGGACATGACTGAGTGACTTTCACTTTCACTTTTGGGAGAAAGGAAAGGGTTGTGAGGAGAGGCACACAGGGCCTTTGGTGTACTCCATTTCTTGACTTGCCTTTTGGTTACGTGGGTGTTTGTGTTATTCAGCAGTACACATATGTTTTATGTATTTTTTTCTATTTATGTTACATTTCACAATTTTAAAGTACATTGGACTAAGAATTGGGCCTGGACCTGGGTTCTAGTTCCAGGTTAGCCTGCTACTTTTACCCTTAGTGTTTTAGTTTTCCATCTGCTCGCTTCCCTTCATTAATTTGCTGTAAGAATTAAAGCATTTAGAGATCCTTTGTAAACTATAAAGCTATGTGCAGATAAGGTGTTGGTTTATATGATAGAATACCAGTAGGCAGTTGAGAGTATTATCCATGTTAATAGAGTAGTACCATGGAATACAATTGTTCTGACAGGGATTTATAAGCATCTGCCATGGGCTAACAGTATGTTTGTTACTATGGAAGGCAAAAACTGCAAAACCTAGCAAAGAGCTTAGGGAGGTAAGTTTCACTAGCATAATGCCCTGAAAATACTAGTTGAATGAACAAATGAAAAGTGTGAAACTGCAGGACCAGTAGAAGCTGACCAAACATAATAAAGTTCCAGTTATTTAGTAAAGACAAACAGGAAGGATAAATCAGGATTTCAGTGTAACAGGCTACTATGGTGAAGAATTTGATTCATTCTTGAAATTCCAGTAGGAGCTTGTTATGTACAATAATCTACGCTGTAGATTTCTGCAGTAATATTATAGTAAACCACTGGTGCAATGGCTGGTTGGTCTGCAGTGATATTGCATTGATGCTGTATTTGTATTTTAATGTGGCAGCTGGTACCATGGGAGTGTCCAGCGCAGCTATTCAAGTGACGAGACTTTGCTGGATAGACTCAGCTAGCAGGCTGCCTGGCTTATATCCTCTGTGTCTAGCCCTTAACTCTGGTGAGATAGCATCATCTTTCTCCATAGTACAGAATGCCAAACGTAGCTCACCAGCTCTTCTGATCTTAAGAGTTTTCTAATACCTTTCCCAGGATTAAGTGATCCTTTGGTTTAAAAGTTAAACAATCAAACTACATTTGTTAAAGCCCACATTTATTAAGCTTCTGTTGTGTTAATGCTTCTGTGCACCTTTCATTTCGCCTTCTTCAGTGCTTTTGAATACGGAACCGAAGTGGCTTGTCAACAAAGGATTAAGGCAGATGAGGTGATAATCTAACTACCAGAGTAAATACTGTTTGATCTGAGGGTGCTTGGCATGTGTTTTGGGAGTGAACCTAATGGAAAACAAGGTTTGCCCTGAATAATCACAGTGTAGATTATGAGGAATGTGATTTTTTCACAAATATATAGAAATATGAAGCCATATAAGAGCCCAGATGAGAGTAAGATGCTGTAAAACAGTATTGTTTCCCATATGATGTGGGGCTCCTGTCAACTTTGAAGGGATTCCTGGCCCACTAGAAGCTTCTGCCTTCCATCTCTCCACAGGCTCCCTGGGTCTCAGCCATTTGCGTCTGCCCCATTGGCCCCTGTGGTCAGTCAGCCAGCTGTGCTTCAGCCCTATGGGCCTCCCCCGACAAGTGCACAGGTGACTGCTCAGCTGGCCGGAATGCAGATCAGTGGTGCCGTGGCCCCAGCTCCTCCCGCTTCGGGGCTGGGCTATGGTGAGTACCTATGACCACGGGAATACTGTTTCCTTTTTAGAGGCATCTGTCTCTGGGGTATACCTGGATCCCTCTTATTTCTTTTATTTATTCCTCTGAGCCCCAGCAGATGGGACAAGTCATTCCTGCCCCTCGGGTGGAAAGGAAGGTGGTTTACTGAACAAGGAGGCAGAATGCCTGGGGTTCTGACTCTGCTTCTTCTACTTCTCAGGCTCACCAACATCACTGGCCTCAGCCTCAGGAAGTTTCCCTAATTCTGGTCTGTATGGCTCCTATCCTCAGGGCCAAGCTCCTCCCCTTGGCCAGGGTCATCCAGGGGCCCAGCCTCCCCAGCGATCTGTCCCACCACAGGCCTCCAGCTTCACACCCCCTGCCTCAGGGGGTCCTCGGATGCCTTCGATGACTGGTCCACTCTTGCCTGGACAGAGTTTTGGGGGCCCCCCCGTGAGCCAGCCCAACCATGTGTCCTCACCTCCTCCTCAAGCTCTGCCCCCTGGTGCCCAAATGACCGGGCCCCCAGGACCGCCACCACCTATGCACTCCTCCCAGCAGCCAGGCTATCAGCTGCAGCAAAATGGTGAGTTTTTCCCAAGGACTACCTAGGAGCCAAAAGCTTCAGCTCTTCAGGTGTTTTCGTTGTTGTTGTTATTTGCTTCTAGTATTACTTGCTAAGTGGTGAACTAGATAGACAGCTTCAGGGTATTAAGATGTGGTACTAAGATGTGGGATTTATAAGATTTTTTTTTCTCATAGT
Organism: Bubalus bubalis; assembly: GCF_019923935.1. Lineage (NCBI taxonomy): Eukaryota > Metazoa > Chordata > Mammalia > Artiodactyla > Bovidae > Bubalus > Bubalus bubalis. The sequence continues at coordinate 148,807,996 of NC_059160.1, forward strand.
TCAGATAACATAGGCTTTCTCTGAAAGGTTATTACTGTACCTCTAAATTCTATGTTTATAATAGTTTAGTCATTTCCGTGAGGCCTTAAGAAGAGATAGGGAAGGAATATTTTGTTCATCAACCTTGCCCTTGTCTCCCAGGTTCCTTTGGACCAGCCCGGGGCCCTCAGTCCAATTATGGAAGTCCCTACCCAGGAGCAGCCACTTTTGGCAGTCAGCCTGGGCCTCCTCAGCCATTGCCTCCTAAGCGCCTGGACCCTGATGCCATCCCGAGCCCTGTAAGTAGATACTTATGTGGTCCTGGGGAAGGAGCTTGCGGCTACCAGATAAGTGAGTCAACCTAGATGAGATGTTTGCCTAGCCTTTTCTGATTATTTTTCCCTTTTGTTTGTCATGTTGCAGGTGTAGAGCCGACATGTAATTTTTGACTCTCTAAATAGAACTTGACGCCCCAGAAGTATTTTAGGGGTATTCTTACTTCATAGCTGGGCAGGAAAGGAAGGGGAGCCGGGAGTGATCAGCAGTGCCATAGAGCTCTGGGTTGAGTGCAGTGTTCTGTCACCACTGGACAGAGCCTGGCAGCCTCTGCTCTTCTGTGGAGTACTGGCTGTGTCCAGGTCTTGTCCTCTAAGATCTAGTAGGATAGGATAGCAGTCTTCTTAATGGTTAGAGCTGGTGGGGAATCTCTGGTGTTACTGGTGAGAAAAGGAAAGCCTCTCTGGACTCTTTCTGCCTCTACCTGGATAGTGTTTTAGGAGAAAGCCTTCGATACTTTTGTTTGCTAGTCTTCTGCTGTGTGGATGGAGAAAAGTGATCTACAATTTTAAGGGCAATGTGGGGAAGTTCCTTCTCCCAGGAAGAGGGTGAATCTTACCCTTAGAGCCATCAGAATGCTCAGACCTTCCTCATCACACTCGAGAGTAGAGGCTGATACTGTATTCCCAAGTGGAGGCCACTTTATAGTTCTGTCTGCAACATTTGCCATGTCAGTTGCCTCACCATGCTTAGCCATTGTCATATTCCATCCTGTTCTCTTCCCTCTTCCTTTGGGGAACCATCATGGTGAGGGACCCAGCTGGCTAAGGGGGACCCTAGAGGATGAAGCAGTGCCTCTTTCCTTTTTCCTCCTCTAGTGAGAAGAAGAGTCTGGTTGGATGTGAGGGGAGGCTTCTTTCAGTGTAAGAGTAGTTCTTACATGGGAGGCTTGGCCTTTTGGAGGGAACATCCCTCTTCTTCCTTCTTAAAATTTCTCCTATTCAGCCCCTCCATATAACCCCTCTTGCTTCCTGTTTGCCCCCTTCCTTATCTTTCTACATCATAGTCTAAGCCATTAAAGGCTCTTTTTTGGCCCAGAAAAATTTGGAGTTTCTGATCGAGAGGGGGCCTGATTTCAGCAGTAGGAGCTGGGCTCCAGCTGTTCATGTCTAACTCATCAGGGCTGAGAGAAGTAACATCTGCTTCTTGTTCTTTTGTCTCCCTCCCTGTATTCCCCTGCTGCCTTTATTATTAAAACACTAAAAGCAACTCAATGAGCTGCCTCCTCAGCAGAAAACCAGGCACAGAATAGACCCTGATGCCATTCCTAGTCCAGTAAGTGCAGGGGGTGGGTGTGTGTGTGTGATCCCTGTGTTAAATCACCCGTGCATGCCTATGACCTTGTCTTCACCTCATCCACCATGTCCATCCCTCTCCATCCTCTTCCCTTAGTCCTTCTAGACCCTTGCTTTTACAAGCTAGAAGGATATGCATGCCTCAAGTTACCATATAATGAAGTAGCAAGCTGTTAGCAGTGCCTTTAAGTATGGGATGGTAGAAGGTCAGGCTCGAAGGGCGAGATCAAGTAGCTTGTTAAGCTTTGGTTTTAGCCCTGCTGGCTTCTCCAGGAGCCTGCCTGTGACATGTGATGGAACAGGACAAAACAGTAGGTCCTTCCCTTTTGGGTTTGGTGTGTCTACAGCTTGTTGCGGAGAAACATGGGTAGGTGGCTACTAATGTACAAGTCTGGGAAACTGGCATTTCTTACAGGGAAAGGGACTGCTGGTTTGGGAAAGTGTGGGTCACTTTCTCATCTGGAGAGTCTGTTTGACTCTGATATATGTCTAAGCTTCAGCTCTTTATTCTATGGGACACAGAGTCTTATTCTCCCTTTACTTTTTCTGGTTTTACCAAACCCATCTTGAAGTAACTGACAAAGGTTATCAGTCTGCACGAAGATCTGATCACCGGCTTTGCAATATCTTTTTTTTCCTTCGCTGGGTCTGTCCAAATGTGGGGGACTGAGGATTGGGCTATACGATCCTCTTCTCCCATATTTACACTGATGCTTACCTGAAAATAAGGCAGCATCTGCTTCCTCACCTTACCTGATCATTTCTGGCTGTGTAATCCACTCCTCACCCTGTCCCTTCTACTCTCATTGAGTGTAGAGTCATTCCAGGTAGATTTCATTTTTACATGGTTACTGTTGTCTGTTTTCCTGCTCTTGGGGAGAGAAGGGGAGGGGAAGCCTCGATGGGGGAGGGAAGTGGAATCTGACCATGTCTGAAGGCTTGTGATTAGAGCTGGAGCTTTCCTGGAGTAGGTATTGGAACAGGGTGATCACTGTTTATTGGGGTCAGGGCGATTCATAAAGAAGCCCTTTCTCAGTGTTGCCCATGCAGCAGGTTGCTGCTGACTATAGAGTGGAAGATTGGCATTACAGCATTTTATATGATCTCCAAAAGGAGAGCAGGTTTGGTGCATGAGGTGTGTTCCTTGGCAAATTCTTAGTTTCTGTGCTGCGGCTCCAGCCTTTCTTTCTCCTGCCTCGGGGACGTGGTACTCCCTTCTCCCTTTTCATCTGTCACTTCATTCATTTCACTTCTTCCCTACAGATTCAGGTTATTGAAGATGACAGGAACAACCGGGGTTCAGAGCCATTTGTTACTGGAGTACGGGGCCAGGTGCCACCCTTAGTCACCACCAACTTCCTGGTGAAAGACCAAGGTGAGAAGGGCAGTAACTCCTCCCTGCGGGACTTTTTCTCCAGCATTATCAGCTTAGGGATGGGGCTTTTGTCAGTCTTTGGTCAGAGACCAGTCCCTCATTGGTCTCTAGGGGGAAAGAGCCACCATCACCTCGAGCATCTGTTGGGGTGATGGGGTGGGTCAACAACGGCGACCTGGTGTCTGGAGTGACTCTGTGATCTGACTCAGCTTTTCCATCTTCTCCTTCAGGAAATGCAAGTCCCCGGTACATTCGATGCACATCGTATAACATCCCTTGCACCTCTGACATGGCTAAGCAGGCTCAGGTGCCCCTGGCAGCTGTCATCAAGCCGCTGGCAAGGCTGCCCCCAGAGGAGGTGAGTCAGGGACAGACTAGAGTATAATAAGAGGGAGGAAGTGAGGGGGAGCGAGGATAAGACTTCTTCCTAGATGTGATTCTGGCAGTCACAGTAGATGAAGGCTTGGTTGGTCGGGAGGGGAGCATATCGTCAATAGCTTTCTATCCCAGGGCCCATGCCTGAAGAGGGTGATAGGGAGGAAAGCAAAAGCCCAAGAAATTGCTGGATGGAGCAGAGTTCACACGTGAAACACGCTTTTAAAAGAGTCAAGGCCAACTTGTAGGGGAGAAGACAGCTGGAGGCGGAGCCTGCACGGTCATCACCCGTGATGAGAGGCGCGCCACTCTGGTTTTTCTTGTCCTCTGTCCTGTCAGCCCAGGTAGGTTAGAAATATTAGGACAGCATATTAATAAACAGAATCCAGGGGTCCTTCTTTTACCTGGTTTGGGCTATAATCTGTCACCCAGTACCTGGAATCAGGATGAAAAGAGAGAGTGTCTGCAGCTGCTGTGCCATGCCATGGTGTAGCTACCCTTGTGTTCATGCCTTAATGAACTTGGGGGGATTTCTCTATAACTGGACATTCAGGGCTCACCTTACATCCTGCTTCTTTGTCTTGTTCTGTCTTTTTCTCTTTCTCTTTCCTGGGTCTCAGTGAGGATGACTGGACACTTGCCTGCTGGTCTCTTATCTGTAGGGTAACATCTGCCTGGGGTGTCAGTAGGTATCACAGAAATCCAGGGATTGGGGAGGACAAGTGTCACAGATAGTTGGGTGGGAAAGGAAGCAGGGGTCAAGATCCTAGGGCAGGAACGAAGGGGATTGAAGATTGGGCCAGAAATGAGAATCCTGGGTCATCTTCGACTTTTTCCTCATGCGCCCATGTCAGCCCCTGGATTGTTTGGGCCAGTTCCACTGTTGCTCTTCTCTTTCAAGAAGTGAAATTCTAGAGATGAGGAGTAAGGAGAGGGACTATAGTCCTTAGACCCTTAGGGACATTTGTCCTCATACCCCTTCTCTCTGCTCCCTCCGCAGGCAGACTGTCTGAGCCATGTCCTTCTCCCTCCAGGTTGTTCCTCCTCATCTGTTCCCACATATCACTCTAGCTTCCTTCTGTGTCTGAGCCCCTCCCCTTTGCTCCTTAGGCTTCACCGTATGTTGTCGACCATGGGGAATCTGGCCCTTTGCGCTGCAATCGTTGCAAAGCATACATGTGCCCCTTTATGCAGTTCGTTGAGGGAGGGAGACGCTTCCAGTGCTGCTTCTGCAGCTGTATCAACGATGGTACGTTCACAGAGCCTGGGGCTGGGGGATCTGGACTGAATCTTCATTATTTTCTTTCTAGTTAGATAGATGAGGCTCTGTTGTTTAGGAGATGGGGACGTGAAGTGCCTCTGGGGCTGTGGGGCATTAGAGTGAGCTCAGCCAGGACCAGATGAGGACCAAAAGCGGACCCATGAGTAACACTGCCCTACTCCCCACAGTTCCTCCCCAGTATTTTCAACACCTGGATCATACCGGCAAGCGTGTGGATGCTTATGACCGTCCTGAGCTGTCCCTGGGCTCTTACGAATTCTTGGCCACTGTAGATTACTGCAAGGTGAGGGAGGGTAGCATGGGGAGGAGCTGTGGGTGAAGGACAATGAGGCAGCTGAGACTTGCTGTGGTCATTTCCCTCACCCTGTCACTGTCCCCTTGGATGATGACTTATCTCTAGTCAACTGACCTGCTCACCGAAAGCCCTCTCCCCGCCAACATTTCCTTCTTTTGCAGAACAATAAGTTCCCCATCCCTCCTGCCTTCATCTTTATGATTGATGTCTCCTACAATGCCGTCAGGAGTGGTCTTGTCAGGCTCCTCTGTGAGGAGCTCAAGTCACTGTTAGACTTTTTGCCTAGGTGAGAGTTATGAGCCAAGGTACTCCTATGGATGATGATGGCTGGGGAGGGGGCGCAAGGGTGGGTGGTTGGGATAACTCAGCACGTGAATCCTGACGTCATGAAGTTGGCTGGTGGAGAAGGTAGCAAGTCTGGGTAACAACGTCCCTTTCTGCAGGGAGGGCGGGGCAGAAGAGTCAGCAATCCGCGTTGGCTTTGTCACCTATAATAAGGTGCTCCACTTCTACAATGTGAAGAGCTCATTGGCCCAGCCACAGATGATGGTTGTATCTGATGTGGGTGACATGTTTGTGCCACTGCTGGATGGCTTCCTGGTCAATGTCAGCGAGTCTCGGGCAGTCATCACCAGGTAAGAGTCAGATTGTGGGGGTAAAGTGAGGTGGAGGGCAGGGTACAACCAAAGAAAGCCAGCGATGGACACAGGCTATGCCTCAGGAGTTCTCAGAGTCTGAGGGCCAGATGACTTTTTAGGGGAGTTGAGGGATCTGAAGTTTGGATAGCAGTTTTGATTGCCTCCCATCACCTCTCTCTTCAGCTTATTGGATCAGATTCCAGAAATGTTTGCAGACACAAGGGAGACGGAGACAGTATTTGCCCCGGTGATTCAGGCTGGGATGGAGGCTCTGAAGGTAAGGCGCGAGTCCTGGGCAGCTGCCATGTGACGCTTCTTCTGAGTATCTTACCTCTGGGATACAACCCCTGCTGCTTTAGTGACTGGTGACTGTCCAGTGAGTCAACTTGTCTGACATAGTTGGCACTGAATAAATGACGAGGGACGGGATGAATGAATAATGGATGAATAAAGGAAAGAATGGACCAGTAGATCTGTCTCCTCTTCCAGGCTGCTGAGTGTGCAGGGAAGCTCTTTCTATTCCACACCTCCCTGCCCATTGCAGAGGCCCCAGGGAAACTGAAGAACAGAGACGACAGGAAGTTGATCAACACAGACAAGGAGAAGGTGTGGGACTGGGAGCTGGGGGGAGGACTTCCCATCACAGAGGAACGTGCTGTCTCTTTAAAGTGCAGTACTCTTCACTTTCTCAAGGGGTGCTGGGACTAGATCCTCTGTCCTTTCATATCTGTGGCTGCCAGCCTTCTCCACCGCTCCCACACCTCTCTACCTCATCTCATCCCAAAGCCCTTGGTAGACTTTTTAAAGAGAATATTCTACTACTGTTGCAAACTGTAAGGTAGCTCTGAAGTCTTACGTGTCCTTGAATAATAGCCCATATTACATACATAGTTCTCAAACAGGGTGGAACCCAGGTCTCTGAACATCTTCTTCTGTTCCTCCCTAGACTCTGTTCCAGCCTCAGTCAGGTGCCTATCAGACCCTGGCCAAAGAGTGTGTGGCCCAAGGCTGCTGCGTAGACCTCTTCCTCTTCCCTAACCAGTATGTGGATGTGGCCACCCTCTCTGTTGTACCCCAGCTCACTGGTGGCTCTGTCTATAAATACGCTTGCTTTCAGGTACGGCATGGGACTCTGGGTGGCAGGTGGAGGCAGGACTGGGATGCCTGCCTACAAGTGGAGTGGCTCCTTAGCTGCTGACTCATTGATAGGAATATCATTGAGAAGACCACACAATATAAAGAAGAGTAGTGAACAGGAGCACAGGGCTTGAAATTAGCACCGGGTTGATAGTCTGGCTCTACCACTTGGACGCTATATGACCTAGGATAAATTACTTATTTTCTCCTTTGTTTCTTCATCTATAAAATGGGATTTTTCAGTAGTTTTTAAGTAGGGTTTGTCATCAGGATTAAGTGAGCACATGTAAAGCACTTAATGTAGTACTGGGCATGTAATAAGTGCTTAAAAGCTTAAATAATAACATCGTTATTATTACCTTTACCGTATTGTCATTAGGATTCTGCAGGCTTGTAGAGTAGAGAGGGTACAGGGATTGTTGGTGGATTGTATGTAGTAGATGATGTGACTCTGGGCCTGGGGATGCAGGTGGAGAACGACCAGGAACGGTTCCTGAGTGACTTGCGTCGGGACGTCCAGAAGGTCGTTGGCTTTGATGCTGTGATGCGGGTCCGGACAAGCACTGGTCAGTTCTGGTTGGAGATGAGCAGCTGAGCGGGGGCCCTCAGTCTGGGCACCTGTCATACTATTAACCATGTCCCTGTCCATGTGGCCTCAGGTATCCGTGCTGTAGATTTCTTTGGGGCTTTCTACATGAGCAACACCACAGATGTGGAGCTGGCTGGGTTGGATGGGGACAAGACGGTGACTGTGGAGTTCAAGCATGACGATCGGCTCAACGAAGAGAATGGAGCCCTCCTGCAGGTGCTGGACCAGAGGCAGGGGTTGGGGAAGAAGTGTCAGCAGTCACTTCACTGGATTTAAGTAGGCCATAGGGAAGGGGGTGAGGGGTGCGCAGAGAGAACTAGAAGAGGCTGGAGAAGGGATAGCTCCCATCTTTCTTCTAGCTTCATAAAATAGCAAAGAGGAGGTGTCGCGAGGGTCTTGGTGAGGGAGGGGTGTGAATTGCCCCTCTCGCTCTCCCCCAGTGTGCCCTGCTCTACACCAGCTGTGCAGGGCAGCGACGGCTCCGCATCCACAACCTGGCTCTCAACTGCTGCACTCAGCTGGCTGATCTGTACCGAAACTGTGAGACTGACACGCTCATCAACTACATGGCCAAGTTTGGTGAGGGCAGAGGCCAGGCAGAGGGGGATCGGGGCTAAGAGGATGGACAGCAATCCAGCATTCCTGGGTGGGTGTGATGGTGGGAAGGCACCCGTGATGGAGTGGCTGACCAGTGACCATGCTGTCTCCTTTCCCATCCAGCATACCGGGGGGTCCTAAGCAGCCCTGTGAAGACTGTTCGTGACACTCTCATCACTCAGTGTGCCCAGATCTTGGCCTGTTACAGAAAGAACTGTGCCAGCCCCTCCTCTGCGGGACAGGTGGGGCAAGCTTGTTGGTGGAGAAGGTGTTGGGATACACCTTTGCATTGGGAGGGATTTCTCATGATCATGATCACTGACTTTGTTTTGATAACTCCCTTAGTTGATCCTTCCTGAGTGCATGAAGCTCCTCCCTGTTTATCTGAACTGTGTATTGAAGAGTGAGGTCCTGCAGCCTGGAGCTGAAGTCACTACTGATGACCGTGCCTACGTCCGGCAGCTGGTTACCTCCATGGACGTGGCTGAGACCAATGTCTTCTTCTATCCTCGGCTCCTACCGTTGGTGCGACTGAATGCTGGCGTGTGAGACACTGTACTGAGAAAGGGGCATCATAGGAGGAGGAAGGGAAGGATTAATATTGTCTGTATCTGACACTAATACATTTTTATCTATATTATCTGATGTAATATTTTCATACTGAGAGTTACTCAGGTGCTTAGTTTTCAGAAATTTTGTGTGTATGGGGGTTCAGGTGGGCAAAAGAGTCTTACAGTCATTGGTAACCTTTTGCCCTCTTCCTTTTGTCCAGACAAAGTCTCCCATTGAGAATACCACTGAACCACCAGCAGTCCGAGCATCTGAAGAGCGTCTAAGCAATGGGGATATATATTTGCTGGAGAACGGGCTCAACCTCTTCCTCTGGGTGGGAGCGAGTGTCCAGCAGGGCGTTGTCCAGAGCCTCTTCGGCGTCTCGTCCTTCAGTCAGATCACCAGTGGCCTGGTGAGGGCAGGGCGTCAAGGAGAATGTGGGTGTGGAAGTAGGCTTCGTGATGAGAGCAGAAGCCAGTAAAGTTAGTGCGCTCATTCTCTTAGCAGCAGGGGACACCGAGAGGGAGGGTGCTGTCATTCTTCACAGGCTTCCATATTTCAGATAATGCGTAAATCTGTGCTGCCCCATCTTGTCTTCTGGATTCAGCGTACCTTACCATAAGGATAAATGAATTTTGTGTTTCAGAGTGTTCTGCCAGTTCTGGATAATCTGCTGTCTAAGAAGGTGCGAGGCCTCATTGATAATTTGAGGGCACAGAGATCGAGGTACATGAAGGTAACAGTGATCCGAACCTGCATTTCCTACCTTGTCAAGTCCTCACTCTGAAGGCGGGGTGGGAGAGTGAGCGCCTAGATAATGGGATTTCGGGGCGTGTGGTTAATTCTCTTCAGCCCTGCCTCATGACCCTGTATTCTGACTATAGCTCATTGTGGTGAAACAAGAGGACAAGCTGGAGATGCTGTTCAAACACTTCCTGGTGGAAGACAAGAGCCTGAGCGGGGGAGCATCCTATGTGGACTTTCTCTGTCACATGCACAAGGAGATTCGACAGCTTCTGAGCTAGAGCACATGGGTAACAGCACAGGGTCCAGGCCAGCTTCCAGAAAGTACCCAGGACAGCAGAGAAACTGGGACAGTTCCATATCTTATATGTCATGTAAGCTGACCTCAGTCTCTTTGGGGGGAGGGGGAGGTATAAGGAGACACCTTCTTTCTGGGCTCAAGTATCCTACCACTCTGTCATGTCCTGCTGTTGGAAGGTGCCCCTATCCCCTCACTTTATCCTCCTTTTCCTGCTAATCCTGTCGTAATGAATGTAGTTTCTCAGTTCACTGTATATGATTTGGTGTTGGGGGACTTGAAGCCACCCAGACCCTGGCAATATTATGTGTCCCTTTGGACCAGCCTCCAAGAAGAGAAGGGCAGGTGGGACGGCACGGAGATCCCAGGGGGTTACTACGGTGGGAGGGGCTGCTAATTCAGCTCATTGTCATCAATGACTTCCTATATTAGGGAAAACATACATACAGGTGCACAAGAGCTGGGCTGTAGGCCGTAGATGGTAGAAAAGTGGTCAGTCTTCTTGGGCCTGGAAGTCAACAGCCAACTCAAAGTGACTGAGGGTGGTTGATTAGCTTTCTTGCTCTGCTTCCACTGCTCTTTCTCCTGCAATGACTGATGATCCCTTGGTGGACAGAGACACATTATCAGAAATGAAGGAGCCTGGGAATAGTTGCAAAGTATATTGAGACCTAGGAGAGGTATTAGCCTCCTTTCCAGCCAGAGCGGCCCCAACACTGGATGGTTCTGTAGGGAGCCTGGTCATCAACTTGCAATACCTCACAGAGCCAGCCTATATACCACTCTGAGCTTCCGCTGGAAACACTGCTCTCCAAGCTGTTGGGGAGAGAGGCAGAAGTGGCTAGTCTCTCCTGCTAGGACACCTCTCAGGCTTTGGAATTGACAGAGTGGCTGACAGTTATCTTCCAACCCGAGCTGGCTGGGGCAGGACAAGGGCTAGGCTTGATGGTGGCCAGGCTTGCCTGCTCCCAGCCTGGGATGCCCCTGCTGTGGACCTCTCATTTCTCTTCATTGGTTTATTTTTCAATGCATCTTTAATTTGTAAAGAAATAAAAATAAATTAAGATGTATCCAGTAGCGTCATTTTTATCTGCCACGTATCACTTTCCCTTTAGTCCTTCCTGCCAGGACTAGCGGCTCTGGGGAAGTGGCCGGCCTGAGCTGGCCGCTAAGCCGCGCATGCGCCACATGCCCCTGTGGCGTAGGACCTCGTCCCATCGCTACTCAGAGCCAGGCGGGGACCGGTGCTGCGGGCGTCGGCCGCCAGAGTAGACATGGGGGCCGGCCGCCCGGGGTCTGTGCTTGCTGTACTGGGAGTGCTTGGTGTCTGTGCGACCAGAGGCCCCGGACTCGCAGCGGAGGGGAAGACCGGCGGGGAGGCGGAGTGGGCGGAGCCGTGGGATGGCGCGGTTTTCCGGCCTCCCTCGGCGCTGGGCGCAGTGGGGGTGGCTCGCAGTCCGGGGGCCCTGCGGCCCGGGAGGGAGGAGGCGGTGGACCTGCCGGTGCTGCTGTGGTGGAGCCCGGGGCTGTTTCCTCACTTCCCGGGCGACTCGGAGCGCATCGAGTGCGCGCGCGGCGCGTGCGTGGCGTCCCGGGACCGACGGGTGCGGGGAGACTCGCGGACGCGCGCTTTGCTCTTCTACGGCACCGACTTCCGCGCGTCCGAGGCGCCGCTTCCGCGCCTGGCGCACCAGACCTGGGCGCTTCTGCACGAGGAGTCGCCCCTCAACAACTTCTTGCTGAGCCATGGTCCGGGCATCCGCCTCTTCAATCTTACCTCCACCTTCAGTCGCTACTCGGACTACCCGCTGCCGCTGCAGTGGCTGCCAGGGATCGCTTACCTGCGCCGCGCGGCACCTCCGCTCGAGGAGCGCGCAGAGTGGCGCCGCCGCGGCTATGCGCCGCTGCTCTATCTGCAGTCCCACTGCGACGTGCCTGCGGACCGAGACCGCTACGTGCGCGAGCTCATGCGCTACATTCCGGTGGGTGAGGGCCGGGCGGAGCGGGAAGGGGAGGGTGGCGCGTGGTGTACCCTCTTGACGGCCGTGCTCTACCTCTCTCAGGTGGACTCCTATGGGAAGTGCCTGCAGAATCGGGAGCTGCCCGCGCCGCGGTTACGGGACACAGCCACAGCCACCACCGAGGATCCAGAGCTCTTGGCCTTCTTGTCCCGCTATAAATTCCATTTGGCTCTCGAAAATGCCATCTGCGACGACTACATGACAGAAAAATTGTGGCGCCCCATGCACCTCGGTGCTGTGCCCGTGTACCGCGGCTCTCCCTCTGTGAGGGACTGGATGCCGAACAATCACTCCATTATCCTCATTGACGACTTTGAGTCGCCGCAGAAGCTGGCAGAGTTTATTGACTTCCTGGACAAAAATGATGAAGAATATATGAAATACTTGGCATACAAGCAACCTGGGGGCGTCACTAACCAGTTCCTTCTGGATAGTTTGAAGCAGCGCGAATGGGGAGTGAATGACCCCTTACTACCTAACTACCTTAACGGCTTCGAGTGTTTTGTCTGTGACCACGAACTGGCGCGGCTGGATGCCGAGAAGGCCCACGCAGCCTCTCCTGGGAATATCCCGGTCCCTGAGCCTCATATTGCCCAGCCCTCACACATGGACTGCCCAGTGCCCACACCTGGCTTTGGCAGTGTGGAAGAGATTCCTGAGAATGACAGGTAAGGATAGCTGGGGTCCCCTGGGGCTATTAAATCAAATGATTTACAGACTTGCTTCCTGCAGGCAATAAACTAGCCCTGGGTGCTGAGGGGATGTTGTATAAGGAAATTATGACACGAGGTCACTGTGCCTTTAAGGTATCAAGACTCTAAGAGAAGACAAATTGCGAAAGAGCAGTAGAAAATGTGAGAGGTAATTGAGGGCAACAACATACGAAAATCAGCTTTTATAAACGGTGTTTGTAGTAGTGATTCAAAAAAAGCTTCAACTAGAGCAGAGGGCTTGTTTAGGGAAGTGATGAGGGACAAAGCTGGGCCAGGTTATACATATTCTGAATACCAGGCCCTGGAGCTGGACTATCCTGAAAATCAACTCAGCTGTTTATTGAGCATCTTCAACATGGTGGGGCTGTGGATGAGAAATACATTAGTGTTTCCAGGGAGGTTTGCCTGCAGTAATCAGGGTTTATACCTGTTAACTTGGTGTAACTATTAACAGCATCTCCTTTGAATCTTAAAATTACCCTGATTTGGATGATAAATTATGTTTGTCCTAGACAGAATAGAAGGGATGCTTTCAAAAGATGATTAATGATTGTGGCCAATGTGGATTGGAAGGGAAGTGAGGAGGCTACTGAAGTAGGCAGCAGAAGGTGTTGGCATTGGAAACAAGGTCAGCATAGGAGATGGGGTAGAAAAACGTTGAAGCCATTTGCAGCAAACCACAGCTGTTAGGGGAGCGGTGAGATTATGTTTGAGAGAGACTGCTAGAATGACCTGCAGAGATCACCGTGGACAGTGGATGGCAGCAGAGGGCTGGCACAGTTTGGTCCTGGGAGTGGAGTGGATTTGTATCTAGTAATTTACATCAGGTAATTTGTATCTAGTTTGTGCAGAACATATTATGATTTATCAGAAGAAAAGTGTAACATTAAAAAAAGAGAAACATTCAGGTTATGGCTCATCTAGACACTGGATATGGTTGCACTTCTTGATTACTGAAACAGGTGTAACATAAAAAGTAACCATCTAAATACTGGATACTAGACACTGGATACTTTTGCACTTCTTGATTACTGAAACAGGTGTAACATAAAAAGTAACCATCTAAATACACTTACTTGCTTTTCTTAGGAAGATTACTGTTTCCATAGTTTGGCCCCTGCTCTGCCTACCTCTTAATTCCCTCCACATTTGGAGACCAAGAGCAGGCAAGTCAGGAAATTTAACTCACTGGGATATGTGTATGTGTGTGGGGGGCTTGGATAATGAATTTGTGGTTTTGGCTCACTGCCTGTCACTTAGATTAGTACTGGATTTACTTCACATTTCCTTCCCTCAAAGCAGATCCTTGGTCCTAACCAGAAACCACTGTATCTGCTGAAGATTTCTTTGGCCATTGGGAGAAAGGTAGGATTCCTAGTTGTACTGAGGCTCCATAATCCAACTCTCATTTTGATATTTCAGCTGGAAGGAGATGTGGCTGCAAGATTATTGGCAAGGTCTGGACCAGGGGGAAGCTCTCACTGCCATGATCCACAACAATGAGACACTTCAGGGGAAATTTTGGGATTACCTAACAGAGATCTTCATGAAAAGGAACCAAAATCTCTAATTGCTCATACAAGTATTTAACTTGACAGAGCTAAGATGGAAGTCCTTATACAACCATGGGACATGAAAGATATCCAATGCACAAGTCCTTAATGAACACTGTCTTACCATGAATCCAAGGAGTAAGTTATATCCACTGATATTTTATTCTAATCATGTGTAGCCAGGGTCTCAGCCTATGGTAATAGAGCCTCTTCTCAAGGAGAGATGGAGGATCTAGTTTTTGATTCAATGGGAACCAGAAGCCTGAAACACCCCATTTGATTCAAGGTGCTGATCAACAGAATTTTTAAAGAACTCCTTATTTTTCTAGCTCTTTCAGCCTCTCAGTCATGATTTGGGACATGTTAGTACTTGGCTGTGAATGAGGTAAGACGGGCCAGGTTTCGAGTATGAAAACCTCTCCTGTATTCTTTAAACTGCTCATTATTTTTTTTTAATTTAAATTTATTTAATTGGAGGCTAATTACTTTAGAATATTATATTGGCTTTGCCATACATCAACATGAATCCGCCACGGGTGTACATGTGTTCCCAATCCTGAACCCCCCTCCCACCTCCCTCCCCGTACCATCCCTCTGGGTCATCCCAGTGCACCAGCCCCGGGGCATCCTGTATCCTGCATCGAACCTGGACTGGCGATTCGTTTCTTATATATTATACATGTTTCAATGCCATTCTCCCAAATCATCCCACCCTCTCCCTCTCCCACAGAGTCCAAGAGACTGTTCTATACGTCTGTGTCTCTTGCTGTCTCGCATACAGGGTTATCGTTACCATCTTTCTAAATTCCATATATATGCGTTAGTATACTGTACTGGTGTTTTTCTTTCTGGCTTACTTCACTCTGTATAATCGGCGCCAGTTTCATCCACCTCATAAACCACTCATTATTCAATACCTTTTCCTAATTTCTATTCCTATCTCTTGCTTTATAAACTATTTATGTTGGTGGTGAAGCAAAACTCCTGGTGGGTTGTATTCTGGCTCTCTGGAGTTGTAATTTTTTTATATCACTTACTTTGCCTTTCATGTCAGCTTTTTTGAGTGGCTTTTCTTGCCTGGTTTTCCACAATTTCTGTTGGAGATGGAGTAGCCTTACCACTATTCCCACACTTATTCCCACCTGCATTAAACTGGCTAGAGATTGGACACCTTTTCTTAGTGCTGATTTCCTTCATATCTAGGGCATATCTGAAATTCCTTCTCACCTCATGAATATCAAAATTCAGAGGCTAATAAATATCACGTCAACTTAAGGAATCATCCTGCTCTATTTTAGAGATGGAGACTCAGGCTGCAAATGATAGCAGAAGAAGTTATCATCATTTCAAAAGGTTAAAATAGGTCAATGTGAATCAAAGCGCAAATTTTTATAGGTCTTTGGTCTTTTTCTGTCTGCCTAATGAACTCTTCTATTTTATTATCTTTATATGCTACAAAAGTCCATTTCCCCCCAAAACTCATGAAAATTATGGTGGAAGAATCAGCCCAGCAATATAGCTCTAGTAATTATCTCATATTATCTCATATTCTGTGGCACTTTTAAGTGGGATAAACATTCCAACTTCATCCATTCTATTACTGTTACAGTACATAATTTTATAGTACTTACTGAGGCCACATTTTGATGAAGTCCATCTAAGGCCCTAAACCCAAGGGGATGAGAGATGAAGCAAGACCATTTAAGCCATCATGAGTGGCTGGCTAAATAAAAAGATTTGGGGAGGTAGCCAAACACTTCTATTACTGTGGTTTAAACATACAGCTTAATGGAGAGGGAGATCATCTGCTTTTTCTGGGGCAGTGGAACAAGAACACCTTGGATCTTAGAACTACACTGGTTGTAATGTATTAATGAATTATCACTAGAGAATTCCTATAGCTTATCAATATATCTGGTTTAGTGTGTATGCATGTGTATATACACACACATTATTTACAGACATATATGTGGTTGTAAAGACTGAAGAGGAAGATGATGCTTATGACTTCAGTATAGACTATGTATAATAGGACCTTGGGTTTCTATAAGGTTTTGTTTTTAATATTTTGAACAGCCTGCTAAGCTGTTCTATGTGTGATATACCAGTTTGTTTTTAAATTTAAAAAATCTAGCTATTTACATCAAAGCTAACATCAAGTGTTTATTTTAAAACATAATGGCACTTGCTTTGAATCGGGTAAAGATCAGAGACTTTACAATTTTTGGCTGACATGAAACTATATAATATCCCACAAAATGGAAATGCTGCAACAGACCTCACAATAAACATTTATATATGTGGGGTGTTCATATATATATTGGGCTTCCCTTGAGGCTCAGCTGGTAAAGGATCCGCCTGCAATGTGGGAGACCTGGGTTTGATCCGTGGGTTGGGAAAATCCCCTGGAGAAGGGAAAGGCTACCCACTCCAGTATTCTGGCCTAGAGAATTCCATGGACTGTGTATAGTTCATGGGGTCGCAGTTGGATTTCCACTTTCATATATACATATATGATGCTTCCACTAGGGCCCCACACTTATTGTGACCTTTGAAGATGTAGCCAACCAAAGTTATAATTTAGGCTGGATTTCACTGCCAGGGTGATTCTTTTTTTTCTTTTTTTGACTGTGCCACACAGCTTGTGGGACCTCAGTTCCCTGACCTGGGACTGAATCTGGGCCCGTGGCAATGAAAGAGCAGAGTCCCAACCACTGGACCACCAGGGAACTCCCTGTTTTCATTTTATTTAATAAAAAATGCCCTTCAGGACTTCCTTAGCAGTCCAGTGTTTAAGACTCTGCCTTCCAATGCAGTGGGGTAAGTTTGATCCTTAATTCCCTGGTCCCGAACTAAGATCCCACATGCCCCAAGGAGCAGCCAAGAAAAAAAAGGGCCCTTCATAACAGTATAGAAAGTTTTCTGTTTAGACTTTTGCAGAAAAGAACAAGACAGACCTTTGAAATACTTATGTTAAAATTTGATATAGTACGGACTCTTACAAAAGCCAAATTCAGGACTCAGACTTCTAAGCGTGCAAGCTATTTGAATGCAGACACCGGTTTATATTGTATACAAAATACAGTATTACCAAGTGCAAACTAAGGTTAGGACTCAAATTTCATTATGTGCAATAAAATGGGTAGGCAATGGTTATGCAAGGTGTAGAATCATTCTTACTTCTCCTGTTTAATTACACCAGTTCAACTGGCATTACCTTAGCACTTTTATGTACAAAGTAGGCCAGTTGTTTATTACTGATTGTGGATGGAGACTCATCCCTGGTTTGTGGTCGGTGCTTCCGAGACTTTCTTTATTCCTCTTACCACAAAAGTATTCACAAAAGAGCAGGGTAAGCCAGGTGCTACCTTTCCACAAGGGAAAGCAGAACCAGAAGTAGCCACATGGCTCTCCAACTAAAGGCTTCACTTTCTCTGTGGAGAAAGCAAGCAATGTGAATTTTCTGTGGTTTGGAGCCCAGCCTGCTCTGTATACCGCAGCAGGCTTGAGGTTATTAGTGGTAGAAGTGTCCAATAGGAATCAACTTTATTTGTGTTGCTGGAGTGGGGGTGGAGCATGGGGCTGATGCCTTTATAATTCCCAAGAGTTGCTATTTTCTATTATCTCAGGTTTAATTTTGTATTAATAAATGGCTTCTTTTTAAACAGTGTCTTCTGCTTGATTTTATTTCTGGGGTGAACATGGTAAAGTTGGAGACTTGCAAAAATATTTCAAACATTTGTTCATTTAACAAATATGTATTGGCATTACTCTAGGCCCTGGGATATAGCACTGAGCAAGACTGACAAGGTCCCTGCTCTCATTATGTGTACATTTTAAGTGGGTGTTGGGGTTAAAGCCGTAAACAAACAATAATTGAATAAGATAATCCAGAGTATGATAGATACTATGAAGAAAATAAAACATGTTGATGGTGGTTTAGGATGGACGTCAGGGAACTCCTCTTTGACATCAAGTGAGACTCAACAGAACAAAAAGAGCCAGTCATGCGGAGATAAATGGGACGATTCTAAATATCTGACAAGTGATTAGCGCACACTCAATTTACATAACCAAATAAAAACTGCTCCTCCAAAGTAATTATCATCTGATGAATTATAAGACTGTCCAAATTATCCTTTCATTACCAGAAACATTTCTTGGAGATCATGCGTAAATGCCTTGAGCATCAGTGGTACATCTTTGGACTGAGTTTTGTAAACAGCTAAGTCACTTCAGAGGGGCAGGGGGTAGAAAAGGTCACTTAGAACCAAGTCTAGTTAAAGCTAGGCATTACAATCCAAGGGCCAAGTGTATAAATAGAGATGATACTGCAAAGTATCTTTGCAGGATTGGCGAGAAGATTAAATAAAACGATGAATGTGAGAAAGTGCTTAAACCTCACCCTATCCAATGAGATCACTACAAATGAGAAAACTGTCGTGTCCAGCTCGACAGCACAGGTTCCCCAAACCACCGCCGTGGCAAAAGAGTGAGAAACACTCGAAGTTACAGCGGGGATCGGGATGAACACCCCCACGAAGTGAAGGCGTCCAAACTGATCTCAAGTCTGCTTTATTATACTTTTTGAGACTTGCTTGTACGTGTTTACGTGAGCATAGCAGGCCAGGTGGCCTTCAATAATAATCCTGTGCAGTTAACATTTAATATTTTGTATCCCTGTTTTTCTGTCTCAAGGACAGAGACCTAGGTAGTCTCTATGTGCCTCCCAGGCACCAAGGACAGGAACAGTCTGCTGATGGCTTTCCATCCCAGGTGTCCATCCTGCTTTCAAAATGTTTGCTGTTCCTTCCTGGATTCCTTCACGAGTCACATACTGAGTCATGTCCTCTCAGCAAGATTGTTTAATTCTTTTGTCAGGCCTTTTAGTAGGCCTGTCTCCTACATCTCCCCCTTTTTGTTTCTGTAGATAACTGAATATAGTCAAGAAGGCTAACTGTTGCTGCTGCTTCTTTCGTGTTCTTCTCCAGACTATACAGAGATAAAACTTAATGATTAATAAAACATTGCAACTAATTATAAGTCCATAACCATAGGATTTGATTTGTTTGAGAGGATTTAAGGAAGACAGTCCATCAGCTATAGCATTAAGCAAAGAAGAGCCAGTAATCACATCAAGTTTTTTATTAAACATGCTTAGAATGTCACGTTGTAACTCTTGTATATCTAATGTAATATTTCCTTGATTTAGTAAATATCGTTTAACTTTATCCCAGTTAAAAGTCGATTGATTATACATATTTATGTGCAGTCACACAGAATGATGTGTAATTCCAGTCACACTTTAGTCTTGTTTTTGTAGACTTACCAATTGATCTCCTAATAAAATAACAGAATATTGTAAGCCAGCCACTTGTGAAGCCAATTTTTCATCTATTTTTTGTTGAGTGGACCAAAGAACGTCTGCATCCTTATGCCATTCTTGTACAAAATGAAGTTTGAACAGGTTGATGCAATGCGACACTGCTGTAGTGGTGGTTATTGCTATAATTCCCAGAATAGCTGCTATTTTACATACCAATAAATCTTTTTGTTCTTTTAAAAGTTGCTTTTATAATTTCTTCTATGGCATAAAGAGTAGGGCTTTCTTGCCAGCCTCTTTGTAAATCCACTGGTATCCAAATACCTGTCCAAGTTTTTAAAACATAAATACTTTGCCAGGATTCATTCAAAGGAATGGTATTGTTTAAACAAGTATAAAAAGAACAATTTATACAATTTATGAGACCAGTAGAGATGTTACACATCACTGGCCCTAACATAAGCACAAAAGGTAATCTTACACAGGCCTGAATAGTATGAGTAGAATTTTTAGTAAAATTAAAAGTTGCCTTAGGATCGTTTAAGATATATTCAGTATACTGGCCATTCCAAGCCTTAAGGGTTTTTAAAGCCATAGGTATCTTCCAAATCTCATTATGTACTGGGTGATGGATAAGGTGAGGAATGGGGGGAGCAAATCCCTCTCCATGCCATATCAAAGATGCATTTCCATATGTATTAAGTGTGTTATTATGATATATCCATGGACTAGAAATACTTGTTCCTTTAATCTTAGGGGTTCCTCTAGGGCCCTAATCTATAATCTGTCCCTCAGGAGTATTTAGTAACAGATGACCTTCAGACCCTCTACCATTTTTCCACTGGATCCAGTCCTCCATCCATACCATGTCCTATTCTTAAAAGCATAGCCTGGGAGATTAGGAGGACTATAATGTATGGTGGAATTTTCTCTTTCTTTAAAAGTAAGTGCTGTTAATAAGAAAAAAGTGTTCTTATTCTCTCCAGGCTTTTCTACAATAGAAAGCCATCCCCGGAATCCCATCTTTAAACAGAATTCTCCAAATCCTATACAAATGGATGTGCTATCTGTTCTTACTGTATAATTTTTTAGAGATCGTCCTTCTTCCTCTTTTAAAGGAAGGCTTGGATCATAAGGACCAGGAAGCCAGGCTGAATCATTGACAAATATGGGAATACTGAATCTTGCTATGTAATGGGTCTTAATAAAGGAGGATTGAGAATATATGCCCAATAATGATGACTGGAATCAGCTTGAACACTTACTGACGTTGTGATAAGGGTTACCATAGCCAGTAGTAGATTGGCAGATGTTTTTGGAAGGCCATGATGATGAACTAGGCTCTCAGTGCCCTGTGATAACTTATCTGCCCCCAAGTGGGTATTGTGGCAGTTCACGCTCACTTGGTCTTGGCAGGCCCAAGTTCTAACGTAAGGTGTGGCATGGCATGCGTCAGAAGTCTGGAGGGTGGGTCTATATCAAATCATGTTTTTTTCTTTCCAATACCAGATTCTCCTCCTCGGGATCCATCGGTGTTCATTTCCTCTATTAAGATAAGAGCATACCCTCTTCCTTGTTTAAGCATGATACCCAGCTTCCATTCCCTGTCCTCCTTCCACAATATTTTTTGCCAAACCTCCTATAAGGGAGAAACTTTAAGGGAAGTATCTTTAGTCTGTTGTGAAAAGTTCCAGTGAACCTCAGCTGCTGGTTTCTCATATGGCCCTCTTGTGTCCAAAAAATTTAGAGTAAAAAGAGCTAGAGCTATTTTATCCTTAGGGGAAACAGGTCCCAAAAGCCATACTGTCCTCCCCCTTTTTGTTTCTGTAGTATAAGTTTTAAAGTTCAGTGGGCACGTTTGATGATGGCTTGTCCTTGAGGATTATAAGGAATGCCTGTAATATGTTTAATAGACCAGTCAGCTAAAATTTTTTGAAAGATATGACTTTTATAAGAAGGCCCATTGTCAGTTTTTATAGTTTTCGGTAGGCCCATATAGGCAAGAGCTTGTCGTAAGTGAGGGATACATTGAACAGTTGACTCTCCATTATGAACTGAAGCAAAAATCATTCCAGAATATGTGTCAATGGAAACATGTATTAAACCTAAATTACCAAAACAGGGCATATGAGTAACATCAGTTTGCCATAAGTCATTAGGATATAATCCACAAGGATTTACGCCTTCCTGATTTATGGGCACTATTGTGGAAGTCTGACAGGTAGGGCATTGAGAAACAATATTTTTAGCTTGTTGTCGGGATAACTGAAAACAATATTGTAATCCTCTGACGTTAATGTAAGTTAAATCATGAAACTAAGTGGGAGTAAGGAATGTAGTTAATTTAACATCAATCTGGTCATTACCTTCTGATAAAGGTTCTGGTAATTGAGAATGAGAGCGGATATGAGTAATATGAAATGGAAATTGTTGATTCCTAACTATATCTTGTAATTTCAAAAATAACTGATGAAAAAATTCCCGAGACAGGAATATGAATAATTTCTATCTGGAAACTTACCTTAATAGCATATTGAGAATCTGAGATAATATTAATGGGTATTACAATGTCTGACAGGACAGTAATTATGGCATCTAGTTCAGCTTGTTGTATTGATGAATATGATGATTGCCAAATTTTGGTGGTTGGACCATAATATCCATCCTTATATTCTTTATTTGCATCTGTAAAAAAGATAGGAGCACACTCGATAGGTTTTGTTTTAGTTATTCTAGGCAATTTAAAAACATGTTTTTTAAGAAAATTAATTTAGAAGATGGATCAGATCAGATCAGTCGCTCAGTCGTGTCCGACTCTTTGCGACCCCATGAATCGCAGCACGCCAGGCCTCCCTGTCCATCACCAACTCCCGGAATTCACTCAGAGTCACGTCCATCAAGTCAGTGATGCCATCCAGCCATCTCATCCTCTGTCGTCCCCTTCTCCTCCTGCCCCCAATCCCTCCCAGCATCAGAGTCTTTTCCAATGAGTCAACTCTTTGCATCAGGTGGCCAAAGTACTGGAGTTTCAGCTTTAGTATCATTCCTTCTGAAGAAATCCCAGGGTGACAATCAATTGTACCAATAAAATCAGATAATGCTATCTGCCATTCCATGTTTTGTGCAAAAAGTCATTCTATCTGACCTTTAGCTAAAGGAACTATTATATATTTGGGATCATATCCTGAAATTTGTCGAATACGAGTCCTCGATTTAAAAATCAATTTACTAATAAGGTCTACATAGGTAGTCAATAATTTTGTTTGTTTATGGGGTAAAAATACCCATTGTAATTATAAATTCATTTTGCCATATTATTCCTGTAGGAGAATGAGGTGTAGGAATAATTAAAGCAGTTAAAGGTTGTTGAATATCAATTCGAGATAACTATTTTTGTTGCATGCCTTGATTCATTTCTTGTAATTCTCGATTGGCTTCAGCTGTAAGTGTTCATGGACTGCTAAGATCTGTATCTCCTTTTAGAGTATCAAATAAATTTGTCAAAGCATAATTAAGGATACCCAGTGTAGGTCATCAGAGAAGGCGATAGCACCCCACTCCAGTACTCTTGCCTAGAAAATCCCATGGACAGAGAAGCCTGGTAGGCTGCAGTCCATGGGGTCACGAAGAGTAGGACAGGACTGAGCGACTTCACTTGCACTTTTCACTTTCATGCATTGGAGAAGGAAATGGCAACCCACTCCAGTGTTCTTGCCTGGAGAATCCCAGGGACGGTGGAGCCTGGTGGGCTGCCGTCTATGGGGTCACATAGAGTCAGACACGACTGAAGTGACTTAGCAGCAGCAGCAGCAGTGTAGGTCATAACCAATTAATATCTCCTAATAATTTTTGCAAGTTGTTCAGAGTATTAAGGTGATCAGTTCTAATTTGTATCTTTTAAGAGGATACTGTATGACGATTAAGAATGTATCCCAAATAATTATTTTCTGTATTTTATCCGGGGCAATTATTAAGCCAAATTCTTTCAATATATTTTGAGTGTCTAAAAATATATGGTGCAATAACTGATTATCTGGATAAGCCAATAAAATATCATCCATATAATGTATAACATAAGCCTGGGGATATTTCTGTCTAATGATAGACAAGGGCTGATTAATAAAAATGTGACATAAAGTAGGACTTTCACGGAGAAGGCAATGGCACCCCCACTCCAGTACTCTTGCCTGGAAAATCCCACGGACGGAGGAGCCTGGTGAGCTGCAGTCCATGGGGTCGCTAAGAGTTGGACACAACTGAGCGACTTCACTTTCACTTTTCACTTTCATGCATTGGAGAAGGAAATGGCAACCCACTCCAGTGTTTTTGCCTGGAGAATCCCAGGGATAGGGGAGCCTGGTGGGCTGCCGTCTATGGGATCGCACAGAGTCGAACACAACTGAAGCGACTTAGCAGCAGCAGCAGCAGGACTATTCATCATCCTTGAGGTAAGACAGTCCATTGATATCTCTGACTGGTATTAATGCTAGGACAGTAAAAGCAAACTTAGGAGCATCAGAAGGATCTAAAGAAACAGTAAAAAAACAATCTTTTAAGTCTATTATTGTAAGATGTCATTTTTTAGGAATCATAGATGGTAAGAAAATACCTGGCTGTAAGGCTCCCATGGGTTCCATTACAGCATTAATTTTTCTTAGGTCTGTTAATATTCTCCATTTACCTGATTTCTTTTTTACAACAAAAACTGGGGAGTTCCAGGGGCTAGTAGATTCAATTATATGTCCTTGTTCTTTATGTTCTAGTATTAGTTCATATAATGCTTCCAATTTTTCTCTGGTTAAGGGCCACTGCTCCATCTATATAGGTTTTTCTGAAAGCCAAGTCAGTTTTAATGCAGTCTTTTTTGAAGCAGTGGCCCCTAGGATAAATTTGGATTTTGGAAAGGGTTATACCCCATATTGGCCATAATTTGTTTAGCTTGTGGGGATATAGTGGGTATGGTTACATATGCTCCCCATTGCATTAATAAATCTCGTCCCCCAAAATTGATTGGAATATCTGCAACCAGAGGTTGCAAAGTGGCAGTTTGTTGTTTTGGGCCTTTACAGAGCATTGTTTGAGAGCTCTGACAGATATTATTCATAGTCCCTATTCCTGTTATAACAGTAGAAACTGATTTAATGGCCAGGAATGAGGTCAATGTTTTATAGCTATTATTGAAACATCAGCTCCTGTATCCATGAGCCCAGGAAATCTCTTTCCCATTATTTCTGTATCTAGTTTTGGTCTCTCATCAGTAACATAGGTCTGCCAATATACTTGGTTTCCCGTACTTCCAAATCCTCCTCCTCTTTTTCTAGGGGATTAATCTTTATGTAAGGCAACAGAAGGGAGTTGTGTAATTCAGTCTCCCTTATTTATTTGATATGGAATATTAGCACTCATCATAACATGAATTTCCCTTTCAAAGTCTTCAATGATTCCAATTTGTACTTGAATGCCCTTTATAGTTAGACTACTTCTACCAATCATAAGTCCAACAGTATTTTTTGGAAGAGGACCCCATATTCCTGTAGGAATTTTACATACTCTCATAGATGGCATCAATAATTGATTATCTAGGGCAGGAATATCTATTGCTGCGCTGCCCGAGGTTACTGCTACTGCTACTGCTAAGTCATGTCAATCGTGTCTGACTCTGTGCGACCCCATAGACAGCTGTCCAATAGGCTCCTCTGTCCCTGGGATTCTCCAGGCAAGAATACTGGAGTGGGTTGCCATTTCCTTCTCCAATGCATGAAAGTGAAAAGTGAAAGTGAAGTCGCTCAGTCGTGTCCGACTCTTAGCGACCCCATGGACTGTAGCCTACCAGGCTCCTCCGTCCGTGGGATTCTCCAGGCAAGAGCACTGGAGTGGGTTGCCATTGCCTGAGGTTGCTGGGAGTAAATCATAGATTGATTGTTTTCTAATATTTGAGTGGGATATGTGAATGGGACTGCATTCCATGAGCGCGGATTGTTTTGGGAGCCCCTAGCTCGGCTCAGAAAGGTGTTTCCCAACAGAGGAGTCCTGTCTTTATGAAATTTGGAATGGCATTGATTAGCCCAGTGATTTCCTTTTTGAAATTTAGAACATAATCCAGGGGCTTTAGCTTCCCCTTTTCGATCATTATTATTTATTTTACAATCTTTTTTCATTTGTCCCAGTTTTCCACATCCATGACATTTAATTTTATTGTCCTTTTTTCCTTTTGAAAGGGCCTGTGCCAATAACTGCATCTTATAGGGTTCTGATCCAGTATCATGACACGCCTTTATATAATCTTCCAAGTTGCTTCCCTGAGCTTTTATTTTTTTATTTTTATTTTATTTTTCTTCCCTGAGCTTTTAAAGGTTGGAGAGCCTTTTGGCATTCAGAGTTAGCATTGTCATAAGCCAACAGCTGTAAAAGCATGTCCCTTAGATTAGGTTGAGATACCATGCTCATTAAATTTTTTCAAAGTCTGGCTATAAAGTCAACATAAATGTCTCCATTAGACTGTCTAACTTGTGTAAATGATGGAGTAGTATGTCCAGGAGGATTAAGTTTTTCCCAAGCTCTTAAACATACAAATCGTACTTGGGAGAGGACCTGATCATCAAATTGTAATTGAGCCTGTATTCCAAAATATCCTCCTGACCCCATCAGCTGATCCAAGGAAATGTTAATAGGGGGATTTGAAGCAGCATTTTTATGAGCTTGTTGATTTGTTTCATCTTGCCACCAGGTTTTAAATTGTAAAAATTCAGAGGATGAAAAACAAGTTCTTGCAACCGTATCTCAGTCAAAAGGGATCAGCCTTTCAGCTTGTGCAAGTCCTTGAATTAAACCCATAGTATATGGAGAGTTAGTACCGTATTGTGTACATGCTTGTTTTATCTCTTTGACTGTCTTAAAAGGCAGAGGGTGATAACCATAAGTAATAGCACCTTGTGGATATTGTGGACCAGGGGAAACCTGAGTGACCACCACGGGGAGGGCTAGGGCATCTTCATCCCCTTGTAGTTGTGCCTGTCTAATTCCCCTTTGAAAGGGAGAAATATGGTTGGGCACTGTCAGATGAGGTTCAAAATGCCGTCATCCCATGGAGTCTCCGGATCTAAAGGGGGTGGCTCTGTTAAGGGTGCTGAAGGATGAGCCACATTAACCATGGGAAAATGATCATTATTCCCACGATTTTATTTTCTTTTGCTCTTTTCGTTTGGGGCGCAGAGGTGCTTTTCCCCCTTCAGAATCACTATTCTCATATAAACAAGATTCATGTATTGTCTCTACAGAATTTTCAGAATCGGAGGCTTCTGAATGTAATGGTCCTAGCGCAGTGCTAATAAGATTCCCCAGTGACCAGACAAAGGACTACGTTCCCCACTATGATAAGCTCTGCGTAGGCAACGCATAACTTCTTGCTATTCTTTATACCTTAAAGTCCCTCTATCTGGATCAAGTCAATAGCAATGTTTTTCAATAGCAGAAAGTAAGTCTTTTAAAGCAGAATGAGAAACTTGCACTCCCAAGGTTTTCAACAAAGTCTTTTAAGACTTGCATATATGCTTAGGGCTTCCCTTATGGCTCAGACGGTAAAGCGTCTGCCCACAATGCAGGAGATCAGGGTTCGATCCCTAGGTCGGGAAGATTTTCTGGAACAGGAAATGGCAACCCATGCTCCATTGTTACCCTGATTGAATTATTCATGGGGTGTACTCACCAGGTACTTTCCACGTCCACCTCTTCGGTTGGAATTCCCTGCGTTCCTTGCCTCCTAAGGAGAAGCTTCGAAAGCTGGTTTCCCTTTCAGGTCCCCGTTGGGGCGCCACTTGTCGAGTCCAGCTCGACAGCACAGGTTCCCCAAAGCGCCGCCGTGGCAAAAGAGTGAGAAACACTCAAGAAAGTTACAGCGGGGATCAGGGAACCAACACCCCCACGAGGTGAAGGCGCCCAAACTGATCTCAAGTCTGCTTTATTATACTTTTTGAGACTTGCTTGTACGTGTTTACATGAGCATAGCAGGTCAGGTGGCCTTCAATGATAATCCTGTGCAGTTAACATTTAATATTTTTGTATCCCTGTTTTTCTGCCTCAAGGACAGAGACCCAGGTAATCTTTATGTGCCTCCCAGGCACCAAGGATAGGAACAGTCTGTTGATGGCTTTCCATCCCAGGTGTCCATCCTGCTTTCAAGATGTTTTCTGTTCCTTCTTGGATTCCTTCAGGAATCACATACTGAGTCATGTCCTCTCAGCAAGATTGTTTAATTCTTCTGTCAGGCCTTTTAGTAGGCCTGTCTCCTACAAAAACGATTCTTTAAGCCGCAGCAGCTGTTCAAATAAATGAACCTATTTTTCTTCACGGCTTCGAAGTGGCTCTAAAGGTAATCAAAACCAACAGTTCTTTAAGGTTTATTAAAATTAAATCATTCCCAAGTTAGCATCTTTAAGTCTCACATTTTGATCCGCTCCCATCCTCTGTCCTTGCCTATGTCAATCACTCTCTAATGCATACTTTACAACCCGAAACTTGGGCTCTTTCCTGGGTGTTCCTGGCCCAGTACTGCCCAAGACTTCAGGGCCCAGAGCTCACAAAAGTCAGCGTGGACCCACAAAACAGCCCCAGAGATTCTCCTCCTAACCTGCACAAGTGTCTACACTAGCCAGGGTCCGAAACCGGAATCAAGGCGACCCCGCCAAGAAAAGTAAGAAGAGCATCCCGGGGCGGGAGGTGGGTGGGTTGCAGCCGAACCTTATCCGGCTTGTAGGGGTCACGCAGGGTCACGCACGGCGCCGCAGAGCCTGCCGGGAGCTCCGTGCGCAATGGCGACGCCAAGCCTCCGGGGTCGGTTAGCACGGCTTGGGAATCCGCGGAAGCCTATACTGAAGCCCAATAGGCCTCTCATCCTAGCTAACCATGTCGGGGAACGGCGCCGGGAGAAGGGCGGTGAGTCCTCTGAGCCTTGGAGGCCCCAGAGCGGAAGCCGGAATAGTGCTGAAGGCTACTGGGTGGGAGGGTCGGAAAGTAAGGGTTTCTTTGTGACTGAGGATCCTTCCGTTCTGCTCCTCCAGAGGCGACCTGTATCACGGAGATGTCGATAATGATGGCTTGCTGGAAGCAGAATGAATTCCGCGACGAAGCGTGCAAAAAAGAGATCCGCGACTTCTTCGATTGTGCTTCGAGGGCTGAGGTGACAGGAGGCTTCTGGGTTGCCCTTTTGAGAGGAAAATAGGGGGCATACAGTAGTGGTTCTTCTGCTCTTGCTTGGTGATAAGAAAGTCCCTCTCATTCTGAAAGGGAGAGGAGATTTTTGGAAGCTACTTGATCACGCCAGAGTGGGAAAGGTTACTGTTTTGAAATCGCTGTGATGCTGAGAGATTTGTTTCATTGCTTTCAGCTTTACCGGGTGCAAAATGAGGTTAATAATTAATATTCGTTTTATAGAATTTTTTTTATCAAGTGAAGACATGCATGGGAACGCCACTTTTTAAAGTTTAAATTGCTTTTCAAATAGACATTATTGTTTAAAGTAAACTAGAGACAGTAAAGGACAGGTTGTTTAGTTTCCAGACTAAATTGCCGACTGGGAATTGTATACTAAATTGTATAATTCAGATTTTACAATCATTCGTGGATCCGAAGTCCTATGAATGAAAGGGAACTGGGAAGAGGACACAGATCTCCAGGCTGGTTAACACCTTAGCGTAATTTGGGTTGTGTGAGAACTATTAGCTTAGGTCAGGGCCAACTTAAGAGCTATCATTTTAATTTTTGTTCTGTGTTTTCAGGCAGCCCGAAAAATGAGATCAGTCCAGGAGGATCTGGGAGAGTTGGGGAGTTTACCCCCCAGGAAGTTGAATAAGCTGTTACAGAGGTTTCCTAACAAGCCTCACCTCAGCTGAAAATGGAGGAGCATTTTCAATGACTGGACTTAGCTTCTGAGAATTAAACAGAGGCATTTTAGAGATATTTGCACTGCCTTGCTCTCTTTGAAGAGTAGAAAGAGGCAAAACACTGTCTTTTTTTTTTACCCTTTGGAAACATTCTGTGGGTGGAAATTTTGCTTTATTTTGAAATAAAATCTTCTGAAGAGAACTTGGCCTTTTGTCGTGGATTAGGTACTCCCACCATAGTTGAACCTTGTGTCCTCCCCCACATTCTGAAAGGTGTTTGCTCCCTGATTTGCACCAGGAGCAGGACAAAAACCTTTGTGTTGTCCTGCAATTGAGGTCCTTTATACCATTTAGTGCCCTTGCCTTTGGATGCATTAAGGTTGTTATCCGTATGTACAGTTTTTTGCCATCATCTGTAAGTATATTTAGAGACGACCTATTGTTGTGCATAGCCTCTGTAAGGTGCTGCTGGAATAATCAGAGGTTCACAAATTAATAACCCACAGTTACTGCAGATGAATTTTATTTGGCCCACACAGTTAAAATTTAAATTAGCTGACCACAATAGAAAAACTGTCATAAAAAGTCCACTTTTTCGCTTCCCTTAAAAAAAAAAAAAAGATCTGACAATCCTAGTTTCTTATCCCCACATGGAAATAAAGATTAATCAAATAGAGTTGATTATCTCCATTCTCCAGAGATCTGGTCATGGGACTCCCCCAAGTGGTGAGACTAAGACTTAATTGGCAATTACCATCTTTATGTATTACCTGTTCAGTAGTGTCATTATCTGCTTTTGTGACCTCTTGATATTCTATAGCCTGCCCTTTCAGACATAACTGAGTTAACCTTTTCTATGTACTTTACAGCACATATATCCCCATTAAATGTACAAAGGGATCAGTGGGGGTTTTAAAGCTCCAGTGGGATAATTATTAAGATAAATGAAGGGGCCATGCCTCCTTGAAGCACATACCCCATACCACCATATACCCCATTGATGGAGTACTGGACAACTGCCTATTCTGCCGGCTGAGGCTGTTAGGAAGAAGTTCAGTGCTTAGGTACTGTGGACTAGCCTTGAAGTTCTTAACCTTTGGTCAATAGACTCCCAGTAAGAGGTCTGTGAATATGGATGAGAACAGAAAAAGTTATCTTTAACCACAACTGAAATTGAGTATTTCAGTTAGCACTGGGAAACAACACTAGTATTAGCAATACCTATATGAAACCACAATATTTTATACCTTAGAGTTTGTTACAGATGTCTCAATATTTATACTCATCACAGGGAAGCCTGGCGTGCTGCTGTCCATGGGGTGGCAAAGAGTCAGACACGACTGAGCAACTGAACTGAACTAAATTTATTAATATTTTGATAATTGTATATCAACATAAAATATTTTCTTTATAATTCTTTGATTTAGTCTATTTATAAACAATCTGAGGGACCTCCCAGGTGGTCCAGTGATTAATACTCTGCATCCAGTGCAGAGGGCGCAGGTTCAATCCCTGTTCAGGAAACTAAGATTCCACATGTGGCCAAAAATATATAAATAAATACTTAAAAAAATACTATTGCGGGGGCCGGTGAGGGAGGAGGGGGGGTCCCGGGTCTTCACCAGGTTGCTATGGCACACACATAGAAAAGGTTAGGAACATCTAGACTCAAAGTCCCCACTGACAACAGTACTACCACCTCCCGAAATCAAATGCCTTCTTTTCCTGGTGCTTCGCCAATTAGGCCCCATAAAAAGTCTTCTGGAATGCAGGCTTCTGAACTACAATTCCCAGAAGGTGGTGGGGCCCTGGGCCTATCCAGAGTTAGGACAATAACCCCACCCAATGGTTCCTGTGTTTGTCTCTTGACAGCCTACAATTCCCGACATGCGTGGCGGCTGTTTATTCCTTGGGAGTGTTACGGGCGCCGACTTATTGCTGGGATCTACAGTCATTTCGTATACTTTGGGTGGTTGGCTTTCAGTTAACGGTACTGGGGGCGAGCTCCAGAAAGAAAATAAAAGTAGCATTTAAAACGGCTCCCTTTTGTCCGCGCGCACCGGGTCGTGTTCCTGGGCGCGTGAGGGCGGAAGTGGTGGTGGCCGGCGCGGCCGGAAGTTCAGATCAGCTGATGGGGGAGGCGGCGCCGCAGCCTCTAAGAGGCCCCGGCTGCCGAGCGCTTCGTCCGGGCCCTGAGTCTCCGAGTCTGGCTGCGATCCCTGTTCACAACTAGCAGTTGGGCAAGGCCCCGTCCCATATCTCTCCCAGGCCTGAGATCCTCGTCCGGCACGGCCGCCCTGAGCGCCCCGGCCACCCCCAGCCCCGGCTCGCCCCTCAGGCCCCGGGCCTCCCCACAGTCCCCGGCCGGCGGCCCAGGCCCCGGATCCGCGGGGGGGGACCCGGCTCCGGGGGGTGCGGGCCCCATGGAGCTGATGTTCGCCGAGTGGGAGGACGGAGAGCGCTTCTCTTTCGAGGATTCGGACCGCTTTGAGGAGGATTCGCTCTGTTCCTTCATCTCTGAGGCTGAGAGCCTCTGCCAGAACTGGCGGGGATGGCGCAAACAGTCAGCGGGGCCCAATTCCCCCACTGGCGGCGGTGGCGGAGGTGGCAGTGGCGGTACCAGAATGCGAGGTGAGAGAGTGGGCTGGCCGTGCTCCGGCCTTTCTCTAGAGCTGTCCCTAACCGGGAGCTGTCCCGGACCGGGAGCTGTCCCAAGCTTAGAACGGACTTCAGGACTCGCTTTTCCTGTCTTCCTGGGGCTGCTTTCTCCACACCTGCGTGTGTGTGTGTGTGTGTGTGTGTGTGCGCGCGCTTTTCCGGTCTTCCTGGGGCTGTCTTCTCCACACCTGCGTGTGTGTGTATGTGTGTGTGTGTTGGAGTGATGACTGGGGAATCCTGAGTTAGATAGGAGTAACAACAGAAAGTAGATCTTTTGTCGTTCATTGGCCTTAGAGACAGGGTAAAAGGGAATTCCCACTTTGACCTGGGAGTACTTATCCAGTTCAGCCTGAGGCAGGGCAGAAAATAGAAATGAATATGAGTAGGGGGCCTATTGTGAAGAAGTGACCACTTGAGGTGTCACCCCATTGCAAAGTGCACTTGGAGCTGCTTTTTCAAGGTGATGATCTCTCATCCCAGCTGCACCAAGAAGGGATTTCATCCAGAGGAAAGTGGAGGTGAACTGGCTGGTGAGAGCAGATGTCACATAGGTTTAGATCAGAGGCTCGGTTCCTGGCCGAATTGAATACCGGTCAGAAACTATGGCTGGGACCAATGTATTAAAACCTTAGATTTCCGTCACCTGGAGCCTGGGGAGGAGTGTAGATACTTGTCTCCAGAGTCTCATGAAACATTCTTGTTTTCACTTGAGTTTCTTCCATCCTTGGGTCTTTCAGTGAGTTAACTGATTAATGCTGTGAAGGATTTGTTTTTATTAAAGAGGATGGAAGAGGAGAGTCGTGATTGCAGAAGTCCTGCAGGCTTAGGACTCAGGACATTCTTTCTTTGCCTTCCTCAAGGCACAGTTTTTTCCTGGGCTTCATTGGAAGTGGACTTTTTTCACCAGTTGAGTGGTTTAATTTGTGATTCTACTGTGGACATTCTAAGGTCCTGTTTTTCAAATTGTCCTGCAGAGATTTCCAGCACTCCTTAGGGAAAGAGAGTAACTTACATGTGTCACTACTTAGAAGTGATAATATTTATCTTCACTTAGATACCATATGCCCTCTACACACACACAGACACCCACACACGCACGTGCACGGCGGCAGTTTCGCTGTGGGTCTTCTGTGGCCGCTCTGCTTCTTTCATATTTGCATGTGTGGGTAGTCTTGGGGCTTAGAGCTCCCTCATTCAGGGAAATAACTGAAGATGGTGAAGATTTTTAACATAAATCAACTATACTCCAGTTTAAAAAAAAAGTTTTCAACATGTTGGTATCTTCTTGAACAGGTTAAAATCTAGGAAAACACGTCATTTCCACCCCTTCCCAACCCGACCCTTTTTTGGTCGCTGACTGGAAGAACCAAGGGAAACTATCTTATTTAGAAAAGTTCCTTTCAGCTCCATCATTTTCTAATATGTGTTTTAATCCATCAGTTTGGTGAGATATGCAGTTTTTTGTATCTTTTTGATTAAAACAATGTGTTACACTTTGAATGGTAACTACATTCAACTCCAGGTGATTCCAGGAGCAGCAGATTACCTTAGGATAACCTAACCCCCTTCCCAATCCCCTACTCCAGGGCATTTGTTGTGGAAAGCCAGGGTTCAAGTGCCAGAGAAAGGGCAGACTTTCTTGCTTCTGGAGGCTCCTCTCTTAAACTCTTCTGGGTTCTAGACTGCCTTTCCTCCTTAGGTGGAGGCACAGAGTCATTTAGAGAAAAAGGATAGTTAAAAAAAAAAAGCAATTAGAGAAGAGAATGACTGGTGAGATATATTAACAGTGTAATATGAATCTAAAGTGCTAGGTATATGGCAAACTAGATGCCAAGCCAAGTGAGACTCATTACTTTCTGGGACCCTGGAACACACCTCTTTGGCCAGGAGTTTCTGGGACATCCCAGGCATCTTCCAGTAGGCTGTTGCCCGGGGTTTGTTTAGCTCCCTTTCCTCAGATAGAGTCTTAAGGATTAATGTATCCTGACAGAGGGGGTCCCTTGGTTTTTCATCCAGATGTCCTCCTTTCATAGTGAAAGTGGGGGACCCCAAGATGTGGCACTGGCATTGGTGCTGAATAATCATGGCCCTTTTCATTTCCCTTCCTCTTTCTCCTCACCTTGACCTTTGTTTCCGTAGATGGACTGGTGATCCCACTGGTGGAGCTGTCAGCAAAGCAGGTGGCATTTCATATCCCATTTGAAGTGGTGGAGAAAGTTTACCCCCCAGTGCCTGAGCAGCTACAACTGCGCATTGCTTTTTGGAGCTTCCCTGAGAATGAAGAGGATATTCGGTGAGTCTAAAGGACTGACGGTGGAAGGGTGGGGCCCTGAAGTTGCGCACTGTGTGCCAGGCTTCCCAAGGAACAAAGGAGATGCTGTGCTTGGGGCTGTGGTAAAAAGACAGCAGGGGCAGGGAGAACCTGGGATTTTCCCCAAGAGGGTGTAACACTGGGGAGAGTGCCCAGGGCAGGGCAGTCTCTGACAGGGTCTGTAGGGTATTTGATACACATGGCCATGTCCTCTTCTTCACTCGCAGACTCTATTCCTGCCTGGCCAACGGCAGTGCAGATGAGTTCCAGCGAGGGGATCAGCTGTTCCGCATGAGGGCTGTGAAGGACCCTCTGCAGATAGGTATGGGTCCTGTCCTGCCTTGTGGTACTTCCAGCTCTTCCCTTTCCCTGTGTTAAGAATTCAGGAACTACTGCAAGAAGCTGGAGCAGGTTGTCTAAATAACCACAGGTTCAAACGCAGAGGCCTGCGTCTTGGCGGCTCTCCCTGGCCATGCCCGCGTTTCTTCCCAGGGTTCCACCTGAGTGCTACAGTGGTGCCGCCTCAGATGGTGCCCCCCAAAGGAGCCTACAACGTGGCTGTGATGTTTGACCGCTGCCGAGTCACTTCCTGCAGCTGCACGTGTGGTGCTGGGGCCAAGTGGTGCACCCACGTCGTGGCCCTCTGCCTCTTCCGCATCCACAACGTGAGCCCTCCCCATTTATCCTGGCCCTGTCCTCCACTCCATCCCCTTCTTCTCTGCTGCGTCCCTGGCCACAGTGTGAACCCCTTTGCCTCCCGGACTCGGCCTCTCTGTCCCCAGCTCCGGTGTCGGCAAGTCTTTCCTCAGATTGTTTCACTTCTCTCGGTGCTCCCTTCAGGCTTCTGCGGTCTGCCTGCGGGCCCCCGTGTCAGAGTCCCTGTCTCGGCTGCAGAGGGACCAACTGCAGAAATTTGCTCAGTACCTCATCAGTGAGCTCCCACAGCAGGTGAGGGAGGCTGGCACGCCCTCCAACCAGCTCTAGGGCTGCGTATCAGCCTTCCTGTGAGGCCCTGGCCTCCTCAGGTCACTTCTGCCTTTGTGTCCCTTTCTCTGGTCAGATCCTCCCCACAGCCCAACGTCTCCTGGATGAACTCCTCTCCTCCCAGTCAACAGCCATCAATACAGTGTGTGGAGCCCCGGGTGAGTGTGGTGAGGAAGAAGGGTAGCAGGAAGAAAGCAAGCTGGGGGTGCAGAGCGCCACTTACTAAGACAGATCCAAGCCCCTGCCTCCAGGTGACTGACTGCTTGTTACCCCCAGACCCCACAGCAGGGCCCTCTGCCTCCGATCAGAGTACGTGGTATTTGGACGAGTCAACGCTCACCGACAACATCAAGAAGACACTGCACAAGTTCTGCGGCCCCTCCCCTGTGGTGTTCAGGTAAACTGGGTCTCTTCGTGCCGTGTCTGTGGTGGAAGGGGCTCTTCCTCCAGGCTGTGGACAGGTCCTTTGTTTCGTCAGGGCCCGCCTCCCCCACTTCCATTCCCTGTGTCGGTTCCCTGCCTGGGGCAGAGGAGACGTTACTTGTGCAATCAGTGGGTGGTGAGAATTTTAAGTAGTCACAGAGTGGTCTGTCCTCAGGTAGAGCATGCGTTACTTTTCTTCCTTTCAGCAACTGGGAAACTGAGGCAGAGAGCGATTAAGAATTTTTGTCAGGGTCATACTTTTCCCCTGTACTTTGTGTTTTGAACCCTTTTGTGTCAAAGTCGTGTTGCTCTTTCACCTGCTTTATTCAGCCCCATCTTAGGGTCATCATTTTCCACTCTGCGACTTTCACAGTGATGTGAACTCCATGTATCTGTCTTCCACGGAGCCTCCGGCCGCCGCCGAATGGGCATGTCTGCTGCGCCCTCTGAGGGGCCGTGAGCCAGAGGGCGTCTGGAACTTGCTTAGCATCGTGCGGGAGATGTTCAAGCGAAGGGACAGTAATGCTGCCCCCTTGTTGGAAATCCTCACTGACCAGTGCCTCACCTATGAGCAGGTAGTTCTCCCAGAGCCAGGTAACCCCATGCTGGTTCATCCTCTCCCTTTCTCAGCCGCAACCCCTTCTTGCTGACAGGGACACTGGAGCGGGCTACTCTGTCTTTCTCCAACTTAGTAAGTTCATCTCAGAGCCCTCTTTGTTTCCAGATAACAGGCTGGTGGTACAGCGTGCGCACCTCAGCCTCTCACAGCAGCGCCAGTGGGCACACAGGCCGGAGCAATGGGCAGTCCGAGGTGGCGGCCCATGCCTGCGCCAGCATGTGTGACGAGATGGTCACCTTGTGGAGACTGGCCGTGCTGGACCCTGCACTCAGCCCCCAGCGGTGAGTCTCCCCCAAGGCTCACCACGGTCCGGAGGCAGCCCAGCCCTGGATGACCCAGCCTTCATCTCCTCATGCACACACACTTACCACTCTTCTAGTCCTGGGGAGACGGGAGGTGCTGAGCATTAGGTTTCCAGTGATTTATGAGTCCTTTTCCTGGAAGGCCCTTCCGTAAGTAGTCCACTCTCCCAAATCCTTGAGTGTTCAAGTGATGTCTGTGGGGCTGGCTCAAGAAGTGCTTCCCAGGGTCCTTCCCTGTAACCCGCTTTTGGGGTTCGTCATCGCCCCCTCTGCACCCCTCCCTCCTTGGTACAGAGTGTAGCCGCCCCCACCTCCCAGCAGCGTGCCCCCTCTTTGTTCCCCCAGCCGCCGGGAACTGTGTGTGCAGCTGCGCCAGTGGCAGCTGAAGGTGATTGAGAATGTGAAGCGGGGACAGCACAAGAAGACCCTGGAGCGGCTCTTCCCTGGCTTCCGGCCGGCAGTGGAGGCCTGCTACTTCAACTGGGAAGAGGCCTACCCACTGCCCGGCGTCACCTACAGCGCCACTGACCGGAAGCTGGCCCTGTGCTGGGCCCGAGCCCTGCCCCCTCGGCCGGGCGCCTCACGCAGTGGGGGCCTGGAAGAATCCCGGGAGCGGCCCCGGCCTCTTCCTGCCGAGCCAGCTGTGCGGCCCAAGGAGCCGGGGGCCAAACGCAAGGGATTGGGTGAGGGGGTCCCCGCATCACAGCGGGGTCCCCGCCGCCTCTCGGCTGAGGGGGGAGATAAGGCACTGCATAAGATGGGTCCAGGTGGGGGCAAAGCCAAAACACTGGGTGGGGCTGGCTGTGGGGGCAAGGGCTCAGTGGGCAGTGGGAGCAAGCGCCGGCTGAGCAGTGAGGACAGCTCCCTGGAGCCGGATCTGGCTGAGATGAGCCTGGACGACAGCAGCCTGGCCCTGGGTGCAGAGGCCAGCACCTTCGGTGGATTCCCTGAGAGCCCGCCACCCTGCCCCCACCCTGGTGGCTCGCGAGGCCCTTCTACCTTCCTTCCTGAACCTCCAGATACTTACGAAGAAGATGGTGGTGTGTACTTCTCAGAAGGGCCTGAGCCTCCCACAGCCTCTGCTGGCCCCCCTGGCCTGTTGCCCAGGGAGCTCTGTACCCGGGACGACCTCCCTTCCACAGACGAGAGTGGCAATGGACTCCCTAAAACCAAAGAGGCAGCCCCTGTGGTTGGCGAGGAGGATGACGACTACCAGGCATACTATCTGAATGCCCAGGACGGGGCTGGGGGCGAGGAAGAGAAGGCCGAGGGTGGGGCTGGGGAGGAGCACGACCTGTTTGCTGGACTGAAGCCGCTGGAGCAGGAGAGCCGCATGGAGGTGAGGGGACTTGGACAGGACTCTGAGGGCACCCCATGCCCATAGCTGGGAGAGGGACCATCAGCCTCTGGGAGTTAGAGGACTGTTGTGCGATGGTTAGAATCCTGTAGCAGGCTCCTCACTGGCCTCGCTGCCTACAGTCCATTCTCTTTTCTGTCTGCTGATTTTCCTGGAATGTTTGGTTGTGTCACTCTGCTGCTTTAACTCTTCAGTGGTTTCCCACCGCCCTTAGGGTGGAAATGAAGGTCCTTGGCATGGCCTGCAAGGCTCCACTTGTTGTGATCTTTGCCTGCCTCTCCAGCTTCATCTAGCTACTGTTGTACTATACTCAGTTGAGCCATTCCCATAGCTTGCCATGCTCTCCTATATCCGTACTTGTGCACGGATCAGTCTGTCTGGACTGTTTTCCCCTCGTCTGGTTAGTCCCTGTTCCTTCTTCATGCCTCAGAGATCTTAGAGATCCCATCCTTTGGAAGGTCTTCTCTGAGACTGCCCCAGGTCCCAGCGAGGCATCCCCCCCATCTGCTGCCCTCTGGACCTTTCCCAGTAGTAGCTGGCTGCACACCTGTGTGTGTGTCTGTGTCTCTAACTGGCTGTGAGTTTCTGGTGGGACTGGCACAGGGCCCAGTGGATAGTCAGTGCTCACGGGAGATGTGCTGCCT
Organism: Bubalus bubalis; assembly: GCF_019923935.1. Lineage (NCBI taxonomy): Eukaryota > Metazoa > Chordata > Mammalia > Artiodactyla > Bovidae > Bubalus > Bubalus bubalis. Next base: position 148,846,274 of record NC_059160.1, read on the forward strand.
GAGTGAGTGTGGTGTCCTGCCCTTCGGGAGCATTAGGGCTTCAACACGTCTGGTGCCCATGTCCTTTTTCCAGATACTGTTTGCCTGTGCTGAGGCCTTGCATGCGCATGGCTACAGCAGTGAGGCCTCCCGCCTCACCGTGGAACTTGCCCAGGACCTGCTAGCCAACCCGCCTGACCTCAAGGTAGAGCCGCCCCCTGCCAAGGTGAGAGAGACCCCTCACCCTTCCCTCCACGTCACCCCCAACCCTCTCCCACACCCCCAGGCGAGAGTCTCCTTCTTCCACCAAGGTGAGTCAGACTCATCCGCCTGCCTCCTTGTGCTTCCCTCATCAGGGCAAGAAGAATAAGGTATCTACAAGCCGCCAGACATGGGTGGCTACGAACACACTGACCAAGGCAGCTTTCCTATTGACAGTGCTAAGTGAGCGTCCAGAGCACCACAACCTGGCCTTCCGAGTGGGCATGTTTGCCTTGGAGCTCCAGCGGCCCCCAGCTTCTACCAAGGCCTTGGAGGTCAGAGGTTCCGTCTGGACCGTGTGCTGCCATCTCCTTAGAGCCTTGCACCTTGATGTCCAACAGGTATTAGCGGTCTGAGCGCCTCCCTGTGCCCGCAGGTGAAGCTGGCCTATCAGGAGTCTGAGGTGGCCACTCTGCTCAAGAAGATCCCTCTGGGTCCAAGTGAGATGAGTACGGTGCGTTGCCGGGCAGAGGAGCTTCGTGAGGGGACGCTCTGTGATTATCGGCCAGTTTTGCCTCTCATGTTGGCCAGTTTCATCTTTGATGTGCTCTGTGCTCCAGGTATGATGCCTGACTCGAAAGAAAGTGGGGAACTGGGGCAGGGTAGCTTTCTCTAAGGAGAAACCAAGAGCCCCAAGGCTTTGAGCTCCCTTTAAGACACATCGGGCAGCTTCTTAGAAGGATCTAGAATGATGAACATCTTGGGTTTCTTCCCTTTTATTCTGTCCCATGTTACTTCTATGTAATGTACGGCAACTTTTATCTAGTGGTTTCTCCCACGGGTTCCCGACCCCCAAGTCGCAACTGGAACAACGAGATGCCCGGGGACGAGGAGCTGGGATTTGAAGCAGCAGTTGCTGCCTTGGGTGAGTCTGTCTGTCTTGAGCCCATGTGTGAGCTAAGCCTGGCCCAGGTCTTGAAGGGCGTTGAGACATGGGCCCTCTGTGGAAAGGGGAAAGCTAGCAGGGCCTACAAGACTGTCAAGAATTTAGGGCAAAAACGTGTGCTGTGAACATTGGGTGTTACAAGGACAGCAAAATCGAACTCTAGGGTAAAGCTCTAGGAAGGGGATAGAGTGTGGGATGTGTTAAAGGATCCGTTAAGTTCCAGGTAGGTGGACAAAACACTGAATAAAGACACAGGGGCAATTAAGTCTTCGTGAGAGTGAGGAGCCCAGCTTCCCTGAAGTGATGGATGTATCAGGACAATAGAAGGGCCAAACTATGAAAGCCTCAGAGAGCAGACCAGTTTAGGCAGTGGGCACCTTCCACAGGGAATACGGTTGAACTGGAACCCCTTACTTCACACGCTGGTGGCTGGGAGCCCTGTCCTGGGAGTTCTGGCCACTCACAACCCCCTGGGTGCCTCTTTTCTCACAGGCATGAAGACAACAGTAAGTGAGGCAGAGCACCCGCTGCTGTGTGAAGGCACACGCCGGGAGAAGGGCGACCTTGCCCTGGCCCTGATGATCACTTACAAAGACGACCAGGCCAGACTCAAGAAGGTGAGGGGCTGCGGCACTGGGGTTAACAGGCAAAGAGAGCACATTTTACCTTTCTCAGGGGGTTTCCAGTATGATGAGAAAGGGCTATTCTTTAAGGAGATAACGGGGGAATCTTGGAACACCTCGTCAGGAACATGAGAGACCATTGCTTCTTATAGGAATGCTTGGGCTTGAGGTGGAAGAAGAGAAGAGGGCATAAAGTCATTCATTCATTTCAATATTTATTGAATATGAATATACTCAGTCCTGTGGTCAGTGTTACAGGGCATACCAAGACATGTAAGCCAGCCCCTCTCGTCTAGAAGGTTCTCCTGTGGAGGAAAGCCTTCCCGAGGAGGAAGTTTTAAGCTGCTACAAGGAGAAAGAAAAGTAATAGAAGACAGGAGATAAAGGTCCTCCTGTCACCGCTTCTCTTTCAGATCTTAGACAAACTCTTGGACCGAGAGAGCCAGACGCATAAACCACAGACACTGAGTTCGTTCTATTCATCCAGCCGCCCGGCCACAGCCAGCCAGAGGTCTCCTTCAAAGCATGGGGGCCCATCTGCCCCAGGGGCCCTGCAGCCTCTGACCTCAGGCTCTGCAGGGCCTGCTCAGCCAGGGAGTGTGGCAGGGGCTGGGCCAGGCCCCACTGAGGGCTTCACAGAGAAGAATGTGCCTGGTGAGGTGGGGGCACTGGGCAGGGGGGATGAATGGTCTGGAGCCATGTTGGGTTCCCCTTTCCCAGGCTCATCCCGGTGTCCTATTTTCCCAATGTAGAGAGTTCCCCACATTCCCCCTGTGAGGGTCTTCCATCTGAAGCAGCTCTGACCCCAAGGCCAGAGGGGAAGGTTCCCAGCCGCCTGGCACTTGGCAGCCGTGGAGGCTACAACGGACGGGGCTGGGGCTCACCAGGGCGGCCTAAGAAGAAGCACACAGGTACGACAACCCATGGGATGACGTGGAGGGAAGGATATTCCTAAAGGTTGGAGTCTGACTTCTGGAGCACATTTCTGAGACTGACTTGTCTTGTGGGTTAGGCATGGCCAGCATTGACAGCAGTGCCCCTGAAACGACGTCGGATAGCTCCCCAACCTTAAGCAGGAGGCCGCTGAGAGGGGGCTGGGCCCCTACCTCCTGGGGTCGAGGACAGGACAGTGACAGCATCAGCAGCTCTTCCTCAGACTCCCTTGGCTCCTCGTCCTCCAGTGGAAGTCGCCGGGCCAGTGCCAGTGGAGGGGCCCGGGCGAAGACTGTTGAAGTTGGCAGGTCAGTGGGAAGAAATAAATACCCTTCTCTTCTGCCCTGGCCACCCCGAGAGCCACATCCCTAGGGTAATGCAACCAGTCCCCCTCAGTGTCCTCACTTACCCTGGTTTTTTCCAGCCTCCCTGGACACCCATTTCAGAGAAACCCCAATCCCGGTCCCTACCCCATTGCCCCTTCAGGTACAAGGGCCGCCGTCCCGAGAGTCATGCCCCCCATGTACCCAATCAGCCGTCAGAGGCAGCTGCACACTTCTACTTCGAGCTGGCGAAGACAGTGCTGATCAAGGCAGGGGGCAACAGCAGCACTTCCATTTTCACACACCCATCTTCCTCAGGGGGCCACCAGGGTCCTCACCGCAACCTGCACCTTTGCGCCTTTGAGATCGGGCTTTATGCCCTTGGCCTGCACAACTTTGTTTCTCCCAACTGGCTCTCACGTACTTACTCTTCCCACGTTTCCTGGATTACAGGTAAGTCTAGTATCTTTTGATTTGGGTATGGGAAGGGAATTAATGCATGGTGGTAAGACCCTTATCCTTGTAGTTACTGACCCGATAGGAGAGATACCATTCCCATTCCCACTGCCTGTGTTAACCACATTCTGTTCTTCTCTCCTTTTCCTGAAGGCCAGGCAATGGAGATTGGCAGTGCAGCCCTGACTATACTGGTAGAATGCTGGGATGGGCACCTGACGCCCCCTGAGGTTGCGTCCCTGGCTGACAGGGCATCACGGGCACGAGACTCCAACATGGTGAGGGCAGCGGCGGAACTCGCCCTAAGCTGCCTGCCTCATGCCCATGCGTTGAACCCCAATGAGATCCAGCGGGCCCTGGTGCAGTGCAAGGAGCAGGTATTTCTAGAGGCCATTGGGGACCTGCTTTGGGACATCTGGGCAGGAAGGTTGGGCATGGGAAAAACTGATGGCCCAGGTCTTGATTTCACAATCCTGGCATTCATGAACTATCCGATTGGTCCTCTCATGGTGACAGTTGACATACTAACGTGCTTTAACATCCATTACATCCTTTACAACTCTAAGGATGGGACTGTTCCTATACCAGAGAGATTATCACTGGGGGTGGAGTGCTTGGGGAAGGCCTGAGGGAGATGATGAACTTGGCTGGGAGTAGCTAAATTAGGTTGGAACTGGGACTGCAACTTGGGTCTTGACTTCTGCTGGTCAACAGAGATTTGTTCATTGTCTATGTGAAGCAGTCACTGCGCTGACACTGACTCTGAACGTTGGCTCTGATCTTGGCTGCCTCCCCAGAACCAGCCAACTCTGAAGAAGACATCAGCATTTGTCACCTAAAACTGTCCCTGAGTAAAGCCCTTCATCCTTAACCCTCTTTGCCCCTCCCTTTCAGGATAACCTGATGTTGGAGAAGGCCTGCATGGCAGTGGAAGAGGCGGCTAAGGGTGGGGGCGTATACCCCGAAGTGTTGTTTGAGGTTGCTCACCAGTGGTTCTGGCTATATGAGCAAACAGCAGGTGGCTCATCCACAGCCCGTGAAGGGGCTACAAGCTGTAGTGCCAGTGGGATCAGGGCAGCTGGGGAGGCTGGGCGGGGGCTGCCTGAGGGCAGGGGGGGCCCAGGGACTGAGCCGGTTACAGTGGCGGCGGCGGCAGTGACAGCAGCCACGGTGGTGCCAGTCATCTCGGTGGGGTCCAGTTTATATCCAGGTCCAGGACTGGGGCACGGTCATTCCCCTGGCCTGCACCCCTACACTGCTCTACAGCCCCACCTGCCCTGCAGCCCTCAATACCTCACCCACCCAGCTCACCCCGCCCACCCCATGCCTCATATGCCCCGGCCTGCCGTCTTCCCTGTGGCCAGCTCTGCATACCCGCAGGTGAGACCAGTGTTCTTCTGGGAGGCTGGGCATGTCGGGGAGCTCACTGGGGGTTCACGGATTGGAGGAGGGCACTCCGGGAGGATGATGGGGCTGTCCCAGAGTCCTGGTGAGGGGGCAGGAGTCAGGGGACCAGCCCCACTACGCTAAGAAATGCAGGGATGCCCAGGTCTGGGATGAACAGGAAAGAGCTCCATCCTAACACAATTTGGTTATCTTCCTTTTCTTCTCCCCACCTCTAGGGTGTGCATCCTGCATTCCTAGGGGCTCAGTACCCTTACTCGGTGACTCCCCCCTCACTTGCTGCCACTGCTGTGTCTTTCCCCGTCCCTTCCATGGCACCCATCACAGTACATCCCTACCACACAGAGCCAGGGCTCCCACTGCCCACCAGTGTGGCCTGTGAGTTGTGGGGACAGGGAACAGGTGAATGGAGGGGTGGCACGCTGGGCAGGGGAGGTGGGGAGGGAATCGGTCCCCCTTTGGGCTCTGAGTTCCTCACATGGCCTTCATCCTACCCTCAGTGAGCAGTGTCCATCCAGCTTCCACGTTTCCAGCCATCCAGGGTGCCTCACTGCCTGCCCTGACCACACAGCCCAGCCCTCTGGTGAGCGGGGGTTTTCCACCACCCGAGGAGGAGACCCACAGCCAGCCTGTCAACCCGCACAGCCTACACCACCTGCATGCTGCCTACCGCGTCGGTGAGAGGAGGTCCCTTTCTGCACCCCGACCAGCAGTGCCAGAGGCTCTTTAATGGCCCTTCCCCACCTGATCTCTTAGTTTGTTTACTGGGGGGCTGGGTGATAGGCTGAGGTAAGGGGCAGGGGATGGACCCTTACCATGGTCCCACCCTTTGCTCCCAGGAATGCTGGCACTGGAGATGCTGGGTCGCCGGGCACACAACGATCACCCCAACAACTTCTCTCGCTCCCCTCCCTACACTGATGATGTCAAATGGTTGCTGGGGCTGGCGGCAAAGCTGGGTAACACCTCCCCTCCCCAGGACCATTGTCCGCCCTCACCTGCTTCCCCAACCTTCCTATCCCAGACCTCCTTCCTAGCTCTTGCTCAGAGTTGAGGCCTTGGTCGGGTATGTGTGCGTGCGCGGGGGGCGGGGGGTGACCTCAGCTCCTGGGGTGGAGGGAGGCTCTCTGCCAGGCCAGAGCTGAGAGAGTAAAGCTGGGTCCCTAGGGCAGAGGTGGCCACCCCCGTCTCATGCCCCTCCCCTGCCCCCCAGGAGTGAACTACGTGCACCAGTTCTGTGTGGGGGCAGCCAAGGGGGTGCTGAGCCCGTTTGTGCTGCAGGAGATCGTCATGGAGACGCTGCAGCGGCTGAGCCCTGCTCACGCCCACAACCACCTGCGTGCCCCGGCCTTCCACCAGCTGGTGCAGCGCTGCCAGCAGGCATACATGCAGGTGACCACCTGGGCAGTACGGAGCAGGGTGAAACACTTGGGCAGGCAGGGGGAGGGGCCTGATCCTGTGCTCAGTGGCTGATCCTCCTCACCCCATCCAGTACATCCACCACCGCCTGATTCACCTGACCCCCGCCGACTACGACGACTTTGTGAATGCCATCCGCAGCGCTCGCAGCGCCTTCTGCCTGACACCCATGGGTATGATGCAGTTCAACGACATCCTGCAGAATCTCAAGCGCAGCAAACAGACCAAGGAGCTGTGGCAGCGGGTCTCACTCGAGATGACCACCTTCTCCCCCTGAGTCTGACCCCCATAGGGCCCTATACAGGGACACAGGCCTGTGGCTATGGGGGCCCCTCACCAAGGGGGAATGAGTCTTGGCTGGACAGATCATCCCCACTCAGTTCCCCAGTAGCCCAGACTGGCAGCTGCTCTTGGGCTGTAGGTTGGGGCCAAGATGCCTCAGACCCTAGGAGCCTAGGGTTGGGGGAGACAGCCCTGTCTGGGAGCGGGCATTGGGTGGCCTCTGGTATTTATTTGGCATTTATAAATATATAAACTTTTTTTACTCTCGTCTGCCTGGGCCTTTCCCTTCTTTTCCTCCATGTGTGGATGAACCCTGAACTAGGGCAGAGGAAAAGTTGGATACTTCCTTTATTCTAGGTTTCTCCCACTCCAGCGAGGCACACAAAACAGAAAAATAAGAACGTTTATTAAAGTCATTTCTAGCCCACAGCTGGGGCTCATACTCAGCTCTATGAGCCATCGTCCGACCTCATCCCCATTCAATGTGAATGACATTAGGGAGGCCGGGCCACAGGTAGATCCCATTGATCCCATGGTAAGGGGTCCCTCCCATAGCCAGTATAGGTAGATACACTGCTGGGGATGAAGAGGGAAAGCACTGGATTAATACATTCCTCTACCCTCTGTCTGGACCCTCTCATTCCCTCCACCTTCCAAGACCATGGGCCAAAGGTGCCTAGTACCATCTTGCAGGGTATCAAGGGAATCCCCTTTATTATACCCCAAAACTATGGGAAAGGGATGCCCTACCCTTCTCAGCCATCCCAGGCCTGAAGGCCACTGAGGTAGAAGGGGGAGGGACTGCCCTGCTCTGGGCTTGCCCCCTTAAGGAAGCAGGGGGCTTTTGCTGGTACAAGAGGCTGATACATCAGCCCGAACTGGAATGCCGCAGTTCTTCTCGAAGCCATGAGGGCACTGGCTGTCCAAGCCGGCTCAGCAGCTTTGACAGCTCCAAATTGTGGTTCCGGAAAAAATCCGTAAGGAAAAGGCGGGACTAACAGGAGAAAAAATGAAGTCAGAGGAGTAAGAATACTAAGGAGTGGATAGGATCAGATAGCTCTTAGACGTGGAGAGGGAAACCCTGTCCCTGGTTTTCCTTACCTCAGCGTCCATATCTGGGTACTTCCGGCCTTTGCTCTTTCCTAGACAACGAGTCTTGCCACCTTCAAGTCCCTGGCACCAGAATCCCTTATCTTCATCGAACCTGCTCAACAGGAAAAGGCCATGAAGTAACAGAAAAGAAATCCAGGCCCCACAAATGAACACTACTACCTCTCCCAGCCCACAGGGACACATGCCTCTCCTCGCAAGACAGGGTAAATTCATTTCTCTTCCAAACAGACATGGTCAATCTGCGTCCCCATTTCCCCCAGAGTCATCCTCCCCTGGGTCATGCTCTCCCACCTGAGGGTCCGTGTGTAGTTCAGAAAGGGTGTGATACCCAGGAACTTCTGGATGCTCTCCATTGAGGCAGCTGGGTTGGTACGCAGCTCTTGCCCATCCACAATCAGCAACTAAAGGGACAGGGATGTGGTTCCCTCTATATTCCTTAAAAGCCACTGGGCTGACAGGAAAAGGAAGGGGACCCCCATGAGGGCTACTGGGGAACTGTACCTGTCCAGAGGGGTAGTAAGTCAGCCAGCGTTGTAAGTGAGTGGAATAGTAGCCGGGGACAAGACAACGGTTTTGTAGGGAGCGAAGTGCTGGAGGGGCCTGGGAGGAGGCTGAAATCACCTGGTAGAAGGTATAGTTCAGAGCAACTGGGTCTCCATGTGCTCGCTGATGCTGAAGGACAAGGGGTAGGAAGGGAAGGAATCGGTGACCTGACAATTACTCTGCCTTTCCTCTTGGTCTGGTGGACAGACCCCTCCCCAAGGCGCTAGCTTCCTTTCCCGACCCTCACTCCTTCCTGTCTCTCCAGTGGTCACCACCTCTTTTCTAATGTGTCCCTAGCTTCAGACTCACCTGGTACCAGGAGTATGCCCTGTCAGCAGGGTTGGTGAGCACAGTGATGATCTTGGCTCGTGGCAGGAGGGCAGCTCCCCGCCGTGGTACAACCTCTGAGTCAAAGTACGTGGCACTTTTTTCAAATAGGAAATCAGTGCTGGCATTGGAAGGGACAGGGAAGAAATCCATGTACCTAGGAAGTAGTAGAGAGGAGAGGAAGACAATTTGCAGAGAGAAGGGGCCAGATGCCCGTGCTGGTAGAAGCAGGAATGGGGGAGGTTTAAGAGGAAAAGGAATGTTCTGAGAAGCATCCCAGGTCTCACCAGTCAATGCCCTTGTGGTAATTAGGGCCGTTGAAGAACTGAATCTCCTCAAAGGTGCTGGGGCTAGGAAAACTGCTAGTCACAGCTGGGTGCAGGCTCAGGAAGAAGTGAATAGCTGTGGTCCCTAAATGGGAGAGAAAGTCCAGGCCATGGTGGGAGAGAATCCAGCTCAACAACATCAGCTTGAAAGAGGTCAGAAAACAATCACTCTGGGTAGTAAAACACCCTTTGGCCAAACTAGAGCGAGAAAAGAAAAGCTAGAGAGAGGTCCAGGGAAGGGTTAAAATGGTTCTCAGCCTTGACTATGCATCGGAATCACTTGTGGATCTTTAAAAAAGACAATGACGACAAAAAAAGACATAATTCTGATATACAACCAGGTTAAGAATCACTCAAGGGGACTTCCCTGGTGGTCCAGTGGTTAAGAATCTGCCTGACAATGCAGGGAACACCGGTTTGATTCTTGGCTGGGGAAGATCCCGTATGTTGTGGAGCAGCTAAACCTGCTGGCCACGCGTTCTAGAGACTGAGCTCCACAACAAGCCACAATGAGAAGACCACACACCACACTGGACAGCAGTCCCCTGCTCACATGCCGCAACTAGAGAAAGCCCGCACAGCCACGAAGACCCAGCACGGCCGAAAACGAAAGTCACTCAAGGGACTGATTAATGAGGGGTGCTATGAGAAGGGAATTCCTTGGCCAGAGAGTTCTCTGGATTTAAGGCAAGGCAACAGAAATTGGCTAAGGATGATTCACCTGTCTTCTGGGGTCCCACAATGAGGAACTTGGGGAGCCGATCACAGGTTTTCTCCTTGGACCAGATATCTTTGTGCCTCTTGTCGTCACAGGGATTCTGAAGGTGAGGCCAATAATCAGATAATCTTTTCCTCAACAGCCACCCCCATCATGTCTCTAGGTCAGCCTGAGCTCCACCTCTACCTGCCAAAGGGGGCTTCGCTCTTGAGGGAAGAGGTCAAAGTACTTTCGTGCAAGAGGGACAGGAGGAAGGGTCTGTAGGCGCAGCCTCGTCCAGCACTGGAGAAAGCGCACCAGGCTCTCAAAGGTGTACAGGCCCAGCCGATCATTTCCATAATTAGACAGATGAGTCATAAAGATGCTGATCTGAAAGGGGGTGCCTGCATGTCAAATTTGGAGAGCCTACCGCACTTCAAAAGCGGGCTTGGTGAGCAAAAGTCTCAGCCTGCAAACACCGGCTGTCTCATCTTCTAGCCCTTCCTCTCGGCACCTTACCGGATTAAGCAGCACTGTCAGAAAGAGTTCTCCACCTCGGATGCTCCGGTCGAGTTCACGAGAGCCTCCTGGATACTCATTATAGAAGATTGTGTGAGTGAAGAGACCACATGTCTGCCGCGGCAGCACCTGAAAGAAAAGAAAAAACAGGGAGAGATGAGATTGGAAGGTAGAATGAGAACTAGATGAAGGACAGAAGACTTGAGGCACTTTAGGATTCCCTGGGTTTATAGAGGACAGCTTGAAGTTACAGCAATAAAGCTCTTGCTCTATGCATTATGACTTTTCACCCCTCTACCCCCTATTATTACGGACGAGCCTGGATAATGCAGGTTGGAGGCTGGCCGATTGTGGGAGTTTGATTGAGGTTTGTACTGGGAGTCCCTCACCATAATGCCATTGTGAATGAAGCCACGGCGGTAGCGGGCAGGGCGGAGGTGGGGGTACTCCTCAGTGCTGGTCACCTGGATGCCCCACACAGATTTCCAGGCTTCATAGAGCTGTGTGTGGATGGGGTACACGCCGGAGTGGTGGGGGGCCACAGCATACCCCAGATCCGTGGGAATCCCATGTTCCTGGGAATGGGGCATAGACTCTCACCAGGACCTGGTGAGGTTTGGGGAGTAGAGGGTAAAGGGGGTGGGGATGCCTCTACAGAAAGAAAATAGGAAAGGACAAGGAAAGGGTACTCTGCTAGGGAAAGGTCGAAAAGGAAGCATTAGCTTTGGGGAAAAGTATGGGGAAGAGATCCAAGGTCTCACCAGAGCAAACTGTTTGTTGAGCCTCATCTGGTCAGCCAGCACGGAGCGATTATGGAACAGATGTGGCTGCATGTGGCTCCACATGTGGGGGAACCACCAGAACTCTCGGCGGTGCTTCAGCAGCATGTCGTCCCCAGCATCCTCCTCCTCTGTCCCTATGACCACACACTGACCACTGACCACAGCCAGTTAGGCCCTGATCCTCCTTCGTTCTGTACCAACATGAACTGCTTTCCATCCTTGGGACAACATGGCTGACCTCTGCCCACCTAGGACTATTTTCCCCATTGCCAACCTGCCCTCCAGCCACCCGTGCTAACTGAAATTCCCAGCCACCGCTAGCTCCTCACAGCATTCTGACCCCAAACCTTGCCCCCTTTCTCCAACCTGTCTGCCTAGGATGGACAGTGAAGGGACAGATCAAACTAAGACTGATATGCTGAAGGAACAGGCGAACGAGCTCACCAGTATGATAGAACTTGCCCGAGAAGCCCAAGTTGAAGGTGAAGTTGGGGACTAAGGTCCTGAGTTTGTTCTGCGTGGTCAACAGGGCCTGGGAAGAGTAGCAGGAACATGAGAAATCAGGAGAGAGCAATCTAAGGAGAAAATTGAGAAGTCGCATTCCTCTTGCCTATAAAAGGGCAGGGAGCATTACCTATGACAAGCTTAGAATCAAGGGAGGGAGTCTGAAGGGACAGAGCCTGAAACAGCTTCTAAGGAAAGAAACTGGAGTCAGGAAAAAGAAAGACTGACCTCAACATCAGCCACCTTCATGCGGGTACCTTCCTTGCCCACAAAGATGTCATCGATGTCTACCAAGATGTAACGGTCAAGGTCCAAGCAGAGGCGCTTGCCAGTGAGGTATGCAACGGCATCGACGAAAACTAGTTTGTGGAGCCAGAAGGAGAGGCCGTGACCAAACAGCACCCGCTGGATGCCGTCGTGAAGCCCCAGGTCCTGCACCACAGTGGGAAGCCGGGCCCGGCGAGGCACTGGTCCTGGCACAGGGGGCTCAGCCAGCCGAAGGCTGGCGAGAAGCACTGGTTCATAGGTGCTGTGGTTGGATTGGAAGATGGTCCAGTCATCACCGGGTAGTGGCCCAGGCTCCAGGCGGCTGGGACGTGTGAGATGTAGGAGTGGAGCTGTAGGATTCACTTGGTAGTCCCGAAGCCCCAAGTTTGAATGGAGAAAAAGGGGAAAGCCCTTGAGCTGGGCACTCAGTAGGCTATGCTCATGGGCTCGGAAAAAGCCAATGATGCCCACACCATACTCCACACAGTACCGGTCTAGCAGTTCCCGACTCCAGGCATCCAGGTTGACGTACTTGAGCAGGTTCTCATAAATGACCAAGACATACCGGCCACGGGTATGATCAGTCAGTGTGGGCATGTCCCCTCGGCCAGGTGCCAGCTCAGTGCTATAACGAAAACGGCTAGACTCCAAGATGGCCACGATCTCCTGCCCCAGCTGCGAGTATGCACTCTCCACAAACACAAGGACCACGGGTTCAGTTCGCGCTGTCTCTGGAGGCTTGGGGGGCCGGGGTGGGACTGGAGGCCTAACCGGGCCAGGACCACCCGCCGCGCCACTGCTGCAGTCTCCCAAGGGGAGGGGCAGTGGTTCCTTGGCCTTGGGGCTGGTGGATACGTAGTAAGCCAAGAAGCCCATGGAGCCCAGACTGAAAGCAATCAGCAGCAGTATGAGGCGGTGCAGTTCCAGCTGCCGAGCTGGGCGTACCACCTTCCACAGCTTGAGCATGGCGGGGAGGTGAGGCAGGGATGGGAACCACCTCAGGGGATGGGAGGTAGGAGTTCTATAGGCTGAGGCTCTCCGGGAGGGTAGAAGGATATGAAAAGAGGGGAAAGGGATTCCCGCAGGGTCAGCTCCCTGTGAAGGCGGAAACAAGTCCCCTTAGTATAGGGTAGAGGAGGTAGAAAGGGCAACAGGGGGCAATTGGACAGAGTTCATTGGTCTCAGGTCACCATGGCCCACTGGCCCATGCCTTCAGGATGCAAATCTAGTCAGGCTCCACCTTTGGTCCTGTCTGAGCTCGTCACATCAGATGTCAGACAGAGTTCCTCACAACCTGTAAGAGAAACTGGTGCATTACTTCTCTCCTTTAAACTGTCATTAATCCATGCCCCCCATTCACCCCATCTCTCTTACCTCCTGCTCACAGGATGGTTTGTTCTCCAAGAACAAGCTCCTGTAGAAGAACACCACAATCTGAGTCTCATACCTTAGCTTCACAGCCTGTTCCCTTTCTTAGAATGCTGTCTAAATTCTCCTCCCTGAACTAAGTTCAGAACTGAAGCAGTATATCCAAGGTCTGGAAGAGAACAAATCTCCCATCAGTAAGAGGCCAAATAGCCCAGGAGGCTGAAAATGAACCTGCTCTGAAAGGAGTTCCCAGCCTGTGACTGAGCAGTTGGTCAGCCAGTAGGGGGTCTGGTCTTCCTGTGAAGAAGGGAAGGAAAGCCCCAGAAGTCCCATGTTCCAACGAAATATCAGATAAGAGGAAACTCATGTGCCTGTTAATCTCCCTCATCTATCAAACCCAACATCTCAGGCTAACAGCACTAACGAACTTGCAGTCCGGTGGACACTATGATAGGGGAATTCAAGAGCAAAGACAAATAGTGCTAGCTAATCATTCTATTACTTTCCAAGCCCAGAACCTGAGGATTCTCTTCCCCACTCCTTGTGAAAAATTACTCACCCCTGCTCTTTACCTCACCTGTGCCAATGTCAGGAGGGGTGATAAAAATGCAGCCCCAGAGTAGGCCATATCACTGGCACCTAAGACAAGCTAGAGAGGTGAGACCAGAGTCTGTCTCCCTATCCACTCTGCTTCTTCTTCCTAACCTAGCCTGGATGGTACTACATCCTCATCCCTAAATGGCTCAGAAGGGTCCTGAGCCAGCCTAGACAGACATGAAGGATTGAGTCCTATTACAGAAACAGAGCAAGCTTGAGTAGGGCTGGGTGGCAGAGAGCAACAGGAGCTTAAGTAGTACCAATCAATAACAGAGAAGGGAGAAAGTACCATCGGAGAATAGTTGTAAAGAGCTCTACATTTCAGAGACTTTCTTAAGAAGACCAACTAGAAGCTTTACTGTCACTCTCCCCATGTTAATCATTTCCAGTAAGGCCAGTGGCTGGCAATCTCTACCACTCACTCCCCACACATACACATTTTGGGGTGATTACGCAGAGATAGGGGTCCTTCAGAATTGAGAAAGACAGTTTAAGAACAGTTCAGCTTTGGCTTGAGTAAAACTAACTGGCATGAAGAGAGAGCTGGGAAAGGATCAAAATGGTGATGGGAAGGGGTGAATCCTAAGACCTAGAGGAAACTTTTTGCAGTAAACACAGTAATGAGAAGAAATCACTGTACAACGGGGGAAGTGGATACTGGGGGGTGATCACTCATGTTAAGGATAATAGTTAACATTTACTGGGGGCTTATCTTTGCCAGACATTCTTCCAAGAGCTTTCTCTATATTTAAAGCTCACACCAGTCCTAAGAGGTAAGTAATATCCCCGTTTTACATATGAGTAATTTGAGGTCCAGAGAAGCTTAGTAACTTGCCCAGGATCACACAGCTCAGTCAATGGAGGAATTGGGATTCAAAGTCAGGCCTGTCAAGCTCCAGCCCTGCTCTTAACCACTGCATTTTAGCTTCGGACCTAGAAGAAGCACCAATATTCAGAGAAGGGGTAATGAGAAAGTCCTGGGGGAGGGCGCGGGGTGGGACGATAAATACCGAAGCTGGACCACGGCCGGGGAGGGGTTGTTGAATGTGTGCGCAACAGCGGGAGAAGAGCAACTGAGGTGGGGGCTGAGGAAGGCGGGGGTGTGGGCCCCGCGCTGGGAGACCAGCAGTGCAGATGCCGCGGGAGGAGGGGGACCGAGCAGTGACAGGAGCGTGGGGCGCTGGCACCTGGGGTCACGGACGGAAGGCCCAGCTAGGGGGGACGTGGGTTCACAGGTGGGTATGGAGAGAGGAGGGCGTGAAGCATTCAAGGGGAAAGAAGGGGCTAGGGGCGCGCGGAGGAGGGTCTGCGGTGACATCGGGGCGGGCGTCGGGCTGGAAGAGCCCCGAGGGGAGGAGGCACCCGGAGCAAAGGGGACCAGCCAAGAGGAATGAGGCCACGACCAGGACGGCCTGCGGAAGGGACAGGGGGAGGGGAGCGCGGGCCGCCCCGAGGGGCCGCCGGGGACGCCCCTGCGGGCGGTTTCGGTGGCCACACCGAGGGAAATCTGTGAGGGGAGAGCTTGCGGGGACCGTGGGCGGGGGCCACACTCTGAGCGGGGGTCTCCTCAAGGGCGGCTCACCCGGCGGACTGGGCGGCGTCCCCGCTGTCCCCGGGCTCCGCCACGTCCCGGGGCTGCCCGGCTTCCCTGCTCTCGGGGCCTCGGGCCGCGTCGCGGCGGCTCCGCCATCTCCGAGCGAACGTTCTGCCGCAGCCGGGCCCAACCACCGCTCCCACCGGGGGGAGGCGGCGCGCTGCCGCTCGCGGCCCCGCTCGGGTCCCCGCCGCCTCTGGGCCTGCCAGCCGCGCGGCCGAGGCGCCGGGCTGCTGAACGGTGCTTCCCAGCGCTCGGCTGAGCCGCGACCTCAGAGACAGCCGGCTCCGCGCGCCCCCGGGAGAGGCGCCCCCCTCCTTCCCGCGCGGTGGCACAGCCTGGCGAGCGTCGGCGGCGCGGCTCCCGAGGCCGGGGCGGGACGAGGGTGCGGGATCTTCCACTCGGCCCGGCGGAGGGGGAGCCGGGCCGGCACACTGAGGGGCTGCGGGGGAGGGGGCGGGGCGGCCCTAGACGGGGGCGGGGCCCGGGGGCGGGGCGAGACTCGGAGCTCACCTCCGAAGAGCGCAAATTCTCCCCAACCCCAATCCTAAACTCGCCTCATCAATCCAGTGGGGTGATTGGAAGCTGATTAGTTTAGGAGGAAGTTTTATTCTAAAATGGGTCCAAAAGGAGTGGGAGAAGGTCCAGTTCTCCACCAGAAGCCTTGTAACCCAGGCTGTTAAATCTAAACCTCTGGGCATAAGCCTCCCACAGCAGTAACACAATGGACTGTTTAAAGGTTATTTTATTAAATATCTTCAGTTCAAGGTTTCATTGTAACAAAGCTATGAAGGGTCTACCAACATTCAGAACAAACACTATTTTTAAATTATTTCTATGTCATCATGCAAAAATTCTGCATCAAATGCCTTCCATTTCCTGTTTAAAAGGTGGTGGTGGTGGTGTTTTTTAATAGTCTATTGTCTATAGATGCTGACATTAGCCCCAGAAGAGGAGTAAGAATGCTAAGAAGTGGGGCTGGAGCAGCCATATGAAGCTATGGGTCTTAATGAACTCTAAGACCATTTGTCTTCAAGCCAGCAAAACCAAACCCTGTGGTGAAGGTGTCTGCGTGCTGGTACTGCAGGCTGCAGGGCGGGAGACGGCTGGGACCCGGGGGCTGGGGCATGCAGGAGGTGCTCAGAGGAGCCTGGCTAAATCCAAGCACCAGCACCCGTGAGTATGCTCTCTTCTCAGCTGGCTCCAAGGTAAACCTGTAGCTTTGCCTCTTCTCCCAGCTCCTGTGCCTCCTTAAGGCAGTCCAGGGAGCTGGGGTCTACCCATCTCTCCCCCAATAGTGCAGACATTTGTGCAGACAGACCTGCACAGTTGTTTGGGGGGAAACCAAAGCCATGACCAATTGCTCCTCCATTATCATCTCTGCTATCTGCTTAGAGTATACATTCTTCCCTCCTGGAATGGAACTCCTTGAGCACAGAGAGGGACAACGAAGGTAGGAGCCTTGGCTCTGGACATCTCTTTTGGGTACATGCAGGTGAGACGGGGGTGATGCCCATGCAGATTGTCCAGCAGTAAGTCTATACTTCAGTTGGTCAGTAAAGAAGTCTCTTTATAGAGGATACCTCTTCTTGCCAGAGTAGTCAAGTCAGTCTCAAAGACAGGAAAAGAGATTGGCGTGCAGCAAGGGAAGAGTAAGAAGGGAGGCAGCCCTGAGGGCAGCCTGAATGCATAGAAACAACCATCAACTCAATCCCGCTGCCTCACTCCTCCCATCCCACAGGGGCACTTGGCAGAGGGCCCAGGCCCAGATGAGGGTCAACACAGGGACCACCACCAAGAGAAGGCAAGACAAAGATGGTCCAAGTCAGCACGGAAACAGAACTGCCAAAGGTGGCAGGGGGAGCCCAGACCAAGGCCTGGCTCTCTCCTTGCTAAGTTATTAGAAAACAAACACAAAGCAAAGCAGCAACCCCTCCCACTTCCCAGCTGCTAGGATTGGGCCTCAAGATCAGAGCCCACGTGCATTGTGCATCCTATAGAAATGGATGAGTAAGTGAGTGCATGTCAGACTAACACGAGGTTTCTCATCAGCTTCGGAGCAGACACGCTTCTGCAGCACCAATTCTCTTCCCTTCTACGCTAAATGGTAGAGTACAGCAACGTCCGGGCCCTGCTTCTCAGTCCTGAGGCCACTGCTTCTCAGCTGCCTCCACGGCAGGCTGGGAGCTCCGCATTCTCTCCCAAGAAGGTCTGTTGGCCACGGTGTTCTCATAAGCCTCGTTCTAGGCGCGTATACAAATTCTGAAGAAGTCCATTCTGAGACCTGGGGCAGGCAGGCCATCTCAGAGGCTGCAGTCACATCACACAGCCCCCAGAGCTCTGTCAGAGTTCTTGCCTGGTCCCGAGTCCATGGAGGCCAGAGGCCGAGCTCACCTCTTCAGGGCTGGTGGGTGAGCCCACTGCTTGTGCCAGGATGGGCATCACATAGACTCCTGCCTTCTTGCCAGCCCAAGGGCTGTCGATGGTTTTAAAACACATCATGGTATGGATCCCACTTTTTTTTAACAATCTTTTTTTTTTTTTCTTTTTTTTCCCCTTAAATGTAAAAAACACCTCGGTACAGCAGAGACAGACACGAAGGGCGGGCGGGAGGGCTGCATGCAGGGGCGTGCATTGGCTGCTGCCGCTTTGTAATTTAATTGTTTTAAACCTCAAACGAACAGGACTGCCGCTGTCACTCAGGCCCTCCAGAGCCACTGGCTGCGAAGGTTTGACCTCCGGCTGGGATCTCCTCATGCCCCTGTCAAACAGGACAGACGTGGTAACAGGACAGAGGACAGTACGCACACAGGAGTTCCAGAGACTTAAACACATTATACACGTGGTCAACTCTGCCTGAGAAGGTGGAGGATGGGGGGGGAGCTAGTATTTAAACAGAACATCGCCTCCTATTTGCTGAGCACTTACTGACTGCTTTACCTACAAGGACCTTATTTAAATCTCACAACAAAGGAGGCAGGCACAGCTCGCTCCTTCCCTCTTTTTAACAGCTGAGGCAAACGAGGCTTAGGGAGGGGAAGTAACCTGTTCAAGGTCACCCAATGTAGTGTCATGGAGCCAGACCCAAGTCTGTCTGACTTGAGAGCATAACTTATTGCAACCACCACACTGCCGGCCTTCACTGCGCTCCTGGGACGGCCCGAATGTCCTCCCCCAAGGCCACCTCTCAGCCCCTTCTTCCTCCTCTGACCCCACGTGTCCCAGCCCCCCGCTCCCCACCAGGTGCACCTGTGGCTGAGCTCACTGCAGCGGTGCGGCAGGGGCCCCTGAGCAGTGATAGTGGACATTGAGCCACTTGCCATCCCGGCGATGCCAGACCCGGGTCTCCTCCGACTGGCTGGTGCGAGGCCGACCCTGCCCATCGATGTACTGGGTGAGGCGGATGTAGGCAATGCAAGCCGCGTCCTCTCCGATCACGTGGACGTGTGGGTTCAGGATGGTGGTGTGGATGGGCTTGCTGTTCTTGGACAGGACTGTAGTGGGCAGGGCGGGGTGAGGTAGGTAGGAGGGCGTCAGGCCTGGGGACGGGCATTTTCCTCCCAGCCTGCACTTCCCAAGTCTCACCCTCTCTCCAGTAACCATTCTGGGAGTCGCCAAGTTCCCCCATACACTCTCCAGAGGCTGGGAAACCCCATTAGATTAGTTTCAATTATTTAAAAGGAAGAGAAAGGTGGGTTGCAGTGTTAGCAGCAGCTAGTATTTTAATCAGACAATGTACTGCGGGTTTTACATGCATGAGCCATATTTCTTGGTCGATATTATTTTCTTCGTTATAAGATAAGGAAATAGGCTCAAGGAGGTGAAGTAATTTGCCCACACAACATCTGAACTCAAGATTATCTTAACGAAAGCCTGTGACGATCTTTCTACCCCGACAGGTGGGTTTAGATTTCATAAGCGTTGTGTGTGCTCAGTCGCGTCTGACTCTTTTGCAACCCTATGGACTGTAGCAGGCCAGGCTCCTCTGTCCATGGGATTTCTCAGGTAAGAATACTGGAGTGGGTTACCATTTCCTTCTCCAGGGGATCTTCCCGACCCAGGGATCAAATCCTTGTCTCCTGTCTGGGCAGGTGGATTCTTTACCAGTCTGAGTCATCTGGGAAGCCCTTATAAGGGTTGGCTTGTCCATAACTAGGGCTGTAGAGTAAAACCAGGAACTTAAAATATTCAATATTGATTTTTGACTTTTATAAAGGTCCAAAGTTAAAAAAAAATAAAGTCAGCAAAGCACCAAGCTGAGGGTACTCCCAGAGCCCCCAGGATCCTCTGGGGGGAAACCAAAAGATGTGTTGCCATTATCAGCAAACACCATGAACTGTGTTGCTTTTACTGAGATTCACATTTTAGTTCAATTCGAATGTTAGGGGCTACACAAGACCTTTCAGAGAGTTTCTGTGAGCTCTGGAATTGCTTCTGGCTAATAGACTTACTTAGATAACCTAGGCTTTATATCTGCAGCTGAGACATGAAGAGGATGGTAGTTAGCAGAGAAAACAGTGAGAAAATAAAATTCAGGGCAGGATAGGGAAGGCCAAGGATAAAGTGGGAAAGATGAGGGAAAAAAATAAGGAGAGGGATGGTCTTAGTGGAAAGAAAGATGGGAGGAGGTGATGAATTAGCTTCTTATGCTCTGGGACTTCCAGGAACTGTCTGGAGCACAACACCCCAGCCACCCACCCCTAGCCAGGACTCCTGTCTCCCTCAGTGGCTGGAAGGAGGACCCTAGCCACAACTTCTGACCTCACAGTTGCCAACGGTGCCCTGTTACTTGCTTGCACATTCTTATCCTGGTTTTAATTTCCTCTATTGTGAAACCTGCAGACACAGAGCTTCATTATTACTCGTTGATATCATCTCAACCTAACCTCTCATGGTTTCCAAGTGCCTTGGAAAGAGGTAAGGCTTAAAGAAATACAGTGGCCTTGATTATTATACAGCGGCACTGCTGCAGAAAAGAGGGGCACACGGGGCTCGGGGAGGAGGGCCTTTGGAGATGCCAGCTGAAGACCATCCTCAGGCCCCCGGAGGCAAGCACACAGACCAGGGTGCGGCAGGCAGACCCAGTAAGGGAGAAGCGGGCGGCTGGGAAGAGGAGAAGGTGAGCGGGGACAGAGGCAAGGGGGTGAGGGGCAGGCAGGAGTATCTCGGCAGCACGAACCCACTCACGATTCTCAAAGTAAAACTTATGGAAATCCATCCCTTCCACGAGGTTACCCAGGGCCTCAGGCTCAAAGGAAGTGAGGCCTGGATCACAAATCTTCCTACAGGGGAGGGAAAAAAAAAAAAGCAGCCCGTCAGTCTTTTATGAGAATTACTGTCTATCTTCCTCCAGCGGCAGCAGGTGAGCTGTAGGCTGGGCCTGACAAGATGGCTGAGATCTCAGGGCCCTGCCAGCTGAGCAGCTTAGCTCCACCTTTTCAACCCACCAGCCTGGGCTCCATGGGTGGGCTCAATCACCAACGTCTACCTGGAAGGGTTCCCAGGGGCCTGGTGTTTAACTCAGATGCTGTGCCCAAGGCCCAGCCTTCTCTTTTCCCTGGATCCCAGCTGCTTTTTGAAAGGCGGGAAAGGCTTGAGAGATGACTTGGATCTCAAGGAAATGGGTCTCTACTCACGTGTAGGCCTCAAAGTCCCCATTGTTGATGGCCTCAATCAGTTGTTCTGTGATCTTAATGATCTCCTGTTTCCGCACTGTAGGGGGGAAAAATCCAGCAATTTACCCATGTGAGACTGGGATTCTCCCAAGTGACGCAAAGCCCTCCCCAATCCATCAGAGAATCCCCTGTGATCTCTTTGACAAAGACATCCCTCTTCTCTCTTTAAGGCCCTTCTCTGGAAAAGCGAGCCCACCGTTCTCTCCCTTCGCCCTCTGTTGTCCACAGAGCTAATGACCCTTTTGTCCTAAAGCCTGCCTTATGATCCTCCGGCCTTTGCCTCCCTCTCCATCAATAACCAAGATGCAGAAAACACTCTTGTCTTTAAAGCCAAGGAGGCTGACACCCTGTGAATACTCTGCCCTCAGTCTTTGTATCCCATCCCCACAGGTTCAGGCTCTCAAAGAAGCATCTCCTGGATATGGCTGTT
Organism: Bubalus bubalis; assembly: GCF_019923935.1. Classification (NCBI taxonomy): domain Eukaryota; kingdom Metazoa; phylum Chordata; class Mammalia; order Artiodactyla; family Bovidae; genus Bubalus; species Bubalus bubalis. The sequence continues at coordinate 148,867,582 of NC_059160.1, forward strand.
TCCACCACTCATTTCTCTCACCTGAAGGGGCTCAGTCAGGTCTCAATTACCAGCTCCCTCCCACCCCATCCCCCCAGCCCTCACAGAGTGGTCCAAAACTTAGCTCTGGGCACCAGCCAGCCTGAAAGCAGACTCTAGCCAGGGTTGAGGAGGGCTCCAAAGAATGAATAGACCCCTGGGATGGATGCTTAATTCTCTTCGCCTTATTCGTCTCCTCCACAGGGCTTTTTGGGGTAAAGGGTCTTGGAACTATAAACACTCTTTTTAAATGGAGCCTCTTACCAGCTCCGTTTACCCTTGGAAAAACTCTAAATCTCACACCAGCTCTCAAGCCAGGATGTGTCCCTCAGGAAAACCAAGGACAAGGCTCAGACTGACAGGCAGGCAGAGTTGGTGCCCTCAGAGTGCCCCCACCCCAATTCCAAGCCAAGGGACTGCTGATGACACCCGCTCTTGTGGGCAGGAGAGCACGCTCCGTCTCACAGGGAGCGCCACAATTAGCAGAGGGCGCTGCCAGGGTAAGGGAGGCCCAGCCTAACCCTGACCGGAGCCCCAGGCTGGCCCAGGCCATGAGCGAGAGGCTGCAAGACAAATGTGAGCATTAGAACAGCACAGCCAAGGGGCACAGCTGGGAGAGGACAGTGGAGCCACACGTACAGCCAGCACAGGGCCCCGCGGGCATTAGCACCATCAGGAGGGCCGCTCGGGCGAATAAGCAGGAGGTTAGGGGAACCACAGAGCTTCATCCACTTTCTAAAGGCAAGCAGGTATGTGCGCACACACACACATGCACACGCGCACACACACACACACACACCCCTCTCCAACCCCACCAAGCCCATCTGCACGCACGCGCGCGCGCACACACACACACACACACACACCCCCTCTCCAACCCCACCAAGCCCATCTGCAAGACCTGACTGGGGCCCTACGGGTGAAGAGGCTCGTGTTTAGAAACTCTAGAAGTATCAATGGTAGGAGGGAAAGAAGCAGACGAAGGCATCCTCTACAAAAACACAACTGAAGATGTCAATACAAGCTACCACTAACCAGCTAAGCATCGTATCAAGACATTCCACTATCCCGTTTATATTTCTGAGGTGTCATTTTATTACCACTTTACAGATAAAGAAACTGTAGCTCCAGGAGGTTAAGCTACTTCACGCATTTTTGAAGGTAGTGGAGCTAGATTTAAACTCAGGTCAGTCTCACCCCAAGCTCTTAGTGTGATATTATGCTGACCCTCAAGAAGCACCGAGGGGAACACGTTTTCTTGACTTTGAATTTCTCCACCACCTCACACCCACTACCGTGGGCCTGACTTCTGACTCCACCTTTCTTCCCGCTCAGCGCTGAGACAAGGCCCTCTGCGTATCCCACTGGCTTTCTACTCCTTCCCTCCTGCCACATTCTTCCACCCGCTTTTCTTCATGTCTTTGGGCCCCAGTCTCAAGGACCCCTGTCTGGTCTTAACAGCACCTCCAATCAGCTCCCCCACCCAGCAGAGGCTGAGCTCCCGAAGTCACTAGATGACGGCTGGGCTGACAGCTTTGGGCGGTGGGTGAGGGGATCCCTGAGGGGCTTCAGCACGAGCCAGGGAGACGGAAGCCAGAATGTGCCTCCCTCACACTTACTGGCTGAGGAGCAGAGAGAAGGCTGGGGCTGCATGCCTGCAGAGGGGGCTGTCCTGTCCCGGGAGCTCCGTCCTTCAGGCATCGAGCTGCCATTCCCAGTGCGGAGCGGGGCAGCTAGCCAGCCAGGGCAGGGCAGGGCAAGGCAGAGCAGCCAAAACAAACAGAACAAGGCAGGTGAGCGAGCAAGCCGGACAGGACCCGAGCCCGTGGCACTGAAGAACTGAGGCAAGGTGATGCCTCGGGTTGCTGTGGACCTGGGACCACGTCCACACTGGCAGAGAGGCTTCCCAGCAGAAAGCCCCAGGAAGGGGCACAGACCTGGGTTTGCGGCTTCCAGAGGAGCCTTCCAACAGCCTGTACAAGGAGCCCTGCTCCCAGGGAAGATGTTCTAGGGACCAGGGCTACAGGGTCGAGAGCCCAGCAGTGAAGGAGCCGCTTACTCTGCCAGTATCACCAGAACTGAAATGACCTGATGTCAATCCCGGCAGCCCTGAAGGCACTGTTCTTTGCTGCCTTATATGTTTCTGCTTTCTCTTCTTTTCTTGATTACCAAAGGTTTGCTTGCTCCCTTATTGCCTCGGGTGTGCTCGCTCAGCTGTGAGCTGCAACATTCCTCCGACTTTTCTGAGAACCTGGCCTAAAGTCACTTACTGAAGGCAAAGGGAGCAATCCCAGGAGGCCAAACCAAAGAGCCGGACAGAGATTCACAGTGGTCTGGCCTGCCATGCCTTCCCATGTCCCTTGGCACTCTGGCCAGGCCCAAACTTAAGCTGGTGTTCTCACGGGACCAGTGGGGCAGGGCCAAATGTGGCTCTGACTCCGTCACTCATGCCAAGGCTTTGTGACGCGAGTGACCCACCAACCCCAATGCGTCCAGGACTGTTCTCGTTTTAGAGCCCAAAGTTCTACATCCTGGGGAGTTACCTTAGTGCCCGGGAAACTGGGATCACTGGTGACCTTATTAATGGCTCATGACGTCTGCAGGCCACCTCTGCGGGGACTCAAGATGTCCCTGATCTGGGATATCACACTGTAGCAGCGACAGGAGCAGCTCTCTGAGCCCTGGGCCTGGATAGGCTCAGGAAAAGCCCTCGTTTAACTATCCTAGACGTGGAGTCAAAGAAGAGAAGCCACCTGCCCAGCCCAGCAACACGAGACAGGGGCCTCATCCCTGGGCCCATGGAAAGTAGCTTTTAGGCCAAACCCTCTCCTAGGGTACAAGGAGCCACCCATCTCAGTTCTGGGGGCAGATGAGGCAGGTGCCCCCTCGGGACACTGCTGGGGTCCCTTCCCCACTATGGGCCAACACCTACCTTTGAGGTCCTCATCTTCTGTGGTGGTGTTGCAGCTCTCTGTGGAGCCCTGCGGGCCAAAAAGAACAAGTTTCTATAAACTCAGGCCCTTGGAAACCAGAGGAACCAAGCCGAACAAAAGCAGAGTACGTGTTCTATGGGAGCTGCAAGGAGGAATCAGACCCTTGCCATGTGACTCTTATAAAACTCTGATTCCTAAACACCCTCCCGAGTCTTCCCTAACTCAGTAAATGTACCACTTATCCAGTTGTTCAGGCTAAAATCTGGAAGTCTGATTTTATAAGATGCTGATGCCTTTCCTTCTTCCCCTCATGTCCCAATTATCCAATCTAAAACCAAATCGGTCAGTTCTACCTCCAAAATAAATCGCGTCTTACCTCCTCTCTTCCAATGCACAGCTGAGCCCCAGATACTAATATCTGGCACCTGAACTCCTACCATAGCTGACTGGCCTCCCTGTTTTTACATCTGCCTCTTCCCTAAAGTTCTTGCCCATAACACGGCCAGTTTTTCAATGTGTAAATTGGACTCCATTACTCCCCCGCTAAGAGCCTCTAACAGCTTTTTGTTGCTGCTGGTAAAAAATACAAACTCATATCAACCTGACCAAGCAGGTCCCACCTGCCCCTCCAGCTTCACCACCCTCCTGCCTCCCTCTCCTTGCTCACCATGCTCTGAGCTCTGATTTCCTCTGCGCCAGGCCCCGAACCCCACATCCTCACTGTCTAGGGCACTCTGCCTCAGGGTCTACCTGGCTGCCACCTTCCAGTTGTTTAGTGTTTTAGCGCAAATATCACCTCCTGAAGGAGGCCCTTCCCGACCACTTAATTAGAGGCCCTGTTCGTTCTCTATTTACTTTGTGACATTTTCTTCACAGCATTTATCGCTACTGGATTTTATCTTATTTGTACAGTTTTTGTTTATCATCTGCTTCCCTTACACCTGTGGAGAGAGATTTCCTCTTGTCATCTCTGTAAACCAGAGCTGTGGATGGTTCAATAAATATTTACTAATGGTAGTAAAAATAAGGAGACAAGGATATTGAGGGCATCAAGGAGCGAGGCGATGGAGAATTAATGCTCTAGGATTTGTATGTTTTTGCCTCTGTTTTACTAGCTCATGTTTACTCTGATTTAAGCTTCACCAGTCATGGAGGAAGATTCTATTATTATTAGCATCCCCAGTTTTCAGATAAGGGAACTGAGATGCACAGTGGGAGGGTGACTTGTCCAGTGGCCCAGGGCCAGGATGCAAATGCACACCTGTCTGCCTCTAGAGCCTGAGCTCAGAATCACTGAGGTATGATGTCCTTCCCAGGAACACCGTGATGACAGGCCATATGCTGCCCCCAGCCTAGACCCTGCAAACACCGTGGCCCCAGGTGCAGCCTGAAGGCTGCCGTCTCCAGGACCCTGAGACCCTGTGACCCAGCCCACCTGTTTCCTGCTGACCTGGAAAGCAGGAGGCCAGCTCAGGAGCCACTCACCTTGATCCCGTCGGTAGCGTTGTGTACCACGGTGGTTTGTGGCTCCTGTGAGAGAAGATGAAAGTTACCCTCTTGACCTGGGAATGGACCTACGGCTCTCCCCTGAGGGACCCCAGCCCTCGAATATTGACCCTATGATGACCACTGAGGCCTGCTCGCCAGTCATTCTTACAAGACAAAATATCCTGGTTCAACTGGGTCCCAGGCAGCTGGAAGGCCCAGATTTAGGGGACAGCACTGGCTGGTTAGGAGGAGAGGCCTGGTACTTAATGGGAACAGGTACTGGGGAAGCTGAGGACAAGGGCCCCTGCTCTCAAATGCAGCCAGACCTGAGTGTCCTTTCTCCCATGGGACAAGTACCCTGGAGCAGCTGTGGGGCTGAGGGTACAGGCTGGGCCTGGCCAACAGTGCTCACCAGGGCGTGTGTGGGAGACAGGGATACTGGGAGAGTGGACTGAGGTCTCCCAGAAAGATTCACAGGTGGCCCTCAGCGAGTTGAGCCCAGACCGCTGCCTGTTCCACCCACCTGTACCTCTCCCCAAGTTCCTGTCCTCAGCAGGCAGCTCTGGGGGACAGGGTGCAGGGAGGAGGAGGTGGGGAGCAGCACCGGTTCCCCTCCCTCTCTCCCAGTCACCCCCCGGCCATCTTCACTTAGCCAGCAGCAGAGGGGGCCCTGAGAGCACTTAGTGCCCTTGACTGAGCCAGGACAGAACTCAGACAGCATGGGGGCTTCCCAGAGACCTCAGCACCATCCAGAGGTAGGGGACTCCAGGCCCCCTTCCTATTCATTGCTTTGTAAAGGAGGGGCTGAGGCAGATTTTACAAGGAGGCCTTCAAGAACTGAGGTACAGAGCCCAGGGAAGCTCCTACCCTCTCCCTTTAGAAGCAGCTCACCTGCCCGGCCCCCCAGCAGACCCATTTGGGGCTGGGAGGCTTAGCTGAGAGCCCTGATCACTTTTCCCCTCCAAGAGCACAGGGAGCAGGAGCAGTTATGCCATGCAGGAGGGAGCATGGCCAAGCGGGACCATGAGGGGGCAGTACACAGAGCCACCTGCTCTACGGGGATGAGAAGGGATGTGGCCAAGGAGGCCTGGCAGGGGGGCGAGAGAAGGAAGCGGGCAGAAGCGGGAGGCAGCCAGGGGCAGGGGCGGAGAAGCCGTAGTCAGGAGGTACCATGGCCGTCTGCAAGGGCGCGGGCTCTTGGGCTGGGCTTACGAGACTGTTTTTGTTGTTGCTCTGTGGCTGAGACAAGAAAACAGATGGTTTAGTTCCTCTAGAGTCACCAAAGTTGCTTGGATTTGACTCCCAGACCTCCCTTGTCCCCCAGCTTGGTCCGGAGGCGCTAGACCTGAGGTGGGCTAACACTCCCGTGACACTCTGGGGTGGGAGCAGTGGCTGGATAGATGATCAGAGAAGATTATTTGGAGGCACCCAGAGACCTAGCCCTGGAGGCATCCTCAAGGTGAAAGGAGCTCAAAGACTCGTTTTAAAAGCATCTCTCCAGAAATCTTTGCTGATGCTAGGTGCCCTGTCATTGTACAATCATACTTCACGCAGAGAAATTCAGATCTTCTCACTTTATAGGGGGAAAGAAATGTAGTTTATGAGAAAGCAGAACAAAATTCAGAAACTCTGGGTCCCTGTGGGCAGTCCCCTGCTGCCCTTTCAATCTGCCACCTGCATTTCCTTCCCCTTACAACACTAGATTGAAGCCTGATCTGAAGAGGAAGAAGAGAAAGAAAACCTGGTCGAGGAGACAGTATCCACAGAGGAAAGGGGTGGAATTTGACTCTGGATACAAAAGGCAACCACTGACCCGGGGGAGCAGACACAGGGCTGTGCTGTTGGCCTTTTTGCCTGACTGATCTTAGACGTGATCAGCTGGGAATAAGGGCAGAACTCCAAAGAGCAGCAGGTGAGTCCAGGTGGGAGCTGTGTCAGCAGTCCCAGTCCTCAGGAAACAGCAGGCTGCCTAGCAGGCCAACAGCAGCAGGCCACTAGGCTATCTCCTTGCCTTTCAGAATATTACACTGAGTGGCACAGCAAGGGAGGCGGGAGAGGATGGCGAGGAAGGAAGGAGGCCGATCTCCAGGGCAAGGAGCCGTATTGATGCTCCCTGCCTCTTACAATCCCCTAACCAATAAATACACTGAGTCTCACTGGGAGTCCCTGTGGAACCGGGGGCCACTAAGGAGCAGCCTGATGCCTGTGAGCTCTTCAACATGCAGACACACAAATGTCCAGCGACCATCAATGTGCGGGGTGCCAAGGAGGGCACACTGGCAGCTGGGACGTGCTTTTTCTCCCCCAGAACACATCCAGGAAGCTCTCCAGACTGCCCTACTTCTTCCTGCCCGGAAGCCTCTTTTGTGGCCCCTCGGACCACACCCGAAGCTGTAACTTGCTATCAGTGGTTGAGACGTTCCCGAATCTGGGGCTCGGCATGGAACCTCAAGCCAGGTACCAGGTGCTTTAAGACTCTGCTGAACTCTGCAGGCTGGAGAAGGGGGCCCCAGGAATAGACAGAATGTGGGCCTAATCTCACAAAAGCTCTGCTCTCTTCCATATCCCGCCAAAAGTGCAGAGCCCTCCTCACTCAGCTGCTGACATGGACCTATTCGGGGCTGATTGAACAAAGCCATTGTGTTTGCAAAGCTGAGACAAAGACCCTGGCACAGGGTAAGGACTGTATCATGTCTGTAAAACCTGCCATATCTGTGGAGGGCTGGAATGTCATCCAGGTAGCCCCACCTCTGGCTTTAGTATCAAGTTGTCCCAAAAGTTCATTTGGGTTTTTCATGACACCTTATGGAAAAATCCAAATGAACTTTTTGGCCAACCCAATAGATGTTTCGTAAGGATTCAGGCTGCTGCATTCCCCTGGGTGCTGTGTGTCCCTTGAGAAAGAAGACGAGCTCTGCAGCCTTTCAGCTGGTGCCCCTGTGGGTGGGGTGGGAAGGACAAAACACGGGCACAGCCGGCTAATGGGCACCAGCACAGGGGAAAGCCGCTGAGTGACAGTGAGGCTCAGAGCCTCCACCCAGCTCCTCCACACTCCACACGGAGGCCCCCTGGCTGCCGATCCGTAGGAAATAGCGCTCGTGCCCAGTGAGCGGGGCCTCTCCTCCCGAGTAACCATGAGTGAGGGTCTCCCCCTGTGCTTGCCACCTGGCCCCGAATCCCTACCAGATTTACATCCTGCCCCGGGGCTGCTGGGGGCCGTCCACGCGCTGCAGCAGGGAGTGCCACACCACACCTTCCAATGCCTAGTTCTGAGGCCACCGGGTGACCTCGGGCACTGGACCCCGCCTGGCAGGACAGGCCACACCTGCCCGCACGGCACAGACATGCAGTGAGGATGAGGGAAGCACACGCACATGGCAGAATGGGTTTGCGTGGCTGGCAGGTGGGCGCAGGCAGCATGGAGCGGGCGGATGGGTGGGCAGGCAAGGCTCACCATTAGGTGCACGCTGGAACTCGACTTCCTTTTCTGGACACACCACAGCAAAAGGGAAAGAGAAGGGGAAAGAGGAGGTAAGAAGAGAAGCACAGAGACGCTGCAGGTTAGTGCGCCAGCGTGGGCTCTGCCTCAGGAGAAGAGAGAAGGAGGAGACCTGGAGTCCAGCACCAGAAGGGTTAAAACAGCGTCTAGACGGACAGGCACACACATCCCTCCAGACCCGGAGAAAGGGAGGTTCACAAACACTGAGTATATTCTGAGGTGTCTCAGCTTTGCTCAGAGAAACTTCTTTAATGGAGATTAAGCCACAGGTCTATGAGAGTAAGTAACGTTTTGCTGCAAATTTATGGGTTTCAGCTTATTGAGCTCACCTATAGGATTATTTCTCTCACTACTAGGTCTGCCTGAGAGTTGAGAGAACAGTTACCAGGTAAAGAGTCAAAGCTGCTTTAACAGCGCTTCACTTCGGAACCTAGACTTTTTCACTGCACGTCGATAACTTTTCAAAGATATTGGGCTTTTGAAAATCATTTGACAAACATCATATTTTGGCACCCATTTCTCTGTTGGTATGGCCATGCTCATTTATAAGATTTCAGTGTTTTATTGCGTTTTGCAACTAGGGGGCAATGGAACATCAGGAGTGCAGGTGGTGAAACATGATCAAACGGCCACACAGACGCCAACCACAGGGAACACTGAAAGCACGGATGCCTTAGTCTCAACTAGGTGCTCAAAAACTTTATGTTCAGATATGAAACATGCAAAGAAAAATAAAGACTATGTGGAACACTGAAAATACATCTCAGAAGACTATGTCTAAAAGTTGAAAGGTAATTAAGAATTTTATCATTAGCTTGCCAGGAGACAGGAGTCCTCTTTAAACGTGTTTGTCTGTCTTTTGACTTGCATATTCATTAACAATACCCAACAAATGCTTGTTGAGGACTGTTCTAGGCATGGTGAACACAGATAGATGTTTCTGCCCTCGAGAAGTTGATATTCTACTTGAGAAGACATTTTTGAGAATGTGTTTTTTGTTTTTTGTTTTTTGTTTTCAAAAGAAGGAGACTACAAGTATTTAAAAGAATGGCTCACAATTTAGAAATAGATCTAAGGAAAAAGAAAATCTAAATATAATGAGGCCTCTTGCTTTTACCCTTTCATATATACTCACATAGGAGATTTTACTTCCAAGTTATCCAAAAAAGAGGGATTTGCTTTACATTCATATATATTTATCACTTTATCCAACCAGAGGGGTAACACCTTGAAGGAAGGTCTGTATCTTATTTGTCTTGGCAATTGAGCAAAATGTCTTAGAGTTAACATTCGATCAACAAATGTTTGCAGAGTTAAACTGGGTTTGTTGATTGCTGACTGTGGCTTTCCCATGGGTTAAAGCAGAGCACAGGCTTCTAACTCGCCTGGAATCCCAGCACCGAAAACTGTGGGGGCACAGCCCAGGGTTGGTCTTGTCAAAGGCCATGCAGGTTGCTTTCACTCACATCTTGCCTTCACTTTCTGCCGTCTGCTTCAACTAATGAGGAATAAGTTCCCAATGTGCTCCCAACTGGCTCTCTTTTTCCTAAACTGCCCTGTAGGAAAACCCAAGATAATCCTTTCTACTCATGGGTTAGTTTCTACCAGGTGAGCAGACTTCTTTCCATTTCTTTCTCCATTCCTTTAGGGCTTTGCCTGCGGCTGTGCATAACTGGCCTCCTCCCCTGCAGTCAGCAGTACTATTTAATTTCCAGATTGTTTTTTAAAGAACCGCACCTCACTTATGTTTAACAATTAAACGTTTAAAATTTTAAACCAAAAGAAGTTTCAAGCGTCCTTCCCACACTGAAACATTCAAACAGTACTTAAGGAAAATAACAGGACCTCTCTCCCTTTTCTTTCTCCTCCCTTCCTCTCTCCCTTCTTTCCTCACTCTCTTCCTTCTTTCCTTTCCTTATTTCTCCCTCCTCTCTCCTTAAAGACTGGATGGCCATGCTGGCCTGGGACTAGTGGAATGCACGAGTTATTCTCAGTGAGAAGTCTGTCCTCATAAGTGGCTCTGCTCCTCCGCAGACCCTGGGTCACTGGCATCTACTTTTGAAGAAACCTAAGCAGAACCTGCGGAGAAGGCAATGGCAGCCCACTCCAGTACTCTTGCCTGGAAAATCCCATGGATGGAGGAGCCTGGTGGGCTGCAGTCCATGGGGTCGCTAAGAGTTGGACACAACTGAGCGACTTCACTTTCACTTTTCACTTTCATGCACTGGAGAAGGAAATGGCAACCCACTCCAGTGTTTTTGCCTGGAGAATCCCAGGGACGGGGGAGCCTAGTGGGCTGCTGTCTATGGGGTCGCACAGAGTTGGACACGACTGAAGCGACTTAGCAGCAGCAGCAGCAACAAGCAGAACTTGAAGTCCCCAGATTCAAGTGTGCAAGGAAGACTCGCTGCTCAAACCAATGCTAATATCCGAGAGCGTCTGTGAAAACTTCTGGACAACAAGAAAGAAATCTCCCTATGGACTCCCAGCAGGAACTGGGGAGTGGGGTGGGGCTGGGAAAGGAGGATGGGATCTAAAAGAACGGTCTGGGATGCTGACAGCTCAGGATCTTCTGAGCAGCTTCACAGGTCTCCCTCATAACACAGATTATTACCTGGACGCTCAAGAAGGCCCAGAAAAGAAAAAACCCCACACCTTGCCTTGTCCTTTCCTTCCGCTTTTGCGGCACTTTTATCCAACCACGCTGTTCATTATTATATACTCACTCCTGATTATAAAAGGACCGCAACCACATTATAAGCAGCTTGGAAAAGAGGAAAAAACACCCAGAGTCCTATCACTCTTGCCAGTCTTTTGTGTATCCAATTAAAAAGCATCACTGTAAGCGGTATATGAGTTTATCCTTCCTTTCTTTTAATACCTTACTTTAAAAATAAATAGCATCTTAATTTTTCTTCTGATTATCAAAGTAATACACAGTCTAGGTGAAAAATGTAGAAAATACAGAGACGTATATGAAATAAGTTTCCAAATTCCCATCACCCAGTGAACCTACTATTAACACTTCAGTGGGTTTTCTCCTGGTTCTTTTCCTATTCACCTATTATACACTGAATATAATCTAAAAAACTTTTTTTAAACAAAATTGAGATAGTAGTGTATGTGCTGCTTTGGACCTCATTTTTCCACTTAAAACATTTCTGTCATTATATAGTCATAAAAATTAATAACTTTGTAATGGCCAATTAGATTCCCATAATTATTTAGTCATTATCTTATTGGCTTTTGATGTTCCCCATGTCATAATCTTGTTAGCTTTTGATGTTTCTCATCTTCTCATGGTTATAAATAATGGCATGTTGAACATCTTTCTGCTTTCAGTTTTTCCATATTTTGAATGATTCCTTTAGGAAAAATTCCCAGAATTAGAACTAACGGGTAAAATAGGAACACTATTATGGCTTTTGACACACAGGCTGTTTTAGGAGGGAGTCATTCTGATTTACACCACTACCACAAACTTAAGAGTCAAAAAATGGGGACTTCCCTGCTAGCCCACTGGTTAAGACTCTGCCCTCCCAGTGCAGGGTGCACAGGTTCGATCCCTGGTCGGGGAATTAAGATCTCCCATGTCATGTGGTGTGGCCAAAAAAAAAAAAGTGAAAATGGTAAAGCATTTCAACCTGCCTCTGACACCAGTGAGACCAAACATCCACATTCGTTGGCCCATGCAACTTCCTCTTTCATATTGTTAGTTCATCTTCACTGACCATTTATCTGCCAGGTTTTACGGGGTATTCTTATTTATTACAGAAAGCTCTTTTGCGTAAAAAGAATATCAACTCATCCCATCAATGGGCTTCCCTGGTGGCTTAGATGGTAAAGAATCCGCCTGCAATGTGGGAGACCTGGGTTCAATCCCTGGGTTGGGAAGATCCCCTGGAAGAGGGCATGGCAACTCATTCCAGTATTCTTGCCTGGAGAATCCCCATGGGAAGAGGGGCCTGGAGGGCTACAGTCCATGGGGTCACAAAGAGTAGGACATGACCGAAGCAGTGAAGCATAGCCCATCCCATCACACCTGCTGAGAATATTTTCCCCAATCTCTTATTGGCCTTTGAATTTTGGTTGGTCATGCCCTTCTTAAAAATTTGCTTCTTAGTTTCTGGTCCCACTTCTATATTTAAAGTCTTTTTCCAAACATAAAACTCATTTATGGAGCACTCGATCAGGCTCAGACCCTGGGCTAGGTTCCCCAAAGCAATTTAACTGCTGATTCTGTTTGCCTTAGCCTGCGTTTCTGTGTTCCTGTAAGGACTGGCTTTGTTGTACGCTTCTGTTCTTTGACTACCTCTTTCTTCATTTCCTTTGCTGATTCTTCTTCCAGCCTCTTAAAAACAGATAACCATGAAGTTTTTGCCTTTCCTGGACTCTTAAACCTTTGTGTGCTTTGGATTCATATGGAGGAATGGAATTAGTCAGATTCTTCCTTTCATCCAAGGCTATCTGAATCTGAAATCCAGGCTGAACCCTGGCATCTGTGTATTTTACCTAGCTCCTTAGGCTAGTCTTACATAGCTGTGCCTGAGGCCAGGAACTACAAAGTTCTGCTAGAAACCTATTCCTTAATGATGACACCTTTAACCTTCCTCTCACCATCTCAGCTGTCACTGCTTTATTTCAGGTCCTATTTTGCGCAACCACTCTTTGCTTCTGCCATACAAGAGCTAACAAGAGTTCCCAGAATCATCATGCTGTTTCAAACTCATGTATCTTCACATGTGCTATTCCCTCTGCCTGGAATGTCTTTCTCTTCCCTCCCCTTAACTTGGCAAAATCCAACTAGTCCTTCAAACTCAGTTTCCTGTTCTGGCTCAGATGCTGGTCTCTCTGCTCCCCGGTGGCTATCCTGCATGCACCTCCCTCCTTGACCTTAACAGACCACACCAGAACTCGTGGTTCCCCTGTCTCTCTCCCACGGTGGACATTTTAAAGGATGGATCATGTTGCTGCCTTCCCAGCTCCTCAGACCCAGAACTGGCTGAGTAAGTGGACTCATGAGATTCACTCATGTGAGTCCCTCTTTGCACATCCAGTGTTGACCTCCCTGGGCTATACCAGCAGCTTTAACGACCTCTCCACCCATTCCCTGTTGGTCTAGTTATTGAGAATCTGCCTGCCAATGCAAGGGTCACAGGTTCAATCCCTGGTCCGGGAAGTTCCCACATGCCGGGGAGCAACTAAGCCCCATGTGCCACACTACTGAGCCAGTGTTCTAGAGCCCACGGGCCCCAATTACTGAGTCCCTGTGCTGCGACTACTGAAGCCAATTCCCCTACAGCCTGTGTTCTGCAACAAGAGAAACACTGCAATAAGCTCATGCACCACAACGAACAGTAGCTCCTGGGAGCCACAACGAGAGAACGCCTGTGCACAGCAATGAAGACCCAGCAGAACCAAAAATAAATAAATAAATCTTAAAAAAAAAAGACCTCTCTACCCAGATCTCTACCTGTCTCTCAGTCTCAATGTGGTTCAAAAGAAAATGTCTCTTCCCTTGAAAACATTCCTTCACTATTCCCCATTCCAGCAGAAATACCACCATTTCTTTTAACAGTCCTGAAACTTTGACATTACCTTTGATGGACTCTCTTTTAATCCCTGAATCCAATGGGAACATCCTTTGTCGTACCTCTTATCAGGGCTAATGTCTAATCCGAGCCTGGCACTCATGGATAGAGCTGGACCAATGGTCCATAGGCAGCACCTATTCCAGCCGGTTGGCCTGTGCTCCTCTGGTTAGTTTGAATGTTAACTCTTTACATTTCTCATCATCTTCACTTCAACCCTATACCCAGACTATAATAAGCCCTAGTTGATGCTTCTGTGTCTAGCTCCTACTGTCAACTTAAAAAATGCACAATGTGAGAGTTGTGAATTAAGTTTTATTTGGGGCAAAAATGAGGACTATAGCCCAGGAGACAGCACCTCAGATAACTCTGAGAAACTGCTCCAAAGAAGTAGAGGGGAAGATCAGTATATGTGTGATTTTGGTAAAGGGGAAGTACGTGCAATCAAACACATATATTTTTTTTTTTTTTGCAGAAGATTTCTGCTAGTCACGAGGAACACCTGTCACCATGAAGGATTTTAGTAGTTTTCTAGATATGGGAAGGTATAAGAATGAATTGGGCTCATAAAATTGGCTCCTGATTATATCTAACTATCTGAAGACCTGTTCTGCCAGTTTTCACCAGAGCATAGAGTGCCTCATTTCAGCTCTCCACCCTGAACTCCTTTCAGGGGGTGTTGAAAATTAGTAGCTGCAGCAACATATGATTTAATCCTTGTAGAGGCAGATGGTAAGTACCAATGGCAAGTGCCAATTTGTGGTTGACACTACCATCCTCTATTTACCCTTACACACTCAGCCAAGTCTTTCAAAAACATCACTCTTAACCTTCCCTGCTCAGTGGCCTATGGTGTTTCCTGTGGTCTAGCACACAAACCTCCAATTTCTCTGCCCAACAAGACCAGTCCAACTGTGTTTTCTGTATCCCTTTACCATATATTCCATGTTTCAGTTGAGCAGAGAACATCAATATGTATAACAGAACCTATAAAAAATATTTTTGTTGTTTTTAAGTTACAGAAGTAATACACTCCCATTTTAAAGAAACGTGTACAAGTTAAAAAAAAATAATGGTGTGTCTCCCCATCCTGCCCTTGCCTCCAGTTCCATTTTCTAAAGGCAATCACTGACTTGGGTCCAATCTTCCTACATCCTGTAGCTTTCTCCAGTAAGTTTCTTCCCCAGAAGCTTCTTAGACTGAACCATCCCTTGTAGGGTCCATATACCATTCAGTGCTTAGCTGATCTCCATCTCCTCTTATATCTCTTATGTGCCCCTAGCACTGAGCCTCTGATAGGTGTTTAATAAACACTTTGTGAAGACAGATTCTAGCTTCTTCTCCAGAAAGACACATGCAAAATCTCTAAATAAACTGACCACCTTTTCCTAGGGATTTCCAGGTGGCTCAGTGGTAAAGAATCTACCTGCCAATGCAGGGGACACAGGTTCAATCTCTGGGTCAGGCAGATCTGCAGTAGGAAATGGCAACTCGCTCTAGTTTGCTTGCCAGGATAACCTATGGACAGAGGAGCCTGGCAGCTATAGTCCATGGGGTCACAGAGAGTTGGACACGACTGAGCAACCAAGTACACATACATACAGCTTTTCCTAACTTGGCTCCACCATCTAGTGCACAACCCTGAAACCGAGAGGCTGCCATCAACCCCAGCTCTATGTCAGCAGGTGTGTGTGGAGCCCAAGCTCCCCTCCTTAGGGCAGAAGTACACGGAAGCAGGCATGCAGATGAGAGAGAAAGGAAGGGATGGGGGCAGGGAAAGGGGCACAGGTCTATCTCGGCGGGGAACATAAGATCCCAGGGAAAAGTCTAATTTAAACTTTTGTCTTAATTTAAAGGTTTGCATGATAATGGTTTGAAATTCTCTGTAATATAAGTTGGTAGGTTTCAAGATAGCATGAACTCCTATCTCCCCAGCCCAGGGCGCTTTCTGCCCCCAAAGCATCTAAGAACACCTTGAGCTTTGTGTGGACCCCTCTACCTTGGCCAAGCAGCCACCCCCACTGAGACTTCCTGTTTATGGGGCCTGGTCCCTCCTCTTGCCTTGATCCCCCAGAAAAGTTTCCTCACCAAATGAAGATGAGCTGTGATAACCAAGTCCCTTGCCTGTTTGTAAGGCACCTATGCCTCAAGACAGTTCTAAGACGCTTTCCCTCAACAGTATCTGAGCTGGGTTCTGGAAGTGCTTTGGAGATCAGAAAAAAGAGAAAAAGGATAGTAGCTTCAGGTGCCAAGCCTTGTGCCCTGAGTCAACCAGGCAAACTTTGCTTTCCTTTGATTAAATGGGTTTGTGCTTTAAAAAGAAAGTAAGATTAACCAATAACCTAAAAAACCCAGAGAGTCAAGCCCTGGAGATAAAACCTGTGTCTGGAAGTCAAGTTCAGGATTCAGTTCTAGCGAACTATAGTTTGAATCACCTCCCCTGAGTCTTTCCAATCAAGCTAGGGTCAGGTGAAGCACGTATCCCTCTGCCCTCCCAGGCCAGTGGAACCTGCTGTTCTGAGCACAGAGGTTTCTGGCTCAAAGCAAAAAGCAAGGATAGGGAGGTTCTTGGGGAAAGGGGAGACAAAGTGCCAAGGAGTCCCAAGAGTGACTTTTCAGGGAGAAGGGCCACACTTGGGCTGCAGGAGTGGAGACACCTACCTTGACACCGCCGTCCGACTTCTTGTTCAACAGACTTTTGGCAGCTGTGAAAACAAAGAGAAAAATCAAGTCTCCTGCATTGTACCGCTCCTCAACCTGAAGTCTGGCAGCTGGATCCGCAAGAGACTGACATGTTTGACACAGGGGCCAGGAGTCTCCTGAAACCCCTAAATGAGGCCCTTCCTGAGGCCCCAAAGCAAGAAGGGCATCTCAGGCAGCGTCAGACCCACAGGGTGGCACCCCAGGATCTCCTCTGCCATGGAAGAGGACTCAGCAGAAACAAGGACAGTCCGGGCTTAGGAGAAAACCACAATCAACACTGGGGCTGCCTGGGCGATTGGGAACTCTGCCTTCAACAGCTTCCACCTAGGCCTGGAAGCAGAATGCCAGGGTGAAAGGTGAGGGCTCCACCCCTAGATGCCATGGAAATTCTCAGGACGGCCAAGCTGCAAGGATGCAAGACATCTCCTGAGTGTTCTCAAGAAACAAGAGTGTCACAGTTCACAAAGGAGACCAGACGTGAGGACAGACAGACACAGACACAGAGACCAGGACCACCTACAGGAGGGTTTTGCCGGGGGGCTGAAGCCTTGACTGGGCAGGTCCTCAATGCCACCCTTTCCTCAGAGTCTAGTCTCTGGACCCACTGAGCAGAAAGGACTGGGCAGACAGACTGTAGCCAGGGACAGGCTGATGCTGATGAGCTCCACTAGGAAGGATGGTGATGTCTGTTGGCCACAAAGGCCTCAGGAAGGTGGCAGGCAGCAGATGGGAGATTCCAGGGAGACAGAATCAGTCCAACTGTCTGATCCACCTTGACTCTGATGGGCTTGCATCTTGGATCTACTGCTTACTAGCTGTGTGAGTTACTTAATCTCTCTGAACCTCAGTTTCTTTATCTATAAAATGGGATCGTGGCATGAAAAGCACTTAGCAGAGTGCCTGGCACATAGCAAGCATTCAGCAAGTGTTAACAACGGTCACTACTGCTGCCATTCTTCCCTTCAGGTGGCCATTCCTACCCAAGCTGGGTCTCCCGTGAGAATCACAACAACTCTGACCTCCAAAAACAGACTTCGGTCCTATCTCCAGTTAATGCTGGGGTGATCTGAAAAAAAATTTTTTTTATGCTCTTACTACTATGCCTGACCAGCCAGTGTGTTAAGTGCTTTACATACATCAAAGTTCTCAACTCTGATAGTCCATTAGAATCACTTGGGAATTTAGGGGGGGGAAAAAAAAAAGCTTATGCCTATCCCATGCCCTAGGGATTCTGATTTTATTTATCTGGGGTGGGGTCTCAGCCACAGGAATATTTTTTGGACAAGTCTTCTCCTACAGGCAGCGTTGAGAGCCTTAGTCAAAAATGATTTTAATTGTTATGTTATTAGCTCCATTGGAGAGATGAGGAAACTAAGACTGGGAGAGCTGCTGTGACTTGCTCAGGGTGAGGCAGGGCTAGGATCCAAACCCAGGGACGGCTGTCTGCACAGCTTCTGCACTCTATTGCCTTCCAGACCCAGAGGCTTGCAAGGCCAGACCTCACAATTTTGAGGGGCGTGGCTTCCCCCGCGGCGGGGCGGGGCCTACCAGTGTGGCTGAAGCCTAGTCCTGGCCCCCAGCGCAGGTCCCGGCCAGGCCAGGGTTGTCTCGGGTCGCCTTGGCCGCAGCCCTCACAGGTAGGCCAGGCTGTCAGGCGGGCGGCGCGTTGGGAGGAAAGCCTCCTGCTGCCCAGCTCCACGTCCCCAGGCTATTGCCTCCTGAGAGTTGGCAAGCGCCCAGCATGCACGGCTGGTTAGGGGGCTCCGTAACACCGAGGCGCTCGCAGATGCCAAGTTAGGTGGTCCATCCGGCATGCCCATCTCAGCCCGCAAGCATGGGACTCGCCTCCCTGGTGAGCGGGCCTGGCATGCTGGCCCTCCTGGTGGGGTGGCAGGGAGCCGAGGCAGGCGGTCGGGGAGGACTCATGCCACGTACCTTGCCCGGCCAGGCCGGCGGCGCTCGCGGCAGGCGAGGCGGGGGCGGAGCTCTGCCTGCCAACTGAGGGGATACAGTCTCTCAGTGCACAGAGCTGCCGCAAAGCCACGGGGGCCAGTCAGCAGCGAGCATGCCCCAGCGCGAGGCGCAGGAACCCGCTGCCGCCGCGCACAGCAGGATCCGGGCGGCGTGGCCAAGCCGGCCGAGCTGGGGGAGCGGAGGCGCCGGGGGCAGGCTGGTGAGCAGGTGCAGCCAGCCCTGCAGCAGTCTGGGGACCTGAGAGGGCCAGGCTTGGACAGGTCGTGGGGAAATCCCGGGGCTCCGCCTGTCCCACGACCACCTCAGGTAGAAGGTCTGCAGGCCCAAACCTGACTTGGAGAGGGGTGGCCGTCCTTTCCGAGGCAGCCCAGCCCTAGCTTAAGGCTGTGAGGCGTCAGAATCTCATCTGCAGACCTGCCTCCCGAGGGGACCTAAAGGAGGACATTTTCAGATGGCAGCCCTTTCCTTCGCCCACATTCCAAATGGTAGAGAGACAGGCACCTAGGGCCCAGGGAGGGTCTGTGGACCTAGTTCACCATGCTCCACAGCCCCCAGCTTCTCGGAGACACAGGTCACTTTCCCTCTTCAAGGCAGGTGGCCAGGAAAGGCTGTATTTCACAGTGTTCCAAAGGTGGAGATGCCCAAAAAATGAGCCCCCAGAAAGAAAATCAAGGCTGCTAAAGCAATACATTCTAGAAGCCCTGAATTCACCATTAGCCAACCTGCTCGAATCCAGGGATAAGCTGAACTTTTCTACTTGGGATCAACTCAGAAAACAGCCTCACTTGTTCCTGGAGTAGCACACCAAGTGCCCTTTCTTCTTGATTATACCTGTACACACCTTTTTCTAGAGAAGCTTCTGGAGACAGGCTCTGTCTTCACCTGTCCCAGAGTGAGGGCAGAAGAGGTTATCCTGGAATGCTTGCAACATTTTTTTTTTTTTTTTGTCTCTTGAGCCAGGGCAAAGTGAGTGTGAAGGCAGACAGAGTCTGAGCAGCAAGGACAGGAGGCTCTTTAGGGACCAGGGAAGGTGCTGTGTCCTAACAGAGACCGAGTTCCTGAAACTAGGGCACCAATTTCCTGAAATGGACAGAAGAAGCTGACGCGGAGGCTGTCTCATGGCCGGGCACATGCTATCGATTTCCTAGCAGCCTGTTTCACGTCTCTTCTACTCAGAGAGAGAACAGATCACCCCATTCTAGGGTGGGCACAGAACTGCCCTTGAGCATCCTCTCGAAGGGCTTTCTTAAACCCAGAACATAGAAGCTGTAAGCAGAAGTAGCTGACCAGAGGCCCGACGCGGGACAACAGCGCCACCTCTGCTGGAAGTAGCTCACTGCGCCCTCCTATCCCCATCTGCAAGGTGAAGCCAAAACACAGCCTTTCTTTCACGGGTGCCCACAACGCAAGACTGAGCCCCAGCCAGGGTCACAGGTCCCTCTGAGGAGGACAGTCTCCCACCTCACTGTCTAGTCCTGACCTTCCGGGGCCCTGTGGCTCACAGTCTAGAGTTCATGAAACCCCAGAGGCAAGGCTGGAGGTTACCAGGAACTACTAGAGCCAGGCCTATGGACTCAAGTTCAAGGGAGCAATCTCTGCCCAGGGAGCATCCACCTGAACCTCCTGCACACCCCCTCCCCCCGCACCATGGCTGTGCAGAGGGAAAGCAAGGGTGGGAGTCTGGTTAGGAGAAAGCAGGGGAAGTCTTGAACCAAGCCAGTGGGGCTGGGAGGGAGGGGAAGGGAGGACCGGGGAAAAGGCAAGTTGGGAAGAGACCTTTCTGTCTTTTAAGTCCTGTCATTACTCTTTTCCTCACAGAAAAGCCACGATGCTTCCCAACGGAAGGCCAACAATGATGAGGGCAGGGGTGGGAGGGCAGTTCGGGAAGGTGGAGTGTCTTGCATCTTAAAAAGAAACGTCAAGTGTGATTTACAAATTATTGGTCCCAAGACTCCCAATTCCGCATACAAATTTAAGCAAGTTCCTTTCCCTCCATCCTGCTGGCCTGTTTCTTCATTTTTACGGTTGGTATCACAGAGAATATTTTAAGCATAGTCGCTGTAAATGGTTTAAACATCTGGAATGATTTCTATTAGTCATTGCTACTTGGACACAACGACGAAGAGATCGTCCCAGTCGGCCAATTAATGGGGGTAACTGGGAAGATTCACTGTATCTCATCTCTTTTCCCAAGCACATCTTCCAGTGCCCTTGAGACTGTCTAAAATCTTAAAGTGCTGAGAGTCTTCAGAGAATTAAGAATCCCCAAGGACAACATAAATGGAAGACTGGGCAGGCTACTCTTTGTGAGGTTCTAGGAAACGCCGATCATAAACCTGAAGTCAAGTAAAGCCCCCCAGAATTTCAGGTTACAAGACTCAGCCGTAGCAGGGCCTCCAAACAGCATCCTCACCATCCTGGTCAAGGTGCTGCCTGAGATACCCAGCATCGGGATGGCATGATACCTGGCAACAGCCCATCCTGACCCACTCACCTCAGAGAATGAAAGTGCACAGCTGAACACATACCTGAAAAGTTCCTGGAGACAAGCATGGTTGTGAGGATGGCACCCTGGAAAAAGAAGAGGGTCCTGTGAATTCCATCAGGCTCTCCAGAAGCGTGCTCTGTTCTCAGGCAGAGTGCAACAGCTGGCGAGGGGCCCTCCTTAGGTACCACGTTCATAGCTCAGCTCCAGCCATGAGAGATTGTCCCAGTCGGCCGATTAATGGGGGTGATGACTGGGAAGATTCACTCTCTCTCTCCTGTTGTGATGGGACAGGGGGCGTACTGCCAAAAGATACGATTTCAGGACACTGGCAGCCTGGCCCAGGAGGCACAACTCACCTTCAGTTTTCTCCGGGCATTGAACTTGCGTAGGCACTCCACTGTCTCTTGACGATGCATCATAGATGCCACCGTGGACCGTTGCTGGAAGCCAAACAGACAGGCCTGTGAGCCCCCAGGCATATCCTCTGCCCCTCACCATAGTCCCAGCACCGGTGGCCTTGTGCTCAGCCACCCCAGTTGCTCCAAAGATAAGATGAAGTCATAGATGTGAAAATGCTTTTACAATAAAAGCTCTACCCCAAACTCAAGGTTATGTAAGGACAATAATTTGAACATGAAAACACCGCTGGTAATTGATGCTGGATGAGGGTGCCCGAGAGAGCCTTCCGATCTTCCTTAGGGGATGGAGGCGATGGAAAGTGCGAGTATTCTCTGTGTTGTGATCCGCACGCGGTTATTCCTTCACCTACTATTTAGTGAGCACCTAAAGCACTCCAGATTCTGGGCAGTGAGAAAACAGGAAGGGGTCTTGCTCTCTACAGAGAGCATTCATTCTTTCCAAAAGCTCCTCTCAGCAGGCCCCTGCTGCTGCTGCTAAGTCGCTTCAGTCATGTCCGACT
Organism: Bubalus bubalis; assembly: GCF_019923935.1. Taxonomy (NCBI): domain Eukaryota; kingdom Metazoa; phylum Chordata; class Mammalia; order Artiodactyla; family Bovidae; genus Bubalus; species Bubalus bubalis. The sequence continues at coordinate 148,889,195 of NC_059160.1, forward strand.
CGGTGCGATCCCAGAGACGGCAGCCCACTAGGCTCCCCCGTCCCTGGGATTCTCCAGGCAAGAACACTGGAGTGGGTTGCCAGTGCCAGTTTCCTTCTCCAGTGCATGAAAGTGAAAAGTGAAAGTGAAGTCGTTCAGTCGTGTCCAACTCTTAGCGACCTCATGGACTGCAGCCCACCAGGCTCCTCCGTCCATGGGATTCTCCAGGCAAGAGTACTGGAGCGCGGTGCCATCGCCTTCTCCAGCAGCCCCCTACAAGGTCCTAAATGAAGTTGTGATCTGAGACACTGAGGCTCTTTACCATGAAGCATCAATTCTCTTCATCATTTTGGATGGGAATTTTTCTTCAGTGTATTACTGCTAACTTTTAAACAGAGTCCCTCGGACATGATTTACATTTCCCTGATGACTCAGGGTCAGCAATACAAGCATCAGTTATTACATAATACCCTAATACAGAGATGTCCTCCGGGGCTACTGAGATATACAGGATGATAGGGAGTAGGGCCCACAAACATGCCCCCAGAACATACTATTCCCACAATTCTTGAGTACCCGTTTTAAGTGGCTTATCCCTTTACTCTGCTCTTGTTATATCTTGGCTGCTGCTGCTGCTAAGTTACTTCAGTCGTGTCCGACTCTGTGCGACCCCATAGATGGCAGATATCTTGGCTAGTCTGCTAGAAAAATAAAACCTACAAAATGTAGCCTGGTGCCCACACCCCCATGGGACCACCCTGCCATCCCTGCCCTCATTCCTGGCTTCTCCCTTTCCTGGATCCCGAAGCAACTCTCCCTTCTGTCTACCTTCTGGAGTGGGGGTGTGTATGTGTGTGTATCATATTTCATTTCCTCCTCCAAAGTGTAAACTTCTAAACCAAGAGAAATGATAGATGGTCGAGCAAGAACTTCTTCAGTTCCAGCCTTCCCCCCACAAGCTGATTTTCACCCCCCTACAACCTAATCTCAGGTCTCAGAAGCATCACCCCTCATTGTTTTTTACACTGGAGAAGGAAATGGCAACCCACTCCAGTACTCTTGCCTGGAAAATCCCATGGATGGAGAAGCCTGGTAGGCCACAGCCCATGGGGTCACAAAGACTCAGACATGACTGAGCAACTTCACTTTCTAAAACACGTCAAATTATCTTCCAGATTAGTAGATAGGACACCTTCTACAGGTCTCATTGAGCCAAAATTTAGCCAATATTTTTAACCCTTTATTCTGGATAATATTCTTCTCTGTAGTCAACACAATATAATCAATTGCAAGATTTTAAAAATTCCCCTGACTCATCCATCTTCTCTAAGCAGTATCATCAGTCTCTCTGCCTCCACTGCCTCTTTCAGTGAAATAATGAAACAATGCTTTTAACTGGTCACAGCCAACAGGCTCTCTTCCATCTTTATCATGGACTTTCTGAAGCATCTGATTACAGACCCTCCGTTCCTGAGACCTCCTGTTTCTTAGGATCTCCTGATCTTCCTTCTCCCATGGACATTCTCATTCGCAGCCCCCTTTGCTGGCTCCTCTCTGGGCCACTAAATGCTGGTGGCCATATCTTCTCTTACAACAACGCACAGTAAGGATTCAATTAGCAGAGAACCAATCCCATCTATTTCTATAGCCCCAACACCATCCATACACAAATGACCACAACCTGTATTTCTGATTTTTAACTTCTTCTCTATACTCCTAACTCCCCACGAGATGTCTCCAGCTGGACGCCCTCATACTTAACATGTATGAAACTAAAATCATCGTCTTTTCTCATAAAAGTGTTCCTCTTCTAGGTTTCCTCTGGGTGAGTGAATGGTACAACCCTCCAACTCAGTTACCAACTCAAAACCTGGCAATTCGCATAGATCCCTCTCTCAAAAGACCTTCACTTTCCAAATCCAGAAAGTGGATTTGGAAAGTGGATTTGGATTTCCAAATCCAAAAGGTCACACAGTCCTTTTTATTTCCTCTCTCAAATATCTCTCAAATGTGTCCAGTCCTTGCCACACCACCTATCCTATCATTACCCTTAGCTGAAACCTTGTCTGGCCTTGCTTAGACAACCACAACAGCTTCTTTAGCTCTCTCTGCCCCTGCCTCTTCAATTCCATTTTCTACACAGCTTCCAAAGTGATCTTTCTTAATTGCATATTTCATTCCCTCTTTGAAACTCTTAAATGGTTCCCTATGCTTTCAGAATAACACCCAAACTCCTTAGGCAGAAACTTGTATGTCACTGGAATCGTTTTTGGCTTCGTTCTTTTATATTCCTGTAGCCCTACCTTCATCTACCACCAAACTACTTAACATTCCTTAATCTCGCCATAATTCCCCATGGCCTCACCTTAGCCCGTGCTAACCTCAGTCTGCAGGTTATCATCCTGGGGAACTTCCAGTAATCTGCCAAAAACCAGGACAGAGCTCACCTCCTCCATGCCTTCAGCAATCCCACTGCCCACCAGAGATGGCAGGGACTCCTATACACTCGTTAGATTTTTTTTACGTACTTGTCACATTGCAGACTGGTTGCCTGCTTGAGTGCCTGTCTCCCCAGATCATCTCTGAGATCTGTGGGGGAAGGCACCAGGCCTTATTCATCTTTGTATCTCCAGCACACAGGGACCAGCACCAAAGAGGCATTCAGTAAACATGGAAAAGAACAAATAAATACATGCATCACGGTCGTCAGGAGGCCTGACTATAGCAGACCCTGTTTGAAAAAAGATATTGCAGCCAGATAGAAGTTTACACAAAAATAGAGCATGATGACAACCCACATCGATAGCCTGGGGGCTCTCCTAGAATGAGCTTTGTGGCTGAACTTCAGGAGCTCTTTTTCATTGCTCACAGGCCCCTTTTGTTTATTTGTTGGGTCTCATCACCTTCTCATTAGAGTTGTCTGATTTGGAATCTGGATATGCATTCTAGGCATGGCAATTTACTTTTGAGTTCTGCTGGCTGCTTTCTGTCATCAACTATAGTCTGCAAGGGTCAACCTAAGCCCTTATTCAACAGCAAAACTAAGTCATACCTCCCAAATGAGTGAGGGAAGGTCAGGGAGAGGCCAGTTAGTCCCAGTCGCTTCCCTGGCTTCTCTTGGTGACATATGCTGCCCCTGGGCCCCACCCAGTCCGCTGTCCCCTCTGCAGTGTCTTAGCTCAAGGCTGCAAATGATTATTCTCTAGTCCCAAGAAGGAGGGTAAAGACAGTGCTACGAGCACATTGCGAGCAGATATCCTGGATCACCTTGACCTCAGGAGAAGACACTTACGCAGACCCATGGGTGCTTGAGAGCCTGGTCAGCTGTGATACGCTTTGCGGGGTTTATGGTCAGCATCTGGTTGATCAAGTTCTTGGCTTCCGGAGTCACTGTGTCCCACTCTGGTGATGGGAACTAAGAAGTGGGAACAGGAGAAGGAGGGATATGAAATCTGTGCACCTTATACCCCTTGTAACCATGGTTACAAGGTTAACCCTGGTTAACTATCGAAAGCTGCCTAGCATGAAGTGGGCTAAGCACTGGGTATCCCAGGACCTGAGTCAACTTAAAGACTGAAGAAAAACAGAACAATCACGGTTAGAATGCCAGAATATCATACCAGGGGACCCTGACATCTTCTGGTTCAACTCCATCTCCCTACGAGGAGGAACCCACTGTTCAACACTGTGCCCAAGGCCCCACCGCAGTGGGAGGAGCCACCACACTTCTCATCTCTGTGTCGCACGGCACACTACACAGCCACGCCATTCTTTGCAAATAACAGAACGAAGGACTTTAGTGGACTCCATGATTTTACAGCCACCAACAATGGCTGTGCAAAAAAGTTGCTCCCTGGGACAGGTGGTGACAAGAATTGAGGCCTATATGGTCCTCAAAATCCCTGACACTCCCCACACCCTGCAACACACTCAGCACACTCCCTTCCCCTGGACAGAGGGGCAAGAACAAACTGGTCCTTACATCATAGGCTCCAGCCTTGATCTGCTGATATAGCTTGTGCTGATCCTCATCCCAGAAAGGAGGGTAGCCCACCAAGAGGATATACAGGATGACCCCTACAAGACAGAATACAGGTCACTGGGGTCAGTCACCTGCTTTGCTAAAGAACCAAGAAAAGCCACATGGGGTTCTGAGCCACCCAGAAAGTCAAGGACCATCCCAGAGAGAGAGGTGGATGGCAGCGGACAATGCTGTGCCACTGTGCTTTACGCCCCACATCACCATGCCATGTCTGGGACTTCTTCAGGCACAACCCACCCACTAAGGCATGGGTAAATCCCTCTTTGAGAAGGGGACATCATCATCTAAGAAGCTGGGGAGGAGATTGTGAAAGGAACAGCCATCCCGGGGGACACCAGAGCAAATGCTGTGACTTTGCATATACCAGATGCCTGTGGGACCCGCAGGGAATAGCAATGCCTCTTTCTTGTCATCACTGGAAGTTGAGCGCCCTTAACACCAAAAAGCTGAGTGTGTGGAATGGGCTTACCGCAGGCCCAGATATCCACAGGTTTTCCATAGGGATCTTTCCTCAAGACCTCAGGGGACAAGTAACCTGGGGTGCCAGCAAAACCTGTAGCGGAAGAGAGAGCGGAGGCACACTGAACCCACTTTCTCTCTCATTAAATCCACATCAGCAGTTTTCCCCAAGTCCCTTCTTACTCCTGTTGATTTGGCTACATAAGCTCTCAGCACTTGGGCAGCAAGAGACGACGGGCTGGGCTTCTTGCAGTGCCCGGAATCTAAACCAGAGGGCAAATACGTGTGCCTTAAAGGAACTCCCATTGTCCCCAGAGGCAGCAAGAACGCAGCGCTGACAGCAGCTAGTCTCACTGTACTGAGTCACGGAGGGCCAGGGGGAGCTCTGTGCCCGCCCTTCCTCCAGTCTCTGAGGAGGCCAGGACCATTAAGGGTCTGGCCTGTAGTTCTGAAAGAGGAAGGCAGATCAGGAAGAGGAGGAAGGGCGGGAGCTGCATTCCAGGAAGACAGGGTCACTCTTACCAAACCAAGCCTGTTGCTCTCCCTGTACTTCGATGGCTAGGCCAAAATCAGCCAGCTTGACAGCAGCACCCTTGCATTTACTCGCCAGCAGCAGGTTCTCAGGCTGTATAAGGAAGACATTGTAGGCACCATGTGAGGCACCTCACCTCGTGAGGCACCAATCCCTCAGCCCAGAAGGAGCTTAGCTTGTTACCATGCAGTGCTATCACCTGGCACCAGGTGGCGCCAGTGATTCACAAACAAGAGGCAAAGGGGACCCAGGCAGTAAGTACCTTCAGGTCCCGGTGGACGATGTCGTGCTGGTGGATGTGGTTAACACTCTCCAGAATCTGATGTATACAGTGGCTGCAAAAGCACAAAAAGAAAGGTCAGTGCAGGGTAAAACCATCCACAACCACATGCTGTAGACTAAAGCACTTAACTCTGGGTAACGGATTCACACAGAATCACTGAAAGAGGAGCTAAAACCTTGGACTTTGGACATCATCTGTTCAACCTACTTTACAAAAGAGAAAACTGAGGCCCAAGCAGACTAAGTGGTTTGTCCAGGGTCTTCTACTAGATAACAGCAGAGGATAGACTAGAACAGGGTCCACCAAACCTCCTTAGATTGTGAAGGCTCAACATATCCAATTTGTTTCCAAGGAAGAATACCTCAGACTCCTGAGAAAGAGACACCCACCATCCAACCCCTTCCTCCTTCCTCTTAACCCCTATAGTAACTGTGTTCTTGGAAGAGGCTTGTGGTGGCAACTCAGGAAGGATAGTCCAGCCAAGCCTAAGTTGTTTTGGGGGTAGGTAAACATAAATATAAGCACTGGGCTGGGTATTGCACCAGCTGTATAGGGGACCCAGTGCCTGCCCTGAAGTTTATCATCTAGTAGGGGAGAGAAATGAGTACACAGGCATCGTCGAGAAACAAGACACTTATGAGAGTTTCAGAGGCACCCCAAAGAGCACTTCTCATCATGCTTTTGCACAGAAAAAGACAAACCAGCCTAGAGTCACATTCGGCAGCTGATTCTCAAATTCTCGAAGGCCGTCCACTTTCCAAACCATCCTCCACGCCTGTGGTCAACTCCCGGTGGAGTGCACCAGCAGTCCAGAGCACTGGAGATAACCAGAGGCTGATTTCGGCCCCCCAGGGGACATCTGGCAACGCCTGGAGACACTGCTGGTAGTCACCACTGAGAGGGAGAGTGCGATTGGCATCGAGCAGATCGAGGCCAGGGATGCTTCTAAACCTACAATGCACAAGAGGGGCCCTCACGACCAAAAATGATCCGGCCTGAACATCAGTAACCTGGACTGACAGTATTCCTTCCTCTGAAATCTGAGGCTGGGGCTTCCACAAGAGCCAAAGTGTCTCGCTGGGTTCCTGGAGGCTGAGGCTCAGGCCTCCCCATAAGGACATGGTCCAAGAGTAGGCCGAAGAGACTTTAAGACTGAGCTGAAGAGGCGAGTCTCCACAGAAATATATAATTAGAACAGAGCCAAGCTAGCAGGGAGAGCCTTCTGGCCAAAAATGGCAAAAGTGCGAAGTGTCCCAGCAGAGCCAGGCCAAGCACACTGGTACAGTCATCGCCCCAGCTCCCCCTCCTCCCCGCCAGGCTCCCTGAGCTATCGCCGCCTCCTCCTCCCGCCCCGGAGCCTGGTCCTCCCCTGCTGGCACTGGAATTCATCTCCCACTTGAGAATTTTTCCTGAGGCTGAAGCATCTGAAGCTGATCAGCAAACGTTGGCCTCTAAGGGTTGGGAAATCTGTGAGGAAGCTGTGTTTCCCCCTCCATGCCCCCAGAGGCAGCCCGAGCTGCCACACATGCCTGAGGAGGCTGCAGGCAGGACACTCAAGATCAGGTTGTCAGGACATCACCCTCAGAAAAAATCTGGGGTGGGGGAGGAGCCGGGCAGGAAAGGCAGGCCAAACAAGTGCCCAGGAGCTGTGGTGTGGGAGGAATTCTGCTGCGTCATGTGGAGAAGCTGCCAGAGTTTCTTAGAGGGCTGGGGGCTGAGCGGTGTGGCCGAGGAATGGTCCTCCAACCTGAAAAGCTGGTCCTGGTGGTCAAGACATAAGGTGATGGTGGCTGAAATCTCCCAGGAAGTTCCCTGGTTGGATTATTAACCCAGACGTTTACACTCCTTTGGGACACAAACCATGTTTTCCCCATCTCTGGATCATTCCCAGGATGCCTTGTATGCAGTAGAGTTTGTCAGAAGAAGAAAGTGGAGATAGGGAGGGCCCTTGGGCCCTCATGAGTATACAGTGGTGCAAAGGAAAGGTATTTCTGGTGTGACAGGGTGAAAGAGATTTGTAAGAGCTTTGCAGAAAACTGATCTGGGAGTGCTGAATTATTAACTTCTAAGCATGCCCATGGAATGTAGCCTGAGTCCAACCCTACAGAATCTTTGTCCAGGTAAGAGCTCTTCTGACCGCTCCCAAAGACGGTTCCAATAGGCACAATGCCCTGCCCCCTAAGATGGTTAAGAGGCACACTTATACCTCAGGGCCCTCGTCTCACCTGGCATCGGCTTCACTGTAGTACTCCCTGGCCACAATGTCTTCAAACAGCTCTCCGCCGGTAACACTGCAACCAACAAAGAGGGTCAGAGGAGGCAGCACCCAACAGGTAACCAACAGCCACACTGTACAACGGTTTTAGAGACGTGGCAACTCTACATGTGCTTCATCTGCAAGCTCAGAACACACCGATCCTTCAATGAAACGGAGCTTCTTCCTGGGACAGTGTGAGCCCTCCCCACCTCCTGCACATTTCTGTCTATAATTTGTAGATTACCTAATACTCTGATAAAGATGAATGTACAGGCAGTTAAGAGAAAATAACTGACTTATTCAAACAGTCTTAGCTTTCTTTGAGACCAATATGAATACTAAGATCCAGCTGCCCAAGAAGGACTGACCTACTTCTGAAGCTGAAGAATAATGAGACCAAGGACACAGAGACCCAACCCTGAAAATACCAAAGAGGCATTTCCATTAGGTGAAGAACCACTTTTAAGACATTAAACCACAACCAGAGTGGAGGAGAGACCAATGGGAGCCCAGTTTACAAACTAATAAAAGGTGCCTTCAATTTCCCAGAATTCTTAAGGTCAGGCAAAGAGCTACGTTGTGTATCTCCGCTAAGGACAACACACTGAGAAACAAGGGGAAAAAAAGCATCTGCACAAGGTGTGCTGCTGAACAGAAAATGCAAGAGCAATGCCACCCCAGGGTCAGAGCCCTGGAGCACCACTGAGTGAGGAAGGAGGCCCTCGGCAATCTGCTCATGACCAGAAGATGTTCAAAATCAAACCCCTCTCCATGGGCAAAGGAGAGGGACCCTTGGCAGAGGCTGAAGACCCAGTTTAGGGCTTTTTCCCCAAGCCTTCCTCTTGAGCCAGCTGGAGGGAAAGGCCCCCACACCCTCAGAAAGTGGCACTTACAGGTCAAACACGAGGTAGTGAAACCCTTCTTCAGAAATACTGTCATGGAGGCGTACTGCAAGAGAGGAGATGGGGACAGAGATTAACAGAGAGAAAACCTGGAAAGCCTACTCCTCTCCTCCTTGGCCACCCCAGCCCTGCCCCATCCTGTCAGCCCCACAGGCTCTTTCCCAAGAAGGGGCAGATGCCCAGCATCCCTGGGTCCAAGATGCAGCCACAGAGCAGAGATGACCAGACCCCAGGTCCAGGGCTCGGGTCGCCATCTCAGACTGCCTCAGATGTAGGCGAGAGACAGAAGCTTTGTGGCTAAGAAGTAAGGCAAGACAGAGAAAAGCAGGAACCTTCTTCCGAGAGGGGCTGGTCCCAGCGAAGGTGGTCCTGGGACGTGACGCGTGAGGGTGATGTGTAATGGTGCAGTGCAGAGCGAGAAGCACCTAGGGATGCAGACCGCAGAGGGACAGAGAAAGACAAGATGGGAGACCCTGGAGTAAATGGGAGCAGAAGAAGTGGGGGGAGGGGAAGAAGTGGGAAAGGCACAGCCCAGCAGGCAACACACAGATTCAGGCAACGACAATAACCATTTATTAAGTGCTGACTTCATGCCAGGCCTTGAGTTAGGGTCTTTGCGTACATTACTTAAGCTGCAAGTATGTATCGAGTGCTGACTGTGTGTGGTAGATGGTAGGATTTAGGAAGGACATAGTGTCTACTTCAAGGAGTTTATTATTTCTGATGACCACTCCGAGGTAAGTATTACTCCCATTCCACAGATGAGGACAATGGAGGCTCAAAGGCATAGAGTTTCTTGCCAAAGGCCAAAGATCTGGTGGGCCCAGATGTAAACCCAGCTCCTTCTGACTCCAAAGACTGGTTTATACCACTGTTGCCTACAAGAAATGTGGAGGAGCCCACACACCCAGGCGACAAAGCAGTGGAGCCTGGAGAGAAACCGCTCACGAATGTGCCCACAAGATGGGTACAGGAGGCTACTGCATGGAGCTGCAGTAAAAGCGAAAGAAAAGGCTGGTGAGCAGAATCTCTTCCCACTCACAGCCTCCAGAGCTCCTGGGCAAGAGCCCAACCTGATGCTGCTGAGGTCTCCTCCTCAAGCTTCTGCCCACAAAGCCACCTCAGGGGGTTAAATGCCAACCGCCCCCCTCAGCATCATTCTAATGCAAACGCACGTCTGCTCTGATCAACCCTCCTGCTTGGTCCCTTCCCTCACCTGCACTCGCCTGATGGAGAGCCTGTGTCCCAAAGGGCTCCCTCTGTTTGACCTTCACGCAGTTCCAGGAGCTCCTCACTTTAGGAATGGCCTGACACCAAACCGACCAGTGAAGCTCTTACATACAAAGAAGTCTCGTGTGTCAGGCCCCACCAGCTCGAATGATACCTTCCATTTCCAGTGTGAGGGCGTCCCCTCAGGACTGAGGCACTTCCCTACCTCCCCCTTGCCCCACAGCAAGATGAGCTGAATGTAAAATCCAGGCCCTCAGCCATCACTGGAGCCCTGTGCTTTTCCTCACTTGACAAATGAGGACTCGGGCCTGCCAGGGCGAGAACCAGGGCCCAGCAATTGTTTATGCTTCATACTGCCGACCTTATTAGATCTGATCTGGTTACTCAACCTCAAAATTCCACCAGAACTCAGTACTTCTGCGATTTCCCAACAGAATCAAAGGCAGGTGGTACTCCTAAGATCCCTCCTCCTCAAATGATTCTCTCCTGTACTTAGGCGAACAAGTTCATACTTCTCTAGGCCTGTGGGTGACAGAATGAAGAAGCTACAGCCAGACCCCTGCCTCCCCCCTCCCCTCACTAACCCAGGCGCGCTCAGGCGAGCTCCCCCAAAGCCCTGCCACCCCCGATCCTGACTTGCACTTCTCTGGCCGGAATGGGTGGCTCATGCTGAGCCCTGCTGCAGATGCTGCTCCCTTGCTTCCAAAAGGACTTTCCATTTAATTAAAAATTTGCTATTAAAACGCATTAAAGTGTGTAATACAAATAATCCCCTGGAAATCAGCTGTCCCAGAAGCTAAAGACCAGCTTCATTAGGGAGGTGACTAACAGCAGCGGCAGGAGGCACTAACAGGGCAGCAGGCACGATGCTAACAGGGATTCCCAGGGGAGTCCTGGCACTGGCTATCTTCCCCAGGACCCCTGATCCCAGACCCACACACCCCACCCCCTGCCCCAAGCCCAGAAGGGCAAAAAGGACAGGCACCCATGCCTCTGTCCAGACAGGGAGTCATCAGCACTTGCCCTTCCCCAGGAAGACCACACACAGAGTCCAGGTGTAAGGAGACTGGGAGGGGAGTCAGCTGAGCAGAGCGGCGAGGGAAGACTAGTCCTCTCAGGCCGCCCAGCCCAGAGCTCTGCTTTGATGTGTGTCCCAGGGCCAGGCACCGCCAAGGCAAGGAGGGACAGGTGTGGAAGGCTCCACCACTGAGCAAGACTGCTATCTTTCTCTTTCCATTTGTAGAGAAAATGAACAGGGGGCTGAGAACAAGAGGAGAAACTTGATTGCACCACTCTAAGTGCCAACCTAGCAGATTCGCAATAATAAAGATCCAAATGATAATACCTAACACTTAGTTGAGCTGTTTCAATGTGCCAGGCATTATGCCAAGAGCTTTACACATATTTTTGGATTGAACCCTTGCATTAGCTCTGTGGGATAGGTACTTCTATTAACGTCTGTGTAACAGGACAGGAAACAGAGGCTCCAAAAGAAACTCACCCAAAGTTACACTGAGTGGCAGAGCTGAGACTTGAGGCCAAAGCAGGCCAATATTAAGATCCCTAATTTTTTAGAACTGCCCGGAGGGAGTCACTTTCTCCATCCTCTTGGGCAAAGGAGCTCTAACCTGTCCCTCTTAGCCCTGGCCATTCTGACTTGCTCAATGATGTCCCCGTGGCACCCTCCCTGAAGCAGGCGTGGCTGGACATGCCATGGACGCAGCTATGAACAAGAGAGACCCAGCAGCCTCAGGGGGGACGGGTTTTAAAGAAGCACTTATACAAATACATAACCAAGCATTAGCGGCTGTTGGGGAGAAGTAAGGGATGTGTGGGGGGAAAAAAATCCAATACCCAGGCCATTCCATAGTCATGAGAGGGTATGGAGGCCAAGGAGAACCAGACCAACCCTAGACAGGAAGATCTGGGAAAAGAAGCATGAAGCATTTGCTGCATTACAGTCATAAACCTAGTTATTGTTCTTTACAAACTGTGGAAGGAAGAACAGGCCAAAAACAACACACTCACTGTCTTTACCTTCAAGTACTGACAAAGCCACAACCCAAACCTTGTGGCTATTTCCAATTCTTTAAAAACCACCCGACAGTATGCCACATTTTAACTAACAAACTTTGGTCAAAAAAGCACTGACAAAGTATCACTGTTCATGCCCATGGAAATACAGGGCTGGGGAGGAGGTCGTGTCATCCAAGGGGCTGGCGGGAGTGAAGGCTGCCCTCCAGGAAGGAGCAGGTGGGCACGATCTGGGAGCTGCTCGCCTATGCTCCAACGTTTCCATCTCTTTCTTTGCAACTGTTATTGCTACACTTACTATTTATTAGCTGTGTGTGGCCTGGGCCCAACGTAAAAGGCAGCCAGGCTTGAATAACATGTGTGAACTGAGTTGGGGCTGGAGGGACTACTTCTGGGAGCTGGAATCTCCAGTTTCATCACCTCCATTTATTTCCTAGGACTCGTTCACTTGCTCAACCTTCTCAGAACAACTCCATTAGGAGGCACAGATGACAAAACGGAGGCACGGGTAAGTAAAATCATGTGCCAGGGGTCACAGCTGCCCAGCAAATCCCAGATTCAGACCCAGAGGACTGGATACCAAGGCCACAGACCTTTGCTTCTCCACATGCTGAACCAGCAGCAGGAGCTTCACCTGGAGACGTGGGGCAGCTCAAGTCCACCCCAGACCTACTGAATCAGAATCTGAATTTTAACACGATCCCTAGGTGATTCACAAGCACATGAAAGTTTGAGAAGTACTGCTCTAAACCACAATGCTAGGCTGTGATCGAAACTGCTGGGGCAGCTCAGCACGAAGGAAGACAGAGTCTATTCATTAGAGGAATTCAGAGCAGGGAGCAAGCAGATCACAGGTAGAAGACACTTCATTCAGACTCCAGACGGTCAGCTACTGCCGTTTCTTCCTCTCAACTCTGCACCTCTGGCCACTCTCCCAGGGCTCTTTTAGGTTCTGCAGTATGCTTCAAAACCAACAGGCTTTTTTTTAAAAAAAGACTTTATCTTTTAAAACAATTTTGGGTTCATAGCAAAACTGAGCGGGAAGCACAGAGAGCTCCCACCTACCCGCTGTCCCCACGCACGCACAGCCTCTCCCACTATCACCATCTCCACAAAAGAAGCAAGCTCATCACAACTGACGAACCTACACTGACACAGCATTATCACCCAGAGACCATGCTTTACATCAGGGGCCACTCTTCCAACAGACTGTCAACTCCCGAGGTAGAATATCTATTAAAAGAAAAAACTGGGGGTGCCTGGCTCCTTGTACCAAATACCCTTCTGAATGCAAGTGCTGGTGAGTCTGACAACGATCAGGGGTGGACCACGTGCTCTCTGCTTCCTCACCTCTGCACCACTCTTGGGCTGGTCCACTAGCATCCCTGTGGGATGGAATTAGAAGCTAAAGCCAAAAGGGCCACCGCTCTGAAGGATGGAGCAGTGGAGAGAGAAGAGGGATAGCGAATTAAGCAGACAAAACAGGCTCCTCTTCTGCCACAAGCCAGGTCAAGATCCATGGCAACCCCCATCTCCTGGACCCACAGCTCCCCCTCATCTCTAGGAGTCCCAGTTCCCACTGGAGGACGGACAGCCTGGCCAGATCATTCTCCCAGGACATAGTCCTGACTACTCACCCTTCCTTCTCCCTTCCCTTGACCCCAAATAGGGCCTCAGACCAGGGCCCCCAGGATCTGGGAACAATCATGAAATGAAAGCACAGTTCTAGGCAATGAGACACTGACAAAGGGAGACAGCCTTGCCTGGCCTTCCCTGGGTTTTGCTGTCTCCCTAGCAGAGCAGATGGCTGGGGGAGACAGTCCCTCCATCTGCCTTGATTCTGCGCTGGGGACTGGTGGTTAAAGAAGAAGGGGCTACCAAACCAAGTCTAAAAGGTTCAAAAGTATATATCTAATTTTCAAAAGCACAGTAAAAGAAGGCTGGAGTATTTTCCAGCTAGAATTCCAGTTCTGTACTTCCTGGTTGGTTCTCAATTGTCTTTGTCCCACCCTGACCCTTCTGTGGTCAACCACACCCATGTTGCAGGTAATAAGGACATGGTTCCACCTCCTGCACCGTGGACCCCACCCTTTGTTCTCCCCTCCCTCCAGGTGGGCAATTCATCGTTGCTCTATGAGTTGGTCACTTGGGGTGTAAGGAAAGGAAGTTGTCCTCAGACCCTGAGACCTGGGACTGGAACACCAAAACGCTTCTGTGCTTGCGGATGGCTTTAGTCACCCACCAGCTTTTTTTCTCCTGTTCTGCCACTGCTAGCTCAGAGTGACAAGCTCGTAAAGCCCAAAGGGACCAGGTAAGCGGTAGAAAGTTAACAGCATAGACAGTGTCCAGCAGGCTAAGTGGGCAGTCACTGCCCAGGTCCAGCTGATTCTGGCCATGCATGGATGTGGGCTCAGCAGAGCCAAATCTTCTGATTTGAAAGATTGGGAAATAGAATTTTTTTTTTTTTAATGTGAAATCTCATTTTAAAATACTGGCAAATAATAAAAATATTTTTAAACCACTAAGCCAGCCAAACAAAACATGCCTGAGTTGGTGACTGCTGTTTTAGCTGTTCCTCTCGTCGTTTCTCTCCTACCCAAGGCGACAATTTGGTCCCCACCGTGGTGTTTTCAGGTGAGGGTTGAACTTCAGAGAGCTCAGAGGTTTCCAGCCCAGGACTCGTGGGCTGAGAGGGGCTGGCTTCGTGCAAGACGGCACCAGGCAGAACTGAGTACCAGCTACGCCAATCTGTGTCGCGTGTAAGCCAAGCTGCTGATTGCCATCTATAAAGCTGTGCATGGCTTCAGTTCTGGTTACCTCAACGCTCCCTTCCCCTTGGGCTGGAGTATGACCCCACTCTCCCGTGTCAGAGCTCATGGTGAAAATCCCAGTCCTAGGCCTTTGAAGCTGGAGGCTGAGTAGCTCAGGAGGGAGCACTGAACTTCAGCAAGTCACCTCACAGTGCTGGCTACCAACCCAGCAGAGTGGGCAGCCTCTGGAGCACCCCTAATATTTAGGCCATGCCTGCGGGAGATGGTGACGGACAGGGAGGCCTGGCGTGCTGTGATTCATGGGGTCGCAAAGAGTCGGACACGACTGAGTAACTGAACTGAACTGAACTGACGAGCATAGAAACTCACTGTCCTTTGTGATAATTGGAGCTTTCAGGGAAAACCTAGGAGATGTTCCCTGCTTTTCCACCTCAAGTCAAGCCTGGGGTTTCTGCTCAGACGCTGAAGCCAGCCCAGTTTCTGTCCCCTCCGAGAGAAGCACCAAATCGGGGCCAACGCTTTTGGCAAAGACTACTTCAGCTGAACAATGTAAAACTGAGCCAGAGTGGGTTGTGGCAGGCAAACCTCCTCAGGCTTTAGAACAACCAACAATGTGCTCTTGTCCCCCGAGTCAGGGTGGGAGCAGGGAGAAATCCTCTTAATTTTTTCTCCTTCTCCAGCTGAGTGGCTCCTGCCACCCCTGCTTCAGGGAAGCCAGGCGGGTGGGCAGCTTACTTTCCTGGCTCCGGGGAATACGAATGGGAGCGCCATGGAAACCCCCAGAGTGCACAGGACACCGCAGCAAGGAACAAAACTCTTTCAAGTCCAGAAACAAAGTGCAGACCCTTTGCTGACGGCCGCGGAAGGCCCCTGGTGAGGGGCGCTGGCAGGCCACTCGCCCGGAGCCTCACACGCCGAAGACCCGGCCCTCAGCCCAGAGACGGAAGGAGAGGGGAAGAAAGGGAGCCTGAAACATATTCCGATGCCTCACTCCCAGCGCTGAGATGGCACCACAGGAAGGGAGATGCTCAGGTCTCTAAACTAGAACACCCCAGAATTCCAAGCTGCGATTCTGCCTGGGTAAAAAAAGGCACCAGGCAGACGCCCAGGGACAGAAGTGGTTCCCCACACAAAAACAGTGGATCTCTGTTCTCGCCACCTTCTACAAAATGCCCAAGACATGCTCTATATAAGGGCACTTACCGATGTTTGGATGTTTCAAAAGTCGGCATATCCGGGCCTCACGTTCTAGTTTCTGGTGATCTAAAAGTGGAAGAGAGAAAACGAAAGCTATCAGACATCCATTCTATTTGCGGCCACTTGGCTATTCATATGCCTTCAATTCTTAGGCACCTACTATGGCCCTCTTCTTTTTTTTTTTTTAAACAATTTGCTGAATTAACATAGCAGGTCACAGCAATTCTGGAGACAGGTATTAATGACAACCTTTTGTCATGAAGCAGTGTCTTAGGAAAGCTTCCCAAGCTAGTGAGTGGCAGAGCCAGGATTTGAATCCAAGTCTTAAAACTCTGGTGCTCTTTCCACCACAGCAGGGATTTTACCGGGCCAGGGTGTCCAGAATTTCTTCCTTGTTGAAAATACTAATAATAATGGCTAAGTTTTATTGAACACCTACTACATGAACATATATTGTGCTAGGAGTTTTGCATATATTCTCTAATGCAGTCTTCATGGCAATCCTGAAACATAACCATGCTGACAACAGAGACCGATAATTTGAAAAAAAAAAAAAAAAAAAAATAGCTAATGTTTATTGAGTGCTTACTTCTACACCAGGCAGATACATCTTTTAATTTAGTCTCAAAACAACTCTTGGAGGTTGGTAGTATTACGATGCCCATTTTGCAGAAATCCTGCTTCTTCCCAGGACCCGCTTGGCTGCCCACTGCTGGGAGCTCTGGCCTATTGCCATGCATGTTCTGGGGTCATGCTGCTTTGGTGAAATGACCAGAATCCAAGAGCCCACAAATCTAAGCAAGATGTGGTAGTTGATTCCTTCCAGAGGAAGGCAGAGCTCCAGGCACAGAAAGAGAGGCTGCTACTGCTTAAAACAAGGTAGCCTAGAAGCCCCAGCCACTCTACCCCCCATCTCTACTTGCTGAACTCCACCAAAACCGCCTCCTTCACAAAGTCTTCCCTGTTCCTCCCAGTAGACTGTGACTTCTCTCCTCATGACCCAGCTCTGTCTCCCACAGCACCTCTTATAATTCTCACATCACACATTTAAATCACGTATCTTTCGGTCACAAGCTCTTCAGAGTGGCACCTCCCTGTGTGATGCTTCCTAGAGTTCCTTCCACATCAGAGGCTTAATAATGGTTTATCAATAACATTGACAGTACTAGTAAAAACTATTCTTTATTAAGTATTTACTACACGCTGGGCAGAGGCACAGACAATCTTATTTCATCCTTGCAGAAACCCAGTGAAACAGAGGATCTGATTAGCTCAGTTACGTTGCAAAGGAGGAAACTGAGACTTAAAAGTTTCAAGTAACCTGCCCAAGGTCACACAAACAGGCACCAGAGGAAGGTGGTCTGAGCCTAGAGCCCTCTTTCTCCATCGCTGTGCTATGATGATAGGATCAGGAAAAATGAGAGCATCAAGTCAAGACTCCAGGCTTTAGGGGCACAGTCCAGTTCACCCCAACTCCTACAGGTCTAGGCAGGTACCGTCCCTTCCATACCTGCCAAGCGAGTCCTGCATCCCTTGGTAGCGGCTTGTGCCCACCCCACCTCTACCTAAACAGCAAAGAGCCTCTGTAAAGCCTCCCATGACCCTCACAACCATCCTACCAGGCAGGTACACTGACTGTCCGCATTTCACAGATGATAAAACAGGCCCAGAGAAGTTAAATAATTCACCCAAGGTCCTACAGCAGGAATGGGAGAGAAGTGTGAATTCAAACCCAGGCCTGCCTGAGATAACGTACGGATTACAGACGAGAAGGAACTCATATTTACTGTCTCACCAAGCGCCCTCAGCTCTATCCTAAACGTTCCCTCTAGGGATGGCTCTGCTCTGTGGAAGAAGGAGGTAGGGGCAGGCAGAGATTAGTTCCTGCTGCCCAGCTAATCTATCCCAGCTGCCCATAGATCTGGGTCAGGCCTTCTGTCCCACCCTTGAGTTCGGTATGGTGACTGACCAGGATGCAGCCAAGAAAGCCCCAGGTAATCCCACACTGCCTGCGATCCCTCAGGGCTGGGACCTCCAGAAGGCAGTGCAGTTGAGGAAGCGGCACTAGCCTTGCCTGGTGACAGGGGGCTTGCTTCTTCCAGCCCTGACTGGGGGACGTCAGGGTGACCCCACCTTCCTCCCCAGCCCTGGTCGTGGGATGGTGGTACCAAGCAAGCCACTAAAGCTGAAGACCCCCCAGCCCTCTCTCTCACCACTCACCTCACACCCTCCAACCCGCAACTCGGGCTGGGCTGCCCGGGCAGGTGCAGGAGAGCAGTATCTTGCGATGCGGAGGTGGCAGCTGAGGGGAAGGCCCAGAAGATTAATGTTTATCTCCTCCCTTAAGTCTCTTACTGGCTAATGGTTACAGTTCCACAGCAGCAACGGCACTAAAAATAAGGGAGCTCTGGCTTTATCAGTGACTCAGAGTGGGAAGAGAAGAGACAGTCACACGCCCAGCTCCTCGAAGGAGCTGCCCAGGGTCCAGAGGGTCCTAGACAGTCACGCAGTTTGACCCTAACTCCACGGAGCTGAGTACCACATTCTGCACAAGTCTTCTTTGAACCCCAGGCTGTGCCGTGGTCCTTGGTCTGACCCTCAGTCATGGAGTCTGGCCATTAACCCACTGGTTTTGAGTCAGACAGCCCCAGATGGAGTCCTAGAGCTGTGAGTCCTAAACCCATCTGAGACTCATTTATTCATTCAGAAAATACTTACTGAGGCCTACTATGCGACAGGTGCTGTTTCAGATGCTGGAGATGCAGCAGTGAACAGAACAGACAACAGTCCCCACCCTCAGCAAGCTGATATGCTAGTGGAGCTTGGTCAGGGGACAGACCGTAAGAATTGGATGGCATGTTAGATGTCACGGCAAGTGCAATAAAGAAAAATAAAGCAGGGCAGTGGGAGAGTGCACACTTAAACTGCATGGTCAAGGACAGCCTCGGCACAGAGTGACATGTGATGGAACGGAGGTGACAGAGCGAGCCAGGTACATAGCTTGGGAAAAAATTTCCTCACTTCTAAATTGAAGGCAGGGGTATCTGTGGCTTAAATGACGTTTTTGGGTAAATGCTCCGCAGAGTGCCTGGCACTCAGGGAGAGCCTCCTTTGCAAGGCTCCAGCAGTAAGACAGACGAGGTCTCCCAGGCTGGGCTTGTGCCCACGGCCATCACCAGAGACACGAGAGAGTTGGACCCACTCTCCATCAGCCTGGGCAGTCACGGGGTCTTGGAACACTAACCAAGCCCTCGACCTGGCCCCATCACAGGCCTCCCATTTGGGTGGGGCCCACTGGTGTCTGCAGCCTGCAGGGGAAGGCTACCAGCAGGGTAACCTCCAAGAGAGGACAGCCCAGTTAAAGCCACTGTCTGTGGGAGCCCTGGTCGTCCTCGGCCCCAGCCTTACGGGCTGTGGCGCCCTGCCATCCTGAAACTCTGCTCAATGAGCCATGTGGTTTCTGCCTACCACGCTCTCCCTGCTCCTCAGGAGGATCCTCGCTCAGGCGGCCAGCACCCCAACCTCTGCAGCTGCTGTCTCCCGTCCCTTTCCCCCTCACTTCCTGTCCTGTTCTCCACCGTGTGTCTGGGAAGAAGCACAGGGCTCCGTACAAGCAGCAGCAGTGTTTCAGGAACAAGTCAGGTTTGCAGAGCATCTTCTCCAGCTGCAGGGTTTGTCCTATAAACTCAGCATGCTGTGCTGTGCTTAGTCACTCAGTCATGTCTGACTCTTTGTGACCCCATGGACACCAGGCTTCTCTGTCCACAGGGATTCTCCAGGCAAGAATACTGGAGTGGGCTGCCATGCCCTCCTCCAGGGGATCTTCCCAACCCAGGGATCAAACCGAGGTCTCCCACATTGTAGGCGGATTCTTAATCAACTGAGCTACCAGGGAAGTCCGAAACTCAGAATACCCAAGTCCCGAAGGGCTAAGGCCACTGACCTGGCCTGGTCCACAGTGGTAGGTCCAGGCCCTGGCTTGACATCCCAAGGTGCTAACACATCAGCTAGTGCTCCCGTCACAAAGGCGGCCTTCTCCCTTGAGACACCCCTCCTTCCAGTGACCACTGAGCTCTGTTCCTAGAGAACAGCCCAGACCTTCTTCAAGGCTGACCCTCTTCCCACCCACCTTTCGACTGGGCTCGTCCCCACCCCTTCACACAGCCCAGCCCCCCCTTCCTGTTTGACAACAGCCACTTCCCGCTTTTGCACAGGGCCACTTCCTGCCTGCCTGTGTGCTACTGCCATGGAGAGACCCACCCCTGCCGGCCTTCAGCCCAGCTCCAACCACAGCCCTCTGCAAGGATTTCCCCCTCAAGAGCTAGGTGGTAACAGGAGCAGAAAGCAGAAGCGGCCGTTATCAAGATCCCCCTTCAGGCCTTCCTGATAGCACCCTCAGGTGAGGGCCAGGCCCTGGACACCGGGATCCCTTGCCTCCCCCGCCTTCTGCACAAGAGCTTAAGACTGGGGTCAGGGCACCACAAAGGCTGAATACCCTTGACGAGAAGGGAAGCAAAGGCGTGACCAGATACAGAGCAGAGGAAGCAGACAGTGAGGAGACCTCGAAACACCTCTCCCCTAGCACCCCGAGGGATGATGCCTACTCCAAACTCACACTCCTGCCCCAGCAGGATGGAGCACAGAGAGAGCCAGCCAGGTTCTCCACAGCCCTGCAGAAACACACCGGCTGATTCAGTGACGTCTCTAAAACCATGAACGCTAGCATGGACTTCAACTAAGATCCTGCTGATATCTAAACATACAGCCCACTATAAGCGGGAAAAGACACAGAGCCCTGCTCTGGCTAGGGGGACCCTCCCCAAGTTCTGATCTCAATGACATCCTCGACTTTTCGGAGTTATTTCGAAGGTCTGTGCCTGTGGTCCCAGCGTGGATCAGGAAAAGCTTCCCACAGCCCACCCAGTTCAGATGCTCTGTGTGGGCATCTCCTCTTGCTTCCCACTTCTGGCCCTCTGAGGCATCGCTCGGAGGAGTAGAAACAAGGGCAGCACAGGGATTTGGTGTCATAATCCACATTCCCCAGCTGCTTATAAACAGCCCCTAGCCTTGGGAATCCCAAGCTACAATCCCATTGACCTCACCCTGACATTGTGATGCCCCAGCCCTTCCTCTTTGAATCTCATTCTAAAGGTGCAAAGTCCCCAGTTAAGAGCAAAAGTCTGTGTATCACATAAGAGCAGGGGCCACAGCTTCTAATTCCTTCATATCCATATACCTGGGGACTAGCTAAGGGCTGTGCAAACAGCCCAGTGGGGCCTGAAAAGTCCCCATGTGAACCCCCAAGGCTCTGTCCTTTGAACTGGTGTCCTTTCCTTCTCGTCAGCCCTAAATCAAGCAGTTTTAACTGGGTGACACGAAGACCTGAGCCTTACTCTGGTCTTGGGATCTTAAGACAAGAGAAGCTTTAACTAAGGAGGATAAGGAGACAGGCTCCAAGAAGAGGCCCATAGTGAAAGTCTTCCCAAACCAGCTTGGACAGAGAAAATCCCCATGGGGTCACTAGCAAGCCCCAAGAAGGCAAGGCTCTGCCTCTGGACACTCTGAAGGCCAGAACAGGGTCAGCCACTGAGCTCTCCGTGCCCCCAGCAGGGCTCTGGGTGCCTGCAGCCTATGCCCACTGTTTTGGTGACATTTCCTTCATGGTAACCAGCCCCAAGTAAAACATCCCAGGAAGCAGCCCCTAAAAATAGCTCCTCCCAGGGCAGCAGCAAGCTGGGGGAGGGGAAAGAGAGGGAGGAGAGAAGAGGGGAGCAGATGGGAAGCTGCCGCTGATAGGGCCCAGGAAGTAGAGGTGGTGTTTGGGGGGGAAGTGGCTGGAAACATCCCTACCATAGAGCGGTCTCTACCCACAGAGGTACGTTCAGACGAGAGCGAGACCTAGTCAGTGGAAGGGAGGGATCTGCTTCACTGGGCTGAGAGCTCTGGGTCTAGATGGAGAGGTGTGGAGGTGATCTATCAGGATTTAGCACAGAAACAAAATATCCAGAATCTGTATTTTAAAGGGAAGAGTCAAAGGGTAAATGATGACCACACTGCTTAAAGATGCTGGGATCTGAGCACTGGCAATATCACTGGGATGCCTACAGCTCAAAACAAACAAACCAGTCTTTTGCGTTCTGGTTTCCCCACCGGCTGTAAGGGAGATCTGTCTGGCCCATGGACAGAAGACAAAGGGCTTCTGCCGAGAGGTACTCGAAAGGTGCAAAGTGCCCATCTCTTCCTGTCACCACCCTTTTGGCACCCATGGGATCAGGCCCTTGTCAGCCTGCCAAGGCTGTCCAGAGAGCAGCACGCTCAGAGATGGGGCAGGAGCTGGTCACACCCACTCCACCCCTTCTCTGCCTCCAGCCTCCGCAGAGAATGGGGTCAGCCACTCACCTCTAGGGTTTCAGCACAGCCTCGAAGCTTGAAGCACAGCTCCTGACAAGGCCCAGAGCAAGCAGCAGGAAGCAAGCAGGGGCTTCTCCTACAGGATGGGGCCCCTTTCAACCTGCATCACCACTCTATGATGCTGGCACCCAAAATCACTCTGGGAAGGGGCAGGTGGGCAGGACGGCAGGCCAGTGTTGTAGGAGCTAAATCACACAGCTCACAGCATGGCTGGATGATGAAACCGACCCTTAGCATGAAGAAGGGGCCTCCAAGCTGTTTCCTCATCCAGCGGGGAGAGTCAGAGGAGCTCAGTCACCTCTACACAGGACGCTCACTTCTCTGTCCACAGAAATTGGTCTGTTTTATCCTCAAGAGGAAAGCACCGTTTTGGATCTAACCTCCTTAAATGCTTCGAGTCCCAGAGTCCCAGTGTTCCAGTGCCGTATAGATCTCTCCTCCTCCTGCCCCCACTCACTGCTGCATCACCCTCCCCTCTCTTCATCCTTAACAGGAAAGTCTCACTTGGAGATACCACAGGGGACACAAATGTCATGGGGGCTACTCAGGCCAAAAGTAAGGGGGTGGAGACTTTCAGCTGGCACCACCCGGGGGGGAATCCTATTTCAGTCCCCAGGGCCAGCTGGACCAAGAAAGGCACAGCCTTTGCCCTTCTGGTGGCCAACATGCCACAATTACAGCCACTCAGCTTGCCACAACCTTGGACGCGAACTGACGCCCCAATCTGGGGGCTCAGAAGAGGCCCCTAATCACAGAACAGCCCATGTGCACAGATGGTCACAGAGCAGCAGAGACACCACCTGGAGAAGGCTGGGCCAAGGTGTGTCTGGTAAATATCAAAGAGCATGGCAACAGCAACTGTCACGGCTGTCGCTTTTTAGACAGCATTTCTTAAACGTGTGGCTCAGGGCCCACCTGCATGAAATCCACTAAGGCACTTGTTAAAAGTGTAGATTCTGAGGCTCCACCCCAGACCTCCCAAAGTAGAATCTCTGAATAGAGCTCAGGAATCTGCATTCTTAACCGGTCTTCAAGGTGATCCTCTTGCACACTAAAATTGAAAACTGCTGTTTAGAGGAAGTCCTGACATTGCCCTAAAAGGCCGTTTATGACAGGGAAGGAAGATGATATGCTGCAATATCTTCCTATATCTCCCACTTGTCTTATTCCCCAAGCACAAGTCTTTAACTTCATCTGTTCTCTCCTACAGTTGTGTCAGGCTACAGCATGGTCCACGGATCAGAGAGAACCCAAGCCAGTATCAGGATACAAGGGTTCCAGCAACTTGGCTATGAGTTTCCTGAGAGCCAAAGCCAAAAGGCAGTCTGGCTGGTTACACAGTCCATTCATTCAACCTGTATAGGAGGCACAGTATGTGTCAGGCACTTTGTTCTATCAATATGTATCAGGCCCCTGTATCAATATGTATCAATCATATATGTAAAGAAACAGATATGATTCCCATCCTTACCTCCCAGGTCCTGGGGAAGGGGAAGGCTTTTGCTTACATTTAACTTCAATAGAAATTTCTTCACGTGGGGTATACAGATTAAATAAATAAACAAACAAGGCAAGTGCTGTTAACAGATTTCATAATATTGCTTCCCATAGCACCTCTTAGTAAGGCTAAGCATCCCTTCCCAGTGAAAGCAACTGGAATTCAGATAAATGGTCCAAATAGAGAAATTTCTTATGATGTAAACTGCTCCAAGGATAAATCCTAAACTACGTAGAAAAAAGAAAGGACCATTTGCCCTTCAACTGTAGCAATATGAGAAATGGTTTGGATATAAGCAAGAGAGTGGGATATGAAATGTTATGTTCCACGAGGTGAAAATCTATATGCATATGAATAAAGATAAGAAGGGAATCTGAAGATTTAAAAATAAAAGAAGACATAAGGGCTCAGGCTCCTGGGGGAGGGGGTGCTCTTAAATCTTAAAATAACGACTTATCATTGCCATCACCTGGCCCACTAGCTCTGCATCCAAGCCTATTTTAAATGCCTCCTTCAGCCTAGCTGAGAGCTAAGCTTGGAATCACGGGCTCCCTTAAGAGCCCCAACTCCACACCTATTGCTGTTCCAAAGCAAATGGAGTGACATTATGTGACTTTCAGTGACTTTACGCAGACAGACCCGCAGACGAAGACAGTGCTCGACACTCAGCCGCCTCAGCTCTCTACAGCCACCACGTCCCACAGCCACCGTCATGCGCCCCTGAGGCCACCATGACAAGAAACAGCAGAGCAACAGGGTTCTTATCCAGAGCTGACCCCCCAGAAGGCCAGGGGATCTCTCCCCATGCCTCCTGGGCCACCTCACCACGGAGGGCAAGGAGAAGCAGCCTGACACTCTCTCTTTCACTCTGCAGCACAGAGAATCACAAACAAGAAAGGAACGGGCAGAGAGACTCAGCAAACGCCCTTCAGACCTTCATGGATGACCCTGGTGGGCCCACAACATTCCCAGACACAGAAATCCAACACCTGTGGAGCCCTAGACAGACAGACAGCGATGAGTGAAACCCAGCCCCAGCACCTTTATAAAATATACAGCGTAAACTGAGAGGCTGCAGGAAAGCCACGGCCTTCACTCACTAACCCCACGGGCACTAGCCTAGTGGGCACCCTGGCCCAACCCTCCCCGGGAGCTCAAATCCCCTACACCCACACCTACAGTGCAACCCCCGGACGACTCCCTCCATCTCCAAGACAACAGCCTCCCACTCTCAATCTCCAAACAGTACTGGCACTGTACCTACCAGCCAGGACCAGGCCTCTGTCCCAAAGTTAACCTGGCACACAGGCCACACAACAGAGCCCCAGTTTTGGCATAACCATCTTGAGAGGGGGAGTTGCTGCCTGCAGCATATGATCTTACACAAGAATCTTCTTGAAGAAAAAAAATCAAAGGGAAATAAAACCTCATCCAGTTTGGGCAGGGAAAAAAGATATCAGCTGGGAAAGATGGGACAAGGTTGAAAGAAGGTGAAGCCTGGAAAGGGACGTGACTGCACAGGTTAGGGAAGTTCAGGTGGGTAGGGAAGGAATAGAAAAAGATAGCCTAAGGCAGGCAATTCCATAAAGTCACCACACCAGCTCTCCTCACCCTAGAGTTCAGCTCGCAGCTGTCTCTCCCACCCTCAACCCTGGGTCAGAAGACAGCGGTGAGACTGGGAAAGCAAAGCATTGCATCATTAACTGGAGACATCAGACACCAACCCCGTTACTGATGCGCACGGGCTATGCTGTATGGGCACGGGGAGGTATCCATTCTCAAACCGTCATCCCTGCCTGCACCCTGCATCCTTGGCCAGAGGATGTCTGCCAAAGAGCCCAACCCACTGCACTGTCCCCCCTCCCCAAAGGAGGAGGGCATCTGACTGCCCACATATCTCTATGGCAACCATCGCCTCCAACTCAAGGTACCCAGCGAGAAAGAAAACAAACAAATAAGTCAACTTAATAGCCAATGTAGAGGAACAGCAGGAGACAGGGGCTGGGAGGAAGACAGCGAGTCAACCCCTGCTTGTGGGGATGGAGACTGGTCCTCCCAGCCAGGAGGCAGACACAGATCTGCTAAACAGGTCCCAGAATAACTGAAAAGAAGCCCACTTCAGTTTATAGCTTCTCCAATGCTTAGAGACATGTATTACATCTCTTACTCCAGAGACGCCCAGGTCATTACTAGTCATGGCCCACATCTTCTCCAGGGCATTCTATTGCCCAGTCTTAACTCTTTCCTGAGTCTTATAACCTTTGTCCCAGGGCTACACTTTGCAGCCCTCGATGACCTGACCCATCCACATACCTCCCTACTTGCCACAGCTATGAAGAGGACTTCACGTTGCTGGGTCTATACCTATCAGATGGGTTGACTTTGGCAAGCACCCAGCACAGGGTGCAGGGAGAGAAGGTTCAAGGTGTGAAGCACAGGGCCTGACCCTCCCCAGCCCCAGGCACTTGGGAGCATCTCACAAGTTAGGCTCTCAGGCCTGGGCCTTCACAGTCTTCAGATCCTGAGGCCCAGCTGCTCGTATTCAGACCAGGCCATTGAGATTTCCAGACCATGAGGCACCACCCTCCACCCAGGACAGACTGCATCTGCTGCTGCACCACCAACTTTGTAATTTGATCAAAAAAGCAATCAAGTTCATCTGGCAGGATTTGTTCCCGAGAAGCCCTCGCCAGTAGCAGCCTCCCTTGATGTTTACAGATTCCCTTCCCTTGGGAGTCTGTTCTGCCGCCTGGTGGGTAGGGGGAGGCTGGGTTTGTCAGAGCTGTTCACTTACTGCATTTCCATCTTAAGTCACCACTGGGGCACTGAGACCAGTGCAAGCCTGGAGTGGCTACCATTGCCCCAAACACAGAGATTCCAAATGCCCCAAACGAAGAGCTAGCCACCCACCACTCCCAATATCCTCCCCCTCCATAAAAACCAAACTCCCTTGAGCCTTCAGGGACCACTCCTCCTAGCAGCAATCAACATCTCTTACATCTTCATTCTTTTCTATCTGTTCCCTGTATAATTCTCTGCCTAGCTTCAAAGGTCAGCCACCGTGAAATTCCAACTCTTCTCCAAGAGCTAAAGCCACAACCCCCAACTGCTGGTTCTTCTTCAGAAGAACACTAGCCCTTGGAGGCACCCCAGGGAGAGACTGAGATGGGGAAAACTCACCCCGAGCAGATAACTTCTTGGTATTGATGATTTTTGCTGCATACTCTTGCGTGGACGTTTTCTTCACACACCTGCGGACCACAGAGAAAGCACCCCTGGAGGGAGAAGGGGGAAAGAACTGGGACACGGAGCAGAGCAGAGCAACACAAACACACTTCAGGTCTGAAGACAGTGATGCTCCCATCACCAGACCTTTAGTCAAAATCACACACACACACACCAGTGTAGTGACTATTACCATCCAACCTGGGGCAGAAGGATGTGGCCTCTGCAGGCCGCTCAACAGATGTGGGTGGAGGACCACGCTACTCCCACGCCCACTCACATCTGTTCTGGGTAAAGCAACAGCCCTAACCTCAGGCTGTGCGTCAAGAGCTGGTGGGAGATGCTTAAAACACACACCTGCTGCATCTCACGGACAGCCCTGCAGTCCCAGCCAAGAAGACGGGAGAAAGGAAGACCCTGCCCTTTTCTCAGCAGGAATAGTTGGGGTAGGGGAAGGAGAGATTAGAAAGAGGGTATGTCTTTCTAATACATGTCTCCCTCAACCATGGGGAGGAAAGTGAGGCTCAAATCCCCCCAGCCGGCTTCATCCCACTGCATCCTTGCTCAACTGACAGCAGGGAAAGAGAGGATCCAGTTGTGGGTCTCAGACATCAACAACTCCCCTTCCCCATGATACTTCCCTCTACACGCCCCCCACCCCTCAATGAGGGCTAGCACTCTCCAGCTCTGGAAACATCCAGGGGGGCGGGCTGGGCGGGGGCTGCAGTGGCCAGGCTCGGCGCCGCGGGTGGGGGTGGGGGGCCGGGGCTGGTGCAGCGGCCAGCTCAGTGCGGAGGGGAGGGGGATGCTGCGGCTGCGGCGCGCGGCTCCCGGGACCACTGCAGGGATGGGGGGAGGGGACGGGGGTGCTGCAGCAGTGCCCAGCAGCGGGGCTGGGATCCTGGAAGCGGCACTAGCCGGGGGCGGGGCCGGGTACCAAGCATCCCCCACACCCCGGCACCGCAGCAGGGTTGGAGCTGCAGGGCCGGGGAGGGTCCTGAGTCTCAGGCGTGTGGGACATGGGACAGGGTGCTGAGTGAGCTCTAGAACAGAGTGGGGAGGGGGCAGCAAACAGGCGGGGTTGGGATTAGGGGGGGCGCCTGAAGGGTGCGGAAGGGGCGGGGCTGGAGGGCGCCCAGGAGCGCTCCGGGGGCTGCAGTCCCCGCGGCAGCGCGGGGTGCAGCAGCCCGGGCAGCTGCTGCAGGGCGCGGAGGGGGCTTCGGGGCAGGGAGCTGGGGGCGAGGGGGCCCCGGGAGGCGGCTGGCGGGAAAGGCTGGGGGTGGGGCGGGCCGAGGGGGCGCTGCAGCGGCCGGTGCAGGGCCGGGGGGCGGGGCGAGGAGCCGCATAGCGCCCGGGCGGCAGGGGCAGGGTGTGGGGGGCCCCGGCTGGCGGCGGACGAGCCGTACTTGCCGAGCTCCTCGAAGAGCTGGTAGTCGTCGGTGAAGCGGGTGCAGGTGGCGGTGGTGGCCATGCTGGCGGGCGGGCGGACGCGGCGGTGCAGCCCGCGCCGACGTCGGTGCACAGTCACCGCCGCCCGGCCGAGGGAGCAAGAGGAGGAGACGGGGCTGAGCCCGGCAGCACCGCGAGACTTTACCGGGGAGAGCGAGGGAGGGAGGGACACCCCCGCGCCGCCCGCCCGCCCCGCCCCCAGCCCCGCCGGCCCCCTGCCCGGCCCCCGGACCGCCCCGGGGGAGGGGCCTCCCGCCACCGGCCCCGCCCCGCCCGGGGAGCCACTGGGGCTGGGCGGAGGCACCGGGGAGCAAAAGCGGGGTTGGGGGTGGGGGTCTCAGACCCCAGCCACCCGGAGGGGTTTAGAAGGTTCCTGACCTGTGGGCTTGTCCCAGAACAGACCCTACAAGTGCTCAGGATGTGAGTGCAAGTATGCATGTGTTGGGAACGTGTTAGGGGTCTGGACCACCGAGTTCTCTGGCAGAGTCCTAAGCCCCGAGTCCGGCTCACACGACGAGGGCCAAGGTCAAAAACGCCCGTGTCACACTGAACACTTGGGAGACGCCCCCAATCTGTGCAGAGCCAGCTCTCAGCAGCCTTCCCTCGGGAAGCTGACAGTCTAGACTTGTGTAAGCGTCAGGGCCATTATTAGATAAAATCCTTCAGGCACGGTTTGTTCAGGGAGACCAGGCCAGGGCGAAGGATGCAGGTGGAACTCTGCCTTCCTGCACTCCAGCCTTAGAGATGAGAGAATGTTCTCTCTCTGGCCAGCAAAGAAAGGGATGAAGTGAGAACCACTTAGAAAAGGCTTAGTGCAGTGTGGGCTGGAAGAGCAAGTGGAAGCAAGAAGAAAATAATCCCGTTTTCCTTCAGGCACCCTTTGTTTTTATTTATGGCTCATCACATTGTATAATGATGTGTTTACTGGTATGAGAGGCAGCACACAAGAGCATGCTGTCCTAAGTGTGAACTCGGGTTAGACTGCTTGACTTGGGTTTCCGGACGACTCACTGACCAGCTATGTGACACTGGGTAAGTCAATTAGTCTATCTGTGCTTCAGTTACCTTATCTGAAAATAGGGAAGAATAGTAACTAACTACCTCACAGAGTTTTGAGTATTAATGGACTAAAAAAGCACATAAAGCATTCAGAATAGTACCTGGTACCTAAGTAGAACTGTGCTCGTTATTTAATATTTGGCTTCCCAGTAAATTGTAATAGGGCAGGGCTGCCTTTGTTCACCTCTCTACTCAGCCTCAGACCCTTAGTAAATATTTGTGGGATGAAGGGACTCCTTGGGATGCTGGCAGAGGGAGTTACCATCTCTTTCTCTGTCTCCACTGTCAGAGGATGGTAGGAACAGGACACATAACTGTCTTGGAGGAAGAGAAACAGGCTGGGCAGGTTCCTGACCTGCCTGGGCAGCTGTACCCCCCAAGTCTAGAGGCCAGCCCTCACTGGGCAGGGCGGAGCTCAGCCAACTGCTGCTGTTCAGTCTTGATTACAGCAGGACGCCCACTGGGAGTTGGGCTTCCATTGTCAGCAGGCTAACTCGCCAGCCTGGAGAAGGCAGCTGAGAGGCTGAGAGGTGTCCCAGCCTCCCAGGCCTCCTCCCCCAGGGGGTGGGTGGAGCAAAGCCCTCTGGGAGGGCTCCTCTCCTCTCCTTACCCAACAGCCCTTGGAGCTGGTTTGAGAACCAGACTGCCCAGTAGGGGTGATTAAGGGAATAGGAGAGGAAAAGAATTAATAGATTGCCTGGGAGAAGGGCAGAGGGCCAAAGGAAAGGGGTGAGGTGACTGAATATCGTGCCCCACCCCTCCCCAGGGCAACAGGAAGTAAGGCGCTGGGGAGTAAGGCCACTTCCTATCTTGAAGCACAGGGGTAAGAGCCAGGTTCCAAGTGCCAGTGTGGGGCAGGGCAGTGAGATTGTACACACAGGGATGACAGTAAATCATCCACTTTAAAGGCAGAAGTGCAGGCTGGCCTGCACTCCAGAAACAAGGCCTGCATCGTGGTTAATCATCATTGTGTCCTTCCTGAGCCCTCAAGGCAACTTGGTTGTTGACCTCCAGATGCTGAAACTTTTATTCATTACTGTAAGGCAGAGTGAGAAGATGGAGGGACATCTCACTTCTTCTCACAGAGCAAGAACAGATCAAGGCTTCTAAGGAGGCCCCTAGGGTATCCCAGGGGAAAACAGAAAAGCAGGATCACAAACCTGACCTGTTCTCGACAGAGGGTGGGGGCTCTACTACTTCACTTCTCCCGCCCTCGCTGCTCTCAACAGCCTCTCTGACGTGGCCTCAGAGGCGATTCAGAGACTACAAATGCCTTCATGTGCACACACAAACACACCCTGGCACACACCTTCCTTGATCCCCATTGCTGTCGCACCCACACAACTTCCAGCCACCACATGCCAATTAGAGGGCAGATACATATAAATAATAACAAGCTTGCCAGCTCCCTCTGCAACAGTATCTACGGCAACCCCATGGGGTCCAAGAGTTGTGATGTTCCGTTGCAGTTGGTCCCCCGGGCAGCTCCAGCCCTCAGTCCCCCACAGCACAGGGAATGGGGGATTACACAGGAAATGGATTTCCTGATAATCACCAGAGGGGCCCCACTTAGGTGAACCCTCTGTCATTCTGGTGATCTTTCTTTTGAAGGCTCTGAAAATTACACCAAGGACTGCCCCCTGACTGAGAGACACTTCCCATCCTAGTTTTGGAAGGCAAGTTTAGAGTAGGTTTGTACATACATGTTCAGTCGTGTCTGACTCTCTGTGACCCCGTGGATTGTAGCCCACCAGTCCTCTGTCCATGGAATTGTCCAGGCAAGAATACTGGAGTTGGTTGCCATTTCGTACTCCAGGGGATCTTCCTGACCCAGGGATTGAACCCGCATCTCTTGTGTCTCCTGCCTTGGCAAGTGGATTCTTTACCATTGCCCCATAAAGGTACTTACTCTTGAGCTGAGGGAAATGGAGCAGTTCAAAGTGATGGTTTCTGTTTATTGAAGTATGGTTGATTTACAATGATATGTGAGTGTCAATTAAACAGCAAAGTGATTCAGTTTTATATTTTTTTCTGGTTATTTTCCATTATAGATTATTACAAGATACCAAATATTATTCCCTGTGCTATGCAGTAAATCCTTGCTGCTTATTTATTTTATGTATAGTAGTTTGTTTCTGTTAATCCCATACTCCTAATTTATCCCTTCTGCTCTTCCTTTCTCTTTTGGTAACCATAAATTTGTTTTCTATGTCTGTGAATCTGTTTCTGTTTTGTCAATAAATTCATTTGTATTATTTTTTAGATTCCACATGTAAGTAATATCATACAATATTTGGCTTTGACTTCACTTAGTATGATAATCTCTAGGTCCATCTATGTTGCTGCAAATGGCAATGTTTCATTCTCTTTTTTAAGGTTGAGTAATATTGCATTGTCTATATATACCGCATCTTCTTAAACCAATCCTCTGTTGATGGGCATGAAAATGAGGTATTTAAAAGCAAGAGGGGGCTTCCCAGGCGGCACTAGTGGTAAAGAACCTGACTGCCAATGTAGGAGACCAAAGCAAGAGGGATGACACTCTTGAAAACAAAGAATAACTACCTGCTTGTTAGGGGTTGTTGTAAAATAAATTTGAAGAGAATTCACTCTTGTACTATAAGGGGTTTTTAAATCCACAGAACCCTATGGGTTACATGGTCATGCTCCAGCAGCTGCTCAATATACTGGGGTTCCATGTAAGATTTTGTTAAGAAAAGAGTCCCTGGCTAAAAGAAGTCCCTGAAAGAAGTTTGAAACCCACTGGACCTTCTGAAGTCCCCTCCAACTCTAAGATTCTATAATTAACTTTGGAGAATTAGGAGTGATGAGGTCATGGCCTTTCTCCACAGACTCTGAAAAAATTTATCATTTTGAGGCTTTTGAAACTAGTGAGAAGATGTGATAATGAGCATAAGTAAAAATGAGAAAGACAAAAAAAAAAACATTTAAGTAAGTAATTCCCAAACTAGTAGGGGATGTGGGATGCCCCTCTCCCCTGGAAGACACTTCAAATCACAACCATGAACAGAAAAGGTGATATGACCCATCCTCAATGAGAACTACTCCCAACAAAGCCACTGACCTTGATGAGAGTGTTTTTCCATCCCTGCTATGACTGAGAGCTGAAAAAAAAGGGTTAAGAACCACAGATGAAATCAATGACTGCAATATTTCTTAATGGAGAAGCTGAGGTTAAGTGAGGGACTCAATTCCTATTGGGCATAGGGGATGAGATTTTGGGGTGAAAGTCTGAGAATGTTTGGGGTGAGGGCTAAAGCATTTGGTGTGAAGAACTGAGGTATTTGTAATACCTATGGTCTGAGATACCGAGCTTGGAGCTCAGAATTTCAGGTGAGTTGTAGGAGTGGGTTTCAGGCGAGTTATGAGGAGTCAAAATAATTGGAGTGAGGGGCTGAGGGGTCAGCAGGGAGGAAATGCCTTCTATTTTCCAGCTAGAGGGCTGGTTCTGAAAGGCAGTCAGATTCTGCCTTCGGATCCTGCAAGTCCAAATCAGGGCTCCCTTGGCCTCTCAGCCACTCTCCCCTCCACTATCCCCTATAGACTCTGGGCTCCTTGAGGACAGAGGGTATCAGATCTTTCTCCCAGTATCCTCAACTCCTAGCACAAAGCCTGGCATATACTAGGTGCTCAGCAGGTATTGTGGAATGAATGAAGTATTGGGGCAAGGGGCTGAGATAGTTGGGGTGAAGAGGTAGCACTGGTAGAAAGGTGACAGATTGTCATCACAGAAAAAAGGAACTGAGGTGAGGGGCTGGCTGCCTGCATTAGCGGGTGTGGCTTGGGCATGCGGGGCCCCCTGGTGGGCAGACCCGAGGTGCACAGGGTGCTTGGAGGGAAAGACAGAAAAGCCAGAGAAGACGATAAAAATGACAGTTCTCCATAACATCTGGGGAGAGCTTGCTACACAGAAGACACAGGCACAAAGCACTCAGCAGGAGCTATTTCATTTAACCCCCATCACCGCCCTGTGAGTGTAGGAGCCAGCAGCCCCATTTTACAGAAGAGGAAACTAAGTTTAGAAAGGGAAAGCGGCTTGCCTGAGGGCAAATAGCTACTCTGTGGTAGAGCTGGGATAATGTGATTGAAGGGAAGTGAATAGAAAGAGATGTGGGGTGGCATGGGGGTTCAGTTTGAATATGCTCATCCAACCTATGGGGGCTTCCTTGGTGGCTCAGCTGGTAAAGAATCCGCCTGCAATGCAGGAGACCTAGGTTCAATCCCTGGGTTGGGAAGATCCCCCGGAGAAAGGAACAGCTACCTACTTCAGTATTCTGGCCTGGAGAATTCCATGGACTGTTCAGAGTCAGACATGACTGAGCAACTTTCATATCCAACCTATAGGATCTAGATTGGATTCTTAAACCTAACCCACATTTATCCCAATGTAGACCTGGTCCTGAATCCAGGCACTTACTCAGAGGGGACACTGATTCATCCATTCATTTCTTCACTTTATTAAGCACCTTTTCTCTTCCCTGGGTTTCCTGGTGGCTTAGATGGTAAAGAATCTGCCTGCAATGTGAGAGATCCAGGTTCGGTCCCTGGGTTGGGAAGATCCGCTGCACAGGGAATGCTAACTCACTCTAGTATTCTTGCCTGGGGAATTTCATGGACAGAGGAGCCCCGAGGGCTACAGTCCATGTGGTTGCAAAAAGTCCAACACAACTGAGCGATTAACACTTTCACTTTTTCTCTTCTAGTCACTGGGGAAGCAGAAGAGAACAATACAATAATATGACAAAACTCCTGCCCTCAGAGAACTTACATTCTTGTGGGCAGGTGGTGAAACTAGAAAGAGGTCATTTTAGATTGGAATTCTACAGAGAAAGTAAAGCAATGGGTCAGAGAGCCAGGAATGGGGAGGGACTAGAAAACTTCTTTAAAAAAAAAAGAAAAGAATACTCCTTTAGCTGAAGTTCTTAGCTCTGGCTGCCCTCAGAAAGTGACTTGTAAGGGAGACCTAAATGATGATAAGGAGCTGGTCACTTCAAGATCTGGGACAAGACCATTCCTGGGGGAAGAAAGACCAGTGATAGCCTGAGGAAAAATATTCAAGGGGCGGGAAGAAGGCTGGTATGGTGGGAGCGGAGTGGGCAAGTGGAGAAGTAGGAGGAAACCAGGGCTCAGAGCCTTGTCAAAGCCCGCCGTCTGGTACCACTGCCCTAGTGCTCCTTCTACAAGGATGGGCTGCCTCTGTGCTCACAGAGGCACAAGACCCCAAACCCCAACTCAGTGTGAGAAGATCCCTTGATCAGAGATGGACATAAATCTGGGCCTGAAGCTGGAAATGACATTCCTTGGATACCATAAAGGAGGGTGGTGAGACGAGCACAGGATGATCTCTCAGCACTCTAGGGCCTCTGGGAGTGGTGTGCAGAGGGGTTCTTGCAGAAATAACCACTGTTGTTACTCTGCTTCTTACAAAGCCATCTACTGACCCTGAGTTCTGGTGAAGGGTAGTACAGCGAATATTTCAGGATGCCAAGCAAGGAGAACAGGCAACTCATGCTCAGAATATCCGAACTTCTTGATGGCTTTCAGGAATGGTTTTTAAAGGCAACATTAAGGGTGAGGGTTGCAGGGTGTGTGATCAGCTCAACAACTTTGTTCTATTTGGTTGGTGGTAAGGTAACAGGGTGATGTTTTGGGAATCTCCGTCATTAACTTCCTGGTTCCAACCAGTCTGGGGTCTAGAGCTTGTGGTCAGAGTATAGTCACCATCCCCCACCTGGGTCAGGGTGGGGGATAGTTTCTGCAGAACAAGTCAAAGATATGCATCGAATTGTTATCTGTATCTCTTCTGGAGGAACCAGGAGTCCTGTGATTATTCTAATCATTAACCACTCGAATTTTTTTTTTTTAATTTAATTTTATTTTTAAACTTTACATAACTGTATTAGTTTTGCCAAATATCAAAATGAATCCGCCACAGGTATACATGTGTTCCCCATCCTGAACCCTCCTCCCTCCCCATTCCATCCCTCTGGGTCGTCCCAGTGCACCAGCCCCAAGCATCCAGTATTGTGCATCGTAACCACTCGAATCTGCTCTTTGAAATTCCAGGAAGGCCTAGGAGACTAAAGCTTTTTCTATAAACAAGAAATGGGTAGACACAGAGGGTCTCTTGTACCCAGGAAGGCTCTAGAGTCTTGTTCAGTTTCAACATCCCCTGTCCATTTAGATAACCATCTCCCCAGAATGGGGAAGCTTCAGTCCTAACTCGTCTAAGAGACAGAAAGATGGGCCAGAAATAGTTCCTGCCTTAAAGGAGCTTTATTCACTGGGGACAAGAAGATAAGCATGGTAATAGAAGAACAATATGAAAGATTAGTACCACAGTACAAAGGGCTGCCTGAATCACATTTTCCCTCCTCTGCCTACCCTCCATTTCTCTGCTGAGTTGTCACTTTCTCAGAGTGGTTTTCCCTGGCCTCTTGACCAGATCAAATCCCTATCATGACAGCCCCCAAAAGTCCACACACCACTCCTTCAAAGCACTGGTCCCAAGTGTGAGCTCACATTTGTCGGTATGATTATGCCTCTTTTGTGTAGGGTGTTTATGTTCATCCTGGTATCCTCCATGTCTAAAGCACCTGGGATATAGTAGGTACTCAGTAAATGCAAAGAAGATAAAAGCAAAGTACTATGGGACTTTGAGGTTTCCCAGGTGGTACTAGTGGTAAAGAACCCACCTGCTGATGCAGGTGATGCAAGGGGCATGGGTTCAATCCCTGGGTGGGTAAGATCCCCTGGAGGAGGTCATGGCAACCCACTCCAGTATTCTTGCCTGGAGAATCTCATTGACAGTGGAGCCTGGAGGGCTCGCATCCATGCATGGGATTTTTAAAGGGGGAATAATCAGATCAGTTGGAACAATCAGAAAAGACTTAATGGAAGAGACAGAAGAAGGGAAAGGATGTTGGCAGATGGGGGTGGAGATGGGAGGGCATTGCTGGCAGGGAAGAGAATGCAGGGAGTGCCGTGGTGGCCTAAACGTTAGTTTTCTGGCTTTCACTGCCACAGCCCAGCTTCAAGGGTTTAATCTCTGGTCAGAGAACTGAGGAGAGAAAAAGAAGAGAATTCAAATCAGGCCTTGAGATACGGAGGGCCTGGCAGATGTTTGGGCGACTGTGTAGTCAGGGGAGGGCATGAAAAGGAGAGGAACAGGAACCAGCCAGATGAAAATAGTGTCTGGCTGGGGATATGCTTACAGGTCAGGCAGGGATGGCCTCAGGAAGGACCAATGTCCAACTTTCTGGACTCCAGAGCAGGTCCCAAGGCTCTTAGATTCCAGTCCTGAGTTACAGATGATCACACATCAGATAGCCCCACTTGAAAGTCCTGCTGGACCCCCAAATACAACATGGATGGTTGGTCTATGGTTCTGATACGGTCCATTTTCTTGGTAGTGGTGCCATTTTGTGTATTTTTGACCATGAGTCTAAGGATGGAGAACTTGGAGATCCTGGGGGCAGAGAGTTGTGGAAGTTGGACCTCTACCCCAAAAGGGCAGTGATTCTGCTTGTCCACTAGAGGCCGCGGTAGGCCTGGTTTTAGAGAGCCAGCAGGGCTGTGGCTTGCTCAGTCGACCCCACCCCCAGGAGTCATTTCCAACAGCAAGTCTGTTCTAGAACCCAAGGCCACAGAGAGGGCCTATCAGTGTCTCTGGCTTCAGTTTCTTCTGATAAGTCATCAGATTCCCAGATGTGGGACAAGTTAGCTCCAGAAAAAGTTGCTGATGGCAGCTAGATAGCAGGAGAAGCACCAAGTAGTTCCAGATGCCCCTGAATTAGCCAAATCAAGGAATGTATGTGGAGCGACCTACTGAGGTCCTGCCCGGTACCATGCAGTGTCCCAGACTCCAGATCTACCTCGGTGAATGGGACAGACTCTGTTCCCACCCTCCCTGCTCTTATGATCTGAGGAGACAATTAAACATAAAATCTAAAATAAGCTGTGGACATGGTTTAAATTCCAGGATTAGTTTTCCTTGCGTCTTCAGTTCACTGTGGATCAACCCATGTGATATCTACCTAATCCAGAGAAAGGAAATAAAGGCAAGAAAAGAACCTTTGCCTGTATTTGGAGAATCGCTGTAGGGCCCCCTCCTCTCTTGAGGTGGAAGGATTCCCAGTGGTTCCTAGCACATCTGAGGGTGTCTGGGGGCAAGGAAGTTCCAGGGCACATCACCACAGCCTTTCTGGTCTCCTTTCTCCAAGCAGACTAGGAGCTTTGCTTGGGAAGGGAAGTAGATTCCCCAGATTTTGGAGGGTGACCCAGACTTCTGGCTTTCTCATTGCTTTCTCTTTACCTCTTTCTTTTCTTTGTTCCTGGTCCTCAGGTTATCAGCAAATCAGTATATTTACCAGATGAATAGTATGTTCAGGGCATGTTTTTTTTAAACCAGGAAACATGAGATTAAGGAAATTGCAACAGAGTTGAGTAGATAAGATAACTAGAGAGAGGGGTAGAGATAGATACCCAGGCAATGCAGCATTTTGATAAGGGCAAATTGGTAGCTGCAGGCAGTCATTGTCAGGGTTGATCCCTGGGGGCTCAGGTGGTGGGGGAGTTTTCCTTCATGAACAAAGTGACCAGGCTAAGGATAAGCCCTCACTCTGCCCGGTGGTGGGGTTTCTCTGGAAAAGGCATCCTTAGAGAAGAGGAAGAAGGGTGAAACATTCCCCACACCCCAGCTGTTCATTCCACTGTGCCTGGACAAGGGCTCAGAGGCCCATGTGCTCAACATTCCTGAGAAGCAGCTTCTGAGTCAGAGTCCCAGAAACAGCTGAGGCAGCTTCAGGCTGGAGTCTTGGCTCTCTTTTCCCCTTTTCTGTCCAAAAGCAACTCCCTCCCTAGCTATTTGGATGTGACCAGAAACCCAAGCAGGGATCTGGTTAGGAGCCTGGCTCAGCCAGTCTGTAAAATGCATTTGGTCCCCACATCCCCTCCTGGGCAGCAGCCCTCAGGTTAAGGCATGTTCCCAGTGCCACCTGTGCCAGGAAATCCAGGGGTGAGGGAGACTCATCCCTTGCCTATAAGTTGCAGCTCCCAATGTGGCCATTGTTGGACTGCCCTCCAGAAAGGGGGTCTTAACTGGGAACTGGCTTAAGACAGCAGCGTTCCCTGGGGCAATCTGCCAGTGCCTCCTCACTGCCTGGGCGTGGGGCCCAAGACATGCCAGGGCGATGCCAGAGAGCTGACTCAGGGGGGCGGCATGAGGGGAGTGAAAAATCCTTTGCCCCCGCCAGCTACAAGAGACGATGGAGCTGCCCTGATGCCTGTTGTGACCACCCTGTAGTGCCAGACCACCCACAGGATGTGGGGCAGGTCCATTCCTCAGCCACTGATGCACTAAGCCCCACATTTGCTGGGGCCACCAACAGAAGGCCAAGGTTCCCCTTCTCTCTCTATACTCCCCTCTCTATAAAGACCTCTAGATGTACAGGGCTAGGTTCCCAAACTCCCTTCTGCAACTGATTCAGGCAACTCATTGTCACTTTTTTGACTATGACCTTGGGCAAGTCACTTGCTTTGGTGAATCCTGGATTCCTTATATTTAAGGTGGGACAAATCATACCTGCCTGCCTCATGGGACTGCAATAAAGATTAAATGAGATCACATCCGTGAAGGTAACATAAACTATGAAGCACATTTATAGCGTATTGTTACGGTTATTCCTGTGATGGCCATTATAGCCACTGGGCCCTGAATCTCAGAGTCTTCCTCTTTGCTCTTTTGTTGGACAAGTTGCTCAGAAGCCAGTGCTGACACCTAACCGAGTCCTGAGCCCAAGAAGCATTGAGCTCTTCTGCCTGGTGCTGTGTTCCCAGCTCAGGGATGCAGCTCCCACTACCCCAGCTCTGTTAAACCGGTTCTTTCCCTTCTACTCAGACTCCCTCAGTCCAGTTTGCTTGCAGTGATGACAAAGGAACTTAAAATAGCACAGGTTCTGCAAACACTGCTGGAGACGGCTTGGCGTAAGGTGGTGCCTGTCACCCGTGGACCTGTCTGGGCATCTCAGCCAGGCACAGCCCTCTGCCCTCTGGGGCCTGGTGTGTCTTCCTCTGTGCAGCACCAGGATGACAGTGCCTCCAGTCAGCACTTTGGATGCTTGAACTGGATGACTACCAGAAAGCTGGCTTGGCGAGAGGTCCCAAAAGAAGGGGCTCTCGGCTTCCTGCATCAGCTCCTCACACACAGTCGCAGGACCTCTCCTTGCACCAGGAGGCCAGGTGAGCTGGACCAAGATGGTGCAGAGCAGCAGCTATCTCTTGGCTCTGGGGTGGATTGCTGACTGGGAACCAGGAGAGTCTGATTCTGAGGATCCTGGAGCTGGCAGGCTCTGGCTTGTCACTCTTGCTGCAGAACCAGTTTGGTGTAGGCGGCTGCTGGGCCTGCCGTGCGGCTCTGAGACTTCCCATGAGGCCTTCATGTGATTTACCCTGGTGGGAGTGGTGGCTGCCGGGCACATTCAAATGAGGAAGCACACTTCAGGGAGCTGCGGGGAGGAGCTGCCATTCCAGCTGCCGCAGCACTGCCCAATTCACTTCAGTTCAGTTCAGTGTCCGACTCTTTGCAACCCCATGAATCGCAGCACACCAGGCCTCCTGTCCATCACCAACTCCCGGAGTTCACCCAGACTCACATCCATCGAGTCGGTGATGCCATCCAGCCATCTCATCCTCTGTCGTCCCCTTCTCCTCCTGCCCCCAATCCCTCCCAGCATCAGAGTCTTTTCCAATGAGTCAACTCTGCATGAGGTGGCCAAAGTACTGGAGTTTCAGCCTTAGCATCATTCCTTCCAAAGAAATCCCAGGGCTGATCTCCTTCAGAATGGACTGGTTGGATCTCCTTGCAGTCCAGGGGACTTTCAAGAGTCTTCTCCAACACCACAGTTCAAAAGTATCAATTCTTCGGCTCTCAGCTTTCTTCACAGTCCAACTCTCACATCCATACATGACTACTGGAGAAACCATAGCCTTGACTAGACAGACCTTTGTTGGCAAAATAATGTCTGTGCTTTTCAATATGCTATCTAGGTTGGTCATAACTTTTCTTCCAAGGAGTTAGCGTCTTTTAATTTCATGGCTGCAATCACCATCTGCAGTGATTTTGGAGCCTCAAAAAATAAAGTCTGACACTGTTTCCCCATCTATTTCCCATGAAGTGATGGGACCAGATGCCCAACCCCTCTCCAATTCCCTTCCACCCACTATGGGTTTCCACCCTTAGGAATTTTCTCATTCATCTCTTTTCTTAAACATCCTTTAGCAAACATGTTCCCTTTCCTGGGTGACTGATGAAGTCTTAGCTTACATCAGGAATCCCAAACTGATGCTTTGTTGCCTAAATCCAACCCTTAAACCTGTTTTCGTTGACATGCACAATTCTAACTGGGAAGTTTTAACATAAAGAAAAATCTGCATTTCAAATCTTTCTTAACATTTTGTGTCCTTTGTTTCTCCCAGAGGCAGACCCTGAGACAAGGCTTCAGTTGCAAGTAGTTAATTTTGGAAAGTAATCCTGGGAAAGTCCCGTCATGGAGTGGAGAAGTGGGATAGAGGAAGGAAGGGATCCAGGGCAAGTTATCAAAGAAATTACCATATGGGCATCTGGAGCTTAATTCTTCTCTGGGAACTCAGGGAAACAGTGTAGAACACATGTCTCAAAGTTATCTCAACTGAGGGGCAAGGGCGTTAGTATATTTATCCACTGCACCCATCAGTCATTCATTGGTTGGGAGCTGCTACCGTGTTGGGGAGGTGGGGTACTGGTGGTGTTAATTCCTGGGGAACATCCAGCCTGCTGTACGGTAGGGAGGTGGAAGTAAAAGTAAAGTCGCTCAGTCGTGTCTGACTCTTTGCAACCCCATGGACTGTAACCTACAAGGTTCTTCCATCCATGGAATTCCAGGCAAGAGTCCTGGAGTGGGTTGCCATTTCCTTCTCCAGGGAATCTTCCCGACCCAGGGATCGAACTCCGGTCTCCCTCATTGCAAGCAGATGCTTTTACCCTCTGAGCCATAGTCCAGGAGTGGGCTCCAAAGGCCAGAGGAAGCTGAAACTGACAATAACTGCTGCAAAAGGGAAGATCTAGCAAAATTGGTCCTCAGTTCCTACTTGGCAACAATTCATGGTAGTTGAATAGCAGTTGCTTCCTTAAAAGGAGACAAGAAGTCTCCAGTCTGCCATAGTCTCTACTCCCCGCCCACCCCCAGCGTCCTACCCTCAGCCTGCTTTACTCTTTATGTTACCTGCTTAGCTTTAGTTTTTGTGTTTATGACCTCTGGTTTATGTCTATGTGTGGGCTGTGAATCCCACTGTCT
Source organism: Bubalus bubalis (assembly GCF_019923935.1). NCBI lineage: Eukaryota > Metazoa > Chordata > Mammalia > Artiodactyla > Bovidae > Bubalus > Bubalus bubalis. The sequence continues at coordinate 148,930,876 of NC_059160.1, forward strand.
CTGTTTCCAGTAGGGTGTTTCTTATTCTTCTTTGTACCCCACAGGGAAGCTAGCCCAGTGATTCCAACAGACGCTGACTGATTACTTCTGTTTCTGTAGCCCTGTACTCTGAATTGTTAACTTCTCTGTGCTGAGTCTTAGACCACCTTGCCTCCATGCTGTTACATGTGCTGATTCAGAGCATGTGAAATAGACCCTTACTTTGGGGACTAACTTGGGGGAAGGGCTTTGGTTATCTCTTCAACAACTCCAACCTGATTGGCTTTCATCTGCCTCAGGTCAATTCCTCTGCCTGGAAAGTTCTTTTTACTCTTTAAGATAGGCTAAGTCATATTCACCCTTTTATGACTTACCTTAAAAGTCACTTCCTCAGTGACGCCTTCCATATCATTCATCCCTCCACCCCTCACTAGGTTGTGTCCTCCACCATACATTCTTACAGTGCATTGTGTTGCTCTGTAACATATTTACAACAATTACATGAAAGTGAAACTGGCTCAGTTGTGTCTGACTCTTTGCAACCCCATGGACTATATATAGCCTGCCAGGCTCCTCTGTCCATGGAATTCTCCAGACCAGAATACTGGAGTGGGTAGCCATTCCCTTCTCTAGGAGATGCTCCCAACCCAGGGATCAAACCCAGGTCTCCCACATTGCAGGGGGATTCTTTACTGTCTGAGCCATCAAGGAAGCCTGGTTACATACTTATTTGTAAAATTTGTATTTACACTGGAGTCCCATCGTTCAGGCAGTTAACTTATGTAAACCCAACTATAAACACTCAGCTAAAAGAGCCAGAAACAAAGAAATTACTTTATTTAAAGTCACTTTCCATCATTAAAACCAGATCTTGACACCTACTGCCCCAGGGTCATGAACAAAGTGCAAAGAGAAATAGATGTTATTGCTTGACTTTTGTGCTTCTAAATGTCAAGGTTCTGGTGAATTAAGGGGTCTTGAAGAATAATTTTGCAATCTTTGACTCATGAACTTATTTTAGAATCTACTACCACCCCACAAACACACAGAAGATGAAAATCCATCATACTATCTGTCTCTCCTTCTAGATTGAATTTCCATGAGGACAGACAAGATGCTTGCCTCCATCATTGCTGGATCCTCAAGTCTAGCAAAATGCTGAACATGCAGTAAGTATTCAATAAACATTTGTTGGATGGATGGTGGAATGATGGGTGATGGATGGATGGATGATGGAGGAAGGCCTGCACTTCTACAGTACATCTCACACTCTACTTTCCCCCAGATCAAGATTTCTGGATTAGAGCCTTATCCCAGACAGCTCAGCCACCTGTGAGTCACTGCACAACACTGCTGTAGCCCTTAGGGCTCAGACTGTGCACACCATCCGGCGGCATGGATTCCTAGGCCAAATCACCATTTCCACATAACCCCCTACTGTGACCCTGCTCATGACTCCCTTCCTACCCTAACCCAGAACTTTGCTTTGACCCAATTCCAGCCCTGATCTTGATCACAGTGGTTTTTACAGCCCTAATGCCAGTCCTGACCTTGACTCTCATCTTGACCCTAAGCTTGGCCCAGACACATCCTTGCTTCTGACCTTGGATATATTATAATATTATACATCTATGCTCTTTTGGCTTTATTTATAGAACTTTTATACAGATTATTTAATTTGATGTTTATAACTCTATGTAATCATCTCTATTTTACAAACGAGAAAACTGAGACTCTGAAAAATGCCCAAGGTCACACAGCTAGTAAATCAGGGAACCCAGATGAAATTCAGGTCTTCCTGATCTAAATTCAGGGCTACAGGAGTGTGGGTTACTGAAGTTCCATATATGGTCTCCATTGTGGCAAAGCAATCCTAGATAATCAAAGACTTCAGGGTACTAATAGTAATGCTGATAATTATAATAACCTTAACTTACTGGGCAGGTTCTCTGTGAAAAGTGAAAAACTCTCTCCATGTGGTTATCTTACTTAGTACACGCCACAAGGCTATGGAGTTCTGTAACCCCATTTTACAAGTGACAAAATCATGGCTTTTGGAGGTTAAGTAATTTGCTCAAGGTCACACAGCTAATGGGGGGCAAGACAGAATTTGAACCCAAGTCTTTCTGACCTTAAATGCAGTTCACATGAAACTTTACAAAGAACTGAGATGGCAGCAAGGAGCAGCAAGGAGCCTGGGTCTTGCAACCGTGTTCCTACCATACCTTTTGGGCTGCACTGCTGATTCCAGAGTGTTGTGTTTGATTACCAAAACTGTGTCAAAAATGAATCAAGCCTTGGGAGGACTGACTCACTGTGGTGTCTGTCGGCTCTACAAGGAGACAGGAAGCCTCAGTGGGCCACAGCCAGCTGACCACTGCCTAGTGGATGAAGGTCCCAGAAGCATCCACCACAAGCCCCGTGGCAGTTAAACGCGGAAACTCACATCCCAAAGAATCGCTCAGACTTAAGACTCATTTTAAAAACCAGGCCCGCCAATCCCCATTTCTTTCTCCATACTCAGCTCTACCCCATAATAGGGCTCCATTTTGGCCAGCTTCTCTGTATTTCAGCTCTGACTCCCACACTATATCCATTTTCCTCATGGACAGATTGCTTTGTCTCTGTCCCAGTTCCCATGCGCATCTCAGCTCAAGACTCTGAACATCTGTGCTGCCGCTTTTTCATGTTCTGTTTCTCTGTGTCTTATTCTCAGTGCCTTGTCGATCCCTGAGTCCTAAGGTCCCCCTTTTTTGCAATTTTTTTTTTGTAAAATACACCTAATGTCAAGTTTTCCATTTTTAACCACTTTTTACATTTCAGTGGTATTAAATAAGTTCAGTTTGTTGCGCAACCAACGTTCATTTCCAGAACTTCTTCATCATTTGAAACAGAAACTCTGTATCCATTAAACAATATTTCCTCTAAACACCTGGTAACCTCTACTTTTTCTGTCTGTATGAATTTGCCTATTCTATGTACTTCATAGAAGTGGAGTCATACAATATATAGCCTTTTGTGTCTTGCTTATCTCACTAAAGAATGTTGTCAAGGTTCATGCATATCATCCCATGTGTCAGAATGTCATTCATCTTTAAGGCTAAAAAATATTCCATTCTATGCCTATACCACCTTCAGTTTATTCCTTCATCTGTCAATGGACAGTTGGGTTGCTTCAGCTTTTGGCTACCATGAATAATGCCACTATGAACATGAACTATAAACTATGCTCAGTTGCCTAGTCATGTCTGACTCTATGTGAGTCCATGGATTGTAGCCCACCAGGCTCCTGTGTCTATGGGATTTTCCAGGTAAGAATACTGGAATGGGTTGCCATTTCCTTCTCCAGGGGATCTTCCCCACCCAGGGATCCAGCCTGGGTCTCCTGCACGGCAGGTGGATTCTTTACCATCTGAGCCACCAGGGAAGTCTATGAACGTGGCTGAGCAAGTATTCTGTTTCACTCCCTGCTTTCAATTCTTTTGGGTATATACCTAGGAGTGGAATTGCTCTACCATATGGTAATTCTATGTTTAATTTTTTGAGGACCTGCCAAACTGTTTTCCACAGTGTCTGCATCATTTTACTTTCCTACCAGCAATGCACAAGGGTTCTAATTTTTTCCACATCCTCACCAACACTTGTCGTTTTCCACTATTTTGATAAAAGCCATCCTAATGGATGTGAAGTGCTATGTGAGATCCCTTTGGACCACAGCACTCCACAAGTCCAAGTGTTCCAGATTCCCAAGGTCTGCTTTGCTCCCTGGGGCTCCCACGAGGCTCCCTGGCTCTGAGAATGGTCTTTCCAGCCAACACACTTCTTTCTTTCCATGCCCTCTGGCCTCTCTTCCGGGCTCTGACAAGATGCTGCCCTTGTCTCTGCCTTTTGCTTACGGAGAGTTGGACCCAGAAGTAGCACAGACTTTGGGAAGAATGCAAATTAGATTTCTTTAGGCCCTACAATCTTCTGAGCTGCTTTTTCCATGTTAGCTTCCAGACCAGAGACAACTGTACTGCCTCCACGCGACCGACTTTATGACTTTGACCTGCCACTGACCTCAGCACTAGAACACCACCCAGCTGCCTCAAGCAAAACTGTTTATTGGTCTTACCAGGACCTAAGGGAACAACTTACATTCTAGCTACACCCCGGGGGCTAGATAAATCAGGACTTCCCTGAGCCCCTTCCTTTGCTGAGGCTCATAGTTGGTGGTTTAGGGCTTCAAGATAGATCCTGGGTGTGGTGATTCACCTCCTCATCAGCCTCGTGACTCCTTCAGGGGAACTTGGAGACCTGGAATTTTGGTTATGATACCCTGTTCGTATTCCCAGAACCCAAACTCTCTGGGGCAACATTTGTTTATATTGTTTAATGCTTACATCCTCTCCATAGACCTCTGATGTCAAGGGCGAGGGTGTGCCAAACCTGGCCCCCTGTCCTCAGGCTTTGCTTCAGCCCAGCCCTCACTCCCTCACTTAAATTCTTTTTCTTTCAGCCACTTCTTTCTTCCATGGAAGCAGGTGGAAAAGACATCCTTCTGCTTTCACAAAATAGGAAACAGAGGCCCATGGAGGGAAGTGAGTTACCCAGGTTCAAAGGTGGATTCAGCAACTGAGATGGGAATGGAACTCCATTCTCTGACTCCAAAACCACAGCTCTCAGCATGGCAGTCACCTGCTTCCTTAAGAGGAAGCTCTCGGCTCATGCTTGGAGACACGGCCTTTGTACTTGACAGGAGCCTCTGGGACTGGACAGTGGGACTCTCTGCCCTCAGTTGAGACTATTGTTGAAACTATTGTTCTGGCCTTCAAATATGGATTTCATGGTTCAGCCCTTTAAAAGAACTTTCTAAAGATCTTTATAAAGTAAAACATATGACCCTGCAAGTTTGGAAAAACAAAAGTCCCTAATGATTAGGAACAAAGACAGCTACACATGAGTCTGGGTCCCGTTTCCTCCTTGGATTCTCACTTCCCCCTGGTGTCCTCTTATTTCAGTTCTTACACCCCCTCTTCACCCAGCACTGGGGGTTTATCATTTCCCCATTCCCTCCAGCCCAAGCCCAGACAAAACGCATGTTACTTTCTTAACTTCATTTATTTTCATTGAGACCGGTGGGAATTTTCAGCTTTACTAAAAATCTTATACACATCCTTGTTCAAGAACTTACAGTGCTTTTCCTGGAGTCTATGTTATCAAGTATAGGCTTCTATTTGGCTTTTAAGACTTTTTATAATCTGACTTCACCCTACCTATCTGTACGTGGTTCTCACTGCTCTTCGATGTAAATGCTCCCTAATTGGGCAAGATTTATCACTGCTTACGTGCATACACATACACACACACACAGAGTTAAACACACACAGTGTACTCTCCATAATATATACAATGTTTATTTAAGCTCCTGTCTTGCTTAGAACTTCTTTTTTCCTGTCTTCTACCAATCGTAACATGACTCATCCTTTAAGACTTGTTCAGGTCCAGGAAATCTCTAATTTCAGTGTCTTTGTTCTCTAAGTTTTTACTTCATTTATGGTCAGTGTACTTAATGTTTAATGTTAACAGTTTTTTGTTTTTTTTTTTTTAAATTGTGGTTAAAACAAAACAAAACAAAACACAACACAGGGACTTTGCTGGTGGTCCAGTGGCTAAGACTCCGTGCTCCCAATGCAAGGGGCTGGGATTTGATCCCTGGTCAAGGAATTAGATTTTACATGCTGTAACTGAGAGCTCACATGTTGCAATTAAAGACCCTGCATGCCACAACTAAAGATCCCATGTGCCACAACTAACTTTATTTGGCACAACCAAATAAATAAATAAATAATTTAAAAAACCACATAACATAGAATTTACCATCTTAATTCTTTTTGAGTGTACAGTTCAGTAGTGTTAAGTATATTCACTTTTCTGTGCAACAGCTCTCTTGAACCTCTTCATGTTGCAATATTAAGCTCTATGTTTTAAGCTCTAAGACAGAGAGGGCCCCAGTAAATAAAATCAGAAGTGAAAGAGAAGTTACAGTTGACCCAGAAATATAAAGGATCATAAGAGATTACTGTGAAAAATTACATGCCACAAAATTGGACAACCTAGAAGAAATGGATAAACTCCTAGAAACATACAATTTCCTAAGACTGAATCAGAAAAAAATAGAAAATATGAGCAGACTGATTACCAATAATAACATTGAATCAGTAATCAACAAACAAACAAAAAGTCCAGGGCCAGATGGCTTCTCAGGTAAATTTCACAAAACATTTATAGAGGAGTTAACACTTACCCTTCTCAAACTATTTCAAGAAGTTGGTAGGAAAGCCATACTTCTGAACTCATTCTATGATGCTAACATCATCTTGATATCAAAACCAGGCAGAGACACCAAATAAAAAAGAAAATTTCAGGCTAATATCACTGATGAACATATATGCAAAATTTTTCAACAATATATTAAAAAACTGAATTCAACAATACCTTAAAAGGATCATACTCCCCTATGCCAGGTACACAAGCATGGTTCAATATGCACAGATGAAATGATGTGATATACCACGTTAACGAAATGAAGAATCAAGATCATATAAGGATCACAGTAAATGCAGAAAAACCTTTTGACAAAATTCAACATACATTTGTGATAAAACTATTTAAAAAGATGGTACAGAAGGAACATACCTCAACACAATAAAGGCTGTATATAACAGAACCATAGCGAATATCATATTCAATGATAAAAAGCAGAAAGAATTTCTTCTAAGTTTGGGAACAAGACAACATGATATTGTAAGTCCTAGCCACAGTAAACAGACAAGAAATAGAAATAAAAGGCATACAAATTGGAAAAGAAGAAGTAAAACTGCCACTATTTGCAGATAACATGACACAACATATAGAAAAATCCTAAAGGCTCTTCCAAAAGCTATTAAAAAATGAATTTAGTACACTTGCAGGATACAAAATTAATATATAGAAACCTCTTGCATTTTGAGACACTAATAACAAACTATCAGAAAGATAAATTAAGGAAATAATACCACTTATAATTGCATCAAAAGAATAAAATATCTGGGAATAAATCTAACCAAGGGTGTGAAAGATCTGTACTCTAAAAACCATAACACATGGGTGAAAGAAGTTAAAACTGACACAGACCATTGGAATGATATGCCATGCTCATAGACTGGAAGAATTAATACTATTAAAATGTCCATACTACCCAAGGAAATCTACAGATTCAAAGCAATCCCTACCAAAATATCAAAAATATTTTTCACCAAACTAGAATAAATAATCCTAACATTTTTATGGAAACACAGAAGACCCCAATTAGCCAAAGCAATCTTAAAAGAGAAGAACAAGGCTGATCATATCAGTCCCTGATTTCAAACTACACTACTAATACAGTAATCAAAACAGGACGGCACTGGCACAAAACAAAACACGTAGATCAATGGGATAGAGATCCCAGAAATAAGCTTATTCATATATGGTCAGTTAATATACAACAAAGGCATGGGCTTCCCAGATGGCACTAGTAGTAAAGAACCCGCCTGCAATGCAGGAGACCCAGGTTCAAGCCCAGGAAGATCCCCTGGAGAGGGAAATGGCAACCCACTCCAGTATTCTTGCCTGGAGAATCTCATGGACAGAGGAGCCTGGCAGGCTACAGTCCATAGGGTCGAAAAGAGTCAGACACAACTGAATCGACTTAGCATGTAAAGGAGGCAAGAATATACAGCCTCTTCAATAAATGGTGTTGGGAAAATTGGACAGCTACTTGCAAAAGAATAAAACTGAACCACTTTCTCAAGCCATATACAAAAATAAACTCAAAATGGATTAAAGATTTAAATTTAAGACCTAAAACTATAAAACTTCTAGAAGAAAACATAAGCAGTATACTCTTCAAGAACAGTCTTAGCAATATTTTTTTGGATCTGTCTCCTCGAGCAAGAAATACAAAAGTAAAAAAAAGCAAATGGGACTACTTCAAACAAAAAGCTTTGTACAGTGAAAGAAACCACCAAAAAAATGAAAAGACTGCCTACTGAATGGGAAGCTGCTGCTGCTGCTAAGTCGCTTCATTCGTGTCCGACTCTTCACGACCCCATGGACTGCAGCCTCCCAGGCTCCTCCATCCTTGAGATTTTCCAGGCAAGAGTACTGGAGTGGGTTGCCATTGCCTTCTCCGACTGAATGTGAAGAGATATTTGCAAATAATATATTTGATCAGGAGTTAATATCCAAAATATATAAAGAACTCACACAACTCAGTATTTCTTTTAAAAAGCCAAATAATTCAATTAAAAAATTGGCAAAATGTCTATTGACCTAAATAGACATTTTTTCAAGATGACATACAGATGGTCAACAGACACATAAAAAGATGCACAACAGCACTAATTATCAAGGAAGTGAAAATCAAAACCACGAGATACTACCTGGTACCAGTCAGAATGACTATGACCATTAACAAGAAAACAACAAATAACAAGTATTGGCAAGGATGCAGAGAAAAGGGAATTCTCAGGTATTGTTAGTGGGACTGTAAATTGGTTAGCCATTATGGAAAATGGTATGGATGCTCTTCGAAAAAAGAGAGAAAGAAAGAAAGCTATTATACAATTTTACTTCCAAATATTTACGTGAAAAAACAAAAGCACAAATTCAAAAAGATACTTGCACACTATTGTTCATTGCGGCATTATTTACAATAGCCAAGATATGGAAGGAATGTAAGTCTACATCAGTAGATGAATGGATAAAGAAGATGTGGAGTATTTATACAATGAGATATTCAGTTCAGTTTAGTTCAGTCGCTCAGTCGTGTCCGACTCGTCGCAACTCCATGAATAGCAGCACGCCAGGCCTCCCTGTCCATCACCAACTCCCGGAGTTCACTCAGACTCACGTCCATCGAGTCAGTGATGCCATCCAGCCATCTCATCCTCTGTCGTCCCCTTCTCCTCCTGCCCCCAATCCCTCCCAGCATCAGAGTCCTTTCCAATGAGTCAACTCTTTGCATGAGGTGGCCAAAGTACTGGAGTTTCAGCTTTAGCATCATTCCTTCCAAAGAAATCCCAGGGCTGATCTCCTTCAGAATGGACTGGTTGGATCTCCTTGCAGTCCAAGGGACTCTCAAGAGTCTTCTCCAGCACCACAGCTCAAAAGCATCAATTCTTCGGCGCTCCACCTTCTTCACAGTCCAACTCTCACATCCATACATGACCACAGGAGAAACCATAGCCTTGACTAGACGGACCTTTGTTGGCAAAGTAATGTCTCTGCTTTTGAATACGCTATCTAGGTTGGTCATAACTTTCCTTCCAAGGAGTAAGCGTCTTTTAATTTCATGGCTGCAGTCACCATCTGTAGTGATTTTGGAGCCCAGAAAAATAAAGTCTGACACTGTTTCCACTGTTTCCCCATCTATTTCCCATGAAGTGATGGGACCAGATGCCATGATCTTCGTTTTCTGAATGTTGAGCTTTACGCCCACTTTTTCACTCTCCTCTTTCATCATCAAGAGGCCCTTTAGTTCCTCTTCACTTTCTGCCATAAGGGTGGTGTCATCTGCATATCTGAGGTTATTGATATTTCTCCCATCAATCTTGATTCCAGCTTGTACTTCTTCCAGTCCAGCATTTCTCATGATGTACTCTGCATTTAAGTTAAATAAGCAGGGTGACAATATACAGCCTTGACATACTCCTTTTCCTATTTGGAACCAGTCTGTTGTTCCATGTCCAGTTCTAACTGTTGCTTCCTGACCCGCATACAGATTTCTCAAGAGGCAGGTCAGGTGGTCTGGTATGCCCATCTCTTTCAGAATTTTCCACAGTTTATTGTGATCCACACAGTCAAAGGCTTTGGCATAGTCAATAAAGCAGAAATAGATGTTTTTCTGGAACTCTCTTGCTTTTTCGATGATCCAGTGGATGTTGACAATTTGATCTCTGGTTCTTCTGCCTTTTCTAAAACAAGCTTGAACATCAGGAAGTTCACGGTTCACATATTGCTGAAGCCTGGCTTGGAGAATTTTGAGCATTACTTTACTAGCATGTGAGATGAGTGCTTAGCCATAAAAAAACCCTTGCCATTTGCAATAACATGGATGGATCTCGAGAGTATCATGTTAAGTGAAATAAGTCAGAGAAAGACAAACACCAAATGATTGAACTTATATGTGGGATCTAAAAAACAAAACAAACAAATAAATAAAAACAAAATGAAAACAGGCTTGGAACTTCCTTCAGGGGTTTAAGAATCTGCCTGCTAATGCAGGGGACACAGGTTCGATTCCTGGTCTGGGAAGATCCCACATGCCAAGAGCAACCAAGTCTATGTGCCACAACTACTGAGCCCACTCACCACAACTGCTGAAAACGCGTGCCTGGAACCCATGCTCCACAACGAGAGAAGCCACCACGATGAGAAGCCCGTGGACAGCAATAAAGAGTAGTCCTTGCTCGCTGCAACTAGACAAATTCCACAGGCAACAACAAAGATCCAGTGCAGCCAAAATTAATTAATTAATTAAGAAAACAGACTCTTAGAAACAGAGATCAAATGGGTGGTTTCCAGAGAGGGAAAGTTTGAGGGAACTAGGTAAAGAGAATTAAGGTTTTGAATTTCCTGTTATAAAATAAATAAGTCACAGGACAGGGATGTAATATACAGATTGAAGAATATAATCAATAATATTAAAATAACTTTGTATGAGAACAAATGGTTACTGGATTTATTATGGTGTACATTTCATAGTGTATTTAAATGTTAAATACTATGTTGCACAGATGAAACTAACATAACATTGTATACCACTATGTTTCAGTTAAAAACAAAAAAACCCTGAAACTTTATAGCTATTTCGCAAGAACTCCCTAGTTCTCCCTCCCACCAATCTCTGGTAACCACCAATCTCTGTCTCTACAAATTCCATTACTTTGGATACCTCTGTATCTATAGATATGTGTGGAATCTTACATATCTATGTGTGATTTTTGTGACTGGCTTATTTCACTTAGTATAATGTTCTCAAGGCTTCCCAGGTGATGCAGTGGTAGAGAACTCTTCTGCCAATGCAGGAGACACAAGAGATTCAGGTTCAATCCATGGGTTGGGAAGATTCCCTGGAGTGGGAAATGGCAACCCACTCCAGTGTTCTTGCCTGGAAAATTCCATAGACAGGGGAGCCTGGTGGGCTACCAGGGTTGCAGAGTTGCACACATTGAGTGACTAAGCGTGAGCCCGACAATGTCCTCAAGATTCATCCATGGTATATAGCAAGTGACAAGCTTTTCTTCCTTTTAAAGACTGAATAATATTCCACTGTATGTTTATACCATTTTGCTTATCTCTTCATCTGTCAGTGGACACAGATTGCTTCACCATGTGGCTATTGTGAGTAGTGCTGCTATGACATGGGTATATAAATTTCTTTGAACTCTGTTTTAAGTTTTCTTTTTGATATATACCCAGAAGTGGAATTGCTGGACATTTGCTAGTTCTAGATTTAATTTTTTGAGGAACTGCCACACTGTTTTCCACTGTGGTTTGCAACATCTTACAATCCCACCAATAGTGCAGAAGAGTTCTAATTTATATCTTTTGCCAACATTTGTTACTTTTTTTTTAAATAAGTCATCATGCATTATTTCATGTATATTCATTTTTTCTTCTTTACTAGATTTTAAACTTCTTCAGGGCAGGGATCATGTCTCAGGGCCTAGAGTAGTGCTTGGCATACCTTAGGTATTTGAAAGTAATTTTTAGTTCATTGAATGAAATGAGCAGTTTGAGTTGAGTTCCATTCTTTTAGTTTTAGAACTTGGCGTTGAATTTTCTTTATGATTAGACTAAGCTGACTGTCACAGTGCAGACTGAGTAAGCCTTTAGGACACTTTGCAAAGGAGCAGAGGGTGTGCATGGGGAGAACGACACCGCTGCTTCCTTCTTGACTACAAATGCAAGCATTGCGGTCATCCCATACGTTGCTGGGTCCATTGCTGAAAGGCATAGTTCCCACACTCCCTGCAAAGGGATAATGCTCTGGAAACCCAGTTCTATTCATGTGGAACCAGAAGAAAATAAGCAAATAAACTGACCTTGGGAAGCTCAGAAGTTGGGCCAGCATAAGATCTGTGAGGAAATATCACAGACAGACAAATACCAGTAAGAGACTTCCCTGGTGGTCCAGTGGTCAAGAATATGCCTGCCAATGCAGGGGACGCAGGTTTGATCCCTGGTCTAGGAAGATCCCACATGCCGCGAGGCCACTACGCCAATGGGCCAGAGCTATTGCAGCCCATGTGCCTTGAGCCCATGCTCTGCACCAAGAGAAGCCATTGCAATGGGATGCCAGCACACTGCAACTAGAGAAAACCGGCACAGCAGCAAAGACAAATACAAATTTTTAAAAAGTAAAGCACCAGTCAGTACAAGTATTCTCAATTCTTCTTTGTTCTCAGGGTCACTCAGCTTCTCCCAATTTTTCTGAAGCCTTGAGTTGTCAATTTCTTATCCATTCCCATGACTTTGAGGGTTACTCTGATTCCCCAAATTCTTTTAGTTTCTACATGGAAAAGTCCCTCCATTAGCCATACGTTTGGCATTTTTAAAATGAAACTATCATTATTATCTAAAAAAGGAACAAGTACAGAGGTGCTGAAGCAATTAGCTTTCAGACAACAGATTCTTTAGAAAAATCGCCTCAGGGTGACTGGGTTGGCACAAGGCTCTCAGGTGTACATCCCCTTCTTGATTCATCTCTGTCTGTGAAACTCCGTCCCAAAGTCAGCCTTCCAGCCCTGGATTTTCCCACCTCTGCTCTCTTCGGGCCCCATCTCAAAGGATGAGGTTAGAGTTGAAGCCCCAGTTGATAGAAAACGTGTGATTTAGTTGGGCATTCCTAGGGGGAAAAATAAAGTAACACTCCCTAGGTATGCACTGACTGACATTCTCTCCAAACTTGTTTGATGGTAAGAATCTTCTGGGATGTATATAAAGAATAAGATTCCTGAACCCACTTCTGGACTTAATGAATCAGAATTTCCTAGGAAGTTACCTGAGATTTTGTAATTTTTAAAACATTTTAAGACAAGGTTGGAAAACATAACATTAGTAAATATTTATTCTTACAGATTTTCGGGGAACCTACTTAACAGGGTATATTTTTTTCCCCTCAGAAAGAGGAAAAGGGACAACACTATTGATATTGACTTGGTTGTGTGTCCTCAACCTCTCAGGGCCTCAGTTTCCTCATCTGAGGGGTGGGTACTGCATCTCCTTCATTTAATCCTTCATTTAACTGAGGATTAAATGAGAGAATGCACACAGGATGATTACTCAATGCCTGCTAAATAAAATCCATGCTCAGTGTAGAGATGCTATTGTTATTTCCCCACAGAAAAACCCTAGGTATCGCCATCATATAAATATGCGTGAATAACAGTTTTGAAAAAGAAAAAACTCATCTTTGATGCTTCCAGAGAGCCACACAGAAAAATAAGCACATGCAGAAGACCCAGTGAACTTCTCTGACTGGACCCTGCAGATACAGCCATGGCTGGGTTTATTAGGCAAAAGGAGGAACATTTTTTCAGTCTGGCTCAAGCTACACAGATAGGACTCAACCCAGACATGACTTGGACTACTGGGGCACTCTGGGATGGCACCATGGGTTTAGAATAGGGACATTAGGTATAAGGACTAGCATCTCCACCCTCCTGACTGAATATGATATTGCCTCAGAGGTAGTTCTCCAAACCCGGGAATCAACCAACCCTGGGTGTGAGTCTCAGCTCTACCATTTGCCATGGGTAAACTGCTTAAACTCTGGGACCCTCAGTTTTCTCATCCATAAAAGGGTGATATTAATAGTACCTTCCTTAAAGGTTGTTGTTAACACTGAAAAAATGCTGATGCTGCTCAGTCGCTTTAGTTGTGTTCAACTCTTTGTGACCCCATGGACTGTAGCCTGCCAGATTCCTCTGTCCATGGGATTCTCCAGGCAAGAATACTGGAGCAGGTTGCTATACCCTCCTCCAGGGGATCTTCCCAATCCAGGGATCAAACACATGTCTCCTGTATTGCAGAGAGATTCTTTACCGCTGAGCCACTGGAAAAGCCAGAAAAAGAAAATGAATGTAAGCAATAGAAGTTGGCTATTATAATCTATCTTCAACAAGGGATAGATTATAATATCCCCTTGGAGAGAACTGACTTCCTCTTTATTTTCTGTCATATTATTACCATCACTGTTCTCAGAGTAAACAGGAGCCTCCTGGTTAGATTGTCTACATACTATTCCTTCTCTTCACTCTGCATACAGATCTCTTCCAGGGGCTCCCTGCCATGCCGCCTGCCCCCTCTTCTCACAGACTTCCATACATTCCATCCTCTAGTATCTTCTAAAAGGGAACTGACCTCTCCCCAGGACTTGGCTGCCTCATCACACTGTTATCAATCACCGTTTGGAGAAAAGAAACACCTTCCACAGGTGGGTAGGAAGACAAAGAGACTGAGGGTAGGGATTGAGGGTGGTCAGGAAGGGAGGAGAGCAGATTCAGAATAGGAGGGGAGGGGGAGGAAATGTGTCATGAGGTTCCTCAAAATTGGTGAATTCTGAATCTCATCATTTTCAGTGAATGAACTCAGATGATTCACTTCCCTTCTTCAGCCCTCTACTTTCCTCTCTGTGTAATGGAAAGGGAAGTGCTGCATTTGTGTTAAAGGCAGAGTTATAGGATGCAGCGTGTGAGAGTCCTAAACCCATGAAATTATACCTCATATAGGCTGTGGATGTTATGTTGGTTTTCTTCTGAACAATATTTTTGAGTATGCTATGCTAGCTCCTAGTTGAACGTACTTCCTTTAATGGCATTGACTTCTTGGCAGTTTTTAGCAAACCCATCAGTTTTTGGTTTCCCATTCTAGTCCTTTGTTCCTGGAATCCCTTTTAGCTTCCAGCTAAGAAGCTATTGCCATCCAACAAGGTGTTCTGGGCTCCAAGCAGAAGTCCTAGGACCAGGGCCTAGCTTTGTTTCTGGTAGATGGCCTCAGAATCCAGAAGGTCTGGAAAGCCATGACCACCACTCTTTGAAGTAATAAGTTCCTGATTTAGGAAGTAACCAGATTTAGATTAGGGACAAAGGAAAATCTGGCCAAGGCTCAAAATAATTAACTTAGAGGTCTGAGCTTACTGGCTTGGGTGGGGCTAGGAATTGGACCAGACATGATGAGGCAGAAATGATGAGAAAGGGTAGGGATGGTAAGATGAAGCTGGAGGGTCCAACTTGGCCCCTTTGTTCACTGACGAAAGAGTATAACCTCAGGGTATAGCCCCTGGGCTTTTTGCTTTCCATGAGTAAGGAAGCAAGTATGTGGTTTCCCCCGCCCTACTCTTTCCACAGGCCACTGGGGGCCTAGCAGCTCCAGCACCTCCCCTATCATGTTACAGGCCCCAGACGTGGCTTCCAGTGCCTACTGTGAAACAGTATCTTCCCCCTTAGCATTAAACATGCAGAGAGACCCAACATGTCTTCAGACCCAAGGAAATTATGCGACCAGCATTTAGTACCACCTTCCCAGAACTGCAGAGGAATCTGTCTGTCCCACGAGTGTGAGAGAAAGAAGAGTTTCAGGCCACGGACAACTAAAGAGGAGAAGGAGAGAGTGGGAATCAGCGCTGTGGGGATGAGCAGCACACACAGCTGGCCAGTTGCTGGGAACTGTTGGCTAAGGACATAGCATTGCCACTTGACTGGAATCCTGGGATGAAGTCCCAGGAATAGCCTGGACTTCTGAGCCAGGACAGTCATAGACAGGAAGGCAAGACAAGCATTTGAGGTAGGAATTATAGTTTACAAATTTCATCCGTGAGTCTCTAGCATCTAGAACCGTACCTGACGCACACAAGGCCCATGATAAATACTGAGTGATTTAATAAAGGAATGAACAAATGATTTCACACACGACTATGACCTCATTCAATCTGCAAAGTGAGGCACAGGCAGGGCAGGCGTTGCCTCTTTTTGTATGTGGGCAACTGAGACCCAAAGAATTAACTGTCTTGCCTGAGGTCATTCGACTTGGACGTGGCTGACCTGTGGCTAGACACTGTACTTTATACACAGTACCAAGTTGAATATTCTTGGTATAGCATCCCAGGAAAACATCCTGTGACTCAACATGAACTTCCCTTTGGGTCCTGCTAGTCAGAAAATAGCCCTTCAGTGGGCCAGCTTCCTAGACACAGTCTCAGGGCCAAGTTCAGCATCCAGGTCCTCCTTGCACACTTGGCATCCGCCTGCTTTTTTATGAGTCTCTCCAGGAAACAGCGCCTCTCCATTAGTCTCTTTTGCCACATCTAACTTGAGGGGTCTGGACTGCTGAGATGTGGAAGCAGGAGGTTGGTGGGTTTACTCTGAGAGTCAGGAACAGAATGAAACCACATATATTCAGTTCCTTATTTTCTCACACTTGATAGAAACCTCAGATACCCTAGACCACTAAGTTAGTTTCAGGAATTCAGGCAAGAGACTAACTCATAATATAGCCGGGGCCTCCCGGGAGCTCAAAGTCCATGGTCCAAGGTGTGTTTCCAGAAGGAGGTCTCCAAAGCCAGCAAGAGGGCTCCCCTGAGCAGGAATATCTTACATCATCTGATCCTTCTCTTCAGAGTCTTCTGTTCTGAATCCTTCTCTTTGGAGGCAGTGAGGTATAGAGCACAGGACCAAGGATGAGAAAATCTGGGTTCTAGTGCTTGCTTTCCCACTTATCAGTTATATCTCTTCTCTCCACCTCATTTTCCTCATTTATAGAATGGGAAAAACAATTCCCAGCTATGTAAGGCAGCTCTGAGTTTAAAGAGGAATGGTTTGTATCAAGGTGCTTTTTAGCAAAAGACAGAAATTATGTCAGTACTATTTTTTTATGGCAAGGCAAAAAAAGAAAAGACAAAGAGGAGGAGGGAAACTTCTAGGGCACCCCAGAATGCTTTGTTCTCACTTGTTCTTGGATTCCTTCATAATAAAGCACCAAGGTGCATCAGGTGCTGAGGGAGAGAAAGATACTTCAGATGTAGTGTCTGCCCTAAAAGAATTAAAAGATGACTGTGCACCAAAAGATGAGCACAGATTTCAGAGAGCACCCAAAGGTCACAGAGTGGAAAAGAAATTCTATCTTCACAGAAGCTCTAGGATTGTTCAACCAGGTGAAGAGGCCACAACAGGAAGGAGGGGGAAGAGGAGTGTCATGGTACATAACGGTCTCCAAGTCTCTTTGTCCGGGAGGAAATGAGGTCATCCTGCTCTCAGAATCAGCATGACAGCCTCCAGCCAAGTAATCTGAAGTCATGAGAGCTGCCGGGAGAGTGCTGTGAATCACAAGAGTCAGCTGGGAATTTCCTGATAACTAACCTACAAGTTTCGGGGTAAGTCCTCAGGCTGCAACATATCTGTTTACATTTTGATCACGTTTATTTACAATTAGTGGGTTCTAACTCCAAACAAAGCATACCACGATCTTCTAGAGGAAGTAGCAAAACTGGTTCGGAGGCCTCTAGCATTCTGACTCAGTACGTGAGGCTGGCAGCTCAGAGCTGGGCACAGAGAATCCCTCCAGAGGAGGATGGGTCACCGGCCTCACAAGCTGGATAGTGAGCTTGTACTTTCCACAGGCAGAGGCCAGAATCCTGAGACCTCTGGCTGGAGTAGAGCAAAGAGGCTTCCCTTCTTCCTGCTCTCCTGGTACTCTCTCCTACCCATCTCAGGTGAACCCAGACCTAAGGTCCAGGTTTGCCAGGCAGCAAAATGCTGTAGGCCTCTGGTGGCTCAGACAGAAAGAATCTGCCCACAATGTGGGAGACCCAGGTTCAATCCCTGGGTTGATTTTTGCCTGGGAAATCCCATGGACAGAGACTACAGTCCATGGGGTGGCAAAGAGTCAGACATGACTGAGCCTTTAACACTAGGCAGGGAAAGGGACCAAGCCTTATGCCTCTTTGGGCCTCCCCGTGGGTCCCTTCTCCTAAGCCTTGGGAGGATTCAGCCTTCTCCCCTTCCACTGAGATGACAGGGTGGATTCAGGTGACTCCAAGCCCTGGTTCCCAACACTAGGGGGAAAGGGATGGGGGTGACTGAACTTCAGAGTCCCTACTGTGGTTTTCAGCTCTGCCTGAGAGATAGGTGTACATGCATGGACTTGTGTGTGTGTGTACACAACTGGGCACTTGCCCTCAGACAGGAAGTATAAGTAGAGTTCTTTACACATGGTCTTTCTGAAGACCAATCTTACTTGATGAGCTATTATTTTATCTTACTAGAAACCAGGCTTTATGATATAGAATACTAAATAAACATGCATTTAAAACTGTAATTATCTTTTTGGAATGGGTGATATACAAGGATATTTTCAAAAATTTAACAGTGTAAAAGGCCATATAGTGAAAAATAAATCTTCCTATTCGTGTCCTCCAGTTTCCCAATTCCTTTCCTCAGAGGTGAAAACAAGTTTCTACATTAAGAAGGCTTTATTCTTCCACTGTCTTAATTAAGTGACAATACTATGGATGGTTCATTAGAGGAACTTCCTGGAAGACACATCAAAACTTCAATAGAAAGCATCGACAGTTTGTGCCCTGAGACTTTATTCTCACGTGGGTAAGTGTAAAATCGCCTCAATCGTGTCTCTTTGGAACTTCATGGACTCGAGCCTTCCTGTGTCCTCTCTAGGGAGATTCTCCAGGCAAGAATACTGGAGAGGGTTGCCATGCCCTCGGGGGATCCAATCCAAGTCTCTTATGTCTCCTGCATTGGCAGATAGGTTCTATGCCACTCATGCCACCTGGGAAGCCCTGTTCTCACAATCCTACAGAATCTAGTTCTTATCCAGTCCTTATCAAGCCCTCACTTTCAAAGACCTCCCTTAAATCAAACTGCAAAAGTGAAAGTCGCTCAGTCGTGTCCGACTCTCTGCGACCCGTGGACTAGTCCACGGAATTCTCCAGGCCAGAATACTGGAGTGGATAACCTTTCCCTTCTCCAGGGATCTTCCCAACTCAGGGATCGAACCCGGGTCTCCCGCATTGCAGGCGGATTCTTTACCAGCTGAGCCTCAAGGGAAGCCCAACCAATCTACAAATTCTCAATAAAATCCGACGCCCTCCCCCACCCCCTGTCACGACCAAACTGCCTTACTGCAGTAAGCAATAAACTCAGCTTGTCTTATCCACTGGTTGTGTTGATTTTGGAGAAGCCGGCATACTACAGGGGCAGCCCCAGTAAGCAGGGTTTTTGGCTTTTTTTGGTGTTTTCAGCGAGCGTGCATTTTCACATTGAGAAAGACTTCACAGCTGTATGAGCTGCGGGCTATGCCCCTAAGCCCAGGGGTCCGAATCGCTGTCCTAGGCAGTTGGAGGCCGAGGGTGGAGAAGAGCTGGTTTACTGGAGGAGAGAGTCTCCCTAGCGCCTCTCCTTTTGGCAATTCGGGAGGTGGAGGGTGCTGCACCCGGCGGGCCCAGGCCAGGTGAATGGAAGGAGAGGGCGGTGAATTTAGTTACCTCTCCATGTCTAGGTTCAGACCTGGTTCGTCCCCTCCACTGGGGACCGCGCTGCCCCTCACGGTTTCGGTTGTGGAAGCCTGCGGGGTCCAAGTGGCGGCGCGCCCTTAGGGGAGGGGAGGGAAGGGAGCGGACGGGGCGATCCCGGGCTGGGGCGGGGCTAGAACTGGGGCGAGTACTAATATAGAGCCTGCAGTGCCGGCTGGCAGCACAGCGCAGAGATTGGAGCCCAAACCCCGGCGGAGCTGCCTACAAGTCCCCACAGCCCCGGTCCTGCGCCCCTCTGGCCGTAGCCGCGGGTGAGTGTGAGCCTCCCTGAGAGCGCAGAGTGGAGGCGGGGGACCCCGATCCTGCCGGCTTTACTTCCCCTTACAGTCTGCCCCTGCTCGGCTGCGTCTGCGCGCTGAGTCACCGCGCCCTGTGCCTATGTATACCCCTGCAGCGGCGGGTCCAGGCTGTGCCACGAGCCCCTAAACTTCCAGAGAGGGGAGACGGGCCAGGCCCGGGGAGCCAGGTCACCGCGGGCTCGTCCCGCAGGGAACCTAGGGGCTCCAGCCCTGAACTGCAGTAATCCACCCAGTCCGCCTTCGCGCTCCTCCGCTTCTTCCCCTGACTTCTCCTTCCCATGCAGAGCTTCAGTCTAGAGCCCCAGCCTTGCCACCATGAGGATCCTGTTGGCATGCCTGCTCGTCTGTGCCCTGGTCGTGAGCGACTCTGATGTGAGTGGCTTCCCTGCTTTGACTCTAGGTGGCGGGAGGCGGCTTGCAAGACCCCCGAACAGCGCAGGGGAAGGAAGGGGCTGCATAGGGAGCCCGAGTCCTCCAAAATTAATAAACAGTAGAGCCAAACAGGGAAAAAGGACAGGTGTGGCATTGGGGCCTTGAGAATTGGGGAGCTTGCACTTGCTGGCAAGGGAAGAAGAAGCCGCAGGGACTGCCCCAACCTGCTGGCACCTGATTTGTGAAGCTTATTTGAGTCAGTTCATTTCTCCCTGCTGGAAACCTATGATCTTCCATATGAGATCTAGTTAGACATGAACAGGGTGAGGAGAGAGGCAACTGGAGGGAGGGTGAGTTTTGGGATTGGAGCCAGTTCATCTTCACTCCGGGGTCTCAGGAATATGGAACCTTTGATGAACTTTCTCTCTCCAACTCCCCTTCTCTTCCAGGGCAGCAATGAAGTTCATAAAGAGTCTGGTGAATGTGAGTATCTACCGCTTGAGCGCAGATATCTTGGAAAAGCCTCAGGGGGCAGCCCCTCCCTGTTCTTGCTTCAAGGCTGGTTCTCCCCTGGCCTACTCCCACGCTCCTTGCTTACCCTCCAACCTTTGTGTTTTCCAGTGAACTGTGGCTGTCTGAACGGAGGAAAATGTGTAACCTACAAGTACTTCTCCAACATTCAGCGATGCAGTTGCCCAAAGAAATTCCAAGGGGAACACTGTGAGATAGGTATGGGGGTCCTGACTCTAACTGGGAGGGGACAGGGGTACCAGTGATTTGGGGACAGGGAGACATGGGTAGGACGCAAGAGCAGGCAGGAGTTAGGAGGTGGAGTGGAGGGCATCTTCACCCCCATGTGATGTACAGTGAACACACACTGCCTCATGAAGCTGCTGCTGCTGCTGCTGTTGCTAAGTCGCTTCAGTCGTGTCCGACTCTGTGCGACCCCATAGATGGCAGTGCACCAGGCTCCCCCATCCCTGGGATTCTCCAGGCAAGAACACTGGAGTGGGTTGCCATTTCCTCCTCAAATGCATGAAAGTGAAAAGTGAAAGTGAAGTCGTTCAGTCATGTCCGACTCTTAGCCATCCCATGGACTGCAGCCCAGCAGGCTCCTCTGTCCATGGGAGTTTCCAGGCAAGAGTACTGGAGTGGGATGCCATTGCCTTCTCAGCTTATGAGGCTGGGGCTGCACAAATGTAAGATGGGGGTGGAAAGAGACTCTTTATAGGACCTTCTACCTCACTGAAATCATCTGAGGCCTGGCAAGTTCTCTAAAATGCCTGTCTGAACTTCCTTCTCTAATATTCTCATCCCCACATTCTTCCACAGATACATCGAAAACCTGCTATCAGGGGAATGGTCACTCTTACCGAGGGAAGGCCAACACAGACCTCAGAGGCCGGCCCTGCCTGGCCTGGGACTCTCCCACCGTCCTTCTGAAAATGTACCATGCCCACAGATCTGATGCCATTCAGCTGGGCCTGGGGAAACACAATTATTGCAGGTAAGTGGTAAGTGGGGGTAACAAAGACCTTCCTCATGGCCTCACAGAAACCCTTTTACTATCCTGTTTGCCAAGTGCTGGCCATAGTATGAGAAAATCAAGGCCATTGGTTGAGTCTTTTCTGAAGGGGAAGATACAGAAAAGGCAATTTGGCTTGGAATGACACCCTCCTCCCCTCTATGTTGCCAGGAACCCAGACAATCAGAGAAGGCCCTGGTGCTACGTGCAGGTTGGCCTAAAGCAGTTTGTCCAGGACTGCATGGTGCAGGACTGCTCTGTTGGTAAGTGTCAGTGGCCTGTTTATGATGGTGGGGTGGAAGGTGACAAACTCCTACGTTCCCTTATTGCATCACAGGAGGAATGAGGAGGGAGGCCTGCCTGGCCCTGAAAACTGGGTGGTCAGAGGACCAGGAGCAAAACATTTTATCCTACCTCCCTGCCCAAGACATCCCTTTCTTTCTCCTCCAGGAAAAAGTCCCTCCTCTCCTAGGGAGAAAGCAGAGTTCCAATGTGGCCAGAAGGCTCTGAGGCCTCGCTTTAAGATTGTTGGGGGAAAGTCCACCAGCATCGACAACCAGCCTTGGTTTGCAGCCATCTACAGGAGGCATCGAGGAGGCTCTGTCACCTACTTGTGTGGTGGCAGTCTCATCAGTCCCTGCTGGGTGGTCAGCGCCACACACTGCTTCATGTATGTTCCTTCTTTCTTGGCCCTGACCCTTCTGCCCAAACGAATCCCTTCCTCCTTCCCAGCAAAAGATTCCCCTTATTTCTGATCCCTCAGCCCCTCTCTACATGGCCCATGGCCTTGGGGAGAGGTGATGCTCTCAGGTCATTGTGGTGGGGAGGGGAGAGTGACAGGCTCTCACAGGATCAGACTGTCTGACAGATCTCTCCACAGTGATCACCCAAAGAAGGAGAACTACATTGTCTACTTGGGTCAGTCAAGGCTTAACTCCGACACACGTGAGGAGATGCAGTTTGAGGTGGAAAAGCTCATCTTGCATGAGGACTATAGTGCGGAGAGCCTTGCTCACCACAATGATATTGGTGAGTGGAAAACCCTCATCTGCTCAATGATGATAGCTGGCGGGAAGGGGATCTGGAGAGACCTGAGTGGGAAGTTGGGGTTGTAGGGGAACTTGAAGACCCTGCTTTAAAGGGAGTGGTAGGGAAGGGTTCAGAGTGAAAAACACGAGAGGCCTGGTGCTCCTCTGTAGAGTCTCTGAATTTCCAAACAGGGAGCCTCCGCTGGGTGGCAGTAGCTTGGACTGGGACGCCCTTTCCATTGTGGGATGGAGCCTCTGTCTGTCCCAGGATATAGAACTTGGAGAGGGTATTGGGGCTGGTTTCAGCCCAACTACCTCTGCCAGGGCTTTCTGCAGGAAAAAATCCATACACCTGTATGCACTAGCCCTGGCTGTCTAAGCCTCTGTCAGCAACTGGAACAAAACCCTTGAAGCATGGAACAGAATAGGCTTGTTTTTAGGTGACAGGCTACCACCAGACCTCCCAGGATGCCCTCTGGCCTTAACTGATGCAGGAACAGACAGCCTCAGGGTTTGGAGGGGAGTGATGGTAACCACCTGACCAGGTGGTGATCTTTCTCCTCTGCCTCCTTCCTGCTCCCCTAGCTTTGCTGAAGATCCGTACCAGCAGAGGCCAGTGTGCACAGCCCTCCCGGTCCATACAGACCATCTGCCTGCCCCCACTGTATGGAGATGCTCATTCTGGCACAAGGTGTGAGATCACTGGCTTCGGAAAAGAGGATCCCTGTAAGTGACATTTGGGTCTGGCTGAGAGGGTCCTGGGGAAAGTGTTGTAGCCTGGAAGTGAGCTCAGCTTGATCAAGGGAGGACTGTGGAGAAAGAGATGGGAGCACGGTGGAAGCAGCAGATGGGTCTAGGGATGGAGTGGGGAGCGTTATTTAGGAACTGATGAGCCATAAATTTAAATGGGTGAGGGACTACAGGTGGGGTAAAGACCTAGATTTTGGGTGGGAAAAAAATAAGGGCTTTCCCTGGTAAGGACACTTTTTGGTCCCCTCCCTGACAGAGCCCCAGTGTGCAGACTGGACAGACACATTTTAACATAAATTCCTCCCTGTTTCCTCCATCTAGCTGACTATCGCTACTCAGATCAGCTGAAAATGACTTTTGTGAATCTGGTTTCCCATGAGGTGTGTCAGCAGCCCCACTACTATGGCACTGAAGTCACTGACAAAATGCTGTGTGCAGCTGACCCACAGTGGGAAACAGATTCCTGCCAGGTGAGAGTTCCAAGCATCTCTCTCCATCACCCTGCTCTCCCAGGGCTCCTGGGCTTTTTCCTATCTACTTTGGGGAGTCTCTCTCCAGTCAAAGTCCCAAGAAGCCAGGACCAGGACCTGAGCTCCAAACATTTGTCAAGAGCCTGGCTCTGTGCTAGGCACTTCAGACTCAGAAAGGGACAGGGACTAAGACCATAAGAAAGAGAAAACATTAGAAAATCGTACAATGCAGTGCTCAGAGTGTTGTCTGAATTATTGATCAGCTGTTTAGAAGAAGGAGGTGAGCACCAGCTAGATGGCCATTGCCATGGCAGGGGGCGCTTTAGCGAGAAAGAATGTGACTCTTATCCATAGGGAGGCAGAGGGAAGACTAGAGAGCATTTCAGTTTGCAAGATATAAAAATGAGAATGACCACTGCATATCTTGGGATGGGAAGGAGAAGTATAGGGTCTGAAAATGTAGATGGAATTGTAGATAACAGGACTTTGAAAGGCAAGCAGAGGATTTTTAAACTTGATGTGGTAGGAAATGGGGAGTCACTAAGGACTTTGACTCTAGGAAACTCTCTTTTCTCTCTTTGGCATGACTGGCCCCCTTCTCACTTCTCCTAGGACTCACCTTTTGTGTCTTTGGCTTAACAGGGAGACTCAGGGGGCCCGCTGGTCTGTACCATCCAAGGCCGCCTGACCCTGACTGGGATTGTGAGCTGGGGCCGTGACTGTGCCATGAAGGACAAGCCAGGAGTCTACACAAGGGTCTCAAAATTCCTGCCCTGGATCTACACTCACACCAGGGGAGAGAT
This sequence comes from Bubalus bubalis, assembly GCF_019923935.1. NCBI lineage: Eukaryota > Metazoa > Chordata > Mammalia > Artiodactyla > Bovidae > Bubalus > Bubalus bubalis. The sequence goes on from NC_059160.1 coordinate 148,955,714, forward strand.
TGACCTTGCCCTCTGAAGGACCCCAGAGAACCAAGGAAAGCACCACCCACTCCCATGCTGACCGTCATTTTTGCAGTAGGGCCAGCTGCACAGCTATATGTAAGGAAGAGACTGAGGAAGATGGACTCTGCAGAGGTGGTTTTGCTTGTGGTACCCCCAGGGTGAACGACAGTAGACTTGGCCTCACTAAGTCTACTTAGTGAGTAGATATAGTCTGGGTGCTGGACGCCCAGATCCTTCCTGATCAGGATGGAAGGATGGTCCTGAACCGGGATGGTATTGTCCATTTCTGGACTAAAGCTTCCTGGAGTTAAAAATGGCATCTCCTGTGCATAGGTGGAAGGAGACCCAGCTCCCTGGCAGTGGGCCATTCATGAGGCCCACTGTTGGGAAATGAATAATTTCCCAATTAGGAAGTATAACACAACTGAGGTCTCTTGAGAGAGCTCAACCAATGAAAGAACAATGGTTTGGAGAGTAGAGACACTAATAACTTGAGGGAAGGGCTCTGACAGTCCATGAATGTATCAGGAAACGTAATATATGCGTGTATATGTTTGCACACTTGTGCGCAAGCTGTGTCAGCGTAAGAGCTGGTGTTCTGTGTCTGACTGCAAGTCTCGATACTTCCCCAAATTGTCTGGATGTGACGTCATACAGAATAGCCTGTTTGGAGAAGTCGTGGGTCACTCCTGGGGCCTCTTGGGCCTCCCAGGTGATGATGTGTATAAATGTATCATTTTGGGGCAGACTGTGAGAAGCACTAAATTTGCAGTTTCAGTTTCACATAGATGTTTTCTTGGCCAGTTATCCCTTCCGACCTTCTAGCTGAGTTCATCCAATCCTCACTGAGTGAGGCAAGGACCACTCCTGTACACTGAATATTTAATGATTATATTCTGGTATTTTTATTTATATCTATTTTTGTAATTTTGAATAAATATGATCAATCAAATGTGATTTTTCTGAAGATTTTGGCTCTTTCCTGGTGCTTGTATGGGAGGGAGTTGGGAGCATAAAAAGTAGAAGATGATGATGGTGGAATGCATCCCAGGGTTTTCCAGGGGCTATATCTTGGACCTAATGGGCCTTCGGGAAGGAGAATCTAGGACAGTTGTAGAGCAGATCCTCCATAGCACATAAGGTACAAAAAGGTGCCCCAGGGACTTCTCTGGCGGTCCAGTGGTTAAGACTCTACCTTCCAATGTAGGAAGCGCAGGTTTGATCCCTGGGGAACAAAGGTCCCACATCTGGTGGTGTGGCCCAAAAAAAAAAAAAAGGTGCCCCAAGCCAGAAGTCCACAACGTGATAAATGGTGTGCAGGCTTTGTCAACTCTCAGTTCCCCTCCCAGGCCTGATGCCTTTGGGCAGTGCACATCGTATTCAACTTTACATGGTGATCCTCTTTAGGACTGCGTGTGTGCTACGTCGCCTCAGTTGTGTCCAACTCTTTGAGACCCCATGGACTGTAGCCAGCCAGGCTCCTATGTCCATGGAATTCTCCAGGCAAGAATACCAGAGTGGGTTGCCATGCCCTGCTCCAGGGTCTTTAGGATTAGTCTCACCATATTCTCTTCATTCTATCCCCAACGATCCTTGGGCTGAATTCACCAAAGCGGGAGACATGCACAAGCTGCTGATCCAAAACCCAGCCCAGCTTGAGTTGGTGGCATTCAGGAAACAGAAAACGTAATTTCCCATAATTTGTGTATGAGGATGGTGCTGAGTTTCCCCTGTGTGTTAATGAGGTTCATGACCAGCCTTTCCTATCCCTAATATCAGGAAGTTCAGAATCTAAAGCTGAGTGATTTCCTGATGTATGTGTACATGTATTTTGAACCAAACATCAACTTCTTACAGATTGGATGTAGAAGGCAAGCCAGGATTTATAGCTGGATGCCAAAATACTGAAATTTCCAAGCTATATTAGTGAATTTTGGCAGTGTTTCTTTACTAAGTCACCTGAGAACTTTAAAAATAGGTAGATAGTCTATGCTCCACCCACAGAGGCTGTGATTTAGGTCAGGACTGGTGCCAGGGCTCGTGATTTTAGAAAAATTCCCCAGGTGTTTCTGATATGCATCCCTGATTCAGATCTGTTGGAGACAATTGGCCTGATCATGTAAAGGACTCAGTAAATTCAAGATGTGGTCAGGATACATTCTCTGCATGAACAGTTAGATTTATGAGTAGGGTTTGAAGGTATAAGGTCTCCTAGCCTTCCTGTTCAGAGAATCTCCAGACCATGGACCCCTGGAAGGCAAGGACCCAGAGCATTCAGTTTTTAATCCCCATAATCTAGCTTGTTTTATTCAGTATGATGCAGTGGTTCAGAGCATGGATTTTGGAGTCAAGTGGCCCAGACTAAATTCCTGTATGACTTGGGAACAACTCTTAACCTTTTGTGCCTCAGTTTCTTGATTGGTTCACAACAAACTGTGAAAAGTTCTTAAAGACATGGAAATACCAGACTACCTTACCTGCCTCCTGAGAAATCTGTATGCAGGTCAAGAAGCAACAGTTAGAACCCAACATGGAACAATGGACTGGGTCCAAATGGGGAAAGGAGTACATCAAGGCTGTATATTGTCACCCTACTTATTTAACTTATATGCAGAGTATATCATGTGAAATGCCAGGCTGAATGAAGCACAAGCTGGAATCAAGATTGCCAGGAGAAATATCAATAACATCTGATATGCAGATGACACCACCCTTATGGCAGAAAGTGAAGAAGAATTAAAGAGCCTTTTGATGAATGTCAAAGAGGAGAGTGAAAAAGTTGACTTAAAACTCAACATTCAAAAAACGAAGATCATGACATCTGGTCCCATCACTTAATGGCAAATAGATGGGGAAACAATGGAAACAGTGAGAGACTATATTATTTGGGGCTACAAAATCACTGCAGATGGTGACTGTAACCATGAAATTAAAAGATGCTTACTCCTTGAAAGAAAAGCTATGACAAACCTATAAAGCATATTTAAAAACAGACGTTACTTTGCCAACAAAGGTCTATCTAGTCAAAACTATGGTTTTTCCAATAGTCATGTATGGATGTGAGAGTTGGACTATAAAGAAAGTTGAGCACCGAAGAATTGATGCTTTTGAATTGTGGTGTTGGAGAAGACTCTTGAGAGTTCCTTGGACTGCAAGGAGATCAAACCAGTCCATCCTAAAGGAAATCAGTCCTGAATATTAATTGGAAGGACTGATGCTAAAGCTGACACTCCAATACTTAGGCCACTTGATGCAAAGAGCTGACTCATTTGAAAAGACCCTGATGCTGGGAAAGATTGAAAGCAGGAGAAGGGGACAACAGAGGATGAGATGGTTGGATGGCATCACCAACTCAATGGATATGAGTTTGAGCAAGCTCTGAGACTTGGTTATAGACAGGAAAGCCTGGCATGCTGCAGTCCATGGGGTTGCAAAGAGTCGAACACAACTGAGTGACTGAACTGAGCTGAACTTCTTCATTGGTATAAAAGAGGTATGTACCTCCCAGGATTGTTATAAGGATTCATGAACTCAGAAATCTCTTAGCCATAACCCTGGCACCTGGTAAAGGCTCATAAAACAGTGCCTACTATCATAAAACTTAGTACATTCTTGTAGAATTGAATTAGGAACCCCCTCCACTCTTCCACACCAGGACTGAATATGTGTGTTTTGTGGAGGCTGAAATCTGCTAGGAGAGAAAGGCACAGTGGGAAGCTAAGGAGCCCAGCCCACACTGAGTTGCTTCTCAGCCTCTGCATTCACCCCCAGGGGCTAAGAAAGATCGTGTTCCAACACGAGCAGCACCAGCATCAGGGCTCCACACACTGAAAACAGGAAGTATAAACCCCACTGGCAAGTTGAGCAATGCACTGCTAACAATCTTCAGACCATTTCCCAGCCACCTGACTGACCCCCAGCCAGCTGCTGTCTCTTCCCTGTCACAGACTTTACTCGGGGTTAGCAAGGATCAGCCACTTCTCCAGCAACCAGTTTTGTGGCTCCAGATATGACCCTGACACTCACTTTAGGGAATACCTTCTTCTAGTGTCCCCATGTTCTGGACCTTGTGCTAAAGATCCTTCCCCAAGGATCTGGTTTAATCCTTGTAACTATCCTGTTGATGGGGGAAGGTGTCATCCTTAGCCCCATATAACAGTAGAGAAAACGAAGGCACAGAGAGATTGGGTGACTTGCCCAAGGCAGTGTGGCTGGTAAGTTGTGGAGCCAGGCTTCTGACCCAGGCAGCTGGCTCCAGAGCACACAGGCCCAGCACTGTGACATATGACTTCTCAGCAGGGCCCCACCTGAGGGAAGGTTAGCAGCCCTCTTTTCAAGCTCCCTACTTCAGGGATGCTGCCTTTGGGGAGGCTAGGTGCATCAGAATTTCAACCCTGGCCTAGATTATAATTCTTCTCTCTTAAAAGACTCCCAGGCCAAGTGACCAGATCACATTCAACCACCAGTTGCAAAATAACACTTCACCCTTCTCAAGTGAACCTCAGCCTTTTTGGTTGAAACCTGATTTCACTGAAGTGGTTTTTGCTTTCACCAGAACCCCACCTTCTGAAATAGTCTGTGGTCCATTGCATTATCAGGGCCTGACTTGATTTCCACTCATGCTCTGCCTTTCCCAAGCCAACCTCCCACAACAACCACACCCCTGCTTCCACCCTCACCCCAACTTGCCCACCTTCTTCCCCAGCTGCAGACACTTGAGCCTGCCCTTTGAATCACAGTGAGAGGAGTTTGCTGAGCTGTAGTTTAAATAATAGTATTATTGGGATATACTAATTCATATGCCATACAATTCACCCATTTAAAGTGTACAACTCAATGCTTTTTAGTATATTCACAGAGTTGTACAAATATCATCATCATCAATTTTAGAACATGTTCATTACCTCAAAAAGAAACCCCATACCAGGGAAGAGGGATAAATTAAGAACCTGGGATTAACATACACACTCTACTATATATGAAAAATAACCAACAGGGACCTACTGTATAGCACAGGGAGTTCTACTCGGTGTTCTGTGATAACCTATATGAGAAAAGATCCTGAAAAAGAATGAATATATGTACAACTGAAACTAACACAACATCACAAATCAACTATAATAAAAAAAAAAGAAATCCCATACCCGTTAGCAATCATTCCCTTTTTCTTCCCAATTCCCTCAGCTGCTAATCTACTTTCTGTTTCTATGAGTTTGCCTACTCTGGACATTTCATAATAATGGTTTGCCATCTCAACCTCCTCCAGTTGGCCCTGAATATTGGGCTCCCTAAGACCAGACCCAAGACCAGTTCCTCTTCCCACCCTGAACTTTCTCCCACACAGTCTTATTCACACTCATGTGTAAATTACCATCAATCAACAGTTGACTTACAGATGCTTATCTCCAGCCAGACATCTCCTCTGAGCTACAAACCCTTAGTTTTCATTGTCTACTTGACACTCCTTTTGGTTTTCACATACAGCGCACTTCAAACTCAACCTGTCCCAAATCAGCCCTGTCTTCAGGCCCCAACCTGATCGACTTCTATTACTCTCTGTCTCAGGTGATGGCACCACCTCTATTCACATCCAGAAAGCTAAGAGTCACCTCAATGCATCTCTCCTTTCACCCTCTTCATCCCATCCATCTCCAAATTCTGGCATTTTGTCTCACAGCGCTTGAGGTCATCCATGTCTCTCCACTTTCACTACCACCATTACTTGGGCCCCTGCCACCGTCCACTCTTGCTTAGACCACCACAATAACTTCCCACATGGCCTCCCCAGGTTGGGAAGCTATTGACTTCTAGCTTTGACTCTAGAGTCAATTTTTTTTTTTTTTCTAGAGTCAATTTGACTCATTGACTCTATCACTTCTTTCACTCACTCCACACTCCCACCACTACCACACTATTGCACAACTGCACTCATCTCACACGCTAGCAAAGTAATGCTCAAAATTCTCTAAGCGAGGCTTCAACAGTACACGAACCATGAACTTACAGATGTTCAAGCTGAATTTAGAAAAGGCAGAGGAACCAGAGATCAAAGTGCCAACATCCATTGGATCATTGAAAAAGCAAGAGAATTCCAGAAAAACATCTACTTCTGCATCATTGACTATGCTAAAAGCTTTGACTGTGTAGATCACAATAAACTGTGGAAAATTCTTAAAGAGATGGGAATACCAGACCACCTTACCTGCCTCCTGAGAAATCTGTATGCAGGTCAAGAAGCAACAGTTAGAACCTGACATGGAACAATGGACTGGGTCCAAATTGGAAAAGGAGTACGTCAAGGCTGTATATTGTCACCTTTCTTATTTAACTTATGTGCAGAGTACATGATGTGAAATGCCTGGCTGGATGAAGCACAAGCTGGAATCAAGACTGCCAGGAAAAATATCAATAACATCCAATATGCAGAGGACACCGCCCTTATGGCAGAAAGCGAAGAAGAACTAAAGAGCTTTTTAATGAACATGAAAGAGGAGAGTGAAAAAGCTGACTTAAAACTCAGCATTCAAAAAATGAAGATCATGGCATCTGGTCCCATCACTTCACGGTAAATAGATGGGGAAACAATGGAAACTGTGGCAGACTTTATTTTCTTGGGCTACAAAATCACTGTAGATGGTGACTGTAGCCATGGAATTAAAAGATGCTTGTTCCCTGCAAGAAAAGCTATGACCAACCTGCTGCTGCTAAGTCGTTTCAGTCGTGTCCGACTCTGTGCGACCCCATAGATGGCAGCCCACCAGGCTCCCCCATCCCTGGGATTCTCCAGGCAAGAACACTGGAGTGGGTTGCCATTTCCTTCTCCAATGACCAACCTAGATAACATATTAAAAAGCAGAAACATTACTTTACCAACAAAGGTCCATCTAGTCAAAGCTATGGTTTTTCCATTAGTCATTTATGGATGTGAGAGTTGTACCATAAAGAAAGCTGAGTGACGAAGAATCGATGCTTTTGAATTGTGTTGCTGGGAAAGATTTTTGAAAGTCCCTTGGACTGCAAGGAGATCAAACCAGTAAATCCTAAAGGAAATCAGTCCTGAATATTCATTGGAAGGATTGATGCTGAAGCTCAGGCTCCAGTACTTTGGCCACCTGATGTGAACAGCTGACTTATTTGAAAAGACCCTGATGCTGGGAAAGATTGAAGGCAGGAGGAGAAGGGGACGACAGAGGATGAGATGGTTGGATGGCATCACCTACTCGATGGACATGAGTTCGAGCAAGCCCTGGGAGTTGGTGATGGACAGGGAAGCCTGACATGTTGCAGTCCACGGGATCGCAAAGAGTCAGACACGACTGAGCCGAACTGAACACCCTCACCAATCCATTCTGCTCATTGGAAGTAAGAAATCTTTTGAAAATGCAAATGTGCTTAATAGCTCCCATAACTGCTGCTGTCTAGCTTGGACACGGTCCAGCCTCTACCTCTTCTCCAGCTCTGCCTGACACCAACCTCTTCCAGGCTTGCCTTACTCAGCCATTCTCTTACTCATCAGTTCCTCTCTCACCACAGGGCCCTTGTTCATCATGATCCTTCTGGCTGGGACTTTTTTCGACTGGTTAAGTTCTTTCTATGCTTCAGAGATCACTTTGCCAAGGAAGTTTTTCCTGGGTTGCTTCTATCTATAGATGATCCCAGGGCTTTCCTGGTGGCTCAGACTGTAAAGAATTCTCCTGCAAAGCAGGAGACATGAATTTGATCCTTGGGTCAGGAAGCTCCTCTGGAGGAGTAAATGGCAACCCACTCCAGTATTTTTGCCTGAAGAACTCCATGGACAGAGGAGCCTGGCAAGCTACAGTCCAAGGGGGTCACAAAGATTCGGACATGACTAAGTGGCTAACACACACACACAGGTGATCCCATTATTTTGTCTACAATCTCATTACACTATGCATCACCTCTCTGATGCACTTGTCACTGTTGCAATTTTACTTTTGCTGTATCGTATCTGATCAACGTTTGCTTTTCCCTACCAAGTTGGAACCTCCATGAGGGACAGTATGTTTTGATCACCACTATATCCCCAGCACTAAGCATGATGTCTAGAATATGGCAGACATTTAACAAATGTTTACTGAACGAATGCATTCTGATGCGTTTCTTTCCATTTTTTTTCCTCTGCTTCTTTTTTACAGAGTTATGTTCACATTCTATACATAATTTTGTATCTTGTCCTTTGCCTTTTTCATATTTTATCATAAGACACTTACTGTGGTATAACAAATTTCTCCAAGTCTATTATGTACAATGTAGTTAATAATAACACTAATCCAACCTACCTTTCTGGATTGAGGCATCACAAATAAGGTATGTGAAAGTTATCTGTAATCTATATGTACATATGAGACAGTACTATTTTCATTTAAAAGGAAATGGAGATAAAATTTCTCTCTGGTGCCCTCCCCACCCTTACCCTTATACCTCTTTACCTTGGGCATTTTTTTGTTTTTCGGTGCCCTTGTTCTGCCTGACCACATAGTTAAGGTTTAAAATAACTCATTAACTTTAACATGCTACCAGCCCAAAGAGTTTAGAAGGTTTTCTAAAAGAAGGGCATTCTGGCTAAGTTGATGAGGGTTGGGGGCTAGGAGAGGACTCAAGATACTTGCTGATTTATTCTTCACTCATTCATTTAACAAATGTCTGTCAAGGGCTGGTCATGGGCCTGGCACTATGCTATGTCCTGAGTGTAGAGATGAAAGCCCTAGTTGTGGCCTCAGTGGGCTAGAAGTCAAGTAAGGAGCAGACATGCAAATAACAGAGCACAGTGAGAGCACAGCTATACGACAATGTAAGAGATGGGCATGGAGGGCTGAAGCCGAATCTTGAAGGGCAAATATGGAAGGGACAAAAGACAATCTGAGTAGAGGAACCAGTACATGGAAGGTAAAGAGGAAGGAGAACACATGGGGCACTCAAGGAACTGGATTCAACTGGATGGGCTATAGGGCCAATGCTGGAGAGACAATTTGGGTGGAGGGATTGGCGAGAGCTGAAATCTGAGGGCCTAAAGGACTCTGCCAGCCTCGTGAAGGACTTTGGACTTCATTGTAATGAAGAGTCATTAGAAAGTTTGCTGCATGTGGTAGCAGTGTGAAAGACTGAGTAAAAGATTCTTTGGCCTAGATGAGACTATGGAAAGAGAAAACCAGCTTAGAGACTAGTACAATCAGCTAGGTAGAAGCTGAAGAGTGTTTGAACCAGGGCAATGGCAGTGGTGTGGGAGTGGAGGGTATAGATATGGGAGATTTGGGGGTGGGGGGGACAGGGTAGACTTGGAATCTGGCTAAGGTGAAAGGAGGAGAAGGATGTATCATTTAATTTAGCCTCCTGCCCTTGGATAAGTAAGATATCGCATAATTTTACAGGTGAGAAACTGAGGTTTCACTGTAAGTGATTTCCCTAAAGCCATATCTAGTAAGTAGGGCTTCCCTGGTGGTTCAGATGGTAAAGAATCTGCCTGCAATGCAGGAGACCTGGGTTCGATCCCTGGGTTGGGAAGATCCCCTAAGAAGGGAATGGCTATCCACTCCAGTATTCTTGCCTGGAGGATTTCATGGACTGAGGAACCTGGTGGGCTATAGCCAACGGGGTTGCAAAGAGTTGGGCACAACTGAGTGACTAACATTTTCACTACTTCACTTTCACATCTAATAGGTAGTTGACCAGACTTGAGTTACTACCGGTGCAATTTTGGGGCTCAGCATCTACAGGGCAAGCTAGACCTGCTGATGAGCTCTGTGACTGTCCACACAATCAGAAAAATTCTCATCATCATAACCGCAAGCGGCACCCAAACGTGTGGGGGTTGACACTTGTTCCCTAAACTTCCCAGGTCTGTCCAACCCTGTGACTGTGGTTCTGAAACGGAACTTCTCTAAAACCTCACAGTCCTGTGATGCATTGTCAGTGAACTGGTGGATGGGTTGTGGTATTTATAAGGGGATTAGCAGATGCTGGATCTAGCTGTTTGCCTTCCGGCTTCCCAAAGCTGAGGCATGACTTCTGGTGTTTGAGAGGACCATACGCACTTGGCACATAACCAAGTTCTGTGCTCAGGGTGTAAAAATGAAGTGGATTTTGTAAGAACTCGGATTGATAGCGTTTTCAGCCCAATCCCTCCATCCCCCTTTTCTGTGACCTGCCAATTGCCTTTACTTTCTCACTCCCTGTTAATATAAAGGAAAGGAAGTGACTTTCTTCTGTCCCTTGGCTCTTTGCATCTTTGCTCTGTAGTCTCTTTAGCTCTCTCTCCAGAGCTGATGTCAACACCATGGGTGAACAGGACTCTAGCTCCAACTTGACTCTCCCCCTAACTAGCTTGAGTGTTACCCACTCCAGTACTCTTGCCTGGAAAATCCCATGGACGGAGGAGCCTGGTGGGCTGCAGTCCATGGAGTCACTAAGAGTCGGACACGACTAGGAGACTTCAATTTCACTTTTCACTTTCAAGCATTGAAGAAGGAAATGGCAACCCACTCCAGTGTTCTTGCCTGGAGAATTCCAGGGACGGGGGGAACCTGGTGGGCTGCCGTCTGTGGGGTCGCACAGAGTCGGACACAACTGAAGCGACTTGGCAGCAGCAGCAGCTTGAGTATAAGTGTCAACCCCTACATCAGATTTTCTCTTACTTCTCACTACTCCTGTGGGCTTCCCTGGTGGCTCAGATGGTAAAGAATCTGCCTGCAATGTGGGAGACCCGGGGTCCATCCTCAGGTCAGGAAGATCCCGACTGCCCGCTCTAGTATTCTTGCCTAGAGAATTCCACGGACAGAGGAGCCTGGCAGGCTATGTCCATAGGGTCGCAAAGGGTCAGCCACGACTAAGCACACACACACACCTGTATATCTCTTACTATGATGAGCTGAGAGGCTCTGCCAGGGAAACTCTAAGCTTCTGAGCCTCAGGGGAGCTGGATGTGTATGTGGAGTTAACAGCTATTGATATGATCACTTTTATTCTCCACTGTAATTTGGCTACCATCCTTGGCCTTGGAGAGTTATTAGAATTCTGCCAGGAGGCCCCAGTGGTGAGTTTACCGGAAGTCCTGCTCTGACAGCCCTCTCTAGCAGCCCCGTCAAGTCAAGACTCCCTCATGCACTTACCTCAACTCTTTCTCTCCCCCTGGCTGGACCCCTTCATGGCTGAGAGAATGAGGATGGAGGATGGATACAGGCAAGGGGTGGGATAAACACTTTTCTTATAACATCCGTCTAAAGCAGTGCTTCTCCAAGTATGGTCCTTCAAATAGCAACTTCAGATGACTTAGCTCTTGTTAGAAGTGTAAAATTATTGGACCCACTCAGACCTACTGAATCAGCAACTCCAGCAATCTATCTTTTAACAAGACCTCCAAATGATTCTGTCACATACTCAAGTTTGAGAACTACCCATCTAAGCCATTTATTCTCAGACTTCAGTACACATCTGAACCACCGAACTTGTTAACAATAGCCTAAACAAAACTGGATTGGTACCTGGGCAACTGTATTTTTAGCAAGCTTCCTGATATTCTTCAAAGATTGAGAATCACTGATCTAAGGAATTCATTTTGTCAGTTAGCTGAATCTTCTGGGGAGGGAGGAGACAGAAGGCTGTAGAAATGTCTCAAAGTTCCAAATGCTACCTGCATCAGAACCTCTAGGGAGCTTGTTAGAGAAGCAGGATCTGAGTATCAGATGTAGTGACCCAAACTCTCTGGCCCTGAAGCCTTAGCAGCCACATTCAGAGTTCTCTAGGTTATTGCTATGCATGTGAATGTTTGACAATTCTAGAACGGTAGGTCGGCAGGCATTCTCAACGATGGATGCACTTTAGAATCACCCGGGGAGCTTTAACAATGACCTGGTATCTGAACCCCACCTCCAGAGAATATGATACAATTTGTCAGATACGGGGCTTCAGTACTTTATACAAGTTGTTCCTCCCACCCCCACCCAAGTGATTTTAATGTATAGTTAGGGTTAAGAACCATCAGGTTCAAGGATGGTGCCAGACTTCCCTAGGGGTCCAGTGGCTAAGCCTCCACACTCCCAGTGCAGGGGGGCCTGGGTTCTATCCCTGGTCTGGGAACTAGATCCACATGCTGTAACTAAGAGTTTGTATGCCACAACTAAGACTCAGTGCGGCCAAATAAACAAATGAATATTTTTTTAAAAGGATGATTCAGATCTGGAAAGAATCAGGAAACAAGAGAAAATGAAGGAGTGCCAACAAAACAATTGGTGGAAGCCTGTGGGGGAGGTTAGTTAGAAATGGAAAGGTGGAAGGGGCCTCAGGTGGGAGGGCGAGCTGCTGCTGCTGCTAAGTCACTTCAGTCGTGTCCAACTCTGTGTGACCCCATAGACAGCAGCCACCAGGCTCCCCCGTCCCTGGGATTCTCCAGGCAAGAACACTGGAGTGGGTTGCCATTTCCTTGTCCAGTGCATGAAAGTGAAAAGTGAAAGTGAAGTCACTCAATCGTGTCTGACTCTTAGCGACCCCATGGACTGCAGCCTACCAGGCTGCTCCATCCATGGGATTTTCTAGGCAAAGTACTGGAGTGGGGTGCCATTGCCTTCTCCAGGGAGGGCGAGCAGGTTGGCTCAAATGGTGTGGAACTCAGTGTAGGAAAAAGGTTATTGTATTAATTTTCTACTGTTGCTGTAACAAACTACCACACATTTAGTGGCTTACAATAACATAAAGGTGTTATTTTAAAATTCTAGAGATCAGAAATCCAAATAGGTTAGTAGGGCTGCATTCCTGCTGCATTTATTCTGCTCTAGGGGAGCATAATCCATTTCCATGCCTTTTCTAGCTTCTAGAGGCCCCCCACATTCCTTGATATCACTCTGACCTTTGCTCTGGCATCATATCTCCTTCTCTCACTCTGACTCTCCCATTTCCCTCTTATAAGGAGAGCCCCTTATGCATTGTGATTACATGGGTCCTACCCAGATAATCTAGAATAATCTCCCCATGTCAAGGTCTTTAACTTAATCACATCTACCAAGTCCCTTTTGTCATGTAAACTAATGTAGTGATAGATTACAGGGGTTAAGATGTGATCATTGTTTGGCCTGCTACAGTCTGCCCTCTTGCCCCCAATGACTCACAATCATCACATATACAAAATACACTCACCCTCATTCCAGTATCCTCCCAAATCTCAATGCACTAGAGCACCAACTCAAAGTCTAAAATCTTATCACCCCCAAAGCCCCAAATTTCATCATCTAAATATTCTTAAATATGGTATCGAAGAGGAAAGTTAAAATTTTACATAATCTCCTCCTTCTGCCTCTGTAACTCAGCTTGCCCCTTGCAAAGTCTAGATCATGTAGGTCACGTAGTCTCAGAAAATGGGGACTTGCAATACTAGGAACTGGAGTTCATCTCACGCACCCTTGTCCTGCTCTTTGCAATTGCCCAGCCCCTGCAAACCTGCTTAATCAAGCCTGTCCAGGCCAGGCATCCCCCTCCCCATCTTGACTGCTGTTCCCACTCGCGTGAAGCCCCTTAGTTTAAACCAGCCTATTAACAGCTAGTGTTGCCCACTATAGCCTGTCTATAAAAACTCTGTAATCCCTTTGTTCGGGGCTCAGAGCTTGGAGTGTTAACTCCCTTGGGCCCACTGGTGTAATAAACCTGAGTTCTCCAACTCTCCGAGTGTGGTGCTTGGTATCTCAAGTACTGGTTTCTGCAACATTTCTGGAGGCCCCAGCAAGATTCCAACCACGCCAGCCCCTTGAGCTGCTGGACTGGTGGCTTGGTAGGGCTGGAGTGAAGGAACCACGAGACTAATGAGGAGGCATGCCACCTGATGGTATTCTGGGTTCTCTTTCCAACCGGTGTTCCTACTCTCCGGATGACTGAGCACCAACTGAACTCACTGGAGGAACAGACCAACTCACCAAGAATGGCCACAGGATAAGGTGAGGCCCAGGGGATGGTCCCCAGGCAGGAACCTACCCCAACTGGTAGAAGAGGAGACTGGTTACCTCCTTGGGCTCCCAGGAAGGGAGCATCAGATAGAGACCTAGGGACTTGGGAGGAAGGGAGGCATCGTGAATGATAACCTCCTTGGAGCTCCCAGGAAGGGAGCAACAGTTAAGGAAACCTGGGGACTCAGGAGAAGGGAGGCATTGAGATAGCCTCTGAATGATTGTGAGTGCGTGATTGCTGATTGAACGAAGTGAGAGAAATTTTTCTTTTTGGAAACTGCAAAATCAATTATTTTTGCACACGCAACTAAAAACAACTAGCTTGTTATAAGGGGCTTTCCTTGTAGCTCACTCAGTAAAGAATCTGCCTGCAGTGCAGGAGACCTGGGTTCAGTCCCTGGGTTGGGAAGATCCCCTGGAGAAGGAAATGGCAACCAACTCCAGGGGTTGCCTGGAAAATCTCATGGACAGAGGAGCCTGGTTGGCTGCAGTCCATGGGGTTGCAAAGAGTCGGGCACGACTGAGTGACTAACACTTACTCACTTAGCGTGTTATAAGGCCTTCCCAGGGAAAAGCTTGAAGTTAACCCTTTCCATGTCCTTGAAATACACAGCCAGCTTTGCCAGAGACCTCAGCCTTGGGCAAATTAAGACTTCAAGCAAAGAGAAAAAAAATATCAAAGAGATATTTTAAATTTCAAACAAAACTATAAGATCTCTGTCAGTCTGTCTGTCTGGATTTATGTATGTCTCAGTGTATGTCTTTTTTTCCGATAATATTGTTGAAGTTGTAAATGAGTTCTAATGGGCCTAAAGAAAAGTAAGCGCTTACAAATCAAATAATTCTAAATACAAGAAAAATTAACTAAATAAATTTCAGATTCATTTGAATCCAGGAAATGGGAAATATTCAATATTAAATATCTAGTATTCATGTTTGCTTGCTAATCTAATAAGAAAGTAGGATGTATATTTTAATAAAAAATATAAAAAAATAAAATTACATTTTATAAAGGGAAAAGAAAGTACATCTGACTTCCAGGTGGCTGTTACAGAAAGTGATTAAAAGGTTTGTGGAAGGTGGACCCTGAAAAAAAGTTTTGTGCATGGTTGTTACTGCTGCTGCTGCTAAGTTGCTTCAGTCGTGTCCGACTCTGTGCGACCCCATAGACGGCAGCATGGTTAGGACTAACTAATTTAAAATCAATTTAATTAAGTTTACCTAAATGAGTTTAAAGCAAGCTAGCGCAAAAACTTGAATTCGGCCTTTCTCTCTGTTAAGAGGACATACTTTCTTCAAATGTTGAACTGCTTTTAAATAATAGATTTAAGTTTCTTTACCTCTTAATTGATCTGTTCTATATTTACCTTTGAAATCTTTTTAACTTTGGCTAAGTAAATAGTTATTATTTCATAGTAACTTATATCATCCTTCTTGACTGAGTGGTATAAACCCTTTTGATATTTATTAACAAAACCTCCTAAATAACTTGACTTCTAACTAACTTTGGGGTGCTTCAGAGGGCCCCTGAGACATCCCAAAGAGCTAATAAGCTACCTGGGTTCATTGGACATGTTAAATCACATGGGAAGTACTGTTAAAGGGGTGAAAAATCTTCTCAGGTACACTGTATGGTTGATATTACTAATAAAGATACTCTAAAATTATGTGAAATTCATATGGATCTGATATGCCCTGATAAAATATGGTCAATAATAGTTCTAGTTATCATATTAAAGTGTTATGACCAGGTTTCTTTGTCAATTGCAATAGAATCAGATTTTAAACATGCCTTTTATGGTTTTACGCTCATGCCTTTAGAAGAATACTGCCAGTTCTTCAAGATTCATGGAAAAGACTTTCTAAGACTAAACAGATAAACAAATTTTGTTATTAACAGTAAGCTGGAACCAGTCTGGAATTTGGTCTTCTCTCTGTTTAGAGGACAAAGATTTCTTAAAATCCAGCTTTCAATAACAGATTATAAATTTCTTTGCCTTTAAATGATTTATATTTGTTTGTAAAATCTTTTTGTTACTTTGGTAAAGTAAATAAACATTATTTAAGATTATGGTACATGTAGACAAAGCTCATTCTGCTTCTACAAAAAATAACCCCTCATGGTTAGACTTTGGCTATCTTGATGTCCTTAAAATATGGCAATAGTCTGCTCTTAAATCAAGAAGTTAAAAATAAATAAACAACAGCTAAAAATCAAAGAGCCAGGGCTATGGGAAATCCAAGATGGCTGCTTGGCTTTTCCGGGCTTCCTGACAGACCTCATTTTTATTTGATGGGTTAAAGCCTTACCTGGCTACAGTGTTAATGCCCTCACAATGAGTTCTCCAAAAAAAGAAAAAATTATGTTTCACTAAATATTAAGTTCTAGTTTTGTTAATTAAGGTCTGTGCTTACTAAAAAGCAAGAGAGTTCCAGAAAAACATCTATTTCTGCTTTATTGACTATGCCAAAGCCTCTGACTGTATGGATCACAACAAATTGGAAAATTCTGAAAGAAATGGGAATACCAGACCACCTGACCTGCCTCTTGAGAAATCTGTATGCAGGTCAGGAAGCAACAGTTAGAACTGGGTATGGAACAACAGATTGGTTCCAAATAGGAACCAAATAGGAGTACGTCAAGGATGTATATTGTCCCCCTGCTTATTTAACTTATATGCAGAGTACATCATGAGAAACGCTGGGCTGGAGGAAGCACAAGCTGGAATCAAGATTGCTGGGAGAAATATCAATAACTTCAGATATGCAGATGACACCACCCTTATGGCAGAAAGTAAAGAAGAACTAAAGAGCCTCTTGATGAAAGTGAAAGAGGAGAGTGAAACAGTTGGATTAAAGCTCAACATTCAGAAAACTAAGATCATAGCATCTGGTCCCATCACTTCATGGGAAATAGATGGGGAAACAGTGGAAACAATAGCTGACTTTATTTTTGGCGGCTCCAAAATCACTGCAGATGGTAATTGCAGCCATGAAATTAAAAGACGCTTGCTCCTTGGAAGGAAAGTTATGACCAACCTAGATAGCATATTAAAAAGCAGAGACATTACTTTGTCAACAAAGGTCCATCTAGTCAAGGCTATGGCTTTTCCAGTAGTCATGTATGGATGTTAAGAGTTGGACTATAAAGAAAGCTGAATGCAGAAGAATTGATGCTTTTGAACTGTGGTATTGGAGAAGACTCTTGAGAGTCTCTTGGACTGCAAGGAGATCCAACCAGTCCATCCTAAAGGAGATCAGTCCTGGGTGTTCATTGGAAGGACTGATGTTGAAGCTGAAACTCCAATATTTTGGCCACTTGATGCAAAGAGCTGACTCATTTGAAAAAAAACCCTGATGTTGGGAAAGATTGAGGGCAGGAGGAGAAGGGGATCAAGAGGATGAGATGGTTAGATGGCAGCACCGATGCAATGGACATGAGTTTCAGTAAATTCCAGGAGTTGGTGACGGACAGGGAAGCGTGGAGTCCTGCGGTTCATGGGGTCACAAAGAGTCGGACATGACTGAGCTGAATTGAACTGAACTGAACTAGACTGTGCTTATTAAGGCTCACTTCTGAGATAAATCCTTGTTATGTTATGTTGCTAAAAGGTTTAATTAAGTTATTAAAAAAAACCACTCTAAGATTGTTTCCAAAGCTTATCTCAGTAACCAGTCTTTGGATAAAGGTCAGATGTTCCATGATGTACAACCAGGAGATTAACACTTGGTTATAATCATTTAACTGAGGCAGGTGACCTGGGGTATACTGGGATACACCCAGTGAAACTTCTTGACTTAAATTTTTGCTTGTGACCTTACTAATAACTGCTAGCTATATGTCTGGACCTGGTTCTCCTGGCTAGCCCCTCAGCAGCTTTCCTACTTCTATTAATCTTTGGGCCAAATATCTTTAACTTTCTTGTTAAGTTTGTTTCTCTAAGTAGTAGTACGACAAGAATATCCCCCGGCCAACGCCCAGCAATGCTAGAATAAGCTGCCTTATTCTGTGAATTCTCATTGCCCTCATACCCCGAGGTCCTCATGCTGTTCTCCCTTTGAGATCTTATACAGGAGACCACCCCCAGTGATAAAAAACTCAAGGGAGACCACGAACAACTAGCTGACCTGTAGATATCCCAACACCTCCAGGCCCTGGGGAGTCTTCCGCCATATCACCCGAGAAACCTGAGAAAGGACACCCATTCCACTGGGCAATTGGGTTCATCCCTATCAGCCAGGAGATGAGGTATGGGTTAAAGACTGGAAAAAGGAACCACTTCAGCCAGTTTGGACAGGTCATCATGCAATCTTCCTGGCAATCCCTACTGCTGTTAAAATTATAGGTATCACCCCTTGGATCCACCACACCACAGTCAAGAAGGCAGCAGCTTCCTATAATGAGGACACCTGGAAAGCAGTTTTGGATCCCCAAAACCCCCTCAAGGTCTGCTTCCAAAAACAATGGCCCTCACCCGTGAAGGACGCTGAGCCCTGCTCTAGTCACTCTGGAAGCTGACTAGTCCATGCCCTGCAGAAGCTTGAGGATTCTTCAGCCTTGCTCCAGCCACACTCTGGCAGCTGGCTGGTCAACGCGTGGTGGAGGCTGGAGGATCCAGCTATCAAAATATCAATGGATTTTCACTGTCAACCCTGGACTCTATCCCTGATTGCTATTATTTTTGTGCTCTTCGCTACAGGACTAACTTCAGTCGCACGCCAGGACTGGGATTTGGGTCAGAAGCTGTGGTTAACTGTCTGTTATCTCACTGTAGTGGGAAGGCTCATTCTTATTAGATGTCTCTTATGATCGATCCTCCCTACTAACTAAACTGCTCCACAGTATAGCTGAACCCCCTTCCTGAGAGCCTCAGTTGCTATAGCCGTGACAACTCAAAGATGGGGAGAAAACCTTTTGCTGGTGTTCAGTTATCTGTTATGTGCAGGCGGCTTTGCAGCCTTTTGGTGTCCCTTGCTGTGACAGATGGTGCCGCCACCATCAAGGTTTTTTCTTTGTTTGTGGGACAGATGCTTACTTATGTCTACCTGTCAATTAGATGAGTATCTGCACCTTAGCTTTCCTCACTCCCCAGATGAATATTGTCCCTAACAACGAGACTCTCACAGTACCTTTGGCAGCACATACATGGTCAAAAAAGAGCCATCCAGCTTATACCCCTACTAGTTGGTCTGGGAATCATGGCTGGGATAGATATGGGAATAGGAGGAATTGCTTCATCAACCACCTTTTACCATACACTATCCAAACACTTCACAGACGACATTGAGAGATTGGCCAAATGTTTAGTGGCCTTATAGGACCAACTAGACTCCCTGGATGAAGTTGTTTTACAAAATAGGAGAGGGCTAGACCTACTGACAGCTGAAAAGGGAGGACTCAGCCTCTTCTTGAATGAAGAATGCTGCTTTTATGTAAAACAATAAAAAATAGTCAAGGACATGGCCCAACAGCTATGGGAACAAATAATAAAGAGAGCTGCTGCTGCTGCTAAGTCGCTTTAGTTGTGTCCGACTCTGTGCTACCCCATAGACAGTAGCCCACCAGGCTCCTCTCTCCCTGGGATTCTCCAGGCAAGAATACTAGAGTGGGTTGCCATTTCCTTCTCCAAAAAGGAGAGAGAAGCTAATTCCTGGGGTAATTGGAACAATATCTGGAGCTGGGAATCGTGATTTTTCCATTTAACAGGTCCTCTCTTCATGCTCTTTGTGATGCTCTTGTTTGGCCCTTGTATTCTCAATGCAATTACTCAGTTCATAACCTCTAGGATTGAATCCATAAAGTTACAAATGGTAATAGTTCAAAACAGCCCCCTAAACGATGGGGAGCTCTGAATGTACTACTAGAAACATGAGATGATGCTTTCTACAATGAGTGATAGAAGCATCAAAAGGGAGGAATGAAGAGGAAAAGTTAAAATTTTACATAAACTCCTTCTCCTTCTGCCTCTGTAACTCAGCTTGCCCCTTGCAAAGTCTAAATCATGTAGTCTCAGAAAGTGGGGACTTGCAATACTAGGAAATGGAGTTTATCTCACTCACCCTTGTCCTGCTCTTTGCAATTGCTCGGCCCCTGCAAACCTGCTTAATCATGCCTGTCCAAGCCAGGCATGCCCCTCCCCATCTTGACTGCTATTCCCACGTGCTCGAAACCCCTTAGTTTAAATCAGCCTATTAACAGCTGGTGTTGCCCATTACAGTCTGTCTATAAAAACTCTGTAATCCCTTTGTTTGGGGCTCAGAGCTTGGAGTGTTAACTCCTCTGGGCCCGCTGGCGTAATAAACCTGAGTTCTCCAACTCTCCGAGTGTGGTGCTTGGTTTCTGGAATACTGGTTTCTGCAACAGTATGAGTGAGGCACTGAATATAATCAATTCTAAGGCCCATTTTCTCTCTATCTGTGAGCCACTGAAACTCAAGAAACAAGTTATCTGCTGCTAGGAATAGGTATAGGATAATAGTTATAGATATTCTCTTTCAAAAGGGGAGAAAATGGAAGGAAAAAAGAAGTCACTGGTTCCAAGAAATTTCAAAATATTGCTAGACAAACTCCCTTTAAGTTTCAAGGCCTGGGAATAAGCGTCTGTGGCTAAAAGCTCTGTCCTCTGGGCTTGCTCCTCCTCTTTCAAAGTCATTCTTCCTTTTACTTGGAGGATAACATATTCCCAGCAAGAAATTTTATCACCCTATTTCCTACCTGTAGAATGTTGGGAGTCTGACAATCTTTAATTTTGTTTTCACTCTGTCACTTTCAGTCCAAACTAGCAGTGTTTCTGCTAGTATAAAATTCTCAAGAGTCTTGTGGATCTTCCACATATATCATAAACATTCTCTCCATTAGATAAGAAGTTCCTCCACAGATTTTTCTAGATGATCCCTTCTATGTTTCTGGATTCTGCTGAGATGGTTGTGGGGATCCAATGAGTAACATGCCCAATCCATTGTAAGAGCACTTTGTATTAATAAATACGCTGACTTTTTGCATTACCGAAAGGTTTCCCAGCCACAACTTTGACTTTCTTTCTAGAGTATTCTCAAGAGGCAGATCAGGTGGTCTGCTATTCCCATCTCTTGAAGAATTTTGCACAGTTTATTGTGATCCACACAAAGGCTTTGGCATAGTCAATAAAGCAGAAATAGATGCTTTTCTGGAACTCTCTTGCTTTTTCCATGATCCAGCAGATGTTGGCAATTTGATCTCTGGTTCCTCTGCCTTTTCTAAAACCAGCTTCAACATCAGGAAGTTCACGGTTCACATATTGCTGAAGCCTGGCTTGGAGAATTTTGAGCATTACTTTATTAGCGTGTGAGAGAGTGGAATTGTGCGGTAGTGTGAGCATTCTTTGGCATTGCCTTTCTTTGGGATTGGAATGAAAACTGACCTTTTCCAGTCCTGTGTCCACTGCTGAGTTTTCCGAATTTGCTGGCATATTGAGTGCAGCACTTTCACAGCATCATCTTTCAGGATTTGGAATAGCTCAACTGGAATTCCATCACCTCCACTAGCTTTGTTCGTAGTGATGCTTTCTAAGGCCCACTTGACTTCACATTCCAGGATGTCTGGCTCTAGGTCAGTGACCACACCATCGTGATTATCTGGGTCATGAAGATCTTTTTTGTACAGTTCTTCTGTTTATTCTTGCCACGTCTTCTTAATATGTTCTGCTTCTGTTAGGTCCATACCATTTCTGTCCTTTATCGAGCCCATCTTTGCATGAGATGTTCCTTTGGTATCTCTGATTTTCTTGAAGAGATACCTAGTCTTTCCCATTCTGTTGTTTTCCTCTATTTCTTTGCATTGATCGCTGAAGAAGGCTTTCTTATCTCTTCTTGCTATTCTTTGGAACTCTGCATTCAGATGTTTATATCTTTCCTTTTCTCCTTTGCTTTTCACTTCTCTTCTTTTCACAGCTATTTGTAAGGCCTCCCCAGACAGCCATTTTGCTTTTTTGCATTTCTTTTCCATGGGGATGGTCTTGATCCCTGTCTCCTGTACAATGTCATGAACCTCATTCCACAGTTCATCAGGCATTCTATCTATCAGATCTAGGCCCTTAAATCTATTTCTCACTTCCATTGTATAATCATAAGGGATTTGATTTAGGTCATACCTGAATGGTCTAGTGGTTTTCCCTACTTTCTTCAATTTCAGTCTGAATTTGGCAATAAGGAGTTCATGGTCTGAGCCACAGTCAGCTCCTGGTCTTGTTTTTGCTGACTGTATAGAGCTTCTCCATCTTTGGCTGCAAAGAATATAATCAATCTGATTTCGGTGTTGACCATCTGGTGATGTCCATGTATAGAGTCTTGTCTTGTGTTGTTGGAAGAGGGTGTTTGCTATGACCAGTGCATTTTCTTGGCAAAACTCTCTTAGTCTTTGCCCTGCTTCATTCCATATTCCAAGGCCAAATTTGCCTGTTACTCCAGGTGTTTCTTGACTTCCTACTTTTGCATTCCAGTCCCCTATAATGAAAAGGACATCTTTTTTGGGTGTTAGTTCTAAAAGGTCTTATAGGTCTTCATAGAACCATTCAACTTCAGCTTCTTCAGTGTTACTGGTTGGGGCATAGACTTGGATTACTGTGATATTGAATGGTTTGCCTTGGAAACGAACAGAGATCATCTGTCGTTTTTGAGATTGCATCCAAGTACTGCATTTCGGACTCTTTTGTTGACCATGATGGCCACTCCATTTCTTCTGAGGGATTCCTGCCCGCAGTAGTAGATATAATGGTCATCTGAGTTAAATTCACCCTTCCAGTCCATTCCAGTTCGCTGTCAACATTCACTCTTGCCATCTCTTGTTTGACCACTTCCAATTTGCCTTGATTCATGGACCTGACATTCCAGGTTCCTATGCAATATTGCTCTTTACAGCATCGGACCTTGCTTCTATCACCAGTCACATCCACAGCTGGGTATTGTTTTTGCTTTGGCTCCATCCCTTCATTCTTTCTGGAGTTATTTCTCCACTGATCTCCAGTAGCATATTGGGCACCTACTGACCTGGGGAGTTTCTCTTTCAGTATCCTATCATTTTGCCTTTTCATGCTGTTCATGGGGTTCTCAAGGCAAGAATACTGAAGTGGTTTGCCATTCCCTTCTCCAGTGGACCACATTCTGTCAGATCTCTCCACCATGACCCACCCATCTTGGGTTGCCCCATGGGCATGGCTTAGTTTCATTGAGTTAGACAAGGCTGTGGTCCTAGTGTGATTAGATTGACTAGTTTTCTGTGAGTATGGTTTCAGTGTGTTTGCCCTCTGATGCCCTCTTGCAACACCTACCGTCTTATACTTGGGTTTCTCTTACCCTGGGCCTGGGGTATCTCTTCACAGCTGCTCCAGCAAAGCGCAGCCATTGCTCCTTACCTTGGACGAGGGGTATCTCCTCACCGCCGCCCTTCCTGACTTTCAACGTGGGATAACTCCTCTAGGCCCTCCTGCGCCTGCGTAGCCACAGCTCCTTGGACGTGGGGTTGGTCCTCCCGGCCACCACCCCTGGCCTCGGGCTTGGTGCGTGGGGTATCTCCACCTGATCTGTCTCTTGAGAAATTTGCATGCAGGTCAGGAAGCAACAGTTAGAACTGGACATGGAACAACAGACCAAATAGGAAAAGGAGTTCATCAAAGCTGTATATTGTCATCCTGTTTATTTAACTTATATGCAGAGTACATCATGAGAAACGCTGGACTGGAAGAAACACAAGCTGGAATCAAGATTGCTGGGAGAAATATCAATAACCTCAGATACGCAGATGACACCACCCTTATGGCAAAAAGTGAAGAGGAACTAAAAAGCCTCTTGATGAAAGTGAAAGTGGAGAGTGAAAAAGTTGGCTTAAAGCTCAACATTCAGAAAACTAAGATCATGGCATCTGGTCCCATCACTTCATGGGAAATAGATAGGGAAACAGTGGAAACAGTGTCAGACTTTATTTTTCTGGGCTCCAAAATCACTGCAGATGGTGATTGCAGCCATGAAATTAAAAGATGCTTACTCCTTGGAAGAAAAGTTATGACCAACCTAGATAGCATATTCAAAAGCAGAGACATTACTTTGCCAACAAAGGTTCGTCTAGTCAAGGCTATGGTTTTTCCTGTGGTCATGTATGGATGTGAGAGTTGGACTGTGAAGAAGGCTGAGCGCCGAAGAGTTGATGCTTTTGAACTGTGGTGTTGGAGAAGACTCTTGAGAGTCCCTTGGACTGCAAGGAGATCCAACCAGTCCATTCTGAAGGAGATCAGCCCTGGGATTTCTTTGGAAGGAATGATGCTAAGGCTGAAACTCCAGTACTTTGGCCACCTCATGCGAAGAGTTGACTCATTGGAAAAGACTCTGATGCTGGGAGGGATTGGGGGCAGGAGGAGAAGGGGACGACAGAGGATGAGATGGCTGGATGGCATCACTGACTCGATGGACGTGAGTCTGAGTGAACTCCGGGAGTTGGTGATGGACAGGGAGGCCTGGCGTGCTGCGATTCATGGGGTTGCAAGGAGTCAGACACGACTGAGCGACTGATCTGATCTGATCTAGAGTATTCTTTCCTGACAGTGAATATGCTAATTTTTTTAACATCTTTTCCAATCTAGATAAGAGAACTACCCAAACACTAAGTCCTGGTTCCTTTTTATTTAGAGTTCTTCCCTCAATTTCCCTCTTTCCTCTCATATTTTATTACAAAGATCAAACATAAACCAGGATGTACCTTCAACACTTTGCTTGAAGTCTTCTAAGCTAAATACTCAAGTTCATTTCTCACAAATTCTGTTTTCCATAAAAGTTTAGGATACAATTCAGCTAAGTTTTCTGTCATTATATAACAAAGGCCCCTCCTCCCCAGTTTCCAATTAAATATTCCTCACTTCCAGGCCCTCACTATACCTTCAATGTCTATATTTTCACCAATATTGTGTTTATGATTTAAATATTATCGAAAACAATATAATTTTTTAAAATCTGCTCTTCACTTCCTTCTTATCCATCACCAGTAGAGTTTTTAACATCCATAGCTCTAGTAACAGGCTATTCAAGACAACTAGACTCTTTAAAAAAAAATTTATTTACTTGACTGCATCAGATCTTCATTGCATCATGGGAGGTTCAGTAGTTGTGGCATGCAGGGTTATTTCCCTTGAGGCATGTGGGATCTTAGTTCCCCAACCAGGGTTTGAACCCATATCCCTAAGTTATAAGGTAGATTCTTAACCATTGGACCACCAGGGAAGTCCCAACCTCGGCTTTTCCTATCCTACCTCTAAAAATGCTTCCTTTCATTGCCTACTGCCCAACTCCAAAGCCTCTTAGTATTTGTTACATCAGTACCCTACTTCTGGTACCAAAATCTACGTTAGTTGCCAATTTTTGCTATAACAAAGACCGCAAACTTAGTACCTTAGAATAATACAAATGTATTATAGTTCTAGAGGTCAAAAGTCCAAAATGAACCAGCAGGACCGAAGGGTCTAGACAGAATATATCTCCTTGTCTTTTCCAGTTTCTAAAGGCTGCCAACGTTCTTTGGCTCATGGTCCCATATCACTCTGACCTCTGCTTCCTTCATTACATCCCTTCCTCTCACTCTGGTCATTGTTTCCCTCTAAGGACCTTTGTGACTGGGTCTACATGGATAATTCAGGAACATCTCCTCATCTCAGTTTAATCATACCTGCAAAGTCTCATTTGCCATGTAAGGTAACATATTCATAAGTCCCAGAGATTAGAACGTTGACCTCTTTGGGAGGTCACAATTAACCTTTTATAGTTAGCACAGCTTAATGGGAGTGCAAACAGTTGCTTCAGGGACAGTGAAAGTCAAGCAGAGGTGAAGGTGCCCAGCTTGGAGTCCAGCCTCTCCCAGGGTTGGGTTGGTCATATCTGGCTGACTGAGATGTTTGGCCAGTCGAACATACTCATTGGTGTTCCTCAGGCCCTAGACTTTCCCCTCAATTCAGAGAGAGGAGAAGGGAAATGACATTTGTTGAGGGCCCACTAAGTGCCTGTTACTCAGATAAGCAAAGGAGCCCTGGATTGTTAATTCTCTACCCTAAGGCCTTGCCCCTGGCCTGGGACTGTGAAGTCCTTCACAGAGCATCAGGGGCTCTTAACATCCATGATCAGGCTTGCGGTGGTCCTTGAAACCCCCAGCGGCTACTCTCCTTCCTGAGCAGGCGGATGTGTCGTGTGGGGCAGAACCTTTCCCTCCCTGGCACCTGTGTGTGACTCAGACCCCCAGGTAAAGCCCAACCCAATGGGAAGTGACTAAGCATTGAACTTTGCTTCCTCTTACTGGGGAGAGAGGAGGAAGCCTGAAGCTGGGCCTGGCCCTCCCCCTCACTCAGATGTCTCAAGATAGTGAGGGAGAGGGTTGAGTTTCGTAGGTGACCACGCCAGGGCAGTCCCCTAGAGCAGCCCATACGTCTGCATTTACCCTGCCCACGCGCATGGCTGTGTGTGTGTGTGTGTGCGCACACACATCAGTGCAGTTCAGGAGATCTGAGGGTGGTGGTCATGCTGGGACCTACCAGATTTTCTCACCTTCTATAGTTTGTTTCCTGCTTTCAGTGAGTCAGTTGTCTTGAGTATGTAAAGTGGGATTTAGGAAATCAGGAGGACTCTGGCTGATTGCCCAAGTTGGAGTCCTGACAGCGTTAAATTACAAAGGCTCTGTTTAAAATGCATCGTTGGACATCTCTGTAGCTGCTATTGTAGTTGTCTCTAGGAAGGGAAAGTGGGTGATTGGGCAACAGGAAAGGGAGCCTTACTCTTCTCTCTTACTCTCCTTTGATAACTTTTAAATTTTGTTCCATTTGCAAGTACTCCCTGTTCAAACAGAAAGAATACTTGATAACCCGAGAAAAAAGAGAATCCTTTTCCATATTAGTGCTAAAATAATTCACAATGTTAGTCATTGACTGGATAAACATTATGGCATCCCTGTTGGATGTCAGGCACTGTACTAGGTTCTGGAGATGCTGCAGAGAGCAACATAGCATCCCTTGTTTCACAGAGATTCCAGCTGGGAGAGCAATTGAGACAGAGAACCAGGCATTGACCATGCAGTGTCAGAAGCGATGGGGAAGCTGCAAAGAAGGTTTCTTTGCCCAGACTTGGGGAGAGGAAGCCTTCTTGGACCTGGTGCTGTCCAAGCTGAAACTCAGAGCACCTAGGAGTTAGCCCGGGGAGAAGAGAGAAAGAGAGGCATAGGGAACAACACAAGTACAAAGACTGTAGGGGCCACAAAAAGAAACTTGATTACATCTATGGAATTGCAAGCACTCGATAGGTCTGGAATGTTGAGTTTGGAGGAGGTGTTGGAGAAATAAAGTTGGAGAGGTAAAGTCAGATCATGATGTGTTTTATAAGTGAGTTTTAAGACGAGTTAGTGGTCACTTAGTAGGCAGGGGTGGAGCACCGAGGGACAGGGGTTAATAATAACCTATAGAAGAGTTGGAATAATGCTCTCTTGTGCCAGGGTACTATAATCTTTTTACGTAAGTTTCTTCATTTAATCCTTGCAACAAGCCTAAGATATTTACTATCATTTTTTCCTCTATTTTATGAGTGAGGAAACTGAGGCTCAGAAAGATTAAATGCAGTGGGAAATATTACAGAGTCACATAGGAAATATAGATGTTTAAGCACACAGCTGTGTGTGTTAGTCGCTTAGTCATGTCTGACTCTTTGCGACCCCATGGACCCCATGGACCCCATGTCACCTATTGTGACAGGCCAGGGCTCCCAGCTTTGGTCCTGCTGACACATGGTACTGGAGCCCAGCATTTTTGGTCAATGCATAATTTTAGTGAATGATAACAAGCAGCAGCCAAGAGAACAGAGACACACCTTATTGCCTGAATCTGATACTCTTACAAGTATTCCTTCCACCTCGGTCAAGAGAGGACATTAAGTGGGTTAGCTGCCTGCTCACTGACTTAACACACTGGCTGGGAGCCCACTCGTCTTTCTACCTGTAAACTTCACACTCTTATAAAGTGGATCTTTATAGGAGGCTTGTAAAAGCTCAGAGGATGAGGCAAAATATTGCCTTCGTTTCCAAGATATTTCATGATGGGTACTTGGTCTCCTGATCCTGCATATCTCTTGGTTTCGATCTTTGTGAGCTAAATTGCTTCAGTTGTGTCCGACTCTGTGCAACCCCACGGACTGTAGCCCACCAGGCTCCTCTGTTCGTGGGATTGTCCAAGCAAGAATATTGGAGTGGGTTGCCATTTCCTACTCCAGGGAATATTCCTCCAGGGAATATTCCAGGGATTGAACCCATGTCTCTTGCGTCTCCTGCATTGGCAGGCGAGTTCTTTACCACTAGCGCCACTTGGGAAGCCCCTTCTGACCTTTAGCTGAACTCTTGACTGTTTCCCTCCTGGTTCTTGTCTGACTCTGTGGTTTGACTCTTGACAGAGGTATCTGTCCTGTTAACTACTGGACTTTCCAGCAGGCCTTATCTCTGTTCCAGGCCTATGTGAATCATCAAAGCCTTGCCTCTGTCTTCCCATTATAATTTTTCATCTTGCCCATAGTTGTAGTACTGAGTGAGGTAAAATCATCCCCAGGGTCTAGGTTCTAGGGCGCTCAGGAAGATCTACCTTTTCCTACATCTGAAAGTCCATTCTTAGAGAGTTAAGTTCTTCTAAACATCCTGTGTATATCAAAGCATCCACACAAAAAATTCTGTATTAATTTATATTAAGTGGAAAAAAGAGTTTGTAGCCAAATAAGTTTAGGGAATGCTGTATAGTCTTAGTTTCTTGTCTAAAACAAGGTTTCTCAGACCCCTTGATATATTATGTTCAGGATAAAGATCCAATAAGGGCATTTATACAGTTCACAATCCTGTACCCCAAACCCTTGGGATGAGATGTATTTGGAATTCCAAATTTTTCAGATTTCAATAGGGTAATGCGGTGAATATATGATTTATCCCATAGCATCCCCAGCAGAGTGGGAGAGGCCATGTAATCACATATTTCTGCAACAAAACATATGGATATTCACACTAAGTAGGTTAAATAAAGAATCTGAAAAGTTACATATCAATTTAGGTCATGTTCTGTCCCTGAGTATGAAAAAACATTTATTTTTCAGGACTTTTTAGACTTCAACATTATGGATAAAAGATTGTGAACCTGTATATGAAGCTCTCCCACTCCAAACATATTTGACCACAGAATCCCTGTTTTCCGGGGGCATCCTGCAGGAACAGGATCCACAGACTCTGGAGGACACTCAAGCTATCGGTCTACATCGCAACCTTCCCAGGGGAGGGGACGCATCGCGGTCTCACTGGCACTCACGTTAGTCATCTTCTCTGGGGACAACTGGATGAGATGGGGATTCTAATAACTGAATGAGGAAGAGATGAAAAGACGAAGCTCCGACCAGACATAGCAGATCTGGTCAGATAGTCATGGTGCTCAACCTTCAGGCCCCGGGTGGAAAAAAAGAGCATGAGGAAGAACAGCACTGTGGAAACACAGGCTCGAGTTTGCCTCTTAGCACTCTTCCATATTTTCCTCATTTCCTTAAAAAACGTCACTTTTTTTCTCTCCCTGTTTGTTTGTTTCTACTGCAAGGAGTTATTGTTCTGAGTGTTGCTGAGGGAGAAAGGCAGGCCCAGGGCTGATGCTGGGTCTTTGGGAAGAAGGCTTCCCGTTGCTCTGGCATCATCTTCCCAGCCCAGAGCTGAGGTGGGGTGGGTGGAGTAGGGTGCACGCCTAAGGCCAGTGTCCCCTGGGTAAGGAGGAGGATGTTGGATTTCTGGAAGATTTCCAGGAAGACTTCCTGCTCTGACAAAAACAACACAAACACAGGAAAATGCTCTGGGGCCTAAGAGGAGGGAATAGTGGACCAGAGTAGAGACTTTGGAATGGGACAGCCAGATACAGAGAAGCCTTCCCCTCCTTAGCCAGCTATGTTCCTCCAGCCAACTGAGAGCATTTCTCCACTGAGGGTGAAGGTTGGGAGCTGGAGGAGGGGGACCAGTAACTCTTGAACCCTCCTCACCTTCCTCTTTTATCTACTCTGCACTTAGTGTAATATTTTGCTATGGCTTGGTCCATGGTGGTTGGAGGTGGAGAGGGGGCAGTGAATCAGAGGGCCATTTAGCTAGGGCCTCACATTTATGAAGGGTCTCAAATACAGACCTTAAATGTGTGGGGTTGCATATCCAATGAGGAGCCTCATTCACCGAGATTAGCAGAAAACATGCATCCCAAACTTGTCCCATTACCAGACCAACCACTGGGCCAGAAAAAGTACAAAAGCTCTTAAAATCTGAATAATGTCTGAATTTAGGTTACAAGTATAGTACTAATGTTAATTTCTTAGTCTTGATGAATGGACCTTTCTTCTTATTGTTGTTCAGTTGCTAAGTCGTGTCCAGCTCTTTGTGACCCCATGAACTACACCACTCCAGGTTTCCCTGTCCTTCACTATCTCCAGGAGTGCTATAAACTATTATTATTTTCATATGGTTTGTCAACTGCACCACTGGCTTCCCTGGTAGCTCAGATGGTAAAGAATCTGCTTGCAATGAGGGAGACCTGGGTTCGATCCCTGGGTTGGGAAGATCCCCTGCAGGAGGTCATGGCAATCCACCCCAGTATTCTTGCCTGGAGAATCTCCACGACAGAGGAGCCTGGTCGAAAAGAGTTGGACATGACTGAGCAACTAAGCACATGCTACATTATATATTCGTGTGTGTGTGTGTGTATGTGTGTCTAGGGTGGGGGGTGGTCATAAGCTTTAATTTGCTAAGTATAAACATTTGAAATAGGTTACAATTTAGTAACTATTTTTTGGCAATTAAAAAACATAACAGGAGCCATAAAAATGGAAGTAGTAAACATTTTAAAATAACAAAATGGAAATAGTCTGGTGCTATCTTCACCTTTGAGCAGGATAAGGGGAGCCCCAGGCAGGAGGCTCAGGGTGCCTTCCCAGCTGTGTGCTGGGATTCAGCTTCTAGAGGACAGGATATTCTGCCAGCTCCTGGGCCCTCCTTTCACGGCTCCTGCCAACTCTGGCTTCATCTGCATCACTCTAGCGGCCTCTGCTGGGCTGGGGGTGAAAGGCGACCGAGGACCGGGTGGCACTCAGAACCCTGGTTGGGAAGTTGGGTGGGATGCTTTGGTGGGCAGTGTGAGGACATTGGTGTCAGAAGGAACTCAAAAAAGATAAGATCTGAAGACTTCGAGGTTGTTTATACCATGCTTTGTTGGAACAGGCTGTTCTGTTAGCGGTGCTGAGGACGGGAGGCAAGTTTAGGTATGAAGGCAAGATGGCTGAGCCCAGGGAGAGAAATGCTCTATTGCTGAGTGGGGATTCATGACTCAGTTTCTCCTCTTCTGAGCCCTGCCTCCATATGGTGACCACAAAGGGCTTGGCCTCTCTGAAAAGGGCCTGGCCTCTCTGAAAAGGGCAGCCATTCTCCTCTCTGCAGCAGGGTTGGGTCATGACCTCTCTGATTCAAAGAGAGAGAACAGGAAGTCCTCCAGAGGCCTCTGGCCACAGCTGAGTTCTCTGATGAAGCTTTTACTAAAGGACCTTGTTTTGAGGGCAAGCAGTAGCCTTACCCCGGAGAAGGCAATGGCGCACCACTCCAGTACTTTTGCCTAGAAAATCCCATGGACGGAGGAGTCTGGTAGGCTGCAGTTCATGGGGTCACTAGAGTCGGACACGACTGAACGACTTCACTTTCACTTTTCACTTTCATGCATTGGAGAAGGAAATGGCAACCCACTCCAGTGTTCTTGCCTGGAGAATCCCAGGGATGGGGGAGCCTGGTTGGCTGCCGTCTATGCGGTCGCACAGAGTCGGACCTGACTGAAGCAACTTAGCAGCAGCAGCAGCAGCAGCAGCAGTAGCCTTACCCAGGCAGTTAATGAAAATCCTTCATCTTAGGCACATGGCATTTATTTCTGTGAGGTAGATGGTAACATTCAGGCCTCCGATCGCTTCTTTGAACCTACTGGTGACCAAGTGAGTCCCAGTGAGTACTGGGAATAAAAATAGCACACGGGAGCCCACAGCTTATTGCAGCTGCCGTGGCTAGTGTCAGAAGCCGGTATTGGGTTATGGAGAAAACAGAGTCTTTTAGGTCTGGCAAAGGCTCACTTCAAACAGACAGAGGTTGTTGTCATCATGAGGAAATCAGTTTCTATCTCGATAGCTTGCTTCTCCCTTTGCTCTGTTTCCCATTTAACAGTGTATATGGAAACTTTATACTGCAGACAAAGCTGCTTAGTTTCATCTGGCCTGAGAACACTTATGTGTGAACTTTGGGCCCTTAAGTTGCTAGTGGTAGCAGCCTCCCCCTCTTTCCTCTTTCTCTTGCTTTGTTTATTATCCAGGGCCGCTGAGGGAGCTTGCCAGGCGATGCTAGCAGTAAAGAACCCACCCTCCAATGCAGGTAGACGTAAGAGACTCAGGTTTGATCCCTGGGTGGAAAAGATCCCCTGGAGGAGGGGATGGCAACCCACTCCAGTATTCCTGCCTAGAGAATTCCATGGACAGAGAAGCCTGGCAGGTTGCAGTCCATAGGGTCACAAAGAGGTGGATACAACTCAGGTGACTTGGCCCACACATGCACAGGTCTGGGGAGAGCTGCTGCAGAGCTAACCCCTCAAGGCCATGGGGAAGTTAAGAGGTTCCTGAAATGACGCCCCTCCTCAACTCACAATGTGCCGAGGTCAGCCTGGGCTGCTCGATGGCACAGGGCCTTATCAGGGTTGTGGATTTCACAGGACGTAGATGATGGTTCAACCACAACAGGGTGGTTGGTTTTTTATCTATGGACAGTAAAGAGGAAGAGCATATCTGGAATAACTGAAAACAAGCCCATTTCTAGAGTAGTCTGTATCTAGGAGTCAGATCTGTTCAGACTCAGGATTACTAACTCCAATGTACAAAAAACTCCCAAAGATTAACAAGAAAAGAGACCAGACATCCAGTGGAAAAGTAAGCATTGGACAGACTAGAAAATCATAGAAGGGAAATTAGAAAAGCTAGCAAGTGTGTAAAGAGATGTTCAACATTAGAAGCATTCCGAATGAAGCAAATTAAAACATAATATCACTTTGTCATTAGATTAGCAAAAATTAGGCAAGTCATGTATCACTTACTAAGTGCTGGCAAGAATGTGGGAAAAAGGGAAATGTTGGTGGAGTATAAACTTGTAGACCATTCTAGAAGCCATCTGACTCTTTTCCATCAGTTTAAATACGCAATGACCTAAGAGCCAGAGATCCCACTCTTGGGTATATTGCTCCCCCAAAACTCTCAAACAAGCCCATAATGGAACATAAACAAGTGTATTTGTCAGTGAATTGTTTATGGAGGCAAACCTAGGTGTCATCACTGGAAAGATGGAGCAGTGAAATGTGTGGATGCCCTGTGTAGACACCAGACACAGTGAACCAGAGGTACCTAGAGTCACACAGCAATCTTAAAAACATGAGTCATGTAAAGAAGAAATACAATAAAATCTATGGTACAGTATCATTCACATAGACTGAGGTCATATCTCTCCACAAAAGAGCACTATGTATCTTTTAGGAATACCTATATACCAGAGGATACACATTACACATATTATAGTAAGTGCCCTTATGGGGTGGGGAGAAAAATAAATGGTTAGGGGAATGAATAGGGAAAAAAAAAAATAAAAGAGAGGCTGCTGCTGCTACTGCTAAGTCACTTCAGTTGTGTCCGACCCTGTGCAACCCCATAGACGGCAGCCCACCAGGCTCCCCCATCCCTGGGATTCTCCAGGCAAGAACACTGGAGTGGGTTGCCATTTCCTTCTCCAATGCATGATAGTGAAAAGTGAAAGTGAAGTCACTCAGTTGAGTCCAACTCTTAGCAACTCATGGACTGCAGCGTACCAGGCTCCTCCATCTATGGGATTTTCCAGGCAAGAGTACTGGAGTGGGCTGCCATTGCCTTCTCCAACAGAGAGGCACTTACTTACTAATGATGAAATGATGTACTATCAGCTGAAGAGATTTGTCCAACTTTCTGTTCCAGAGACAAAAAAAAAAAAAAATTACTGTCAAAACTTTTCATACAGACTGTCAAAAATAAGGCTCATCTGGAGCTTTCTCTAACGATAGTTGCTGGTTATATATAGTTTGGATAGACATTTCAAATGAAAGACCACAAAGATTGTTACAAAATTCTTCAGGCATCTTAGAGGCACTTTAAGGTGACCCAGGAATTATATGAATAAGAAGGCAGGTAAAGGCTTAGGCCCCCAAGTGACATGCCCAAGGAAGTCATGGGATGAAATTACAGTGGAAAGGGAAGAGGTACATCGAGGGAATCGAGACACAATGGATCTAATCTTATCTTGGGTGACATGTCTCCTGATTCCTGGAATCAACCTGCTCAGAGTGAGCAGGATTTGTTTTACTAAAGGAGTCCTTCCAGAGATCTCATATCTGAGTTCCTTGAAGGCAATCAACGGAGAAGAACAAAAGGACAGCAAATGTCTGGCCTGAAAGCAAGATGATAGAAAAACAAAGGCAGGCACTGTGACCCCGGGTTAGTGATACATGTGGGGAAAGAAAAGGAGCAGACTTAAGAAGCAGGTGAAATTTGTGAAAACTTTTTTGTCCCAATGCAATGTACTATCCTTGGACATAAAAAGGACGGAAGTGCAAAAACTTATAAAATCTGACTGTCTGAATTTAGGTTAATAGTATAGTACTAGTGTTAATTTCTTAGTTTTGACAAATGGACCATTGTTAGGTGTCTATAAGGTATTAGGGCAAGCTGAGTGAAGTTTAGATAGGAATTCTGTCTTTGCAAATTTTCTGTAAATCTAAAATTATTCCGAAATAAAAAGGTTTTTTTTCAAAGTTAAAGCTCCAGTCCAAAGACACTTAAAAGGAAATGGAAATAAGTAAATATATCAATCAGGTATATATTACATCTAAGATGTGTGCATACATCATATCACCTGGGGCTTCCCACGTGGTGCAGTGCTAAAGAATCTGCCTGCCAATGCAGGAGATGCAGGTTCAGTTCCTGGGTTGGGAAGATTCCTTGGAGTAGGAGACAGCAACCTACCCCAGTTTTCATGCCTGGAAAATTCCATAGGCAGAGGAGCCTGGTGGGCTACAGTCCAGGGGGTCGCGAAGAGTTGGACACGACTGAGCAACTGAGCACAACACTATAACAACACACATATGTGTTTATATATGTATGAATTTTAAAATTTGGAAGAATTTACACCAAAATAGTATTACCTCTGTTGCTGCTAAGTCACTTCAGTCGTATCCGACTCTGTGCGACCCCATGGACTGCAGCCTACCAGCTCCCCCGTCCCTGGGATTCTCCAGGCAAGAACACTGGAGTGGGTTGCCATTTCCTTCTCCAATTATTACTACCTCTAGATCATATTATAACTAGGATGTGGATGGTATAGCTTATTGATTTTTTCTTTATACTTTTTTTGTATTGTCTATATATTTTACATAAATGCCATAATTATGAGAAAAAAACCTCACCTGGGTCTGCCAAAAGAACAGAGTGCCACACTCAGAAACTGCCTTGCATGTCTTGCATAGATTCCAACCCCTACTAGGTCCCAGGGCCCTCCTCTCCCAGGGCCTGGTTTGAGCAAATCTCCAGCAGATGAGCAGCCTTCTCCTTCTGTGAGGCTGTCAGTGAAAATGTGCGGTCCTGCCAGTGTTTAGGGAGGAGCACTGATGCTTTTATTGGTGGTCAGAGAGCTCTGAGCATGTTCACATTCTGCCTGTTGCTGGACATGGAGATGCAGAGTGTGGGCTGTATGTATAGACTGATAGTGTTTCTTTCTTTCTTTTCTGATCTTTAGTATTTTTTTAATTACAAAAGTAATCAATATATGTGCACTGTAATAAATTCAGAAAGCATAAATGTGTAAATAAAAAAGAAATCTCCCCATATATGGCTCAGGAACTTTTTCAAAAATAGACTGTTTAAACAAAAGTTTTAAATTCACAATGAAATTGAGGGGAAGGTACAGAGATTTCCCATATACTCCCTAGCCCCATCCACACACAGCCTCCCCCAGTATTAACACCCCTCACCAGAGTGGCACATTTGTTACAATCAATGAGCCTGTGGGTTTTGACAAATGTACAATGATGTGTACACATGTCATTATGTACACGTCTTCATGTTTTTCATATCATACAGAGTAATTTCACTGCCCTAGAAATCCTTTGTGCTCCACCTATTCATCTCTTCCTTGACATTTTTCATATCAGTAAATGTACATATTGGTCATTCCTTTGAATGGTTACATAGTATTCCACTGAATGTTGTGCCATAGTGTAGCAACCAAACAGCAACAGCAAGAACAACCATGCTGTAAGCATTTTCTAAGCCTCTGCTAATACCAATACAACCACACCAGCACTTGCACATATATCTTGCACAGTCTTGGTATTTCTGTGGGAGAAATATTTTCCATGTAAATGTGAATCACACATTTACAATGTTGGAAGAGATTTCCTTCTAAAAGCATTTGTTCATTCAACAAGTATTTATTGGGTATTATTTTGTATCAGACCCTAGGAATTCAGCTATGAGTTAAAACAGATACAGTTTCTAGTAGAGGACTGTTGTCACTAAACAAACCACCACACAAACCAATATATTACTGCAATTGTAACTTCTCCGAAGGAAAAGAAAAAGCTGCTGGAGGATATAGATGGAGGAATCTACTTTATACTGAGGGTTCAGAGACAGGCGTCATCAAGCTGAGAATTAAAAGATAAATAGGAATACACTAGGAAGAGTGAGAAAAGCAGAGACATTACTTTGCCAACAAAGGTCCGTCTAGTCAAGGCTATGGTTTTTCCTGTGGTCATGTATGGATGTGAGAGTTGGACTGTGAAGAAAGCTGAGTGCCGAAGAATTGATGCTTTTGAACTGTGGTGTTGGAGAAGACTCTTGAGAGTCCCTGGACTGCAAGAAGATCCAATCAGTCCATTCTGAAGGAGATCAGCCCTGGGATTTCTTTGGAAGGAATGATGCTAAAGCTGAAACTCCAGTACTTTGGCCACCTCATGCGAAGAGTTGACTCATTGGAAAAGACTCTGATGCTGGGAGGGATTGGGGGCAGGAGGAGAAGGGGATGACAGAGGATGAGATGGCTGGATGGCATCACTGACTCGATGGACGTGAGTCTGAGTGAACTCCGGGAGTTGGTGATGGACAGGGAGGCCTGGTGTGCTGCGATTCATGGGGTCGCAGAGAGTCGGACATGACTGAGTGACTGAACTGAACTGAACTGAGGAAGAGTGAGGGTCTGGGAGACAACTGAGGGAGAAGGAGCCTTCCAGACAAGGTGAAGGCCTATGCGGAGGCCTTGAGGTGGATAGCGGGCTAAGTTTGAGGAACACCATGGCCAGTGTTGGGGAGAAAATCTGGAAGTGAGGCTGAGAATAAGGCTGGACCAGGTCATGCTTGGTCTTCTAGGCTGCCTGATCAGTCTCCCTAACAGAGCAGGAAGCTTCCATTTCCTGTATGCTTGAGACCAGCAATGCTTAGAGGTGCTTTCATCCCTCCATTCTATAATTACATGAACATTCAACATGAGCCTTTTTGAGAAGTGTGTAACAGCTCACGTAGAGATTGTCAGATTCAATATGCACATCAAATTTACTTCACAAAGTTAACCAAATTCCCCAAATCCCTGCACATCCCAGCATATTTATTCTATTTTAGGACTTAAAGTATGA
Organism: Bubalus bubalis; assembly: GCF_019923935.1. Taxonomy (NCBI): domain Eukaryota; kingdom Metazoa; phylum Chordata; class Mammalia; order Artiodactyla; family Bovidae; genus Bubalus; species Bubalus bubalis. The sequence continues at coordinate 148,993,433 of NC_059160.1, forward strand.
AAGAAATTTCCTGTTTTTTTCTGTAAAACCAATTTCTTCATCTAAAGCAAACAGTGCTTGTTCCATTCAGCTCATGTTCCAGAAGCTCCCTCTGGGGCTCCTGGATCCGCCTTGTTCTAGCCAATGAAATGCAAGGCCTGTGTGGGAGGAAGAGGCAGCTGGGCAGCTGGCCTCTTCAAGTCACTCTTCCTGGATACACCCTTGATGCTGTGAATGGTGCTGTCAAATACAGGGCTTTTAGTCTGTATGTCCTGCAGTATCCTGGGATAAACCTGTCATCATAAGGTCCACAGTGTTACTTAATCTTTCCCACTGGTGCTCAATGAGTATATACTGAACAGATATATTGTATTAGCAGAAGGTAGAAAATATCTAAATTCTGGTACATCATTTAATGGAATACTATGCAGGCATGAAAAATGATGGGTAGATACATATTTACTGATGTAGAAAGATGCCCATGAGCTATTAGGAGGAAAATTCTAGCTATGGAACAGATATAGTAGAGTCTTTTCTTTTTAAAAATTGTGTACACACATATATGGAAGACATTTGTGTTTTTATTTACACATTTCTGCATTGTCTGAATGTTACAGTGCACAGATGTGAGTTTTATAATTAAAATGAATGAAGGAATGAATGAATAAGGGAATTTTTAGGATTTTCAGAGGGCTGAATGGAAAATAAAACTCAGTCTTTAAGTTCCTCTCCCTGATCTATTTACCAAATCTGACTTGTTCTTTCAATCTCTATTTGAATAATATTTTTAAAAAATTACCAAAGGGTGCTCATGATATAATAAGTAAAACACAGAGGCAGAAAACCTGGGAAAATTCTGTGTGTGTATAGAAAAGGGTCTCAGAGCAAAACTGCTTACAGAGCTATCCCTGAGTTCTACTTCTATTGGTTGAATATTTTGCAATTTGTATCTATTTCTCTCTATATCTATATGTATACATATATAATGAAGGGTTAAGTTCTTTTTTTTTTTTTTTACTATTCCATACTTCCTTTTCATTCAAGATTTATTCATTCATTCAGAAAATATTTACTGAGCAAGCACTATCAGCTTGACCCAGTGCTAGAAATTTTTCTTCTTTTTTTCATTTGGCCATTCTAGTAGGGGGAAGTAGTATGTCATTTTTTAGCTTTGATTTGCACTTCCCTAATAATTAATAATGTTGAGTAGCTTTTCATGTTCTTGTTGATCATTTGTATGTCTCCTTCAGGGAAATGTCTATTCAAATCCTTTACCCATTTTTAAACTGGGCTGTGGGATTTTTTGGACATATGCACACTGCTATATTTATTTATTTATTTATGGCTGTGCTGGGTCTTTGTTGCTGTACATGGGCTTTCTCTAGTTGTAGAGAATGGGGGCTACTCTCTAGTTGGGTGCACAGGTTTCTCACTGTGGAGCTTCTTTTGTGTGGCTCTGTGTGTGCAGGCTTCAGTAGCTGTGGCACTTGGGCTTAGTTGTTCCTTGGCACGTGGAATCTTTCCAGACCAGGGATTGGACCTGTGTCCCCTGAATTGGCAGGCAGATTCTTATCCGAGTTGTGGGATTTTAGTTCTCTGACCAGGAATCAAACCCAGGTCCTCCATAGTGAGAGCATGAAGCCCCAACCACTGAACCACCCGGAAATTCCCTAAAACATTTTCTTTTTACGGAGCTCATGGTTTAGTGGAGAAGACTCATAAGAAAGCAATGTGGGGACTTCCATGGTGGTTCAGTGGCTAAGACTGTGCTCCAAATATAGAGAGCTAGGGTTTGATGCTTGTTTAGGGAACTAGATCCCACACGCCATAACTAAGACCTGGAGCAGTGAAATTAATTAATTAATTTTTAAAAAAGCAATGTGATGTGAGAGGCTATATAATGCCAAGTATTAGGCAGGGCCCCATCTGCCAGGAGAGCCATAGAATGACCAGGGAGGGCTTCAGAGAGGATATGCTGCTTATGCTGAATCTTAAAGAATGAGGAGGTGTTTGCCAGTTGGACAAGGTGAGGAAGGCTATTTCAGAGAAAGAGAATACCTTGCATGAAAACACCTTTTATAAAAATCTAGACAAGTCTAAAAGGCTATCCTGCTCATGAATATTAAATGGATCAGCATGGTGGAAACACAGGGGACATGGGGAGAAGACGGGCCAGAGAAAGACACCCTTGGAAAAATAAGAAGCCTTTGAAGAAATTGTGTGAGCTATAGAGCTGGCATTGTCCAATTTAATAGTTGAGTAAACTGTGTCACAGAAATGACATGCCCAAGGCCACATTAGGGTAGGAGGCCAAGCTGCAACATAGTTCTAGGGCTTTCATGCTTCAGGCTACAGGGCTTCCTGGGCCAGGTCTTATCCTTGAGAGCCTTCTGATGTTCTGGCTTGAACCACTCCAGTTTGTTAGCAAAGAAGAACAGGGCCGACCTCACAGTAGGCTCTGACCACAGTGGCCACACTCGGCACACCCTTGTACCAGAAGCCATAGGAGAGCTTTCTAGAGGGATTTTCCTGGAAAAGGACACATGTACACTCAGTTTTGAAGTTGCTGGGTACCCCTTAGAAACGATGGAGGAGGCAGCTTCCTGGAACCTAGCTGTCCTGGGGAGCCACTTTCCATTCTTGCTGCCAGCATGTAAGAAAGTGGTACTTAGGCCTCTTGTTCCCACAGAAGCCAGAGAGTCATGGATGTAGCAGTAGCTCAGATCCAGAGCTTGATGATGTTGTATTGGCTCTGGAATCAGAAAGAGCTAATTCTCACATTTACTCTAATGGCAAAATGAAAAGATTGACAATTCCATGTGTTGACAAGAATGTAGAGCAATTAATGATTTGGCAGTTATTTAATAAAATTAAATACATTCCTACCTAAGAAAAATGTTCATGACAGTATTATTCAAAATGACCTAAAACTAGAAACAATGTAAATGTTCATCAACAAGTGGGTGGATAAATAAATTGAATGGTATATTCATAAAATCATATGCTATTCAGCAATAAAAAGGAAGAAACTGCTGATACAAATGGCAATGTGGACAAGCCCTAGACATACTATGTTGAGCAAAAGAAGCCAGATACAAGAGCATGATTTCAGTCATATGAGTTCAAGAATAGATAAATCAAATCTATGAGAATAGAAGTCAGATTACTGGTTACTTGAAATTTATGGGGCATGGGTATTTGCTGGAAAGCGACATGAGGGAAAGTTTGAGAGGGATGGAAGTGTTTTAATCTTGATCTGGGTGGCGGCCACATAGGTGTATGCATGTTAAGTATATATAAGTGACAGTGTAATAAAGTATTCTGTGCATGTGTGTATGTGAGAAAGAGACAGACGACAGAGACAGAAAATTTAAGTCTTGATTCTAGTTCCCAGTTCTACCACTGTGGCTTCTGGGCAAGTTAGTTAACATTTATGACTCCCTTGTCTCAACCACAAAATGGGGATAATAATAGTACTTCTCTCACAAGGTGGTTCTTACATTTTCATTTTACTGTGATTAGAGCACTTAATATGAGATCTACTCTCTTAAGAGATTTTTAAGTGTAAAGTACAATATAGTTACAGTCACAACACTATACAACAGATCTAGAACTTATTCATTTTGTATTACTGAAGCTTTAAACCTATTGATTAGCAACTCTTCATTCCTCTCTCTCCCTTGGCAACCAATGTTCTGCTTTTGGCTTCTATGAATTTGACTATTTAAATTCCTTACATAAGTAGGCTTCAGTCCATGGGGTCCCGAAGACTCAGACACGACTGAGCGACTTCACTTTTACTTTTCACTTTCATGCACTGGAGAAAGAAATGGCAACCCACTCCAGTGTTCTTGCCTGGAGAATCCCAGGGATGGCATAGCCTGGTGGGCTGCCGTCTATGGGGTCGCAGAGTCGGACACAACTGAAGTGACCAAGCAGCAGCAGCATAAGTAAAATCATATAGTATTTGTCCTTCTGTAACTGACTTATTTCATTTAGTATAATACAGGGGTCTCCAACCCCCAAGGACCCTGGCCTGTGGCCAGTTAGGACCTGGGCCACACAGCAGGAGGTGAGGTGAGTGGTGGATGAGAAAGTGAAGTTTCATCTATATTTACAGTCACTCCGCATTGCTTGTCACGCCCACTCCCCATTACTGGCTGAGCTCTGCCTCCTGTCAGACCAGTGGTGGCATTGGATTCTCATAGGAACACAATAAATGTAATGCATTTGAGTCATCTCAAGACCAAACCTCTCCCCACCCTTGGTCCATGGAAAAGTTGTCTTCCACGAGGCCAGTCCCTGGTACCAAAAAGGTTGGGTACCACTGGTACAATGTCCTCAAGGCTCCACCATGTTGTAACATATTTTTAGGATTTCCTTTTTTTAAGGCTTAATAATATTTCATTGTATATATATACCACATATTCCTAATCCATTTATCCTTTAATAGACATTTAGATTGTTTTCACAACTTGACTACTATGAACAATGTTACGGTGAGCATGGGAGTGCTAATATCTCTTCAAGATACTGATTTTAATTCTTTTAGATAGCTACCCAGGACTGGGATTGCTAGATCATACAGCAGTTCTCTTTTTAAATGTTGAGAAATTTTGACACTGCTTCCCATTAGTGGCTGTACCATTTTGCATTACCACCAACAGTGTACAAACGTCTAATTTCACATCCTTGCTAACTCTTCTTTGCTTAAGGTGGTTTTAAGAGTGGAATGAGATGATGCCCAAAACTCTCTGAGTCCAAGAGCCTGGAAAAAAACTAAGAGTTTGGCAAAAGTTATTCTCACTGTTTCTTCCTCATCCATCACTTACCCACCCAGGAACTGGCCTCTGAAGCCTCACCCCTCAAAAAACAGTTTCACCACTGGATTGTGTTAGATCCCCAGGCTCCCAAGCCCTAACAACACTCAATGTTGTCATGCTCGCAGAACCCATGAGGCTCTAGTGACTAGAAAGAAGCTTCATCGAGTTCTGAACAGGAAGCAGCAGTGGCAGCTGATAATCTGTGACCTGAATATAGCTATCCATTATCTCACTGTGGTTTCTTGTTTCCCTGACAGAGGAAACGCCTATGACTTTCTTGAAGTTATTCTAAACACTCAGTTCCTTGTTTAGCTCTGGCAGGATAAAGTACCCCTGGGCACTCCTGCACTTTGGGCCGGGGCCTCCCTACCAGCCTGGGGGTCTCAGCTCAGCAGTCAACCTATGGGATAACTGTCCCCTCTACTTGGGAGGGTGGTGACATGCGCAAACAGGGAAAGAGGCCAACAGTATCTATAGCCGTTGGAAGAGAAAACAAAACAAAGCAAGAAACCTTTACCACAACATCCCCTTTTTGTTCCTGTTTAAGAAACCAGCCAGGCAAAACCGCCACGATGGGAGAGAGGGTGTTGCCAGTTTCTTCTCGTCATCATTAGTTTCTGAGTTGCTCTTTGCCTCTAGTTGCTTCTCTGTGGTTCTGTTCTCCTCAGGGAAGCAAATCTGTCCTCTTGGTGAGTCCACCCTCCGGGTAAGGAGTAAAGTGCAGGCCCAAGCTTCAGGCTTGAGCAGGAAAGTCCTGTTGACTCTTGTTCTTGTAGAACTTAGAGCCCAGGAGGCTCTTGGACAAACTGCAAAGGAGGCAAGGTTTGTCTTTGACTTCTCATTCCCTTGGCTCTCCTCTGACCAGCCTGTTCTTCACCAGAGCTTTTATGACACCAATATACACCATCTGGGAAATAATTCATTCTGAAGAATTAAGGATTTCAGGTTCACCCTCTCTCAGGAGTGCTTACGTTTTAAAAGAGAACTCAAGATAGTAATGCTTAAATCAAAGAACTACATCTCTAACTGACGTCTGGGGAGCTGTGTTTGGCAGATGCGGAAGGCCTTTGGGCTCTCTCTGGCCCCCTGGTGGCCATCACTTCTCGGTCAGTTCTCCGGATGGAGATGACACAGAATGACTAGTCTTAGAAGACTGTTTTTTTTTTTTTCTTAAGAGGAACAGGAAGGTAGAACTCTCCTGCAATCGGAACAAAATGGGGAAACTATAAAAGCAGGTGGCTTCAAAGCACAGGAAAATGTGTTCAAAAGCTCCTCTCACAGGTCCAGAGTTTGTGCTCAGAGCTAGGAGGCCCCTAGGAAAGCTGGAAGAGTAAGTGGTTATTAATGGGTTCTGATAAAGAATCTGCCTGTAATGCAGGGGACCCAGGTTTGATCCCTGGGTCAGGAAGATCCCCTGGAGAAGGACACGGCAACCCACTCCAGTATTCTTGCCTGGAGAATTCCATGGACAGAGGAGCCTAGTGGGTTACAGTCCATGGTCGCAAAGAGTCGGACATGACTGGGCGACTAACGCTTTCAAGGGGTTCTGAGACGCAGTGGAAGCAAAGCAACACCAAATTAGCAGGGACAAAAACAGCCTTCTCAAGGCCAGGCTAAGCCATCAGCTAGCCAAACCCTGAGCAATCCTTAACCTCTCTGGGGTTTGTTCTCTTCAGTTAAAATATTCCAGGCAGACCATAGCAAAAATCAACAAAGCCAAAAGCTGGTTCTTTGAAAGGATAAATAAAATTGGCAAACCATTAGCCAGACTCATCAAGAAACAAAGGGAGAAAAATCAAATCAATAAAATTAGAAATGAAAATGGAGAGATCACAACAGACAACACAGAAATACAAAGGATCATAAGAGACTACTATCAACAATTATATGCCAATAAAATGGACAACGAGGAAGAAATGGACAAATTCTTAGAAAAGTACAACTTTCCAAAACTCGACCAGGAAGAAATAGAAAATCTTAACAGACCCATCACAAGCACGGAAATTGAAACTGTAAACAAAAATCTTCCAGCAAACAAAAGCCCAGGTCCAGACGGCTTCACAGCTGAATTCTACCAAAAATTTAGAGAAGAGCTAACACCTGTCCTGCTCAAACTCTTCCAGAAAATTGCAGAGGATGGTAAACTTCCAAACTCATTCTATGAGGCCACCATCACCCTAATACCAAAACCTGACAAAGATCCCACAAAAAAAGAAAACTACAGGCCAAAATCACTGATGAACATAGATGCAAAAATCCTTAACAAAATTCTAGCAATCAGAATCCAACAACACATTAAAAAGATCATACACCATGACCAAGTGGGCTTTATCCCAGGGATGCAAGGATTCTTCAATATCTGCAAATCATTCAATGTAATACACCACATTAACAAATTGAAAAATAAAAACCATATGATTATCTCAATAGATTCAGAGAAAGCCTTTGACAAAATTCAACATCCATTTATGATAAAAACTCTCCAGAAAGCAGGAATAGAAGGAACATACCTCAACATAATAAAAGCTATATATGACAAACCCACAGCAAACATTATCCCTAATGGTGAAAAATTGAAAGCATTTCCTCTAAAGTCAGGAACAGGACAAGGGTGCCCACTTTCACCATTACTATTCAACATAGTTTTGGAAGTTTTGGCCACAGCAATCAGAACAGAAAAAGAAATAAAAGGAATCCAAATTGGAAAATAAGAAGTAAAGCTCTCACTGTTTGCAGATGACATGATCCTCTACATAGAAAACCCTAAAGACTCCACCAGAAAATTACTAGAACTAATCAATGACTATAGTAAAGTTGCAGGATATAAAATCAACACACAGAAATCCCTTGCATTCCTATACACTAATAATGAGAAAACAGAAAGAGAAATTAAGGAAACAATTCCATTCACCATTGCAACGGAAAGAATAAAATACTTAGGAATATATCTACCTAAAGAAACTAAAGACCTATATATAGAAAACTATAAAACACTGGTGAAAGAAATCAAAGAGGACACTAACAGATGGAGAAATATACCATGTTCATGGATTGGAAGAATCAATATAGTGAAAATGAGTATACTACCCAAAGCAATCTATAGATTCAATGCAATCCCTATCAAGCTACCAACAGCATTCTTCACAGAGCTAGAACAAATAATTTCACAATTTGTATGGAAATACAAAAAACCTCAAATAGCCAAAGCAATCTTGAGAAAGAAGAATGGAACTGGAGGAATCAACCTACCTGACTTCAGGCTCTACTAGAAAGCCACAGTTATCAAGACAGTATGGTACTGGCACAAAGACAGAAATATAGATCAATGGAACAAAATAGAAAGCCCAGAGATAAATCCACGCACATATGGACACCTTATCTTTGGCAAAGGAGGCAAGAATATACAATGGATTAAAGACAATCTCTTTAACAAGTGGTGCTGGGAAATCTGGTCAACCACTTGTAAAAGAATGAAACTAGAACACTTTCTAACACCATACACAAAAATAAACTCAAAATGGATTAAAGATCTAAATGTAAGACCAGAAACTATAAAACTCCTAGAGGAGAACATAGGCAAAACACTCTCTGACATACATCACAGCAGGATCCTCTATGACCCACCTCCCAGAATATTGGAAATAAAAGCAAAATTAAACAAATGGGACCTAATTAACCTTAAAAGCTTCTGCACTTCAAAGGAAACTATTAGCAAGGTGAAAAGACAGCCTTCAGAATGGGAGAAGATAATAGCAAATGAAGCAACTGACAAACAACTAATCTCGAGAATATACAAGCAACTCCTACAGCTCAACTCCAGAAAAATAAATGACCCAATCAAGAAATGGGCCAAAGAACTAAATAGACATTTATCCAAAGAAGACACACAGATGGCTAACAAACACATGAAAAGATGCTCAACATCACTCATTATCAGAGAAATGCAAATCAAAACCACTATGAGGTACCATTTCATGCCAGTCAGAATGGCTGCGATCCAAAAGTCTACAAGCAATAAATGCTGGAGAGGGTGTGGAGAAAAGGGAACCCTCTTACACTGTTGGTGGGAATGCAAACTAGTGCAGCCACTATGGAGAACAGTGTGGAGATTCCTTAAAAAACTGGAAATAGACCTGCCTTATGATCCAGCAATCCCACTGCTGGGCATACACACTGAGGAAACCAGAAGGGAAAGAGACACGTGTACCCCAGTGTTCATCGCAGCACTGTTTATAATAGCCAGGACATGGAAGCAACCTAGATGTCCATCAGCAGATGAATGGATAAGAAAGCAGTGGTACATATACACAATGGAGTATTACTCAGCCGCTAAAAAGAATACATTTGAATCAGTTCTAATGAGGTGGGTGAAACTGGAGCCTATTATACAGAGTGAAGTAAGTCAGAAAGAAAAACACCAATACAGTATACTAATGCATATATATGGAATTTAGAAAGATGGTAACAATAACCCTGTGTACGAGACAGCAAAAGAGACACTGATGTATAGAACAGTCTTATGGACTTTGTGAGAGAGGGAGAGGGTGGGAAGATTTGAGAGAATGGCATTGAAACATGTAAAATATCATGTATGAAACGAGTTGCCAGTCCAGGTTCGATGCACGATACTGGATGCTTGGGGCTGGTGCACTGGGACCACCCAGAGGGATGGAATGGGGAGGGAGGAGGGAGGGGGGTTCGGGATGGGGAACACATGTATACCTGTGGCGGATTCATTTTGATATTTGGCAAAACTAATACAGTTATGTAAAGTTTAAAAAAAAAAATATTCCAGGCAAGAAGAACACACACTGAGATATTGACAGAGGTCCTCCCTGGGTGTGGGATTATAGGTGGATTTAGTTTTTTTCTTAATATCTGTATCAGCCAGTGTTCAATCAGAGACGCTACTAGGAATGTCATAGAATGAGTTTATTATAATGACTTGACATTTTGCAATTGTGGGAGCTGGTTAAACAGCTTGTGTGTGACTGTAGAGTATGCTTCTGGTGCTGGGCCTGAAATTAGGAGGGCAGGTGGTCAGGAAGTATAGCTAGATGTGAACTGTGGGAGAGCAAAGGCAAAGCAAACTTGGAAAAAAAATATATATATGGTGCTCACAAGGGTGAATTGGAAGCTCTGTCAATCTCTTACTGGGTCCTTTGTCATGGAGCTAAACACACACTGGGCCCAGGAGTTGAAAAAGCTTCACATGAGATTTAGTGGGAACTGAAGGAACTGTGGGCCTAATTGCTACCTGGGGCTAACAAGTTGAGCCAGCAGATGTGAGAATGTGTGCGAATTACAACAGCACCTGATTCTACACAGATCTTCTGAGCTTATACAAATGTTTTTGTGGCTAATCCTAGCCCAGAACCAGACAAGGAAAGCAATTCTGAAAAACATAGTTTAAACATTTAGCTAGATTGACATAGTACAAATTTACCATGATTCCTTTCTGTGTTTGCCAGACCTTCTTCAATTAACCCATATTACTTTAATAACCAGGAAAAATCTTTGAGTCCCTAAAATATTCAAATGGCTAATAAATCTATGAAAAGATACTCAATTCACTAACCAGTAGGAAAACGCAAATGAAAAGTGATATAATATCTGTACACATCCACCAGAATGGCTAAAATGAAGAAGATAGACAACAATAAGTGCTAGTGAAACTATGAGCAACTGGAGCTTGCATTCATTGCTCATGGGGGTGTAAATCAGTACAACTATCAATACTTTGGAAAATTGTTTGGCAATATCTGCCAAAGTTGAACATATGTGTACCCTATGATTAGCAATTACCTTTCTAGAAATACATACGTTCACCAAAAGACACATACAAAAATATTCAGAGCGGCACTATTTGTAATAGCTAAAGATCAGGAACAATTCAAATGTCCACCAATAATAGAATAGATAAATAGTTCATAATGGACTTACGTAATCCACTATCCAACAATGAGAATAATAACCTGCATACGACAATAAGGATGAATATCATAAATATAACATTAAGTGGAAGAAACCAGACATAAAAGAATTCATACTTCTAATTCCATTTATGTCGAGTTAGAAAATAAGAAAAATTAACAGATACCTTTAATCTATGAATAGGGATTGGCCTTGAGCCATTAGTGACTGGAATGGGTTAAAAGGGGGCTTCTGAGGTGTTCTGAGACTTCTGAGATGTTCTGTTTCTTCATTTAGGTTTTGGATACATAGCAGTATTTGCCTTTTGAGAATTTATAGAGCTGTATGTTAATGATTTGTGCACATTTCTGTATACAGGTTATACTTCTACAAAAATTTTTAAGAATTAGTAGTCCCTGGCTTAGAGAACTAAAGATAACTACTCTTGTTATATCACAAGTTGAATAGATCAAATTCCACAATGTGCTCAGATAGAAAAAGAAAAAGAAACCCTGATGAATACGTAAACACAGGAATGAAGAGAGAAAATAGAATATTTAATCTGGGTTGGTATCTTTTTAAAAAATGAGGTAAAATTTCCACAACATAAAATCTATTTCTTTATAATTTTTTTTTATAGAGAATGTGTGTGATTGTGTATGTGGCAGGGATGATACTTGTTAGGGGAAAGTGGGAAGGAAAGACAGGTTTCCTAAATTCTTGACTAGCTTTGGCCATGGCCTGCCCTGATGTGACAAGCATCTGCTCTGCTTGCTAGCCTAAGGTCTTGTGACCAAACAGGGAAAGTCACTGCTCCCCCTGAAGTCAGTCCCTTCATTGACTAGGAGGTGACTCTTCATCCCCCGAAGCCAGGCTGGACCAAATGATAAAAGTGACTACAAATTTCAGAAATGCCACTGAATCCAGGCCCCACTCTGCTCCCTCTAGTCCAACAACACGCATTCAGCTTCACCTGTGACTATGTCTGTTCCCAAAGCTTCTTTCTTCATTAGTGGTCATGAGACAGATCAGGATGACAAGTTCAGCAAGGGCTTTAGTCGTCCATCGTGGTAGCTGTCACATTGCTGTACAGATTTGTGACATGTCTGCACTTCTAGACTCACTGGGACAGCTCTTTCTTTGTTCAGCTCCCACCCTAGAACCATCTGGAGAGGGAAGCAACCCACAGCTCCTAAATACCTACACTGGAGCAGAGGCCAAGGATCCCAGAAGAATTTGTCCCTAACAGTACCTGGAGAAAATTAATTGAGTGCCTACTGTATGCTTGGCATGACACTCCCAGGAAGACATCTGAGCCTCTCAGACACCAGCAGAAGGCTTGGGACTCAGCCAACATTCCCTGAGCTAGAGCTTTTTAAGGGCAAGAGAAATCTGGATCAATTACAGTGGGTGACTCATTCTCCCTCTTCCTAGAAGCCTAACCAGCATCAGACTTTATTTTCTTAAAATCAGATTAAATACTATGAACATGTATATGAAGAGAAATCTGGAAGTACAACAGCAGAGGTTGTCTTTTGAGTCCTGGTGTGAGGATGATATATCTCTTCTTTATACTTTTTAAGGCAGCATGAGTGCATGCTTACTCTGACTCTTTGCAACCTCATAGACCTTAGCTCGCCAGGCTCCTCTATCCATGGGATTTTCCCCAGTAAGTATACTGGAGTGAGTTGCCATGCCCTCCTCTGGGGATCTTCCTGAACCGAGGATCGAACTCGGGTCTCCTGCATCACCTGTATTGCAGGCAGGTTCTTTACCACTGAGCTACCAAGGAAGTCCTTTAAGCCCAAACCTTCAGAGAGCAAACACTAGGGTTCAAATCTCTGCCTTGCTGTGTACTAGCATTGTAAGTTTGAGCAAGTTACTTCTCCTGTATGAACTTGAATCTTCTTACCTGTAAAAGGGAATGAAAATAAACCTACTTCATAGGGATATTATGAAGTTTGAACAAAATGATGCGACTAACACACAGATGATCACAACAACAGCTCCCATTTATGGAGTATTTTCTCTGTATGTGTCAGTCGCTCAGTCATGTCTGACTCTGTGATCCCATGGACAGTAACCCGCCAGGCTCCTCTGTCCATGGGATTCTCCAGGCAAGAATACTGGAGGGGGTTGCCATTTCCTCCTCCAGGGGAATCTTCCCCTCCCGGGAATCAAACCCATGTGGGCTGTGTCTCCTGCATTGCAGGCGATTCTTTACCCACTGAGCCATTGGGTGTTACATTTCTATACTATTTGAAAATTTTTTCAACAAACATATTTTTAAAATAAAAACCGTGAAAAAAAAAATTTTTTTTTTTAAGAGAAGTAAAGGATAGCTGGATAGCTGTATAGCTATTAGAGGAAGAGAGTTAGTAAGAGGGCATGTGCAGACACAGTAGGGATCTGGGCAGGAGGGTGGGGCTCGGATGTGGAGGAGGGAGTGTGAGCCTCTTCTTTGGTCTCTAGATGAGGAGCCATCTCTTTCTGTTCTGGGACACTGCCCCCTGCTCTCTCAGGTCAGACATAAAGACATAACTGGAGACAAACTGCTCCAGTTAGCTCTACTTTGGCAACTTCTCTGATTCTCATAGAACCCTGAGACACACTGGCCAGCAGAGGGTTTCTTGCCATATCTGGGTCCAGGGTAACCTCGCTAGCTCAGCTCAAGGTTGGTATGATTTTATCTCCTGGTTTGACAGGCTGTGTCTGTGAAAATTGCCCTAAAAGGTTAGCTCCTTGAAGATGCTCCTCATTAGTCCCTGAAGCTCAGGATTCATCTTACTTTTAATAAGATAGCCACTGCCATGATATCATCAAGATAACTCTAGATGGGAGATAGTCCTTAGCCGTGGTAGCCTCTCTCCCCTTTCCTAAGGCTTTTCATTTTCTGCTAAGTGGATGCTGGCTCTGGCCCTTCACATCTGGCCTGGTGCTGAGCATACATCGTGAAGTTTGCCTTTTGTCACACTGAGCATGCCTTCTGCAACCACGCTGGGGCACACATTCTCCCATATTTGGGAGTAAGCCGGAGACTTGGCGGCATGTGGGTTTCTGTTTAAAATTCCAAAGCCAGCGGGGCGTATATTATCCATTTCCTCAGATCCAACATGCTGTAAAGCATGAGTCAGAGTCGGATAAGCTTCTTCCCAGGGGAAGTTGTGTCAGTTGGTTAGTGAATGTAATTAAACAAGGATAATGTTCACTGGCATTAGCTGCAGATTAACGCAGAGAAAAACAAAATCTCCATCTCGAGTTTACCATATTCCTGCCAAGATAAAACAACTTTCCCAAGTGTCACTGATCAGAGAAGGCACAATCCAAACTTCACGAAATTTGAGGGGTACAGGAAGACCCTTCCATCAATACTCCCCTTCCACATAAATAAATAATGCAGAAATGAGGACCTCTATGGGGAGAGATTATATTCTGATTACTTTTAAGGTATATTTGTGAGTGGGGTTACATGTTAGCAAATATCCATGAGGGTTATTTTATCTGATTTAATCCATCATCGCTGAGGGCCAGGTGGTTGAAAGCAGACTTTGGGGGAATGGAACATGGGATAGATAAGATTTCATAAGCATTGAGGATAACATCCAGTTTATTGTGCTTTGCATACCAATGGGCCCTTTGGGAGGTTCCTCCCAGAAGCCAGGAAGCAACTAAGGCCCTGAGCTTCAGAAGGGCTGAGGGGGTAAGAGTACCAAGAAGGAAGTTAGGAAATGAGAGGTGGGTCTAGACAGCATTGGAAACCATGATTTTCATAGCATATTTTAGCTTAGACAAGCCCTTTTCTCAATCATGGAAGCCATAAATAGAAAGACAATTCTAGAAAGGCTGTTGGAAGTCACTTAGTCCAACTCCTCTTTGGAGAAGAGCAAACTGAGGTCTAATCTGAGAGGTTGATTAAGTTGCCCAAGTTTCAATCCCTGGATTGGGAAGATCCCCTGGAGAAGGGAAAGGCTACCCACTCCAGTATTCTGGCCTGGAGAATTACAGTCCATGGGGTTGCAAAGAGTCAGACATGACTGAGTAACTTTCACTTTCGCTTTCACCTAGCAGGTTAGTGGCAGAGTTGAGACTTAAGTCTCCTCTTTTTGTCTTTCCAGGGATGACAAGAGCCAATACTCAGGTTGATCTCTCTGGCCCATATCTACAAATATCTGTCCTGCCTTTTCAAATATAACCTCTACCCAGGGTGTAAAAAGCAATGCTAAACCATTGCTTCTGAAAAAGTAGTCTCCTGCCACTCAGGTCCCTCCTGACATAAATTAACAATTTCAAAATGCATTTTTTTCTTAACTCCACTAAAAAGTATGCTAAATTTCATATGTTAGTTGCTCAGTCACATCCAGCTCTTTGCGACCCCATGGACTTGTAGTCTACCAGGCTTCTCTGTCCTTGGGATTCTCCAGGCAAGAATACTGGAGTTGGCAGCCATTCCCTTCTCCAGGGAATCTTCCTGACCCAGGGATTGAAACTTGGTCTCCTGCATTGCAGGCAGATTCTGTACAGTCTGAGCCGTGAGGGAAGCCCAAATTTCATATAACTGAGATTTAAAACATGACTAACTAGAATAACTTCTGGAAATAAAAAGGAATTTGTAATGTTCTTTTAACTCTCTGATGAAGTATTCTCACCCTCACACCACTCCCACCTTCCACCTGAAAAAAGCATTTAGAAATATACTTTTTTTTTTTTTGCATTTCTCTGTGTTTTAGTGTTTTCATGTACTCCTTCTGATTCAGGTCAAAGCATTTTGTTTTTCTTAAACGTGAGATTGTATTCTTTCTGCCCAAAGAGGATCGAAGACTTTTCCAAATAAGGAAGTTTTGCTGGAGAGTGTGTGGCCCAGGCAGCCGCAGTGGCTGGAGTCTTAACTTAGTCAAATACAGTAGCTCCACTAAGCCGGAAAGCACTTAGGGACTCACTGGCACTACTGCACAGCTGAGCCAATGGGGCCGGGGGTGTTGCCAGCAAGTGGCTGTGGCAGGGACACAAAATAGATTTGTAGAGAAGGCAAAGTTTGGTTTGGGCACAGCCCTGCTCTCCTCACTCCCTCTTTCCCAGCCCACAAGTCCTGCTTGTGTCTACCTTTTATTCAGAATAGAAAGAGGATGCTCCGATTCTTTGGAATCAGATAGATCTGAGTTTAAAACCCTAGCTCCTCACACAGAATCTTTGTGACCTTATAAATTTGCTCAACTTTTCTTTAAAAGCAAAAATAATGGTGCTTATCTTACAGAGTTGTTATGAGGAGTAAATAAATAAACAGAATGTGCATAGTATGTTCCCAATTCCCCTTTTTAGGTTTTAAAATTACAGTTGACTCTTGAGCAACTCAGAGGTTAGGGTCACTGACCCTCCACGCAGTCAAAAATCTGGGTATAGTTAGCTCTCTGTGTATTCGGTTCCTCTGTCTCCTCAGGGTCCCATTCTTGTATTCAACCAATCACGGATCCTATAGTACTGTAGTTATGACTATTGAAAAAAATCTGTGAATAAGAGGACCTGTGCATCTCAAACCATGTTGTTCAGGGATCAACTGTCCTCCTTTTCCATCCTTTCTCTAGTACCTCCTCTACTATCAGAAACACCTTAGTTTGATTTAGTACTTAACTAGGGATTAGGAGGAAAATGTGATTATTAAAATAATTCGTGGTAAGGTGTGAGTGACTACAGTGAAAATATATTATTAGCCCATATGAACTTCCATAACCAGGGATGTTATTGTAAATGCAATGAAGAATTCCCTTGAGACACTGGGGACATTTAATTTTGCAATGCCCTTAATTTGTACCATTATGCCTTGTCCACCTGCTATGAAGCCTTGTCAACCTCTTAAGGTGAGAAGAAGCAAGTGCTCCATGAGAGTCTATAGTATTCTGGAAATCTCATAAATAAGATCATTCTTTTTTTTTTTTTTTTTCTAGAGAGAGGAATGCTAATCATCTTATTTTCAGTTCAGTTCAGTTGCTCAGTCATGTCTGACTCTTTGCGACCCCATGAATCGCAGCACGCCAGGCCTCCTTGTCCATCACCAACTCCCGGAGTTCACCCAGACTCATGTCCATCGAGTCAGTGATGCCATCCAGCCATCTCATCCTCTGTCGTCCCCTTCTCCTCCTGCCCCCAATCCCTCCCAGCATCAGAGTCTTTTCCAATGAGTCAACTCTTCGCATGAGGTGGCCAAAGTATTGGAGTTTCAGCTTTAGCATCATTCCTTGCAAAGAAATCCCAGGGCTGATCTCCTTCAGAATGGACTGGTTGGATCTCCTTGCAGTCCAAGGGACTCTCAAGAGTCTTCTCCAACACCACAGTTCAAAACCATCAGTTCTTCGGTGCTCAGCCTTCTTCACAGTCCAACTCTCACATCCATACATGACCACAGGAAAAACCATAGCCTTGACTAGACGGACCTTTGTTGGCAAAGTAATGTCTCTGCTTTTGAATATGCTATCTAGGTTGGTCATAACTTTCCTTCCAAGGAGTAAGCGTCTTTTAATTTCATGGCTGCAGTCACCATCTGCAGTGATTTTGGAGCCCCCAAAAATCTTATTTTAAGAACTTTTAAAAACACATAATCTTTTAGATTGGTAAATCCAGACCATTCTATGGTGAGTGTCTTTGACAGAAGTTTCTTACCTGAACAGCAAAGACCTGTTCCCAATTCCACACCCAAATGGAAAAAATATTTAGCCCCAGACCAAGTAGCTCTTAAGACAGTCTTGATTTAAAATGGTATACTTTGTAAAACAGTCTGGCAGTTTCTCAAAAGGTTAAACATAGAGATACCATATGATCCAGTAATTCCATTCCTAGGTATATACCCAATTAAAAAAATATATATATGTTCACACAAAAACTCGCATGTGAATGTTCACAGCAGCATTATTCACAATAGCTAAGTAGAAACAATCCAAACTCTCATCAATTGATGAATAAACAAAATGTGGCACATCTATACAATGGAGTATTATTCCTACTTAAAAGGGAATGAAGTACTGATATATACTACAATATGATGGATGGGCCTCCAAAGCATTATGCTAAGTGGAAGAAGTCTGACACAAAAGACCACATACCATATGATGCCGTTTGTAAGAAATTTCTAGAAAAGGTAAATCCATAGAGACAGAAAATAGATTAGTGGTTGCCTTAGAGCTGGGGCAAAAACAGGAGTACTGTTAATTGGTATGGGGTTTCTATGTGGGGTGATGAGAATGTTCTAAAATTGGTGTGGTAGTTGCACAACTCTGTGAATAAAGTAAAAACCACTGACTTGTCCTCTTTAAATGAGTGAATTGTATAGCATATAAGTGCTCGGTCGCTAAGTTGTATCCAATTCTTTGTGACCCCATGGACTGTAGCCCACCAGGCTCCTCTGTCCCTGAGATTTTCCAGGTAAGAATACTGGAGTGGGTTGCCATTTCCTTCTCCAAAGCATAAACTCAATAAAGCTGTTATACACACACACACACACACACACACACACACATCCCCACACACAAAGATAGCACAGTACTTGTTATCTTGTAGATACTTCCAGATTGGTTGGTTAAGAGGCTACAGGTCTCCTAAGCTCTAGAAAATGAACCTGGTGTCCTGTTTGGAGATCCTAGTGAGTGATCTCTTATGAGTCCAAGCATGGATGGGAGGAACAGGATGAGGACTTCACAAGTTCTGCATTCTGTATTTCTAGTCTTCTGGCTGGAAACATGTGTAAACAGTAGAAAATAGGCCAGAAAATGGCTTCTAGTATTGCTACTGTTTTTTCTTAAAAATCTAATTTCTCTGTAAGCCCTATAAATAGAATAAGCCTTATTAGAGGGATATTATTATTTAAGATTGAAGTCACTAGAGAAATCATATGATTACTAATTCCACAGGCAACGAATTAAAATGGAACGCTCAAATCAGCTACAGGGAGATGAGAAAGGATCTTTGGCAAGATGCTAGATTATTAACAGAGTTCTTTTGCATTAAAACAAAAAGCCTAAGGGGTCAGCAAAAGTAGTTACAATTGCTTTGTTTCAAAGATTCAAGTGATTGATGGAATAATAAAGGTAATTCTTCGTAGCCTAGGAAATTTAATAGTATGTGTTTCAGGATCAATTTTGGTAAAAATGGCACCCCATCTCCATGAATTTTTATTGTTTTGCTCAAGAAATTCTCCCTCTTTGATTTGTAAAATGGAAAAGAGTAAAGCACAGTTCAGACCTTATGTCATTAGTTTCCATTTCCTCAGTGAATCTAGCTAAAATGCAGATACCAAGTAAGTAGTATCGAATCTCTATTTTCCAGCTTGAAACATTATCTGGTAATATCAGTGTATTTAAATTAATAAACACACAAAATTAAGATTGACTTCACACATTTTAAAATTGCTTTTAAAACTTCAAATGCAATGCATGGTCATATTAAAAGTGTAAAACACTAGGTTTAGAGTTGTCTACTTTAATCCTCACAACCATCTTATGAGGCATATTTTCCTCCATTTTCAGACAAAGAAACTAAAGAGAGGTTCAGTAGCTTGTTGAAGGTCACACATCTTCCAAGTGGTAGAATCATGATTTTAAACCAGGCAATTATATACCTCAATATCTAAGCTAAGTTCCTTTATACATTGAGTGAAGTTCTTATTAACTTCTCCAATCTTCTTCCTCCAAATTAACTGTTATTTTCAGTTTACCATATATTAGAAAGATGAAATTTAATAACTGGAAAATAACCTTTAGCTTTCTCATTCAAATCCAGGTATATAGATCCAGGTATATCATATAATATATAAAACCAATTAAACATATAAAAGTAATTAAATATAATTAACTATATATAATTGTGTAAAATTAATTAAATGTATTATAAAATACATCACAATATTCACAGGCCCAGATATCAACACCCCCAAAATGAAAAACCAGATTCACACAAAAATGTTCATAGCACAAAAATGTGAATGTTCATAGCAGCATTATTTATAACAGCCCCAAGGTGGAAACAATTCAAATGCCCATGAACTGCTGATTGATAAAGAAAATGTGATGTACTCAAACAATGGAATATTATTCAGCAATAAAAAGGAACGAAATACTGATAACTTGCTACAAGGGTAAAACTTGAAAACATTATGCTAATTGAAAGGACTAAGTCACAAAGGACTACATATTGTATAATTTGATTTATAGAAACTGTCTAGAACAGGTAACTCAGTAGAATGGAAAGTAGGTTAGTGGTGCCTACAACTGTGGGTGGGAAGGGTTGAATGGGGAGTGACCAAAAACAGGTAGTAAGTTTCTTTTGGGGGTCATGAAAATATTCCAAAATTGATTGTGGCAATGGTTACACAACTCTGCAAACATACTAGAAACCGTTGAATTGTATAATTTATATATAAATTTTATAATATTTAAATTATATTTCTTTTTTTAAATAATGAAAGTAGCTTTTAAAAAATGTTTATTTATTATTTTTTTTTCTGGCTGTGCTGGGTCTTTGTTGCTGTGTGGGCTTTTCTCTAGGTGCATTGAGTCGGGGCTTCTCTCTCGTTGTGGTGCATGAGTTTCTCATTGTGGTGGCCTCTCTTGCTGTGGAGCACAGGTTCTAGGATGCTCAAGTTTCAGTAGTTGGGCTCTCAGGCTCTGGAGCACAGTCTAAGTAGCTGAGGTGCAAGGGCTTAGTTACTCTGCAGCATGTGGGATCTTCCTGGATCAGGGGTTGAACCTGTGTCTCCTGCATTGGCTGGTGGATTGTTTATCTGAGCCACCAGGGAAGCTCTAAATTATATTTCATTAAAGCTGCTAAAACTTCATTCATGATAGTGAATTATAATCAAAATCCATTTGATTATTTTAGCCTGTCCTTGAAATTTAAATAATTAATAAAATTTTAATCAAGAACACCTTCATAAATCAAGGTAATTAGTTTGCTGTTCAGATATGTCAAGGTTATAATGGGAAGAGAAAGCAAAATTTTAAAAGCCACAAGAAGCAACCACAACTTACATACTGGTCACATAGAAGGAAGAAGAGGCTACTTGTACAAGAATCTAGAGTATGTCTCAGCTTTAATCTATACCACTTTGGTTCATTTTTGGCTTTCAACAGACTACATACTTATTTAACATGATTTTTAAAATGTAACACATTTTTGGCAAAATGGCTGGTATATGAACCGTGATGGTGTGGCAGCTAAGCCCCAAAGACAGACCCTGATAAACCTCCTGCTATTCTTGCTTTTGGGAGAAGGCAGTGGCACCCCACTCCAGTACTCTTGCCTGGAAAATCCCATGGACAGAGGAGCCTCGAGGGCTGCAGTCCATGGGGTCACTGAGGGTCAGACACGACTGAGCGACTTCACTTTCACTTTTCACTTTCACTTCACTGGAGAAGGAAATGGCAACCCACTCCAGTGTTCTTACCTGGGGAATCCCAGGGACGGGGGAGCCTGGTAGGCTGCCGTCTATGGGGTCGTACAGAGTTGGACACGACTGAAGCGACTTAGCAGCAGCATTCATGCTTTTGTGTAGTCCTTTCCCACATAGAATCTGGATTGACCCTGTAATTCATTTTTTTTAACTGCTAATAATTTTTTTAAAAATTTACTTTTGGCTGTTCTGGGTCTTTGCTGCTACCCTCGGGCTTTCTCTAGCTGAGTCAAGTGGGGGCTACTCTTTTTTGTGGTGCACTGGCTTCTCATTGTGGTGGCTTCTTTTGCTGCAGAGCACAGGTTCTAGGGCAATCAGGCTTCAGTAGTTGTGGCACATCAGCTTGGTTGCCCCACAACATGTGGGATCTTCCCAGACCAAGGATGGACCTGTGTCCCCTGCATTGGCAGGTGGATTCTTAACCACTAGACTACCAGGGAAGTCCTAAATACTAATAATTTAAATTTGATTTCGATGTTATACAAAAATTTGAAGCCAGGTGATGAGTACATGAAAGCTCGTATCTTTATATAGTATATTTGAATATTTCCCCACTTTGTTTTGTTTTTGTTTTAACCAGTACAGTGAAAGCGATGACTAGTTCTAGACATAAGCCTTCAGAATACTTTGCAATTCTTGCTTTCGCACTTTTGAAGAGTCTTGAACTGCCATGCAAGAAATCTGGCTCCCCACTGGAGAGGTCACTTAGAGAAGTGACTTAGAAAGGCCATGTAGAAAGGGAGAAACCCTGAGACTGAATGGAGAAAGAGGCCCAACCATCCCAGCAGTCCATGTCCAGCCTTCCAACCATAATCACCAAGGAACCAGACATGTGACTGTGCTGTCTTGGATGTTCCAGCCTCAAGCATCCCCCAAATAATGGCAGTCCCATCTGACACCTCATGGAGCAGAACTGCCCAGCTGGCACCAATCAATCCACAGAATAATGACAATCATACAGTGAAGCCATTGAATTTTGGTGTGCATTATTATGCAGCCATAAATAACTGAAATGAATATTTCTGTTTTGTTTTCCCTAAGCCTCCTAATCCCACAAGTGTTTGTGGGCTTTGTTGTTCTTAGAGCTAGTCAGGGAATAAACTACCACAGTTTTTCACTTTAAAAACTTTTAATTTGGAAATAATTTCAAATTTACCAAAAAAGGAAAGTTGCAAAATAGTACACAGAGCTTCCATATACCTTTCACCCTGGTTCTCTGCTTATTATTTCTGAATCATTTGAGGAGTTGTAGACACAATGTGCTACATTATGCTTTAACATCTCATTTTGTATATCTTGAGTGTAAGGATACAGTGCAACAATCAAAATCATGAAATTAACATTGATCCAACAATATCATGTAATCTATGGACCCAATTTAAACATCCCCTATTGTTTCAATGGCAAATAGATGGAGAAACGATGAAAACAGTGAGAGAATTTATTTCTTTGGGCTCCAAAATCACTGCAGATGGTAACCGCAGCCATGAAAGTAAGACGCTTGCTCCTTGGAAGAAAAGCTACGACCAGCATAAACAGCATATTAAAAAACAGAGACATTGCTTCTCAGCCTTTTGGCTAAGATCAAGTGTAAAAAGCAGAGACATTGTTTTGCCGACAAAAGTCCGTCTAGTCAAAGCTATGGTTTTTCCAGTAGTCATGTATGGATGTGACAGCTGGACTATAAAGAAAGCTGAGCTCCGAAGAATTGATGCTTTTGAATTGTGGTGTTGAAGAAGACTCTTGAGAGTCCCTTGGACTGCAAGGAGATCAAACCAGTCCATCCTAAAGGAAATCAGTCCTTAATATTCATTGGAAGGACTGATGCTGAAGCTGAAACTCCAATACTTTGGCCACCTGATGTGAAGAACTGACTCATTGGAAAAGACCCTGATGCTGGGAAAGATTGAAGGCAGGAGGAGAAGGGGATGACAGAGGATGGGATGGTTGGATGGCATCACTGACTCAATGACATGAGCTTGAGTAAGCTCCAGGAGTTGGTAATGGACAGGGAAGCCTGGCGTGCTGCAGTCCATGGGGTCACAAAGAGTCAGACATGACTGAGTGACTGAACTGAATTGAACTGAATGTCTCAATAATGTCTCTTACAGGTCCAGGATCCAATCTAAGATCTAATATAGGGTCACATGTTGGCTTTAGTTGCCATGTTTGTTTAGTTTTCTTCAATCTGGAATAGCTTCTCAGTTTTCTTTCATGATCTTGAGAGTTTCGAAGAGTCCAAGATAATTGTTTTGAGAATGTTATACAAATATGGGGGTTTGTCTAATGTTTCTTTATAATTTATTCTATTTAGCAGGAACGTCACAGAAGTGAGGCTGTGCTAGTCTCTGGGCGTCATATGAGGAGGCACATGGTGTCAGTTTGTTCCATTATTGGGGATGTTAACTTTTATCACTTAGTTAAGATGGTATCTACCAGATTTCCCATTATAAAGTAATGAACAATTATTTTGTAGCAAAAACTTTGGGATCATGTGACTATATTGTTTCTTATAAAAATTTCACCAGTTTTAGCATCCATTAATGACTCCCAACTTGAATAAATTATTACTCAGATGATCACAAAATGAGGGTTTTCTAATCCTATCATTTCCTTCTAGATTTATCAGATGGAGTAGAGTTTTCCTTTCTCCTTAATTAATTAATTGATATCAGTAGAGACTCATGATTTCTCTTTCACTCATAGGGCTGCAATCTGTTATTATTACTTTGCTTTAATACTCCAATTGTTCCAGACTTTGCCAGTGAGAGCTCCTTCAAACTGATTACTTGTAGACATGTTCCCATTATTCTTTGGGGATATCTTTACTTTCTAGTGTCCTGATATGTTACTAACATACCTTGTGTTTTCCCTGCTCCAGTTCTGGAGTCAGCCATTTAATTAACAGCCCTGTTTCTTTTTAGTGGATAACGGTATCTAGAAACCAAGATCTAAATATGCTCACTGTTATTGGAATGCCATTGCTTCTAGAACTTGCCAGCAAACAAACAACACACACACACACATATACACCTGCTCACATACAACTATATTTGTCTGTCTAATCAGGCCATGATATCAGCATCTCCAATTTCTATGCACCGTTCTAGGGTATAGTCTAGATTTCTCAGTTTTCACAGTTGTAATTCCTTTCCCAGTGAAAAATCTATATGTATTTATTTGCTTAACCCCAGACATGCCAACCTCCGCCCCTTACTGGATACCAGTGCAAAGGTTGGCCCCAATGAAGGGGAGTGAAAGTGAAGTTGCTCAGTCGTGTTTGACTCTGCCACCCCATGGACTGTAGCCTGACAGGCTCCTCCATCAATGAAGGGTAAGAGGAAGAAAAAAAGGCGTTCCCCCACAATGTGCCAGAAGTTTAAGCAAATATTTAAGTATATTCAACCATTTTGACTATGCAGTTCACAGATCACTCATTTTGTTAAACAACAAAAAAATACAATTAAATTTGCTTAAGTCTTCATATATTATAATTAATAAAGGCTTTAGCAAACACTTTTTTAAAAAGAATTTATTTTGGTGAACCCTGTCTTAGTTGCAGCATTCAACACTTTTAGTTGAGGTATCAAGGATCTAACCTGGGCCCCCTGCTTTGGAAGTACAAGAGTCTTAGCCACTAGACCACCACTGAAGTCCCAGCAAACAAGATTTTTAATGGCATCTCTGAAAGCAGTGGAAAGACATGAGATTGTGAGCTAGAAGGAGCTGGGTTTAATTTCTGTCTCTAAGACTTAGTGGAGAAATCTTAGGTAAATTCCCTAATTTCTCTGAAATGATTTCCTCTTCTGTAAAATGGAGATGAAGACATAATTGTTTCAGGATTAACTGAGACAATACATATGCAATGGATTGTCTTGATAGAGACTGGATTTTGAAATTTGTAAAGCAGAATGGACACTGTAACTTAAAATTTACAAGCAATTCCTTCCTGGTAAGAAGTGAAGATTTGGATACACATTGAAAATCCACTGCCCTTTTTTTTCTGGAAAAGTTGCCACTTTGTCTTGAAACTATGCAAATGTACACAAACTAGCCATCCACTGGTCTTGGGGAAAAAATTGAAAACAGTAACAGAATGCAAATATAGTGGTTTTCCATAAAGAAATTATGTGTTTGATAATGTAAATAGAGTATAATTTTAGCAACCTTGATGGGGAACCTCTCCTTTCTTCTATGAATTTAGGCTGCCCTTTGTTTACAAATTAGTCCTCATTCTTGGAGAACAGTGTAATTTTTTCCCAGTTGTTTTTTATGAGGGAACCCTGAGAACTGTAGGAGGAACTGCGGGCATAACTTCAGCTCAGGTCAGAGGAGGAATTGTACAGTGACAGACTTTCACACAGTAGTTTTTAAGACAGAATAATCTAGAATGTATTGATGCTGGATGTGTTATTCCAGGCCCTCTAAGACGTTATTAGATGTGTAAGAAATGTATTAAGGAAAATGTCTGAGAGAAAATGGGGAGGGAACCTTGAGAGCTGGGACAGTCATTTTTCGTACTGTGGATGAGAAAGGAAAGAGAGTCAGTACACAGAGTGGGGAATGAAGCAGGAGCCCAAGAAGATATAGAGATAGATTTCTGCCACTGTACTCGGCTACTCCATACTCCTTTTGTTCTGTGGCTGACGAGGGTAGGTTGTACCTCCTAACTTTGATTCTGTGAGATAATCTTCTATCTAGGCAACATATGCCTTTTCTGGGTTTGTTTATTTAAATGCATTTGACTCCTAAGAACCACCACCTGTGAGAGAGGTAGCTAAGAGCAGAGCAACGCCCGTTTCCTGATGCCAGACTGTGGATACCCATGGAGAGAACTGTGGCAGTAGGGCAGGGAGCACACAGGTGTCCCCTGCCTTGATGATCTGGTCAAGGTCCCTGAGAGAGACCATGAGGTAAGGAGGCCAAAGTCACAGAGTCCTACAGATCTAATCCTGACTCCTCAATAGATAGTCCTTCTCACCACGTCACATTGAAAAGGTGACTTCTTGGCAATGAATGAGTATTGAGTATTTGTTTTAGTATTAATGGACACAGGCTGAAATTTGTAACCTTAGGCTGATGAAACTCAAGCATTTGGGTTACTTAGATAGATAAAGTGAGGGTTTCATAACAGGCCTACAATTAATGCTACTTATTTTCCACCTACTATCCAAGATTCTCTGTCATTTTATAAAATGCCATGCTCCAGGGTTGCTTTATTTACAAATCTACTTTAATTTCTGGAGAAATCATTTCTGAGCACATAAAGGATAGCGCAAGTCCCCGTAGCTTAGGAGAATAAATAACATTTTAGGAATTTTGCTAGGTGGCTTACATTCTCTCACTGATTTCCATTTAAAAATTGCCAAATCAGGGGTCTCTAAAATGTGCTGATTATAACAGTATTTACAAAACATGGCAAAATAAAAATAAAATTTCTTTATAAAAAAGCAACATTTGTATAGATTACTGGAAAGAAAAAAAAGAGTTTGCTTAGAAAAGATAGTAATATAGTTATTCACAGTACTCCAAACTATAATACTGTGCTGTCCTCAAAACGAGCCCCCAAATAAAAATATTAAATATGTGCTTGATGCTGAAGGGTGTGTATTGGGACTGGTAAGAAAAGGGAAAAAAGACCTCTTCTCTTTGAGTGAATTGAATACCTTTATCTTCTCAAACTGGTGCAAATCATTTGGTATACTGTTTCTTCCTTTTTCTCAGGCTAGGGACACAGACAAGACTGGGGAATAGCAGTATATGTTAACCAGGGCTCTTCTGACTGCTGATGAGAGAATCCTAACTTAACTAAAGCCAAAGGGAATTTATTGGTCCTTACATTGGAGCGGTTTACAGCAGCCTCTGGCTTTAAGCATAATCCATAACTGGATTCAGGGGCTCGAACAATGGGACAAGTTTTTCTTCTTTCCTTGTCTTTGTGCCCTGCTTCTCTCCATGGTTTGGCCTTATTTTTTATTTATTTTTTTCTACTTTACATAGACCTCTGGGGAAACTGTCTTCAACTCCAATTTCACATCTTTCAAGTTCAGTAAGTCCAATGGAGAATTTCTCTCTCTCTCTCTATTTGTCCATTTCTCTCATATGTCAATTTCAGGGAAGGATTTTGATTGACTCTGTTAGGATAGTGTGTCTATTCTTGAATGGTTGACTGTTACCAAAGAGGTGGGATATTATGATTGGCCAATCCTGGGTCATAGTCACTCTACTTTGGTAATGGTGAAGGAAAAATGTTAGAGAAAAGGGATAACTGTAATTAGGAGCCTCACCCGATCACATGAAGAAGGCTTCCCCAATGGCTCAGTGGTAAAGAATTCGCCTGCGTTGCAGAAGATGCAGGAGACGCAGGTTTGATCCCTGGGTCAGGAAGATCCCCCGGAGGAGGGCATGGCAACCCATTCCAGTATTCTTGCCTGGAGAATCCCATGGACAGAGGGGCTTGGCAGTCTACAATCCAAAGGGCCGAAAAGAGTCAGACACAATTGAACAACTGAGCATGCATGCCAGTCATATGAAGAAGGAGAGGAATATGCCAAAGCAAAAGGTTTTGTACATTAGAAGGATAAGAAACATATTGAGTGTTAAATATTACAGCTCACAGAGGGTAAGATGCAGAGCCCAATTTAGATTTTTCTACCTTTGGTCTTCCCTATGTCTCAATTTCTTAGGCTAATAAGTATCATTTGCTTAAGCTGATAAGATTCAGTTCCAAACAACATGATAAAATACTCTTTTGCTTTTTCTTCCTATAGCTTTTGAACTTACTGCTCTTTCCTGATTCCTCAGCTTAGCAATAACCATATAACTTATTACCTTTGGACTTGAAGAGACAGTGGCATCTAAAGTTAAGATACAAAATCTGTGAGAAATGAATTGGATTTTAATTTTAGAGCCCTAGTCAAGTTTCTTGAACTTTCCTTCTGCTTTGACCAAATGCTACTTAGAAAAGAAGCAAGAAAAGGCAATAATGGGAAGCATGGGGGTGCTATGCTGTGTGTGAACATTTTACCAAATTTATAAATTTCAGGCTTTCTCTTAAATGAATTTCTGAAAATCATGGCATTCCTGTACCAGCCAAAGAGATTTTATTTATAGGCACATAGAACTCCACACTGTAGCAAGTATTGTTCTTACAGATGGAGTGGGTAGCTTCCTAGGTTAGTTTTTAGCAAATGCCAGATCTGGGACTCATTGTGTTGGGATCACTGAGGGATCTTATTAACAATACAGATTCTTTGGCCCCTACTACAGAACTACTGAGTCAGAGTATTCTGGGCAGAGCCTAGAAATTTGTATTTTGAAGAAGCTCCCTTTGTTGATTTCAAGGTGTAGTCATATTTTAGAACTACTGACCTAGATGTCTGGAAGACTCCATGCCCCTGAAAATTTTGCCTGTTGTGCTACCACAATGCTTGAAATTCTCATGTAACACTTAAATACTGAAGATTACAATTGACGTGCAAACGTTATCAGTGTGTTTTAATTATGGATCTTTCAGTTGTCAATGATAGAAACCTAATTTAAGTGAACTGGCTGACCCAACTGAGAGGAGGAAGGAGAGGTTTTTCAATCATGGCTTGCTTTAGTGATTCAAATGATGTCATCAAGGATTGGGTCTTTCCAGCTCTTGAAGTAATGGGAAAGAAAGCTGTTGTCAAGCCATGATTCACAATGTGGGCAGGTTGTGGGGGAGAGAGAGAGAAATTATCTAATAGTTCCACACGATAGTTTCCAAGAGTCTTTGGCCAATCAGAAGTCACATGTGTATCACTGAGTTGGAAAAGTGGTGTGTTCAGCCTCATTTGGGCCATCTTAAATAGGATCTCTTTAGGAAAAAAGGGTTTTGTCACCAAATAAAGATGACTGTGATGCTGGGAAGTAAAAAATAAGAGATGATTGCTACAGTATGGACAAGGAACTCATCAGCATGGACCAGTGGCTCAAGGTGTAGTGTAGGGATCCCTTTGAGTCTCTGAAACAGTTCCAGGGTGTCCACATTACTTTTCACATTAATTTAACAGTAAAAATATGTTTTTTATGTTAACATATGGTGGGTTTATTTTAAAATGACTAAATAAATATATGAAAGTTTGATAATTTCTTTAAAGCAGTAAATATTGATAAATGTAGTCACATAAACAAAAAAATCTTTGCAGTCCTCAACAATTTTTAGCAGTGTATAGAGGTCCTGAGACCTAAAAGTTTGAGAGCTACTGGCACATGCAGAAATTAGCTAACCAACACTCCTGCTATGCAGTGGCTTAACTCACTAGGGTTAATCTGGGCTCTGCAAAAAAAAACATTGCTGAAAGAAGTTCTCTGCATAAAAATCTAGGACTGAAAGTTCCACTTGATGGGTTAAGAAAACCCATGGGAATGAATAAGATATGAAGAACTCATCTGCACAGCTAAAAAAACATTGTCCTCTGATTATTCCTTTACCATTATAAGTACTTAAAATGTACAAATTAAGGGTTATTTGGAGCTGTTTAAAAGATATGATTGAGTTTATAGTCATTTTCAAAATAACAGCAGGACAAATTAACAAGTAAAGTACCAGATCAGGCAGTTGCTTGGGAAAGTTAGAAGAAGCAAGAAATACTACATGAAAAAATGGCTTCCATGAAAAATCAGTGTATCTGTCTAATCAAAAGACATATGAGTGTTCACAGAAGTTTTATTCATATATGACCAAATTTTGGTTAAAAAATCAAATGTCCACCAATAGCAGAAAGGATAGATTTTGGTATATTCATGAAATGAAATACCATGTAATAAAGAACGGACTACTGCTGGATGTGTTTGGATGAATCTCACAGGTATAACAATGGGTTGAAGAAGCCAGGCACAAAAAGAATACATATTGTGTGAGTCCATTTGTATAAACATTAAGAACAGGCAACACTAATCTACGATGATGATAGAAATCAGATTAGTGAAGACTTCTGGGGGAGGGGTGTACTTGATATCTATTTCTATGTATCAAATTACCTAAAATCTTAATGGCATAAAGCAACAACAAAAAAATGATTATCTCACATAAATTTTTCTGGATCTGGGATTTAGGAACAGCTTATCTAGGTGGTTCTGGTTTGGGGTCTTCTGTGAGACTGCATTCAAAATATCAACCAGGCTTCAATTACTTGGATGTTATGCTTTAATAACAATTTGTTTTAAAGCAATAGCCTTCCTGGACTTCCCCAGGGGCTCAGCAGTAAAGAATCCACCTGAAATGAAGGAGCTGCTGGAGACACAAGTTCAATCGCTGGTCATGGAAACCTACTCCAGTGTTCTTGCCTAGAGAATCTCCATGAACAGAGGAGCCTGTTAGGCTACAGTCCATAGGGTCACGAAGAGTCAGACATGACTGAAGCAACTTAGCACACACGCACGACCTTCCTACACACATTGCTAGACTATAAACTCTGTCTTAGTCACTACTTCTGTGCACCAGACACAGTCTGGCACACAATAGGTGCCTATATCGAGTTAGCCTCTTTTGATTGCAAGTGATAGAAGACCCAAATCAAGGACTTTCCTGGCGGTCCAGTGGTTAAGACTCCATGCTTCCATTGCAGTGGGCACAGATTCAATCCCTTATGGGGATCTACAGCCAAAAAACTAAAAAGAAAGAAAGAAAGAAAAGGAAACTACATCAAACTGACTTAAACCACAAGATTGGTTTCCTCAGTGTGCTGGTTAATTTTGTGCCATCTAGACTGGACCATGAGGTGCCCAGATATTTGGTTGAACATTATTCTGGGTGTTTCTGTGAGAGTGTTTCTGGATGAGATTAACATTTAAGTTGGTAGACTAAGTCAAACAGACTGCCTTCCCAAATGTGAGTGGGCGTCATCTGATCAATTAAAAGCCTGAATAGAACAAAAAGGGTAACCACCTTGGAAACAGGAAATTCTTCCTGCTTGCCTTCCAACTGGGATAGGAATTTTTTCTCTGCCTGAAACATGGGCTTTTTCTGAGTTTGAGCCAGTCAGCCCTTGACAGGAATTATATCATTGGCTCTTCTGGTTCTCAAGCTTTTGGACTTGGACTAGAACTTAATCATTTTCCTGGGTCTCCAGATTGCCAATTCAACTGGTAGATCTTGGGACTTTTCTTCCTCCACGATGAATCAATTCCTTTTAATAAATCTCTTTGGTCCCTATTAGCTCTGTTTCTTAGGAGAATCTTGATCAATATATTCAGTAACTGAAAAATCCTCAGGGCAGTCTGGCTTCAGGTGAGAATTGAGTCCAAAATAAAAAGTTTCACTGAAGACATAGTTCTCTCTTTTCTCCACATTGTTGCCTTCAAATTCAAGCTCTTTATGGTGTTCCTCAGAGTTCCAGATTCTCCCGTCATGGAAGTGAAATGGCTGCATATGCTTCCATTTTTACACCATACCTTAGGGAAAAGAAAGCATGTCTTTGGTAGCTCCTATACCTGGGAGTCATACCTCTTTCTCAAAATGGACCAAATTGGATCAATTGCTTATTCTTGAACCAATCTCTATGAACAGGTGGAGAGACTATAGTGATTGGCTTGTGCCCATTAAGGGAGTGGTGTTCCCGTGCATCAGAAAGAGGCTTGTATCTACCTCAGAAAAGCAAAAGATTTTTTTAGATCTCTGAGTTTTATTTCATTGAGCAGAATCGATCACTTGGCTATTCCAGTTGCAAGAAAGTCTGAGTATTTTTGTATCCTTAGCTGAGTTCTGATAGGTGGAAGAGGAAAATTAATTTGGGATAAGCAACAGGTAGTGTCTTTTTCTTGGTGGGAGCATGCTGCAAAGCATATGGGATCTTAGTTACCTGACCAGGGATTGAACCTGAGCTCCCTGCATTGAGTCTTAACCACTGGACTGCCAGGGAAGTCTCTAGCACTGTCTTTTATATTAACAACAAATACTGGGGTTACCATAGTTGGTTCAGACAAAGCATGGTTCATCCCTTAGGTTTGGGGAGGGGCCCACCTTCTCTGAGCATATTTGCCTTCTTTGGCAGATAATAGTTTTCAAATGTTCTCTTTAAATGGAATACTTCTCCATCAAGAAGTGAGTCTATGTTCCCTTCATGGAATCTGGGCAGACTCATGTATGATTCACGTGGAAAGTGATATTAGGTACCTGCAAGGCTAGGTTAGAAAAGGCAATACAGCTTCTGCATAGCTCTTGATTTCTTGGGAGATGTGCCTTTGGAGTTCTGAAGTCTGGCTATCCTGAAGTCATCATGCTTGAGAGACCATGGGAGGGATCACACAGAAATAGAAAGAGATGCCTGATGGGTCCATCATTTAAGCCCCCAAGCTCTTTGAGTCTTACTAGTCCAGTTATCAGACCTATGCATGAAGAAGCTTTTGAGATGACCCCAGCTATAGCTACTATCTGACTGCAATCTTATGAGAGACTCTGAGCTACAACTTCCCAGCCAAGCTACTTCCAAATTCCTGAGCCACAGAAAACAAGAGGAAGAATAAAACATTATTGTTTTGGAGTAATTTATATGTAGTAATAGATAACTGATATATTGCTTCAAATTAAAAGATTCTACAAGTTAAGGATGAAAGAGAAAATGCCTATTGAGTAGGCAACCAATAGGCATAGATATTTGTTCATCTCATAAGTAGCAAAGATGTTAAAGCAACAATTCGATGCCTATAAAAATAAAAATTCAAGGCTATTTTTTAAAGCACTATTTACAATAATAAAGAGTTGGAGACAAGAGACAACTTAACTCTCCAAAAATAAGAAGTTGATTAAATAATTTATGGTTCTTGTACACTTTAAATGTAATATGTCTATAAAACAACTACAAAAAAATCAAGGTTTGATGAGTACTCCATGTCATAGGCATAGTTCTTGGCATAATAATGTTCAGGTGAAAATATCAAGAATAAAAATTGAACACCATAATTTATTTTTACTTTTTTAAAATTTGTTTTTAATTGGGAGAAATTGCTTTACAACATTCTGTTGATGTCTGCCATACAACAATACAAATCAGTCATAATTATACATACATCACCTCCCTCTTGAGCCTCTCTCCCTTTCCCCATCCCACCCCCTCTAGGTCATCGCAGAGCGCAGCCAGGCTGGGCTTCCTGGAACACTATATTTTAAAAGAGTGAATTTTATAGTATGTAAATTATCTCAGAAAAAATTTTGTATGAGAAAAAAATTGAACACACACAAAATATGTGAGAACAGGAAACAAAGGCTAAAAGGGTATCTTCTAAATGTTGTTAGTAGTTATCTCTGGGAGCTATAATTCTACATAATATTTAAAAACCTTCTTTGTAGCTTTGTCACACAATGAAAAAGGTTGAAATGTGATAAAAAAGTGAGAAAACTTAAAAAATGTGTAAAACTGGAAAATGATTTCAATTCACACTGAATTTTTAAAAGATTGGTCAAGAAAGAACAGGATCATATGGTAGTTCTATTTTTAATTTTTAAAAAATCTTTATTGAATTTGTTTCAGTATTACTTTTGTTTTATGCTTTTTTTTTGGGTTTTTGGCTGTGAGGCATGTGGGAATCTCAGCTTCCAGACCAGGGATCGAACCTGTACCTCCTGCATTGGAAGATGAAGTCTTAACCACTGGACCACCAGGGAAGTCACTCTATTTTTAATTTTTGAGGACGTCCATACTGATTTCCATAGTGGCTGTACCAATTTACACTCCCAAAAGTGTATAAGGATTGACTTTGCTCCATATCCTTACCAACACTTGATATTTTTTTATTTTTCACCCCACCTTAAAAAAAATAATGTATTTATTTTTAATTGGAGGATAATTACTTTACCCTGTTGTGTTGGTTTCTGCCATACATCAGCACGAATCAGCCATTGGTATACATATCTACTCTCCCTCTTGAACCTTCCTCCTACCTCCCACCTCCTCCCACTCCTCTAGGTTGTCATAGAGCATTGGGTTGAGCTCCCTGTGTCATACAGCAAATTCCCACTGGCTATCTATTTTACATATGGTAATGTATATGTTTCAATGTCACTCTATTTTTTTACTTTTTTATAGGAGCCATTCTAACACATATGAGGTGATACCTTAATGCTGTTTTGATTTTCATTTCCCTTATGAATAGTGATACTGAGCACCTTTTTGGATGTCTTCTTTGGAAAATGCAATCCTAATTCTGGGAATATATCCAAAGGAAACAAAATCTAGTTCTTGAAGAGGTATCTTCACTCCCATGTTCATTGCAGAATTATTCACAATAGCCAAGACATGTAAAGAATCTAAGTGTCCACCCAACAGTAAAGAAAATGTGGTATATGTACACAGTGGAATATTATTCAGCATTTAAAAAGAAGGAAAATTTGCCATGTGCAACAACATGGATGAAACTGGAAGACATTATGCTAAGTGAAATAAGCCAGACACAGAAAGATAAATATTGCATGATCTCATTTACATGTGGAATCTAAAAAAGTCAAACTCATAGAAACAGAGGGTAGAGGGTACTTACTATGGGAAGGGCTGGAAGGAATGGGAGAAATGGGGAGATACTGGTAAAAGTATACAAACTTTCAATTATAAGATGAATAAGTTCTGGAGACCTAATGTACAGCCTATTAACTATAGTTAATAATAATGTATTGTATACTTGAAATTTTCTAAGAGTAGATCTTTAAGTATTCTCAACACTCATGGAAAATGCTAATGATCAATAAATGAGATGATGCATATGTTAATTAGCTTGATTGTGGTAATCATTTCACAATATATCTGTATATCAAAACATCACAGTTTATACTATAAATGTAAATATACATATATGATACCATATGCTTTATGTAAGTAAATAAATAAATAAATAAATAGTTTTTATTTGCTAATTATACCTCAAAGCTCGGAATAAAAAAAAGAAAAAGAACCACATTTTTTTCAAAATGATGGTGGAAGTGGTTGTGGTTTTGGGTGGGGATGGCGGGTGGGGTGGGGTGTACATGCAGCATTTGGGGAAGGGAAGGAAGGACTACTGACTGAGCCACTGTGTGGTTCGTATGTGGGGATGGCCTGGGGAAGGGCTTGGTAATGTGTTCTAGAGAGAGAAGGTACATCTGTGGTGAGCTGGGGGAACGCCGTGTGTGTGTCTATGTGTGAGTTGTAGATTCACCCATGTGGGCATGAAGTGCACTGGAGTGTACTGAGAAGGTGTAAGCAAATCCTTAGACACATGACCAACATACAGCAGTCCAAAACCTCATCAGAAGGAGAACACAAAAACATGGAGCAAAACTGAGGACCCCAACTGAATATAGAAGTCTCTCTATCCCTGATTAAAGTTTCTATAAATTGTGCTCATACTGACAGTTGCTATTATGTGTCAATTTTCCAGTCTGTGTAATAAAAGAGAACTGGTACTTCTTGTTTTCCACTTACCTCAGAGAACTCTTATGGACTTAAAAGAATCTAAAGTTTCCCATGTCATGGACACTGTGTAAAATAACAGCCAGTGTCGATGCTAAATTTTTACATATCTTACAATGTTCCCTATCATTAGTGGTCTTCAGACTAATTACATGGCAAACAGTGATGTTGAGCTAGCCACAACTACGAGCAAATGCCACAGAGTCCTTAACCTCTGTATGTTATAATCTTGTGGAAATTTACCTTTTTATCTTTATCTTTGAGTTGTATGAACATTTACTTCCTTCTGACTAATATAATCACTGTCCTGGAGCATGCTCCATTCCAGGTCTTGCTCATTCTGGAATGTCTGTGTCTTGCCTGCCTAACCAAACATTATTCTTCCTTTGAGGCCAGATTTGATATCCTCTTGCTTGGAACTTGATCATATGCTTTTTTCCACATTATTTTTGACTTACTCTCATGATGGTTCTTAGTCTCAGTTCAGTTCAGTCACTCAGTCATGTCTGATTCTTTGCAACCCTATGAATCACAGTACGCCAGGCCTCCCTGTCCATCACCAACTCCCAGAGTCCACCCAAACCCATGTCCATCGAGTTGGTGATGCCATCCAAACATTTCATCCTCTGTCATCCCCTTCTTCTCCTGCCCTTAATCTTTCCCAGCATCAGGGTCTTTTCAAATGAATCAGCTCTTCGCATCACGTGGCCAAAGTATTGGAGTTTCAGCTTCAACTTCAGTCCTTCCAATGAACACCCAGAACTGATCTCCTTTAGGATGGACTGGTTGGATCCCCTTGCAGGGCAAGGGACTCTCAAGAGTCTTCTCCAACACCACAGTTCGAAAGCATCAATTCTTCAGCGCTCAGCTTTCTTCACAGTTCAACTCTCACATCCATACATGACCACAGGAAAAACTATAGCCTTGACTAGACGGACCTTTGTTGACAAAGTAATGTCTCTGCTTTTTATTTTTTATTATTATTTTATTTTATTTTTAACTTTACAATATTGTATTGGTTTTGCCATATATCAACATCAATCTGCCACAGGTATACACGTGTTCCCCATCCTGAACCCCCCTCCCTCCTCCGTCCCTGTACCATCCCTCTGGGTCGTCCCAGTGCACCAGCCCCAAGCATCCAGTATCATGCATCGAACCTGGACTGGCAACTCGTTTCATATATGATATTATACATGTTTCAATGCCATTCTCCCAAATCATCCCCCCTCTCCCTCTCCCACAGAGTCCAAAAGACTGTTCTATACATCAGTGTCTCTTTTGCTATCTCGTATACAGGGTTATTGTTACCATCTTTCTAAATTCCATATATATGCGTTGCTGCTGCCAAGTCGCTTCAGTCGTGTCCGACTCTGTGCGACCCTATGGACTGCAGCCTACCAGGCTTCTCCGTCCATGGGATTCTCCAGGCAAGAACACTGGAGTGGGTTGCCATTTCCTTCTCAAATGCATGAAAGTGGAAAGTGAAAGTGAAGTCACTCAGTTGTGTCTGACTCTTAGGGACCCCATGGGCTGCAGCCTACCAGGCTCCTCCGATGTACTGTATTGGTGTTTTTCTTTCTGGCTTACTTCACTCTGTATAATAGGCTCCAGTTTCATCCACCTCATTAGAACTGATTCAAATGTATTCTTTTTAACGGCTGAGTAATACTCCATTGTGTATATGTACCACAGCTTTCTTATCCATTCATCTGCTGATGGACATCTAGGTTGCTTCCATGTCCTGGCTATTATAAACAGTGCTGCGATGAACATTGGGGTACACGTGTCTCTTTCGATTCTGGTTTCCTCAGTGTGTATGCCCAGCAGTGGGGTTGCTGGGTCATAAGGCCATTCTATTTCCAGTTTTTTAAGGAATCTCCACACTGTTCTCCATAGTGGCTGTACTAGTTTGCATTCCCACCAACAGTGTAAGAAGGTTCCCTTTTCTCCACACCCTCTCCAGCATTTATTACTTGTAGACTTTTGGATCGCAGCCATTCCGACTGGCATGAAATGGTACCTCATAGTGGTTTTGATTTGCATTTCTCTAATAATGAGTGATGTTGAGCATCTTTTCATGTGTTTTTTAGCCATCTGTATGTCTTCTTTGGAGAAATGACTATTTAGTTCTTTGGCCCATTTTTTGATTGGGTCATTTATTTTTCTGGAATTGAGCTGTAGGAGTTGCTTGTATATGTTTGAGATTAGTTGTTTGTCAGTTGCTTCATTTGCTATTATTTTCTCCCATTCTGAAGCCTGTCTTTTCACCTTGCTTATAGTCTCCTTTGTTGTGCAGAAGCTTTTAAGTTTAATTAGGTCATATTTGTTTATTTTTGCTTTTATTTCCAATATTCTGGGAGGTGGGTCATTGTCTCTGCTTTTTCATATGCTGTCTAGGTTGGTCATAACTTTCCTTCCAAGGAGTAAGCATCTTTTAATTTCATGGCTGCAATCACCACCTGCAGTGATTCTGGAGCCCCCAAAAATAAAGTCAGCCACTGTCTCCATTGTTTCCCCATCTATTTGCCATGAAGTGATGGGACCGGATGCCATGATCTTAGTTTTCTGAATGTTGAGCTTTAAGCCAACTTTTCACTCTCCTCTTTCACTTTCATCAAGAGGCTTTTTAGTTCTTCTTCACTTTCTACCATAAGGGTGGTGTCATCTGCATTTCTGAGGTTATTGATATTTCCCTCAGCAATCTTGATTCTAGCTTGTGCTTCCTCCAGCCCAGCGTTCCTCAGTTCTTAGTCTAGTGCAGGCTATGAATTGACCTTTCTCTCTGGTAACATTTTTTGATTGGCTGCTGCTGCTGCTAAGTCACTTCAGTCGTGTCCGGCTCTGTGCGACTCCATAGACCGCAGCCTAGCAAGGTCTCCCATCCCTGGGATTCTCCAGGCAAGAACACTGGAGTGGGTTGCCATTTCCTTCTCCAATGCATGAAAGCGAAAAGTGAAAGTGAAGGCGCTCAGTCGTGTCCGACTCTTAGCGACCCCATGGACTGCAGCGTACCAGGCTCCTCCATCCATGGGATTTTCCAGGCAAGAGTACTGGAGTGGGGTGCCATTGCCTTCTCCATTTTATTGGCTATTATGTGCTAATCCTTTGTATTCAATAAGATTGAAAACATTTTATCCTCTTTTAGAGATGAGAAAACTGAAGCTTTGTAACTTTGTAACTTGCCAAGTGTCAGTTTGAAACCATGTGGCTAAGTGCCTAGCTATAAATCTGGGGTTCTGTTATTGTACAGGAAGAGGAAAACAGACATTGGGAGACATCTAGCAACCTCTGTCATAGAGAGATGGGAGATAAATGTAAAATGGTCATCTAATAGAAGGACAATTGTGATAAGTGCTATGAAGGAGGAAGGATTGTATAAACAGTTCAGGCTTTGAAAGAAGTCAAAGAGAGAAAACTAGACGTGGGCCTTGAAGATACGTATATTAGCTTTTCTATTGCTATGTAACAAATTATCCCACAACACCCACTTATTATCTCAAAATTGTATAGGTTAGAAGTCCTGTGTGGTGTGGCTGAGTTCTCTGCTCAGCATCACAAGGCTATAATCAAGGTGCCAACTGGACTGAGTTCTCATCTGGAAGCTCTGGGGTAAATCTGTTACTGAGATCATTCTTCTTGTTGGCAGAATTCAGTTCCCTGTGGCTGTGCGAATGAGGTCTGTATTTCCCTGCTGTCTGTCAGCCAGGGCCAGGCTTAGCATCTAGAAGCTGCCTACATTCCTTGATATGTGGCCTCTTGTATCTTTAATGCAGCAATAGCTTGTCAAACCCTTCTTGTGCTTCTAATTTTTAACTTCCTCTCCGTGATCAGCTGGAGAAAGCCCTCTGCTTTAAGGGGGTTAATGTAATTAGGCAAGGCTTGCCTGGAAAACCTTCCTATCTTAAATTCAACTGTATTATATAATGTCAATCATGTAAGTAAAACCTATTATAGTCATTGTACTGGGGATTATACCAGGGGCCATAAATCTAGGGGAACATCTTGGAATTTTACTTGGTGGTGGTTTAGACGCTAAGTCGTGTCCAACTCTTGTGACACCATGGACTGCAGCCTGCCAGGCCCCTCTGTCCATGGAATTCTCCAGGCAAGAATACTGGAGTGGGTTGCCATTTCCTTCTCTAGAGGATCTTCCCAACCCAGGGATTGAACTTGGGTCTCCTGCATTGCAGGCTAACCTTCTTAGTTATAGGGAAGCTCCATAAGACATAGACAAGCAGAGAGAACTTTCTATGTGGGGAAGAAAAGCAGGCAAAACTCAAAAGTGAAACTGCACAACAGATTCTTGGATATTAGAATGTGTGTGACTGCCCCAATAATAACAGCTTCCACAAATTCATTCACTAATCCTTATATCAGCTTTATGAGGGTGGTATTATTTCACTTTTATAAAGAAAGAAATTCAGGCAGAGAGAGGAAAAGCCACCCACCACGGTTCTATTTCAATCAAGTAGTAAAGCTGGCACTATGGCTTGAGCTCTGGATGACTTCCAAGTTTGTGCTCTTTCCATTGCTTAACCCCCCTGACTGTGGGTCTGGATGGGAAAGCAGAAGTCAGTCATGTTGGTTTGAGCTCAGTCTGTGGAGGCATGGATGTTAAAATGTATTAACAGGTGTCATGGAAGATTTTAGAAGGAACATGTGAATTGTGGGAGAGGAAGGGGACAAAAGTAGATATGGATGTGGATGGAGGGGAACACATGGACTGGATGTGCAGTATGGTATTTTAGGGAGGTTAGTATGATCAGTCAGGAGGATCCTGGATTACAAGATTGTAGGCAGGGATGATATGTTTCAGTTGACTACTGCGTGACCAAGCCTCTGAATCTCACCGCTAACTTGCAGGAAATTTACAGAACAGAAGAACATGTTAAATTGCACATAAGTATAAAATCAGCAGAATGGAGGCAAAAGGAGGATTACAGATAACAAATCATATACAGTTTCATCACCCAAATATTACTATTACTAATGTGAAATAATGAACAGGGAAAACAGCTTTGGTAGCTGTGGTATGTGTTAGTTGCTCAGTCGTGTCTGACTCTTTGGGACCCCATGGACTGTGCCCACCAGACTTCTGTCCATGGAATTCTCCAGGCAAGAATAGTGGAGTAGGTTGCCATTCCCTTCTCCAGGGGTTCTTTCTGACCCAGAGATAGAACCTAGGTCTCCCACATTGTAGGCAGATTCTTTACTGTCTGAGCCACCAGGGAAGCCCAACTGTGGTAGGACTAGATAACAGTTTTAATAGATTTGATAAGAGGCTCCATAAGGAATGGGAGTTCCTAGGGAGCTGTTTAATAATTAAGTCAGTCATGGTCAGATGTAGGTTACCAGCTATGTAACTAGGGCCAGGTTCATGTGTACACAATCAGTGTAGTTACACAGGGCCCTATATTCAGAACTTCATATTTGGGGCCACATGCTTTGCAGTCACTGTCTTGATTCTTAATAATTTTATCTTTGAGTTTGTACTTTAGCAGAGAAGTCCAATGGGACAATTGGAACAGACACCAGGGGCTAGGAGCCTCAGCTACTGCGTGGTCCTCCCTTCCACCACATCCCTTGGTGGTCTAGACGCTGGCCCCTAGACCCCAGTCAGGCTCTCCTGCCCCATTTAGTGACTATTACCTGCTATTCTGCCTTACTCTGCCTTGGGCAGGGCTCTGTGTGTTCCACCAATAGTATCTAGGGTTAGGCAAGTGGGTGGCTATTCTCAACCTAAGCTATTTAATATCAATGCCGCAGCATTTCTTTGCACTTAACTCAGTGGGGGTGAGCTTCTTGCCTTTCTTTATCATTACAGAGAGGGTCTCAGTGTGGAGGTTGTAATACCTTTGGAGGTCACCCATTTACTGTGAGTTAAGGAGGCAGGCCTATGGGAAGGGGAGATGCTTGACTTGGCCTCCTTGTCCTTCGCTGGGAATAGCATGTTAGTCCAGCAGCTAGCAGGTGGGGGCTTCAGGCAGCCAGTAGGTTGCATGGGCCCCCAATTTCCTGTGGGGGGATCTGCATTTATGCCAAAGGTATACCCCTGCCCAGGGAGTGTGACATTAAATAGCAGATAAAAATACTATGACAGGTTGAGAGACCACCAAAGAAAGGAGTAAGCTTTACATTTTAGCATCTTTAACTGCACTTTTTCCTGCTTTTTGATCCACATTTTTATTTTGCACTGAGCCCCACAAATTTAGTAGCTGGTCCTGTGTGTGATCTTAGAAATTACAAAGTATCAAATTCTAAGTTTCTTAGAACTTCAGTTCAGTTCAGTTCAGTTCAATCACTCAGTCTGTCCAACTCTTTGCGACCTCGTGAACTGCAGCACGCCAGGACTCCCTGTCCATCACCAACTCCCGGAGCCTACCCAAACTCATGTCCAGTGAGTCGGTGATGCCATCCAGCCATCTCATCCTCTGTCACCCCCTTCTGCTCCTGCCCTCAATCTTTCCCAGCATCAGGGTCTTTTCAAATGAGTCAGCTCTTTGCATCAGGTGGCCAAAGTATTGGAGTTTCAGCTTCAACATCAGACCTTCCAATGAACACCCAGGACTGATCTCCTTTAGGATGGACTGGTTGGATCTCCTTGTAGAACTTAGAAAATAACAAATAAATGTTAGCTTAAAATAGAGAAATCCATTGCCTATAAGGACATGAAAGCAGTAACAAAAAAGTAGAGCTACTATGAGAAGGAAAAGTAGAGGACTTAGTAACACAAGGTAGAAACAAGATGTATACTACTAGGCAAAAACAACTTCAAGAATTGCACAGTGAAACACACACTAGTTTAGCCTCTTGCAAAATGCGGGTCCTTGAAAAACACTTGCCTTTGACTTGAGCATCTTCTGCTTGGAGGTATCAATGAAAGTGTTTCATCTTGGAATGGGGAAGCTTAGGCAAGAGATTTTGAGGTGAGGAAGACATTTAGAAGATGTCTTCTACACAGCATGCTGTGAGAAGCTTAGGCAATTTGGTCTTATCTATCAAAATGTATGGATTTTTGCATTTTTCACTTCATTTCTAGGTTCTCCTTAAATACATCGAGGGGTTTCCCTGGTGGCTCAGTGGTAAAGAATCTGCCTGCCAATGCAGGAGATGTGGGTTTGATCCCTGGGTTGGGAAATGCCCTGGAGAAGGAAATGGCAACTCACTCCAGTATTATTGCCTGGGAAATCCCATGGACAGAGGAGCCTGGAAGTCCATGGGGTGGCAAAAGAGTCAAACATGACTTAGTGACTAAAATATAACAATACAGAAGCAAGTACCATTATATTCATGCAGAACTGTTGAATAGGGAAAAATCAAAATGTCCATTACTAGGAAACTGATTTCATGCAATGGAATATCATGCAGCCATCAAAAGAATGAAGTCCACCTAGACTTATATTTACCAAGAAAGAGATAACCAAGGGGATTTTATTTAAGGGGAAAAAAAATCAAATTCCTGGAAAATGTTTAATCCCACTTACTCAGAAAATATATATGTACAAGATAGTGAGTAGACAGGGCTAAAGCAAAGGTGTAAATCCTGCACACCAAACTGTTAACAGTGACTATCTCTGAGGATGGCAGTGGGTGAAGTGTGTGTGTGTGTGTGTGTGTGTGTGTGTGCTTGCGCTATGTGTGAATGAATGGGACACATGTTCCTCTGGGCACCTCTGCTGTTTGAAAGCATTACGGAGAGGAAGTGGAAAGAGTATTTTTAGGGCGTCGTGTGAAGGAAAACTTGGGGAGCAGGAAACAGACTAATGGCTCTCGGGTCTCCTCAGACTCCAGCGCCGCCAGAGGTGAGGAGACCCCGCCCCACTGAGGTGATTCTGCAGAGGGGCGGAGTTCTGCAGAGCCGACGCGGGAGGCGGCCTCGGGGGCGGGGCCCCCGGCTCCAGCCTCTCGCTCCGCTCCCACCATGCCCTTATAAGGAGCGCCCGGCGTTAGGGCTCGGGAATCCGGTCGCAATCCCTGCGGCGCAGCCCCAATCCCAGGCCCCTCCCTTGGGAATGGGGGCGGGGCGGGGTCTTGGCGGCGCGGCTGCGGGGGCGGAGCATATCAAAGAGGGACCAATAGGAGTGGAGGCCTGGGTCTGAGCGGAGCTTCCATTGGGCGCGGCGACGCGAGCGGGCGGAGCGCCCGTGAGGCTGGTTACACTGAGGGAA
Source organism: Bubalus bubalis (assembly GCF_019923935.1). Classification (NCBI taxonomy): domain Eukaryota; kingdom Metazoa; phylum Chordata; class Mammalia; order Artiodactyla; family Bovidae; genus Bubalus; species Bubalus bubalis. Next base: position 149,037,159 of record NC_059160.1, read on the forward strand.
GCCCCGACTCTGTAGTCGCTGCTCCGAGTCCGTCTCCGTGCGGGTCCCCGGCCCCTGGTTCTCAGTTCTCTGTAGCCCGCGGTTCGCCGCCCCGCTCGCCGCCGCGATGCCGGTGTTCCATACGCGCACGATTGAGAGCATTCTGGAGCCGGTGGCGCAGCAGATCTCGCACCTGGTGATTATGCACGAGGAAGGCGAGGTGGACGGCAAAGCCATCCCTGACCTCACCGCGCCTGTGGCCGCCGTGCAGGCGGCGGTCAGCAACCTCGTTCGGGTGAGTGCGCTGGGCCTGGGATGGGGATCGGGGGCAGGAGACGTTCCTGGGGTCCTGGCTCGCCTCACGGTTCCCGGTCACTGCCTGTGAGTTTGCGCGTGGACTCGGGAGCCAGATCGCCTCAGGTTTGAATATTGACTCCCCCGCTCCCTGACCTTGAGCGAGCCCTCGGGCCTCTCTGAGCTTCAGTCTCCTCATCTATAAAATGGGGACAATCCTAATAATGCCTGCCCTGCGGGTTTCTTGTGAACGTTCAGTGAGGTGGTATTTATAAAGTGCCTAGCCCAGCTTATGACTTGTAGTAAGCGCTCAGTAAATGCTAGGTGTTAGGTTGTCTGATAGCCCCTTTCCTTCAGCTGGCTGTCGCCCCTCCCGTTGACAGCCTTGCTCTCAGCTCCTTTTTAGGCCTCCCCAGCCTGGCCTCTGGGCTGGCGGGCTCCTCTACTGACTCCCTGCCTCTCCTTCCAGGGAGTCTTAAATAGGAGCCACGTTGTTCTCCCTTCTGATACTTCTGACCCTCACCTTGAAACCTGCTTCACCCACCACCCCTTCCCAGAGCTCCGCGGGTCCGGCCCTTTTGTCCACTTGTCTTACTGATCCCTCATGTCTGTCTCCTCCCTTCCTGAGGAGTCTACTTCTGCTCACACCTCTGGCACTCACAAACGCCGGGTGACTTCTTTATGCAATAATTCGTGAGCACCAATCCCTTTCCCCCTTTCGCTTAACCCCGCTGCTTTTCATTCCCGCCCCCTCCCCCAACTCCTGTGGAGATTTCCACCTGGCTTTACCTGCTGTCACACGGCTTCCTCCCCCTGGGGCCTTTCCAGACCCAGGGGCCCTCCTCGGCCCCTCCTCCTGACAGGAAGCAAGATGGAGCTGCCGGGAGAGGCCTGTGGAATCTGGGATCTGCGGCCCCTGCCGGAGGAAAGAACGGGGCGTCTCCTCCCCAAGCCACAACTTTCCTGGATGGCTAAGTGGCTCCGCAGACCCCTGTCGCCCACAGCGGTGACTCGTAACTGAGGTGGTTCCTGGACGAGGCGGAGCCCGCTTCTGAAATGGGAAAAGAGGTGCCCAGTCTCCTAACACCCCGCTGGCTAATATCACACTTTTCTTTCCCACCCTGGGTGGGTGACTCAGAAGGCTGCTGCCTGTGAGAAGCAACTTTGGAAAAAGTTCCTAAGGCTTCCCCACCGAGCTGTGTAAATAGAGTGTGTCAGGGTAGTTAGGAGGCTGGGAGGCCACTGTGAGTCTGGGTGCGGCTTGGGCTCCTTATCTGATTAGAGCACTTCAATGCACTTCAGCTGCTGAAAGTCTTCCTCAGTCTTCAGGGGCCCAGTTCAGGAGACTGGTAACTAGAAGACACTATTGACCAAATTCCCCATCTGTTTTCCCTGTAGATTTAGTTAGACTGTACTCAGGAAGAATACTGTGTTCACTCAAAATGTCTAGTTCTACATTGTTTTTATTTTTTTATAACTAATTTTAATCTAAGGCTCCAGAGTACATTCTTATGTAGTGTTGTCTAACATGGCTGCATTCCAGGCCTCCATTTTTCAACAAATAGGAAACAATGTAAAGAGACAAGGTAATAGTGTCCCTCCAAGGAGTACTTCAGGAAATGAAATCTTAAAACCACATGTTGCACTTGGAACAGAGCTGGTGTAGTCTAGGGGCTGATATCTGGCTAGGCTATTTAGAGAAAAGTTATTTATGAGCTTCAGTGCATGAATTAATAAGAATTGAATGTCTGTTGTATAGGGAACATTTTAATAAATCAGGTTTTCAGGTTGAAATGTGCATTAGAATCACCAGTGGGGCTTTTTAGAAATAAAGATGTCCAGCTCCCATCCCAGACTTACTGAGGAGGTTGGGTCAAGGTCTTTGTGTTTTTAAGAAGCTCCATAGATGGCTGTGATACAGTCCCTTAGTAAACATTGTAATAGATTCTGTGAGACAAACACAGAAGAAACGAGGGCAGTGATAAGCTAAAAACAAAATTATTACATACTTTCCAATACATTACAAAAGAAGAAATTTGATAGGAGTTAGCAGAGAGAAAGTGAGGAGGATTGTGTTGATAGTCAGTGGTGAACAAAAGTACTTGTGATTAAGTCACTGCCAGGTTACAGCAAGTAGATTGTCTTGACTCGCTCAGGGAGTCAAGCTGGAGAGAAACTGGAGCTGAAGTTGGTGCATGCTGTATGGGCAGTTTAACAGAAGTTCAATAAAATGAAAAAGAATGAAAGGGTGAGGATAAGAGTGTGTGAGGGAAACTGTATAGATTGTGTTCTGGGGAGCCCAGAGGATTTACCCATTGCTTGGAATTCTGGGTGACTGTTGTGGCCCTTGTGTATTTGCTACTGAATATTGTGATGAATTGTGTACATGTGTCAAATTCCTAACTAGATTGTGTCGCATATGATATGTATGTGCTCCCCAGTTCCTACCCTTAACATTGGCACATGGGATGGCTTGATATTGTTGAAGGAAAGAAGGAACTATGGGAAGGCAGATAAATTAGGAGACTAAAATTGGTTGGTCATGAAGAAAATGAGAGGACTTTGGGTTTGGCAGGCAAAATGGAGCAGGAAATAGAACTATTTTAGAAATACAGTAGAAGAAGTATTAGTAGAGCCTGATTATAGAACTCTCAGGGAAGAAATGTGATGTTCCTCTAATGAATCTGATTTTTGAACAAGTATTCCAAAATGTATGCAATTCACATTTCTTTCAATTACCTTGGGAGGCTGTATCCCTATTCCAATGTTTCTCTTTGGGATTTTTTTTTTTTTTTTAACAGATTATATATATACAAATAAATTTGTTTTATTTTGGTCAAGAAAATTTTGTCTGAAGTGGGTATTGCTTAACCTTACTACTATTTTTGAGTCTAAAGTGACTTTTGAATATTTCCAAAATGAAAATATACCCAATGATGATGAAATTCTACATTGTTAAGCAGTGGTCATCCACTTATCAGATCGGTATTTATTGAGAACCCCCTTTTAACATCAAAGCAGTAAGTATTATGTTGGCCAGAGTAAGTATAATATTGGATTGAAAGTTATAAGTGGCCCAGAGAAAGTGATGTATGGAAGTTCAGAGGAAGATGAGGTCACTTTTCTTGAGAACATGGGGAAGACTTTATGGAGAAGGTAACCTCTGAACTGGCCTTAAAGAATATGGTATTTGAACATTTAAAGATGTAATCCTGGGGATGGGGGAGCCTGGTGGGCTGCCATCTCTGGGGTCGCACAGAGTCGGACACGACTGAAGTGACTTAGCTTAGCTTAGCTTAAGAAAGGCATTATAGGTAGAAAGGACTACCTAAACAGAGGCATAGAATTACTGAGAATCTGAGGGAGGACCAAGTTTTGATTTAGGGAATCATTAAGCAAAACATTTGGATTTGTAATTTTTCATATAATTTGTTAAGTAAAAGTAGTCTGGTCACTTTATGTATGTATCATCACAATTGAGTCATCACTTTTACTCCACCCTTAGAGAGAGGGTAGGATGAGATTATTTACATGTCCTTTTTTCTAGTGAATAAGATCATTTTTAAAAAAACAGCTTTGTTGATATATAATTTACATATCATACAATTCACTCATTTAAAGTGTACAATTCCGTGTTTCTCAGTGTATTTATAGAATTGTACAACATCTCCAGAGTCTAATTTTAGGACATTTTTGTTCCCTCAGAAAGAAACTTCATACTCATTACATTCACTGATTTTCTCCCATCCCCTAATACCCCAGCCTTAGGCAACCATCAATTTGCTTTCGGTCTTTATGGATTTGCACATTTTGGACATTTCATGTAAATGGAATCGTAAAATATGTGGCCTCTTGTGTCTGACTTTTCACTTAGCATAATGTTTTCATCTGTGGTGTAGTATGTGTCAGAAATTCATTCCTTTTTGTTGCTGAATAATATTCCATTGTATAAAATAAGGCCATTTTAAACACAGAGAGTGATTCTAATGCAGTAATAAAACAAAGAGGGGACCTAGGAGAAAGAAGGGTGGGAAAGGAAAAATAGAGGAGGGGTACAAGTTCTAAAAGCAATGTGAAAAATTCAGAAGTCTTCGGCTGTCTGTGTTGTAGCATGGTATATAAATTTTTCTTTTTTCCCATTGAAGTGGCCCATAGAAATCTGAGTCTTTGTGACCGTAAAGTCATGCCAGTTTTGTTAATGGGGTTCATACACTTTGCCTTCTCCATTGCATCTGAGGGCATGTGTTGTAATTACTCTTGGGGCTCATGAAATATTTATTTTGGGAGTTTTGTGGCTTTGACTTTTATGAGCCTCACCTATATATCATACCCTGTTGGGACCAGCTCTGGGACAAATAGCAGCATTGTCTTTAAACTGATAGATGGGAAAGACTGTTCTGTTCTTAAAAAGAAATCAGCAGTTTATTTTGTTGTTAATACGTTATCTGTATTAACATCTGAAATTATTCCTACTTTAATTTCTTTTGGTTGATGTTGGACTTACTTCATTTAAAATAGATAGCAGTGTTTGGGTGACAGGGCTATGGGTGATCTTTCTTTTCTTAATATTCTGTATTTTCTAATTTTTAAAATGGAAATATTCATTCCTATATTAAGGAAAAATTAAGGTAAATAATAAGAATGTATAATTCTTTATAGTTTATAAAATGCTTTCATATAAACATATATATAATCTCATAGCAATCCTTTAAGGTAGATATTGCTATGGTCCCAATTTTACAGATGAAGATACTGTAAATCAGTTATGTAACCTGCCTGCAGTGGCACAGCTGCTTAGTAGTGGAGCTTGGACTCGAACTCTGTTTCTCTCACTCTGGACCCTCTGCTTTTTTCACTTTACCATGCTGTGTCCACTTGTCCTGGATCTGGCAAGATTATCTGTTTAAAGCCTGGCTTTGGCATGGCCTGTGTGAAGGGCCTATATTAAAAAAATGATGTGAAGGTAGTGTTCTGTTTCACAGCGACATTTAATTCTGCAGCTTAAAAAAAAATAGATACAGATAGTACAAAAGTATTTATGTCTGTGAAAGATAAAGACTTTTTCTAGTGTATTTAGCTGCTTAGCTTGAAGTCTATTAGAACTAAATAGTATTTAAAGTAGGTTTGTAGGATTTCTTTATATTTAAATAGTATTTAAAGTAGGCTTGTGGGTTCTTTGGGGAATTATGAAGTTTCATTTGGAACAGATCAAAAGAGATATACAAATGGGACTTAAATCTGCTCATGACTGAGAGAATGGAAGAGTTTTGGAGACTGTGTTTCTACAACTATGTTTATAATTTTAGTGGAGCCCCAGTTTAAGTATTGGTTTATATATATATACTGACACTATAGAAAGTTGGGCTTTTCTAAAGCTGTTTTATAAATAGCACTGGTATAACAGTGGACACAATAAAAGTTATTTTATATTTCATGGACAAAATAAAAGTTATTTTATATTTTATGGACAAAATAAAAGTTAAAGTCCTGTGCTGTTAATCACAGTATCCTAAGCTGACTCTTTTTGCCCTTGTCAGGAGTAAGGATGGCTTTAAGGCAACTGCTTTTATAGATATGGGACTAATTTGGATTTTAATATTTCTTGTATATTTGTTAAAAGAGTAGTCTGGTAATTTTATATACTTAATTACTGGTTATTTTTACACACACACACATATATATCTATAATACTTATGTTTTATACATATCACAACTGAGAGGGTCATTATTTTAAAAGCTTTCTGACAACTTCCTGGTCTTGCTGGCACACCTTGAAAGAGGGTAGGATGGGAACATCTTAATACAGTATACAGCCAGCATATCGGGTATTGTTTTTCTCTTTTGACAGCCATCATACTTGGTCAGTATTTGTCTTCACTGGGTTGAAGGTTTCTCAATGGCAGGGACCATGTCTGTGTGTTTGCATCTTTATTTCCAGTGTCAAGTTGGTAATAGGTATGAAATATAACTTAAAAAATACTAAATACATAGCATTCATTTTTTTATGCACAAAATATTATAATAGAAATTTTTGTGTGGCAAATATCTTCCATCCCCAGCTTTTAAACATCTGGTGTACTGAATTTGAACAGTCTCTTCAAATTTATAATAGGCCTCATCTGAAACAAGTAGAATGTATACTGAGAGGGAGGAATGAATGGCTAACTGCCCATTGTTTGAGATAACAAAAGTGTTAGGCTATTTTGGGTTGTGGTTCTCTGTTTCAGAGTCATTTCAACTATGCAGGCCACTTACTAAATTCATAATGTGCGAATATGTTGCCTCCTGTCTGAAAGTGGCATTGAGATTTTGCATTCTTTTTGAATTTTTTTGTCTTTTTAAAATTTAACAGTTTAGTCCAGGGGTTGATATAGTGTTTGGAGCTCTGCTAGTTATAGTGCAGTATCATACTATGAGTCATCAATGCCTCATTAAAAGATTTTTATTTCCTTGAACCATATGGCAGAAGACAAAGATTTCGGAAAGTTGATCTGATTCTTTTTTGTGTTCTGGCTGATCTGCGGCCCAACTTTTTCAGTGAACCTTGTGTCATGGTCACGACGGTGGGGTATATTTTTACATAATAAACCAGCATTAGAGCAGTATCAAAAGAAGTAGCCGTATGGAAAGAGCAAATGTCAGAGATCAGTTGGTATCCCAGCAAGTTTTCTCTCTAGGATAATGCTCCGTGCTCAGGACTCTTGCTGAGAAAGGGTTATTCTGTCAGTTCATGTTGCTTTCAGGCCAGTCTGCTTTTAAATCTTCCCATATAAAAAGGACTAAAAGAAGAAAACAAACTTTAGCCTTGGCTTTTTTAAGCTCCAACAGCCTTCAGTGCTATGTAGTATAAATATTTCAGAGTGAGCTTTAAGGGGTAAAGTTCAAATCTGTAATAAGACTCTGAAACACCCAGAGATGAAAGTTTATATATGTGAGAAAGGACCTCCCACTGGAGGCTTTCATCTGTCTTTCTGTTACTTGTCTGGACCTGTAGAATCCTTACAGTATACATTTGGGTATATTGGGCCACACAGACAGTTAAGTTCAGATAACATAAGTTTCGAGTTATCTAGGTGACTACTCCTCTGATTTTTTTTCTGTAATTTTCTTATTCAGTTTCTGTTGGGAATGGTTATGAGAGGAAGGCTATCTTACTTGTTTCTCCTTAATAATTTACAAAAAAAGTTAATTAGGGAAGGAAGTTGAAATAAATATATAAGTAGAGGATTTTTGTTCATTTGTATTTTTATCATAGTTAAACTATTTTATCTTTCATTTAAAATAATACTAGTGAATAGTATACTATCAATAATTATTTTTGTCATGCTGAGCCTTCATATAGTCTTTCAAAAAGAACGGTTTTTCTTGTTACAACAGTATTATACTTTTTATTGTTGAAATTTATAAAAATCTATAGTCACAGTCTTCTTACAGTGTTTCTCAGCCTTTTCCAGTCTTTTACCTCTACTCCAAACCCATTTGTTTCCACAGATATAAATACAAACTTAATTATATATAGATGCACCAGTTCTTATCCCTTTCCCACCACTAACACCCCTCCTCCCAAACCATTTAATTCACTTTACTGCTCAAAAATTTGCAAACAAAAGCAAGGAAACCCAGTCTGTTATAACTACCCAGGATTTTCACTGCCATGTGCTGTTTGGGGAGCCATAATGCTTAGCTAACAGCTCTTTCGGTGAAGACAATGGCACCCCACTCCAGTACTCTTGTCTGGAAAATCCCATGGATGGAGGAGCCTGGTAGGCTGTAGTCCATGGGGTCACTAAGAGTCAGACACAACTGAGCGACTTGACTTTCACTTTTCACTTCATGCATTGGAGAAGGAAATGGCAACCCACTCCAGTGTTCTTGCCTGGAGAATCCCAGGGATGGGGGAGCCTGGTGGGCTGCCGTCTGTGGGGTCGCACAGAGTCGGACACGACTGAAGCGACTTAGCAGCAGCAGCAGCAGCAGCAACAGCTCTTTAAGTGAGTGGCGAATGAAATAAGTTCAAAATAATGGGCTGGGTCCGGAAAGAACCTCTAATCTCAACATCCTCTTTAAAGATATGGGGTCTTTACATTGAATAAGTTTGTGCATTATATGTACACAAAGGGATAAGGTATGATAGAGTAATGAATAAAAGAGGACTTGTATAATTAGATATAGGCAGTTAGGGAGTGCTTGCTTTCTTTCCAGTCCCTTGGTAAAACTATGTAGATCTTCTGTTCTTATATGCTGGGTCATCAATCTTTAGATAATTGATTTGATTGATTGTGTGCTTGTTACTCTCTCTCTCCCTACTCCCCTAGGCTGTCTCCCTCTAAGACTGCTGGTTTCTGGAGGGCAAAGACTGGTTATATTCTTCTTGATATTCCCAGTGTTGTCCTTATCGTGGTATCCCAGGTGGTGCAGTGGTAAAGGATCTGCCTGCCGATGCAGGAGACTGGAGTTTGATCTCTGGGTCTGGAAGTTCTCCTGGAAGAGAAAATGGCAACTGGTCCCAATATTCTTGCCTGGAAAATCCATGGACAGAGGAGCCTGGTGGGTCCTCTGCCCATACAGTCCATAGGGTAGCACAGAGTCGGACATGACTGAGTGCACATGCACACTTATCCCATCTCGTGCTCATAGTATTCCTGTGATAAATGTGTTGTGCTTTGATGTTCACTGTAGCCACTAGTCATCCTAGGTTTATTCATGATGATAAAGATAGCTCACTATCTCTTGCCTCCATTGGATGACTTGGTATTCTCTTCTGCCCTTCAGTTCAGTTCAGTTCAATTCAGTCGCTCAGTCATGTCCGACTCTTTGCAACCCCATGAATCGTAGCACGCCAGGCCTCCCTGTCCATCACCAACTCCTGGAGTTCACTCAGACTCACGTCCATTGAGTCGGTGATGCCATCCAGCCATCTCATCCTCTGTCGTCCCCTTCTCCTCCTGCCCCCAATCCCTCCCAGCATCAGAGTCTTTTCCAATGAGTCAACTCTTCGCATGAGGTGGCCAAAGTACTGGAGTTTCAGTTTTAGCATCATTCCTTCCAAAGAAATCTCAGGGCTGATCTCCTTCAGAATGGACTGGTTGGCTCTCCTTGCAGTCCAAGGGACTCTCAAGAGTCTTCTCCAACACCACAGTTCAAAAGCATCAATTCTTCGGCACTCAGCCTTCTTCATAGTCCGACTCTCACATCCATACATGACCACTGGAAAAACAGATTCATAAGTATTATATTGTGTTGGTTACATAATTGGAACTTTAGATTCCAAAAACTGTTACTTCTATCAGAAGTCAGCTTTTTGGATTGGTATGAATGTGGGATGTGTGTATGTATAGAGGATGAGAGGTAGTGAATCTTAGAACTAAAAATGTTTTACAAGTATTGTTAAGTTGCAGAAAATAGAGTCTTGGCCCTTAGAGAATTTCCCACTGATAAGATTTCCAGTTGAATGATTTTTAAGGGGAAAGTGGCTGAATTTCATTGCAGTTGGCCACAGTCCAAGCCAAAGTCATTCCTTCTTTTGAAATAAGCTTAATTTATTCCCATAGGTAGGCTTTCTGTGAAGAAAGAAAAATGGTATATTGGTTCTTAGATTTGAAAGTTGAGGGACCAACTAGCAACTTATCTAGCTTCCCTGTATTTCCAGCCTTCTCTGTGTCCCCACCCCATCCCTGGAGAACTGGATCATCTTTTATCTGTAAGGTGGACAACAAGTTTTTATTCATTTAATTCAAATAGATAAGGATATCCGAATGTGCCGGTAAATTTCTAGTAACACTCAATTTTCTTATTCTATGGCTGTCACTCAACAGCAAAATTAGTTATCAGACTCTAGCTATGCACATTGCCTGGTGTTCTGAATGATTTGTTGTCATTCAGTCACTAAGTTGTGTCCAACTCATTGTCACCTCATGGACCACAGTATGCCAGGCTTCCCTGTCCTTCACAGTTTCCCAGAGTTTGCTCAAATTCATGTCCATTGAGTCAGTAATGCCATCCAACCATCTTATTCTCAGTTGTCCCCTTTCTCCTTCTGCCCTCAATCTTTCCCAGCATCAGGGTCTTTTCTAATGAGTCGGCTCTTCACATCAGATGGCCAAAGTATTGGAGCTTCAGCATCAGTCCTTCCAGTGAATATTCAGGGTTGATTTCCTTTAGGATTGACTAGTTTCATCTTGCTGTCCAAGGGACTCTCAAGAGTTGTCTCCAGTGCCACAATTCAAAAGCATCCATTCTTTGGCATTCAGCCTTCTTTATGGTCCAACTCTCAGATATGGTCTGTGGCCTCAAGTTGTTAAAACACAGGTGAAATTTATGATCTTATAAAAGATTTAGCTTATCTACATTCTCTCCATGCATCAAATTATTGTGGAATTTAAATTATTTACTTTAAAGGGTTGTGTGTTGGTGACAATAGTTTTTATTCCTTGGAGCCATGGAGAAAGTATGAGTGGTCTAGCAGCAGAACACTCAGGTGGTGTGCCCCCAGTTAGGAAAAGAATTCTGATCATTGGCTTCAGCTTCCCTCTTCCTGTGATTCTCTAGGCACAGTGGGTATTCATTTCCTCAAAGCTGGGTGCTGCTTGTGGGCCATCACATGGGCTGTTCCCTCTGCCTGAGCTACTCTTTACTTGGATTTCGAAGTAAAGCTGTTCTTTACTTGGATCATTTCTGTTAATCCATATTAAATATCAGCTTTTTAGGGTTGACTCTAAAAAGTCAAAGGTTGACCTCCTTGACTCTGCCTTCAAAACTATGTTAGGTCCCTCTATCATATGATTATTTTTTTCTTTATTGTGCTATTTAAAATTATAGGTCATTATTTGTGTGATGATTACTTCTTTAACATCTTTTTCCCTCTAGAGTCCCATGGGCAAATACTGGCTCTGCTGTGTTTGCCCCTGAATTTCCAGCACCCATCGAAGTGCTTGACACATAGAAGAGTCATAAGGAATGATTGTTGAATGAACAAGAGGGAAGACCACTTGCTGCTTCCCTACCCCCAGACTGTTCTATGCTTCTTTGGAAAAATGTATATCATGAGTGGGTGAATCTTGGCAAAATTTAGCTGCCAATTAGGAAAGCAGCTGTAAATCATTGCTTAGCATGGGGTATTGCATGCAGTAGGATCATCCAATTCATGTTTCCTGAATGAATAAATTCTAGGCATAGAGTCCTGGAGTGCAGATGGGGATAATCCTTTTCAGCATAGAATCATGCAGGGTATGTAAATGTAAATAAAAATATAGCGTGGGTCTGGGATTCTCTATTAGTTTTGATGCTTTGTAAATGAACAGCTTTGGCAACGTGCATCTAGTATGAGTTAGCAAATACCAAAATCAGATATAGATATAAGGTACTCCCCTGGAGAAGGGTATAGCAACCCACTCCAGTATTCTTGCCTTGAGAATCCTATGGACAGAGGAGCCTGGTGGGCTACAGTCCATAGGGTCACAAAGAATCAGACATGACTGAAGTGACTTAGCATGCATGCACGCACACAAGGTAATTCAGCCTAGAATATAATGGTTAAGAGTAAACTCTTAAGGTTTAAATCCTGCCATTGATTGACACCTACAACATATATAACATTGGAGAAAGTATTTAATTTCTGTTTCTCATAGTCCTCTTCTGTAAAACAAAGCTAATATTAGTATCTGACTTAGAGTATAGTATTGTGAAGATTAATGAGTTAATAAAAATATTTAGAACTATGCCTGACAGGTAAGAGCTCAGTGAGTGTTAGATATATTAATATATTTTCACATGGTTTTTAAGTTATATTTTAAATGTTAGTCTAATGAAAAGGCAATGTTGATTTTTTTTTTTTAATGTCTAAGTATAACTCCTAACTTTTACTCAACAAGGCAATGTGCCAGTGAAAGCTTTCCATAGAATTCCATATGTTGTGGAATATACAGTTTTATCAACTGTGGGGAAAATATATCTCACAGTTTAGGTGCCTGAGCCTTTGATTGCCAGTTTCTCGCGATTTAAATCAGACATCTAAATTTATGATTGATATCTCCTTTATTTGGAGCAATAGTGAGGGTACCCACCCCAATTTAAAAGCAAAAATTGAGACTTAGGATTTGAGCTGTATTCCAAGCATTCATTATCCTATTTTCTAAAAAATAAAAACACTGAAGGGGTAGTCATTAAAATAAATGGAATTGGCTCTTATAGGTGGAGCTGAAAACTATCATGCATTTGTGAGATAGAATTCATCTTGTTCTGGAACAGCCAAATTGATTTAACAAATATTTAATGACTACATATTATGCTGGATACTGGAAAAGGTTAGTATCTCTAGCTTGAAAGGAAGGATAGAATCTCTTCAAATGTGCCATCAATATAAGAGTAATAGATGGACTTCCCTGGTGAGTAAGAATCCACCTTCCAATGCAGAGGATGTGGGTTTGATCCCTGGTTGGAAAACTAGGATCCTACATGCCCTGGGACAGTTAAGCCGGTGTGCTGCAACTGCCGAGCCCCTGTGCCACACCAAAGCCCAGCACAGCCCTTCTCTCCCCCGCTGCCCCTGTCCCCCGCCAGAAGAAATAGTGAGTTAGAAAAAACTATATTATTTCTAGTGTTTCACTGGTTTTCTGGAAATTTTTTAACATGCATATTTAGCTTCAAAATCTTAAATTAATTGGCACCTTTACTGTTTACTTGAATAAAATGGCAAAGTATTTGTAATCCCACTGTCCCCTTATATATGGTTGTCTGAGATTTTGTTTCTCTCTTGTTTTTTTCACCCCGTAAATTAGACACTGTTGTTCTCTTATACTGTTGCTTTCCCCCTCATTTACCTATGTGTTCACCGTTTTCTTTGTGATATAAGAGAAACAGTGAACAAATCTCCCTTCTTCCTGAAGTCTCTCCTTTACTAATATCTTTAGGTGGGTCTTTGGGCAGTACACACTCTAGTTCTTCTATCTGAAAATATCTTTTATTTTGCCATCTGTTTTTTGAAAGATAATTTCATTGGATATACAAAAATAGGCCAGTAGTAATTTTTCTCCAGCACCTTGAAAATATTATTCCAGTATTTTCTGCGTTCACATCTGCCATCAGTCTAATTGTTATTTTGCTCCAGATGATGATTTCTTTCCTTAGTGAGTTTTAAAGTCCTTATTTATCTTTCTTGGGATTTTTTGGGCTCCCTGATTTTGAGGGTCAGTTTCTTTTATCAATGCTAGAAAATTCTTAACTATCATCTCTTTGAATTTTTGCCTTTCTTCATTTTGTTCTCACCCTTTGGAAGCGTAGAGATTTTCTCACTCTATCCTCTGTATATCTGAACTGCTTATATTTTCCATTTCGTTATTTCTTCAGCTCTTCCAGTTTGTTCGTTCTCATTCAATTGGGTCTAATATGCCATTTAATTCAGCCATTGAGTTTTTTATTTAAATGGCAGTATTTTTCATTTTTAGAATCGTATCTTTTTCAAATCTTGTCAGTATTGGTAGTCTCTTGTTCTTTCATCATACTTTTTTAAAAAGATTGCTTTTATTTTCATTTTGTTTGATGAAAAACATCTTGGAGTGTAAGGAACTATGAGAGTAGAAAGGCACTTATAAAATCTGTTGAAATGCCAGGAAATCATTACTGTTGAAGTCACTGATTTGTTTTTTTTTTTTTTCCTCTTTTAAAAAATTTTTATTGTAGTAAAATATACATAAAATTTACTGTATTAACTATTTTTAAGTATATCATTTTGTGGCATTAAGTACATTCACATTTTTGTTTAGCCATCACCATGATCTCCAGAATCTTTTATTTTTCTCAGTTGGAACTTTGTACCCGTTAAACCCTAACTCCCCATTTCTTTCTTTGGTAAGTGCAATTCCACTCTCCATCCCACTTAATTTGACTTCTCTAGGTACCTTATGTAAGTATAATCATACTGTAAGAACAGTATTTGTTCTTTTGTGAGTGGCATATTTCACTTTGCAATGTATCTTTGGATTTCATCCATGTTGTAGTAAGTATCAAAATGTCCTTCCTTTTTAAGGCTGAATAATATTCCATTTCATCACATTTGGCTTCCAGCATTTGGCTAAGGCAAGTAATGCTGCTATTTTATCACACTTTTAATGCTTTCTGAGGTCTGGATTCTGTCCCCGAGGGGTATAAACTGACGAACTCATGGGGGACTGCAAACCCAACTTCTAATATAAGGGAGCAAACTTGTAATCAAAGTCTGAAGGACCTTTTAAAGAGTAAGGTGGAAAGAAGACAAGAGGGAAAGTTCATTCTGTGTTACAGAGAAGCAGTGTTTGAAGCATGAGAGAGTGCGCTAGCCAGAGAAAACCTGGAATGCCTTCTGAGCAGAGAGAATGAAAAGATAGAAGAGTGTGAGTGTGCCATAGGGAGTGGGGAAGCTTTAGTGATGATACTGTTAAGGTAGATTGTGCTAGTTTGTGAAGGGACTTACATGCCATAATCACTGAACAAACCTCCAATTTTTGAATAAGTGAAAATTTTACCCTGGTTCAGAATTTAAAATAGTGAATTGTCTCCATCCTACCCTTGAATTCCAGCCACCTTGGTTCCCTCCTCAGAGGAAACTAATGGATAAAGGAGACCAAATGTCTTGAGTGTGCTTCTAGAGATAGTTATGCATATTCAGGCAGTTGTATTCCTCTTATACAAATGGTGACCTATTACTGTGTTTTTGTTCCTTGATTTTTCCCCCCTTAACCTGTTTAGATGGAGAAGGCAATGGCACCCCACTCCAGTGCTCTTGCCTGGAAAATCCCATGGATGGAGGAGCCTGGAAGGCTGCAGTCCATGGGGTTGCTAAGAGTCGGGCACAACAGAGCGACTTCACTTTCACTTTTCACTTTCATGCATTGGAGAAAGAAATGGCAACCCACTCCAGTGTTCTTGCCTGGAGAATCCCAGGGACGGGGGAGCCTGGTGGGCTGCCGTCTATGGGGTCACACAGAGTCGGACACGACTGAAGCGACTTAGCAGCAGCAACCTGTTTAGAACATTTCTTATCAGTTTATGTAGAACTTTCTCTTTTTTTTAAATTACATTTTTTTTCTTTCTGGGCCATACCACGTGGCATGAGCAATCTTATTTCCCTGACCAGGGATCGAACCCCAGGCCCCTGCAGTGGAAGTACAGAGTTCTAACCACTGGACCACCAAAGAAGTCCTATCTTCCTTTTTTTTTTAAATTGAAGTATAGTTGATGTACAATGTTATATATTATAGGTATAGTGTTATAGATACAGTAGAGTAATTCACAATTTTTAATGGTTATAGTCCATTTACACTTATTATAAGATATTGGGAATATTTTCTGTATTGAATAGTATATCCTTTTAACTTGCTCCATACAAGCTTTCTCTTCTTTTGATAGTTACATAATGATTCACTGATGGTTGTAACACAGTTTATTTAACTAGACCCTTGTGGAAGTACCTTAAGTTACTTATGATCTTTTACTAATTCAGGCAGTGTGGCAGTGAATGACATAGATATGCCATTTTATATGTGTGCAGGTACATTTATAGGATAATTTTTAGAAAGGGAATTATTTTCGTGTTATATTATGTTCATGAACTCTGTTTCATGAACATTCTAAGCCCTGGATGTTTAGGCAATGGAGGGATTTTAAGCTGACGTTTAACATGGATAGTTTTGAGCTTTAGTAAGACATCCCTGGTAGTGGTGAGGAGATAGATCAGCAAGTGAGACACAGGAGTTGGAGAGCCACCATTAAAAATGGTTAAGGTTGCCTTCAAGCAGCGGGAGGGATGCAGATAAAGAGGGGACATTCTAGAGAGAGCGTCTTTATTACGTAATTTACATTTGGATTCATAGTATTCTCAACAATATGTCAGTAAAACAAATGTTTTAAAAACTATTTTACGTATCCTCAATTATTTTATCTATACTGTGTGCTTATCATTCCCATTTTATAGGTGGGATAACTAAGGCGCATAGAACCTTGAGCTAGTAAGTGGCAGGGCCAGTTTTAATTATGCAAATAAAATCACTTTGAACTGCATGACAGAATAACTAGAATCCTTATCAAATTTCAAAGAAGTCAACAATTTTATTGACACAGCAAGTTGTATCCACACTTTTTTGATCTCATGTGGAAGCAGGAAAACTCTAGAGAAGACAGAAAGAAAAGATCTAATTGAAATTGGAAGCTCAAAGAAAGGTCTGTAAAGGAAGGACTGACTATACTTACCTTTGAACTCAGGTATGCCAATGGTTTTTAATTACTCCAATGTGTATTCCAAGATGGCATGGAAAGATTTGTATGCTAAGATGTTATGCACAAAACAGCAGACAGATATGTTTAGAATGATCCCATTTTGTATTATTTTATATGTGGAAGAGCATATACTAAAATGTGGTGGGATTGAGTCGTGGGATTTGAGGTTAAAATTTTTTGTTTTTCTTAACCTAATTCATGTTTGTCTTCTAACAGTGAACATGTACAACTTTTGAAGTAAAAAAAAAGAGATAAGCAAGTATTTTCCCACATCTTTTTATCATTATTGTTTGCATTATTCTCACTGCCTGGAATTATTCTTCCTCTCCTGTTTAAAAGGGGTCCAGAGTTGATGTCACTTTCTCCATGAAGCTCTATTTAGGTTGCTTAGTTGAAATTAGTCTCTAATTTTGCTGTGTTTCCACGAGGCGTGGCCATGTTTCCTATCAAATACTACCATGAATCGGAGCAGCTGTACTGTGTGCCTGTCTGTTTGCACCCCTCTTCTTCCAACTCCACCCAGCTTCCAAATTTGAGGTCTAGAAACATGTAGTGTTCCCACTGACTCTGATGCTCACACTTGATAGAACCTAGAATGTTGAATTGGTTGTATTTGTAGCAGTGCAATATTTTCCTCTGTCAGAGCAAGCAAAGATAGATATAAATTCTGAGTCACAATCAGCAGGGTGATTTTTAAATTCTGAGGGCAATGATATATCTATGTACACGGATGAATACTCTTTCCTAATTTGAGAAGGCTGCTGAAAATTCTCTGGAGTGAAAGGAGCCATAAATAAATAAACATCACCTCTATAACTGCCATATCTATTGCATCTCTAAAACCAAAACATAAAAGCTACATTTTACCCGAGAACTTTTATCTTGGAACTGGAAATTCTAACTTGGGTTGTTTGTTTGAAAGCTTCCACAGAAAGGCAAATTCCTCAGTCATGAACTCGACTGCAGGCACTGAGGAATGGGAATGCAAAAATCACCTTTTTCCCCCTTCCCTGGAAATTGACCTCTTTTATTATGTTTGTGAAATAAACCTTTTCCTCATCATTTTTTAAAGTAGTGTTTTGTTGATCCTTCCATATCATCTCCCCGCCCCCCTTTTCTTAAAGCTACCTGCCTAGATTAGGCTTTAATATTACCTGTTCTTGAGAGTTGTCTACTAATTTCTCACTCTCATCTATTACTGGCAAGTAAAGATTCTAGGATCAAAATCTCCAGGGATTTTCTTCTGTCATACTTTCCATACGAACTCTCAATTTGGGATGACTTCCATTTATGAACTAAATATAGACATTTATTGCCCTGTAATGAACCATTAGGAGAATACTTGATGTTTAGTAAGGACTGAAGAGAAGAAGATTGTAATTTAATGTTTAGGTGCATTGCCAGCATTGTTTTTAGTTTTTAA
Source organism: Bubalus bubalis (assembly GCF_019923935.1). Classification (NCBI taxonomy): domain Eukaryota; kingdom Metazoa; phylum Chordata; class Mammalia; order Artiodactyla; family Bovidae; genus Bubalus; species Bubalus bubalis. The sequence goes on from NC_059160.1 coordinate 149,055,103, forward strand.
AAAAAAACAAACAAAAAATAAAAAACTAGATGGATGAATGGACTCATCGTAGTGTAATTCTCTCAATTCTATTTCTTCCTTTTGCCCAACTGAGAATAAGTTTCCTAAGATGGTAGCGCCAGAACTTCCTAATGGGTTTAGTTATCTGTGGCAACTGCTGAACAGATAGATATCTAGGCTGCAGTATAGATAGTTTGTATTAGGAAGCAAATGAAGCAAAAGGAAATTGACTTTAATATTCTTGTCAAAGTCTTTTTGATTAGACTGATTAGACCAAGGCTTTGTCTAATTTGTTACTGTTATATGAAGAACAGTGATGAAATGCAGTCTGCAAAAGGCATAAACATGACTAGTGTTGCTGTAGATGGTTGATAACTTTTTTCTATCTATACATCTCAGGCCAGTTTATTTCACTTTTCAACAAGTTTAAAACTAAGTGTGCTCAGCCCATATATAATCTCACTAAATTATATTTATAGTAGTTGAGAAGAAAAATAAAAACATTAAGAAAAGCCTAAAGGTAAAACTTTGGGGGTTTTATAGGTACTATAACACAGGAGTTTTTCCTATAAGCATTATATTGGGAGCCTTAACCATTTGACACATTAATATCACAAAACATTGAATTTCCAGTTCTGGTTGCTTGTAAGAAGTGTGTTTGTAGCTTGAAGTAAGAAATAGAATAGTTTTACTTATGGCCCTAATTGAATGGATCAGAGTGTCTTTTACAGCCTAGAGCCAAATTAAATTACTATACTGAAAGTGACTCTGAATAATTTCCAGTTACCAAGCAGGATGGTTCCCAACAGTAGTAACAATACTTATTTTTGTCTTTGGGTTACTACTTCAAGTTTGACTGTACTGTGTTTTTTTAAAAGGGCTATATTGTTAATCATTCCTGGTTCAATTTTGAAAGCTAGTTGTAGCCAGGTTGACTCAGTTGATCATCTCTAAGCAAGTAACAGTTAAGAAGCTTAAGCAACTGAAGCCCTAATGAGCTTGACCCCTGTTTGCTGTGTAAATCTTCCAACTTCTGGGAAGGAAAATCAAACAACATCAGTTGTTTAAACTTCATCTTGATGGTTTATATTTGCCTGTTGTGAACTTTAAGTTTTTCTTGTCCTTCTTGCCATCTGAAAGTTCCAAAGAATTGTAAAATCATGCAGAATTACAGCAGAAAACTTGAGACATCATTGAATGTGTCTTCCACATTTTTGAAAAACACTGAATAATGGTATTTGCGACTCTGTGGACTGCAGCGTGCCAGGCTTCCCTGTCTTTCACTATCTCCCAGAGTTTGCTCAAACTTGTGTCCATTGAGTCAGTGATGCCATCCAACCATCTCATCCTCTATTGCCCCCTTCTGCTCCTGCCCTCAATCTTTCCCAGCATCAGGGTCTTTCCCAGTGCGTAGTCTTCACATCAGGTGGTCAAAGTATTGGAGCTTCAGCTTCAACATCAGTCCTTCCAATGAATATTCAAGGTTGATTTCCTTTAAGATTGACTGGTTTGATCTTGCTGTCCAAGGGATTCTCAAGAGTCTTCTCCACAATTCAAAAGCATCAATTCTTTGGTGCTCAGCCTTCCATATGGTCCAACTCTGATATCTGTACATGACTACTAGAAAAACCATGACTTTGACTATATGGACCTTTGTTGGCAAAGTGATGTTTCTGCTTTTTAATATGCTGTTCAGGTTGGTCGTAGCTTTTCTTCCAAGGAGCAAGCATCTTTTAATTTCATGGCTGCAGTCACCCTCTGCAATGATGATCCCCAAAAAATAAAGTCTGTCACTGCTTCCACTGTTTCCCCATCTATTTGCCATTAAGTGATGGGACGAGATGCCATGATCTTTGTTTTTTGAATGTTGAGTTTTAAGCCAGCTTCCCCGGTGGCTCAGATGGTAAAGAATCTGCCTGTAATGCAGGAGACCCAGGTTTGATCCCTGGGTTGGGAAGATCCCCTGGAGAAGGGAATGGCTACCCACTCTAGTAGTCTTGCCTGGAGAATTCCATGGACAGAGGAGCCTGGTGGGCTGTAGTCCATGGGGTCTCAAAGAGTAGGACACAACTGTTTATTTAACTTATATGCAGAGTACATCATGAGAAATGCTGGACTGGATGAAGCACAAGCTGGAATCAAGATTGCTGAGAGAAATATCAATAACCTCAGATATGCAGATGACACCACCCTAATGGCAGAAAGCAAAGAAGAACTAAAGAGCCTCTTGATGAAAGTGAAACAGGAGAGTGAAAAAGTTGGCTTAAAACTCAACATTCAGAAAACTAAAATCATAGCATCTAGTCCCATCACTTCATGGCAAATAGATGGGGAAACAGTGGAAACTCAGTGGCAGACTATTTTTTTGGGCTCCAGAATCACTGCAGATGGTGAGTGCTGGCATGAAATTAAAAGATGCTTGCTCCTTGGAAGAAAAGTTATGACCAACCTAGACAGCATATTAAAAAGCAGAGACATAACTTGCCAGCAAAGGTCTATCTAGTCAAAGCTATGGTTTTTCCAGTAGTCATGTATGGATGTGAGAGTTGGACTCTAAAGAAAGCTGAGGGCCGAAGAATTGATGCTTTTGAACTGCGATGTTGGAGAAGACTCTTGAGAGTCTTGGACAGCAAGGATATCCAACCAGTCCATCCTAAAGGAAATCAGTCCTGAATATTCATTGGAAGGACTGATGCTGAAGCTGAAACTCCAATACTTTGGCCACCTGATGTGAAGAACGGATTCATTTGAAAAGACCTTGATGCTGGGAATGATTGAAGGCAGGAGGAGAAGGGGATGACAGAGGATGAGATGATTGGATGGCATCACCGACTCAATGGACATGAGTTTGAGTAAACTCAGGGAGTTGGTGACGGACAGAGGGGCCTGGTGTGCTGTAGTTCATGGGGTCTCAAAAGAGTCGGACACAACTGAGCAACTGAACTGAACTGAACTGCGCAACTGAGTGATTTTAGGCAAGTCAGTTAATCTCTCCGTGCCTCTGTTCTTCATCTGTGAATGAGATAGCAGTGGTACCTCCCTCATAGGGTTGTTTAAAAGGATTTAATGAAGTAGTAAAGGGCTCCTGACTTGTAGCATGTTCTTAATTTAAAAATAATTTTTTTAAGGATAAAATGGAAGTCCCAAATGAGTACTGCAATGGCAGAGGGAAAGAAAAAGGGACTAATATATATTTAGTATCTGTTATCTTTCCAGGCCATGACAGATGCGTATGTATTAGGTGATTAAATGTGTATTGCTACATCCTTCAGCCATGAGAGACATTTTACTTTTTCCCTTTTACTGATAAAGAGATTCAGGCTCAAAGAGATTATTCCTTGCCCCAGGATACAGAACTAGTTTTAACAGTTTCCCTGGTGGCTCAGTGGTAGAGAATCTGCCTGCAATGCAGGACACCTGGGTTTTATCCCTGGGTCAGGAAGATCCCCTGGAAAAGGGAATGGCTACCCAGTCCAGTATTCTTGCCTGGAGAATTCCATGGACAGAGAAGCCTGGTGGGCTACAGTTCACAGGGTCACAAAGAGTCGGACATGACTAAGCAGCTAAAACTTTGAAGATTCATTCCAAAGCCCCAGTTCTTTTCCTACTTATCCATGTTACTGTCTAGGATGGGCCCTTGGTCCCAGTTTTCCAACATAAAAACGGGTGATGTTTCAAAATTCGTTTACAAATTGGTTTGGAGACAGTGTTTTTCCATAGGGACAGTATTACAAATGAACTAAATCTGTTAAGAAAAAAACACATTTGCAATTCTAGCTATTAAAGTAGAAAAACAGGAAAAATAAGAGTGTATTCTGTGGAATGCTTGGGAAAAGCAGATTTAGTTAGAGGGCAGTGAGGAAAATACAGGCTGTACTGGTTTTTTTTTTTTCCCTGAAGAGTAATTTATTTTTTTTGGCTGTGTTGGGTCTTCGTTGCTGTGTGGGCTTTTCTCTCGTTGCGGTGAGCAGGGGCTACTCTTCATTGAGGTGCGAGGGCTTCTCATTGTGGTGGCCTCTCTTGTTTGCAGAGCAGGGACTCTGGGTACTCAGGCTCAGTAGTTGTGGCGCCTGGGCTTCGTTGTCACATGGCATGTGGGATCGTCCCAGACCAGGGATTGAACCCATGTCCCCGGCATTGGCAGGCGGATTCTTAACCGTTGGACCACCAGGGAAGTCCTAAAGACTGTTTTGATGCTGATGGGCCCTCTAGGATACTTTAAGGGATTAAACATGTATGGCACAGAGACAGCCTACATTTGATAACACTTCCATAGTGTACAAAGCACGTTCGTACGTATTGTTTCCTTATAATCTTGTTTGAGATACATAGGATAGGCGGTAGAGTTGACCTGATTTCTTTTAGCAATGTTTAGCTTTCCTTTTTTTTTTTTTTTCATGTTTTTAATCCATGGAGCTAGTCACCTTAATAGAGCCACAGAGGACTAGTTTATAGATATGTCGAATAAATAATGAAAAGAATGAAAGATCTTTTTGAATTAATTGTGGGATAAAGTGGGTGGTGGACAGTTATCTGTGCTGATGACCTGCTTTCTTGTTATTAAGAAATTGGTGGCCGCCCAGTGCACAGGTGTCCATGGTTGTGTCCACAGAAGAATCTGGAGTTGAGGGAGAGAATGCAGTATTTGCAAATTGGAAGACTGTCCACAGTATCTTCATAAATAAGAGATCTGGTGAGCAAGGCTGCTCTGCTAACATTTATCTAGCCTAATTGATACACACAGTCTCATGTTGTGTTAAAACAAGCAACTGCTGCCAAGGCAGCTTAACCCGAGTTCTAAGGAAAGTATGTTGCATCATGTGAGCTTGTTTGACATTAGAATTTGCCACTGATGTAGTTCACCTGCTGTTTAACCTGTTCGGTTGTATTCTTATTGATGCACATTTAAGTTTTGGGCAATTGGTCAAAATTTGAACCTTTTAGGTGCTGGTGTTGTCTCATTACTTTATGGATTGTTTCATACCAACAGTATTGTTGACATGTTTAAAAAATTTAATCTATATTTTTCTGATTATGAAAGCATTGCATACTCATTTTAAAAAAAATCTGAAAAGTATGGAAAAGGATTGAGAAGAAAATAAAATCATCTGAAGTTCTACTCTCCATGATGTAATTCCTTCCAGTCATTTTCTTTTGTTTTTTGAAGTGGATATATATTGGGGAGTGACTGAGGTGTTTCATTATTAGTGAAATATCTGAGGCATGGTAAAATTTTACATGACTCTCTTGATATTGGGGAGCTTGCCTTGTGTACTGTGCTAATTAAGAATGGAGTCTTTTTGTTATGTCAGGTGCCGCAAACTCAAATACCTGCAGAGTCAAGTAGAAAACGAGTGAATCAGGGGGGTTATAGGGCACCAGGGAGTGGTAGAGACTGTGGCCGACTGAAAAGTACAGGCCCTGATTGAAGAATACTGTTATTATCTTCAGCTTATTGTTGCCACCTGGAAACAGGGCCTAATGTCTCCCGATTTTCCTGATAATCAATAAAATAGGTCTGTGGGTTGCACTTGTCCCATGCACTCCCATTTTGTCATTCCTGATATAAATACTTCTCAGTCTTTCTCATAGCTCTCATAAGAGCACTTTTAGAAAATATTTAGAGAAGAGTTGGATAAGGAATTTCTAAGAGGGGCTTTAGGAACTTTTAACTCTGTGTAGACACTGAGAGGGTTGCCTAGTATAGGAGTGAAAAACTCTGATACCCACAGGGACCAGACAGTGACAGAAATGAGTGAAATGGTCTGGCTGTTAACATTTTAGGGAGTGATGCAGAAAGTATACTCCTGATATGGGACATTTGGGGTTCCTACACATTGTTTTCTTACTGAGATTCAGGTCTCATATGGCCAAAGCTTTTGATATTTTAAGAGATGTCAAAAATTTGAATCTTTGTGAAGTTTTTTTTTTAAGGACCAAACAAAAATCACCCTTGACTCAAATTCTGCACAAAGGCCACTAGTTTGCAACTTCTAGCTTAGAACAGCGGAGAAGGCAATGACAAGCCACTCCAGTACTCTTGCCTGGAAAATCCCATGGATGGAGGAGCCTGGTGGGCTGCAGTCCATGGGGTCGCTAAGAGTTGGACACGACTGAGCGACTTCCCTTTCACTTTTCACTTTCATGCACTGGAGAAGGAAATGGCAACCCACTCCGGTGTTCTTGCCTGGAGAATCCCAGGGATGGGGGAGCCTGGTGGGCTGCCGTCTATGGGGTCGCACAGAGTTGGACACGACTGAAGTGACTTAGCAGCAAGGCTGGATGGAGGTGGGAAAGAGTTGGGGATAAATGAAGGGGGGGCTGCTAATCAGTTTCTTTCTGGGGTGATGGAAATGTTCAAAAATTGATTGTGGTGATGGTTGTGGTGGTGGTGTTCAGTCTTGTCAAACTCTTTGTGACCCCATGGACTGCAGCATGTCAGGCTTTGCTGTCTTTTACTGTCTTCTGAGTTTGCTCAAGCTCATGTCCATTGAGTTGATGATGCCATCCAAGCATCTCATCCTCTGTCACCCCCTTCTGCTCCTGCCGTCAATCTTTACCAGCATCAGAGTCTTTTCCAGTGAGTCAGCTCTTCGCATTAGGTGGCCAAAGAATTGGAGCTTCAGCTTTAGCATCCAGTGAATATTCAGGACTGATTTCCTTTAGGATTGACTGGTTTGATCTCCTTGCTGTCCAAGGGGCTCTCAGGAGTCTTCTCTAGCACCACAGTTTGAAAGCATCAATTCTTTGGCATTCAGCCTTCTTTATGGTTCAACTCTCACATTCATACATGACTACTGGAAAGACGACAGCTTTGACTATCTGGACCTTTGTTGGCAAAGTGGTATCTCTGCTTTTTAATATGCTGTTTAGATTTGTCATAGCTTTTCTTCCAAGGAGCAAGTGTCTTTTAATTTAATGGCTGCTGTCACTGTTCATAGTGATTTTGGAACCCAAGAAAATAAGGTCTGTCACTGTTTCTATTTTTTCCCGTTTATTTGCCATGAAGTGGTGGAACCAGATGCGTATCTTAGTTTTCTTTCTTTCTTTTTTTTTTTTTTTTCGTATCTTAGTTTTCTGAATGTTAAGTTTTAAGCCAACTTTTTCAGTCTCCTCTTTCACCTTCATCAAGAGGCTGTTTAGTTCCTCTTCACTTTCTGCCATTAGGGTGGTGTCATCTGCATATCTGACGTTATTGGTATTTCTCCTGGCAATCTTGATTCCAGCTTGTGCTTCATCCAGCCTGGCATTTCACATGATGTATTCTGCATGTAAGTTGAATAAGCATGGTGACAATATACAGGTGATGGTTGTACAACTCTGTAAATGTACTGGAAACCATTAGCCTTTCTCTAGAGTTGACACTATTTTTCACTTTCTGGAAACTCTATCCTTTTGACTTTCATGACACAGTTCTACCATTCCCTGACCCTGCACTCGCACATTTCCTTCTCAGCTCTTTTTATCAGCTGATTCTACCAGCCACAACCTATTTCTTCAACGCAGTCAACTAAACTGAGGAATCATCTCTATGATTTCTCCTTGAACATTTGCTTATCTGCATCTGAACATCCCATAGATAAGAATTAGTTTCTCTCTTGGAGCTGGCTGTCATCCTCCGTTACAGGTCTGACTGTTGCAGGAAGGGGGACCCCTCCAGGGCCCCAAAATGGGCTCTTGTCTAACACTTGGAAGTGAATTGTCCAAGGAGACACACGAGCTGACAAAGCAAGAGATTTTATTGGGAAGGGGCACCCGGGTGGAGAGCAGTAGGGTAAGGGAACCCAGGAGAACTGCTCTGCTGAGTGGCTCGCAGTCTCGGTTTTTATGGTGATAGGATTAGTTTCCTAGTCGTCTTTGGCCAATCATTCTGACTTAGAGGCCTTCCTGGTGGCGCACACATTGCTTAGCCAAGATGGATGCCAGCAAGAAGGATTTTGGGAGGTGGTCAGACATGTGGTTCTCCTTTTGACCTTTCCCGAATTCTTCTGTTTGGTGGTGGCTTATTAGGTCCGTGTTCCGAGACCTCCTGTCATAAAATAACTCACGTAAATGCTGACTTTGGTGCCTGGCCAGGATGGGCAGTTTGTCAGTGTGCTTCCCGTGACATTACCAAGTCACTTGATTCAGAAGTCTGGGCATGTCCATTGCCCTCTATTTGGACTGAGTGTCATGTAGATGGATTTAGATGGATTTCTTACATCTGCCCTCATATCCATCTGTACAGCTGCTGCTTTAGTTCACTTTTAGTTTATCTTTTACTGAGACTCTAAGCTCCCTGAGGTCAGGGGCCATGTGTATTTTCTTCATCACTGTCTTAATACTTGGCACATGGTATGTTATATAAATATTTGATTGAATAAATGAATTAACAAATGAACTTGTATTTCTAGTTTTTCTCCCTCTGGTCCATTGTTTCTCCTGAGTTTTTCTTGTTGAAATATAAACCTAATATGTCTTTTCCTTAGAACCATAAAATAATTTCCCACTGCTTTAGAGAGTGAAGTCTAAGTACATTGCACATAGGGCCCTCCCTGATGTGGCATTTTTTTTTCTCCAGCTTCCTACTCTCTATACCTTTTCTCCACCCAATACCTTTTGTTCCAGCTGGGTGGGTCTATGTCCCCTGAACTGGCCATAATTTCACATATGCTTCTCCGTCATTTCGTTTCTCCGAAACCTCTTCTTTCTTCCCCAAGTCCCATCATTCCTGGAGAACTCTTATTGGCCTTCTTAGAGTTTCTTTTCCTCTGTGAAGCTTGGATGTAACTCTGTTAGAGCATTGTCTTATCTTACAATGATTTATTTAAGCATTTGTCTTGTCTGTGAAGGGCAAGGCCTGCGTCTCACTTATTTTTTTTTGTTCTCATCACACACAGTGTTGTGCATGGCTATTATGTATGAAGTTCTCAGTAAGTACTTGATTAAACGAATGAGTTAGAAATCACAGTAGGTTAAAGAGTCCTAATTTTTCTGGTATATGTGGCTTTTTAAAAACTTGGTTCTGAGACTTGCCAGTTGGTTCAGTGGTTAGGAATCCAGATCCATGGTCTGGGAAGATTCCATATGCCGCGTGGCAACTAAGTCCCTGTGCCACAACTACCAAAGCCCATGCTTTCCACAACAGGAGATGCCACCGCAATGACAAGCCTGCGCAACTAGAGAGTAGCCCCCACTCAGTGCAACTAGAGGAAGCCTGTACACAGCATGGAAAACCCAGTGTAGCCAAAAATAAATTTTAAAACTAAATACATAGACATTTGGCTCTGGTGTGTCATTTTTTTTTTTTAAACCCTGCTTCTGTTTTTATTTTTTTATTTTTTAGCCACTCTGGGCAGCATGTGGGATTTTAGTTCCCCGACTAGGGATTGAATTCCCAGTCCCTGTATTGCAAGCATGGAGTTTTGACCACTGGACCACCAGGGAAGTCCCTGGTGTGTCATCTTTGAATGATACAAAAGGAACCAGTGAGTGAGTGGATGGATCACAAGTCCGTCACCAACCATTGTAGGAAAACAATCAAAAGTGTTGCTGATATTGAGACACATACATTTTCACTACCCTTGTATGACCCACAGATAGCACTGGACATGGCTACATATCAGAATGGGCTTCCCAGGAGGCTTAGTGGTTGAGAATCCACCTGCCAGGCAGGAGATGCAGGTTCGATCCCTGGGTTGGGAAGATCCCCTGGAAAAGAAAATGACAACCCGCCTCAGTATTCTTGCCTGGGAAATCCCATGGGCAGAGGAGCCTGGTGGGCTACAGTCCATGGGGTCGCAAAGAATCAGACATGTCATTGTTCTGGTGTCATATCAGCTTTTTCATTTTGTTAGTGACTCAGCAACAACAACAACCTATCAGAATGGCTGTTCCAAATAATAGATTGATCAGCCTTATACTAAGCCAAGCTAATAGGCAGATGAATGCATATTCCCTTGTCTGGTCACAATCAATAGGTCCGTCAGTTGACCTCATACCTTGGCTCGGCCCACTGTCACCTTAACTGTAAGTCAGGGTTACGTTTTCATCATTTGTATCTTCTTGTCTAAATACATTAGCAACTTCTGTTGATTACCATCTCCCTGCCACCATTTTAATATAATGCTCTATAGTTACCGCTTGTACAGTACAAATCACTAACACAAGTCCAACTTGCTGTGTTTTGTCTTCCAGTTTTCTTACACTTAGTCTCGCTGAGGGAGACATCTGCATTAACATACTTTTTAGTCTGGGAAGTGACTTGAATCAGCCAAGTTTTTTTTTTTTTTTGCTAAAAAGAAACCATATCTCTATTATTGAACCAAATTGAGATAGATAGTGATAAAAGAGTATAACAACAGCTGAAGACAAAAGGCTTCTTGCAAGTAACTTGGAACTAGAGTCACAGAATGAACAAAAGATATTTAAATTAACTATGGAACAAAGTAAGAGCTCTTCAAAAGAAACAAGGCTTCCTGCCAAGCCCCTAAAAATGCCCCCAGGTCTTTTACTCATTCACTACCATTATTTCAGTTTATATGTCTAAGGATGCTTTATTTCTTATCTCATTCTCTTTCACCACCTAGCAGACACATAGTTGGCACTTACTGCCTATTCATTGAATGAAGTGGAATTGGGCCTCAAGAGTTAGAAGCGGTTCTCTGAAGAAGAAAATAAAAGAAATTATTTTAGCATTGAATAGAACCAAAAAATCTGAGTTTAAGCAAAGGAATGCAGTTTGGAAGCCATAAAAAGTATTTACTGTAAAGCTGGATTACTTTGAAAGGGTTGTTGTTGAATGCTGACCTGAAAAACCTGCTCAGGATTTAAGACTATAATATAAAACTAAGACCTTATATGTCATTCTTTTTTATTCATAAAAAAAAAAACAAAAAACAAACCCTTACCATACAGGTCTTTTTTTTCCAGAGGGAATAAGGCTTATTTTAAGGTTAAAAAAACCAGGCATCTACTTTAGGCATCTCACAGTCATAAAACATATGCATAATATGTGTAGGAAATGAGAGCTATTACATTTTGTATTTATTAATCGTTTTATACCTTCTCTTGCTCACCAAAAGAATTTGAGGTAGAAAATGAGATCGTAAGGTAGAGAAAATAAATTTTCTACCTCAGAGAGCTAAAAGAGAGTTTGGTCAACACACAGTAGACAAGTAGGGAGACCCTTAAAGAGATCAGGTAGTATGGAAGAAATAATTGAGTAATTTAATGATTTATTTGAGGTCACATAGTCATTTATTTGCAGCAGGGAATGGTAATCTACTCCAGTATTCTTGCCTGGGAAAAGCTGTAACTAGAAATCAAATCACCAAATTCCCACACATGTGCTCTTAACATGTATGTAGCAAACATTTGACATAACTTGTCAGGAATTTTGATGACCTGGTACTGCACAGGTTCAAGAAGCATTTGTCAAGATTACCACTGACCCTCCTGTTTGCTCAGTTGTAGTCTGTATTAGGAAATCATATGCTTCCCCATATTAACGTTGATCTCCAGGAATAATGTTTTCCTACGAGCCGTGAAGATTGTTGCTAGTTAACAAAGGGCATTTTGTGAATCCTTTTCTGAATTGTTCTATTCTTTTTATTTGGAAAAAATGGCTCCTGTAGAAACTGTTTCTGTTTTGATAGTGTGGGGAGAGAGAAGGATAAGTATTATCTCCTGGTTGATGGCTTAAAAACAGGAACTCTTGTCTCTGGCTCTCCTCCGTAGACTTTGTCAGCTGTTTACACATAGGAGATGCCTTTATGGTCCTGCATATCTTTAGAAACTGGCTTCTTTGAAGTTCTTGACTTGATACTTGATAAAGTGATGGAACACCGAATTGAAAAGATCCAGATCTAGTACAAAGGATGACAGCCTTTGAATAAATGGGCAGGTTAAGTTACATAATCCTCTCTGCCTTCACTTTGGCATACAAAGCCCTTCCCAGGCTGACTCCAGTTTGCCTTTCATTTCCTTTGCTGAAGCCACACCAGCCTGTTTTTCTTGTCTAGTTAACCGTGTGCTCAAACACTTCTGAGCCTTGGCCTGTGCTCTTCTTTGTGCTTGGTGTCTCCTCCACCTGGCAACTGCTGTCTCTCCAGGCCCAGCTCGCTTCTTCTGTGAAGACACCAAGTAGCAAAGGCAAAAAGCAACATTTACCTACCAGATGTATGAAGAGTGAATTAAGGAAGTCTGGAGGCAGGAAGACCAGTTTAGGAAACAGTGCAAGTTCCATAGACTGAAGTTGTCCAGTATGGTAGCTGCTAGCCACAGCTACCATAAATTCACGTTAAATGAAAGAAGACAGTTTGAAAAGATTACATGCCATGTGAGTCTAACTATGTGATGTTCAGGAAAAGGCAAAACTGTAGAAACAGTAAAAAGGTCAGTATTTTCCAGGGGTTTTGGGTGGAAAGAGGGATGAAAACGCAGAACACAGGATTTTTAGGGCAATATCCTGCTTAATACCATGATGATGGATACCTGTCAATATACATGTGTCTAAATCCATAGAATGTGTAACACCAAGAGAAGAGTGTAATGTAAACTATGAATTTGGGGTGATTATGATGTGTCAATGGTAGACTCATCAGTTTTAACAAATGTACCATTCTGGTGGGGGGTGTTGATAATAGGGGAGGCTATTGGTATGGGGGTGACAGAGGATGAGATAGTTGGATGGCATCACCGACTCAATGGACATGGGTTTGGGTGGACTCCGGGAATTGGTGATAGACAGGGAGGCCTGATGTGCTGCAGTCCATGGGGTCACAAAGAGTCAGACATGACTGAGCGACTGAACTGAACTGAATTGGTATGGGGGCAGGGAGTGTATGGGAAATCTCGGTATCTTTTCCTTAATTTTGTTGTAAACCTAAAATGATTGTTTAAAAAATAGTCATATCTCCCAATTCATCCCAGACGTAAAGCACTACCATGTGTGAAATAGATAGCTCCCTATATAGCCTAGGGAGCTCAGCTTGGTGCTCTGTGATGACCTAGATGGATGGGGTGGAGTGGGAGGGAGGTCCAAGTAGGACTTATATGTATGTGTACACAGAGCTGATTCACTTCATTGTCCAACAGAATCTAACACAACAGTTTCAGTTCAGTCCTTCAGTCATGTCCGACTCTTTGAGACCCCATGGACTGCAGCACGCCAGGCTTCCCTGTCCATCACCAACTCCCAGAGCTTGCTCAAACTTATGTCCATCGAGTGGGTGATGCCATCCAACCATCTCATCCTCTGTCGTTGCCTTCTCCTCCTGCCTTCAATCTTTCCCAGCGTCAGGGTCTTTTCAAATGAGTCAGTTCTTCGCATCAGGTGGCCAAAGTATTGGAGTTTCAGCTTCAGGATCAGTCCTTCATCCAATGAATATTCAGGACGGATGCCTTTAGGATTGACTCGTTTGATCTCTTTGCAGTCCAAGGGACTCTCAAGAGTCTTCTCCAACACCACAGTTCAAACCATCAATTCTTTGGTGCTCAGCTTTCTTTATAGTCAAACTCTCACATCCATACATTATTACTGGAAAAACCATAGTTTTGACTAGATGGACCTTTGTTGGCAAAAGAACGTCTCTGCTTTTTAATATGCTATCTAGGTTGGTCATAACTTTTCTTCCAAGGAGCAAGAGTCTTTTAATTTCATGGCTGTAGTCACCATCTGCAGTGATTTTGGAGCCCAAGAAAATAAAAGTCTGTCACTGTTTCCATTATTTCCCCATCTATTTGCCATGAAGTGATGGGACCAGATGCCATGATCTTAGTTTTTGAATGTTGAGTTTTAAAGCCAACTTTTTCACTCTTCCTCTTTCATTTTCATCAAGAGGCTGTTTAGTTCTTCACTTTCTGCCATAAGTGTGATGTCATCTGCGTATCTGAGGTTATTGATATTTCTCCTGGCAATCTTGATTCCAGCTTGTACTTCATCCAGCCTGGCATTTCACATGAGGTACTCTGCATATAAGTTAAGTAAGCAGGGTGATAATATACAGCCTTGATGTACTCCTTTCCCAATTTGGAACAAAACATCGTGAAGCAATTATATTCCAATGAAAAAGCCTTAATAAAAAAGTTTAAATTTAATGAAAGTGAAATAAAAGTAATAATTCAGTTCCTCATTTACACTAGCCATATTTCAAATGCTCAGTAGCCACACTTGGTTAATGGCTGCTGTATTGGGTGGCACAAATTAAATAGAACATAAATAGAGCATTTCCATCATAACGGAAAGTTCTATTGGACAGCATTGCCAAAAATCAATTCCCCAAGTGAAGTGGCATTCATTCTACATAAACATGTTTTATGTGTACCTTAAAAATAGCCATTCACTGTATGTAACCTAATTATAGGCTGAGTGTATTGAAGATCAGAGCAATTATGGATACTATCACTGCGGTTATGAATGCAGCTTAAAATAATCAGATTTAGTACCCATCACTTAAGTACTTAAAAATAGCTTTTAAATAAGTAGCCCTTGAGTATGTTTTTATTGTCTATTTCTCTTCTTCATTTACCTTTATCTTGACAAAAGAGACAAAATATTTTAATAGAATTCATTAAAAAAAATTATTTATTTATTTGGCTTTGCCAGGTCTTAGTTGCAGCATGTGTGATTTCTGTCTTCACTGAAGCATGTGGGTTCTTTAGCTGTGGCATGTGGGATCTAGTTCCCTGACCAGGGATTGAACTCAGGCCACCTGCATTGGGAGCTCAGAGTCTTAGCCACTGGACCACCAGAGAAGTCCCAATAGGATTCATTTGTTAGTAATTACCTCTACTGGGGGTCAGAATACTTGCTATTTGAAAAACTATTTCATTGTTTTGCCTGGTATATTCATGATTGTTTTATCTTTTTATCTTAAATCTTTGCTATATATCAGCCTTCTGGCATTGCTGCCTTTGAAGACATTTTACTTAATTGACCTACGTGTCATTTCAAATTTTTTTTCTCTCAGTCCACTCCCTAATCCCTACTTCACCCATTCCAAGAGCAAGTCCCATTAACTCTTCCTCCAAGAAAATGAATTCTCCATTTCTACTTTCATGTCTTGTTTTAAGTCACTACTATCATTCCTCTGGATGACTACAGTAGCCTCCTAACTGGTCCTTCCGCTTCCTCTTGCCTGCAAAGATCACTTTTCCTTATAACAGGCAAAATGACCTTAAAAAAAATCAGGACTTCCCTGGTTGCCCAGTGGATAAGAATCTACCTGCCAGTGCAAGAGACATGGGTTTGATCCCTGGATTGGGAAGATTCCACCCAGTGCAGCCAAAACTTAAAAAAGAAATCAAATCAAGTCAGTCTCTTGTTTAGCTCTCCTGCTTCTTGTTGTACTTAGAAAAGATTCCAAATATCTTAACCTGACCTTAAAAAGCTGTTTGTGATCTAACCCCCCTCCTTCTTCTGAAAACCCAGCCTTATCACCACACCCCTCCTCACTGAGCTTTAGCCACTCTGGCCTGTTTAGGGCTCTTTGGGTATACCCAAACGTTCTTGCGTTGGGTCATTTTCTTGCTTCTTCCTCTGGATTATTCTTTCCCAGCTCCTGCATATGTAGTTCTTCTTCAGCTTCAGAGTCTCAGCTCCAGTGTTACTTCTTTGTCCTCTCTGTGGTTCCCAGCTACCCACTCCAGTATTCTTGCCTGGAGAATTCCATGGACAGAAGAACCTGGTGGACTGTAGCCTATGGGGCCGCAAAAAGTTGGACACAACTGGGCTACTAACACTTTCACTTTACACTTTGTTTCTCTTTTCACTCCAACCACATACTCTATAGCATCATCTTTACTAATACCTGCCATGATTTTTTGTTGTTGTTTATTTATGTGTTTACTTTTGTGCTATCTCTGTCTCCTCCCACTAGGATATAACTTCCATGAGGGCAGGAAACTTTATTTTTACTTCTGCTTTGTGTAATGTACCTAGACAATGATTGCACATGCAGTTGCATTCAGTATATGTTAATAATGTTGAATAACTGAATACTTTCTAAAGGAGATATAAGAGGAACTCCCCCCACGTCCCCAGTTTGCTCACTCTTTCTCTGCTCTTGTCTCTCTCTAGCTCTTGCTCTGTATGTGTACACATGATGTGTAAGATAAAAGGGATTGCCATTTCTCTAAGTGTGAGTATCTTTCTAAGCCCTTTATGCTTAGAATGAACTAGTGACTTTTTTGCTGAACTTCATCTTTTCCTTCATGAAGTCATGGCCTACAGCTTTTTGAATGGCTAAGTTTTGTTGGAAACTCTGGTGAACAATACATCTGGAAATATTCTGTCATGTTTTGATCTGAGAAACTCTAGAGAACTAGCTGCTGATCTGAAAGGCTTTTATTATGATACAGACTGTCTATTGTCTACAAAAGCACTGGCTATTACACAGTGGTATATGTGTCTTGCTTTTTTCTGAGCTATTAACTTGAGAGAAAAAAACTTGTATTCATTAACTCATGCCTGACTGGTAATTCTTGAGAATTATTTATTGTATTATTTATTGTAGCTGCTTTACTGTGCATTTGGGATTTTTTAAACTAGTTTTTCTTCTTAAAACTCAATAAAAAGTTAAATAATAGGATTGAGAAAATTTCCATTCTGGGTTTTAAAAATTTCATAAATTTCTGCATTGAAATCTGGTTCATATTTGTGATTTAACATTCCTAAATAGTTTTATATTGATAAAAGGGTAAATTTCACTACCCCTTATATGAAAGTTTGCTTCTTCTATATTACTTTGTAATATGATATAGTTAAAGAAAAATTGACATCCAAGCCCTACATAGGAATGATTTTGAAGAAAGGGTAAGCATACATACCATTTGTAGTATAGCAAATACATGTAAAGATACACACTATCTGATTAATGTGACAGTATTTTAAATTAAAAAAATTTTTTTAACCATTACTTTTTGGAAAGATTTTGGTATAAAATGACAGATAATTACTAAAATCATTTGATAGGAAATAACTGCACCTAAGTAACCCAGAGTAATATGTTAATATTACTTTTTAAAAGATAAAAATTTTATATTCACATTTCAGAAAATTAGAAGATTCAGAAAAATAGAAGAGCATACAGATACAGATTCACTCAAAATTTTGCAAGCATTAATAAACACATTTTGTTTTATATTCTTTCAGGGTTTTGGCCTTATAATAATGATTTAGGGGTTTGTTTTAATCATAGTGTACTTATTATTTTTTATTTATCCTTTTGAATGAATTATAACATCATAAACATTTTCCCATAGTGCTGAGTCTTTATAAGCATTGTTTTAATGGCTGCATAGTACTAAGTCTAAAGATATATCTTAATTTAATTAACTGTTCCTCATTGTTGGATAAGTTTTTTAAAAATGTTTTTGCTTTTTTAACTAGCATGATAGTGAATATTTTTAGAAATATTGTGATTACCACACTTGGTATTATTGCTTATAGGATATATTCTCATAACTGGAATTCTTAGATAGGACAGTTTCGTTTCTTAACACATATTCAGTTCAGTTCAGTTGCTCAGCCGTGTTGACTTCTTTGCGACCCCATGAATCGCAGCACGCCAGGCCTCCCTGTCCATCATCAACTCCCGGAGTTTAGCCAAACTCCTGTCCATTGAGTTGGTGATGCCATCTCATTCTCTGTCGTCCCCTTCTTCTCCTGCTCCCAGCTCCTCCCAGCATCAGGGTCTTTTCCAATGAATCAACTCTTTGCATCAGGTGCCCAAAATATTAGAGTTTCAGCTTCAGCATCAGTCCTTCCATTGAACACCCAGGACTGACTTCCCTTAGGATGGACTGGTTGGATCTCCTTGCATTCCAAGGGACTCTCAAGAGTCTTCTCCAACACCACAGTTCAAAAGCATCAATTCTTCGGCGCTCAGCTTTCCTTATAGTCCAACTCTCACATCAATACGTGACTACTGGAAAAACCATAGCCTTGACTAGATGGACCTTTGTTGGCAAAGTAATGTCTCTGCTTTTGAATATGCTATCTACGTTGGTCATAACTTTACTTCCAAGGAGTAAGCATCTTTTAATTTCATGGCTGCAATCACCATCTGCATTGATTTTGGAGCCCCAAAAAAATAAAGTCTGACACTGTTTCCACTGTTTCCCCATCTATTTCCCATGAAGTGATGGGACCAGATGCCATGATCTTAGTTTTCTGAATGTTGAGCTTTAAGCCAACTTTTTCACTCTCCTCTTTCACTTTCATCAAAAGGTTTTTAGTTCCTCTTCACTTTCTGTCATAAGGGTGGTGTCATCTGCATATTTGAGCTTAATGATATTTCTCCCAGCAATCTTGATTCCAGCTTGTGTTTCTTCCAGTCCAGCGTTTCTCATGATGTATTCTGCATATAAGTTAAATAAGCAGGGTGACAATATACAATCTTGATGTACTCCTTTTCCTATTTGGAACCAGTCTGTTGTTCCATGTCCAGTTCTAAGTGTTGCTTCCTGACCTGCATGTAGGTTTCTCAAGAGGCAGGTCAGGTGGTCTGGTATTCCCATGTCCTTCAGAATTTTCCACAGTTTATTGTGATCCACACAGTCAAAGGCTTTGGCATAATCAATAAAGCAGAAATAGATGTTTTTCTGGAACTCTCTTGCTTTTTCAATGATCCAGTGGATATTGGCATGATCTCTGATTCCTCTGCCTTTTCTAAAACCAGCTTGAACATCTGGAAGTTCACGGTTCACGTATTGCTGAAGTCTGGCTTGGAGAATTTTGAGCATTACTTACTACTGTATGAGATGAGTGGAATCATGCAGTAGTTTGAGCATTCTGTGGCATTGCCTTTCTTTGGGATTGGAATGAAAACTGACCTTTTCCAGTCCTGTGGCCACTGCTGAGTTTTCCAAATTTGCTGGCATATTGAGTGCAGCACTTTCATGGCATCATCTTTCAGGATTTGAAATAGCTCAACTGTAATTCCATCACCTCTACTAGTTTTGTTTGTAGTGATGCTTTCTAAGGCCCACTTGACTTCACATTCCAGGATGTCTGCTCTAGGTCAGTGATCACACCATCGTGATTATCTGGGTCGTGAAGATCTTTTTTGTACAGTTCTTCTGTGTATTCCTGCCACCTCTTCTTAATATCTTCTGCTTCTGTTAGGTCCATACCATTTCTGTCCTTTATTGAGCCCATCTTTGAATGAAATGTTCTCTTGATATCTCTCATTTTCTTGAAGAGATCTCTGGTCTTTCCCATTCTGTTGTTTTCCTCTCTTTCTTTGCATTGATCGCTGAGGAAGGCTTTCTTATCTCTCCTTGCTATTCTTTGGAACTCTGCATTCAAATGGGAATATCTTTCCTTTTCTCCTTTGCTTTTCGCTTAACACATATTAGCAAATGCTTTTCCAAAGAGAATGTACCAGTTTACATTGCCACCAGCAGGGGATAAAACTATCTATTCCATTACAGCATGTAGCATTATATATGATTTCAAGTTGCCCTATGACTGTGTGGATCACAACAAACTGTGGAAAATTCTTCAAGAGTTGGGAATACCAGACCACCTGACCTGCCTCTTGAGAAATCTGTATGCAGGTCAAGAAGCAACGATTAGAATTGGACATGGAACAACAGACTGGTTCCAAATCTGGCAAGGAGTATGTCAAAGCTGTATTTTGTCACCCTCCTTATTTAACTTATATGCAGAGTACCTCATGTGAAATGCCAGGCTGGAAGAAGCACCAGCTGGAATCAAGATTGCCAGGAGAAATATCAATAACATCTGATATGCAGATGACACCACACTTATGGCAGAAAGCAAAGAAGAACTAAAGAGCTTTTTAATGAAAGTGAAGGAGGAGAGTGAAAAAGTGGGCTTAAAGCTCAACATTCAGAAAACTAAGATCATTGCATCCAGTCCCATTGTTTCATGGCAAATAGATGGGGAAACAATGGAAACAGTGACAGACTATTTTCTTGGGTTCTAAAATCACTGCAGATGATGACTGCAGCCATGAAATCAAAAGATGCTTGCTCCTTGAAAGAAAAGCTATGACCAACCTATTGTCTATTAAAAGCTATGCAATTTAATAGACAGCATATTAAAATGCAGAGGCATTAGTTTACCAAGAAATCTTCCAATAGTCAAAGCTATGGTTTTTCCAGTAGTCATGTATGGGTGTGAGAGTTGGAGTATAAAGAAAGCTGAGCACCAAAGAATTGATGCTTTTGAACTGTGGTGTTGGAGAAGACTCTTGAGAGTCCCTTGGATTGCAAGAAGATCAAACCAATCAATCCCAAATGTTCATTGGAAGGACTGATGATGAAGCTGAAACTCCAATACTTTGGCTTCCTGATGGAAAGAACTGACTCCTTGAAAAAGACCCTGATGCTGGGGAAGATTGAAAGTGGGAGGAGAAGGGAATGACAGAGGATGAGATGGTTGGATGGCATCATTGGCTTGATGGACATGAGTTTGAGTAAGCTCAGGGAGTTGGTGATGGACAGGGAAGCCTGGCGTGCTGCAGTCCATGGGCTTGCAAAGAGTTGGACACTACTGAGCCACTGAACTGATGATTAGGGAAAACATCATGTTGATTACTAGTTAAGCTGTGTATTTTCATATATTTGGTTCTAGTTTCAGAGTTATAATTGCTTCGTATATTTTCCCAGTTCCAGTAATGTCAATTATTTTCTGAATAGACATTTTAACCTACCTAACTGGATTCATGTACTTCGTGTAGTCTTTGAGAGATGTGGCAGTTTATGATTAAACATAAATAAATACACACATACGTATTCTCAATGATGAATTTCTTTTTTTCACTCAGTGTGCTCAATGATGCCTTCAAATTAATCACTCTAGAAAAAGGATTATATTTTATGTTTGCACGCCATATTGTTATCCACGTATATTATGGAAGGAAATATAGGATCAGTCCTGATAATTTAAAAATAAAACTAGAAATTATCTTCGAATCCAGAAGCTTAAATTATAGATTATTTGTGATTTTTCCCATATGTTTAAGTAATAGTTTTAAAAGTCTGAGAATTTATAATTGAAATGTGAATCTTTTTTTCCCTGTAGGTTGGAAAAGAGACTGTTCAAACCACTGAGGATCAGATTTTGAAGAGAGATATGCCACCAGCATTTATTAAGTAAGTAATTAAACATTCTTCTATTGCTAAGCAGAATAGTCTTTTTGTTAGGAAAGGAAAAATAGTGATTGTAGAAGGAAATTTTAAAATATATAAAGCTCTGGTAACAGTTGAAGTTTCAGTTTTTCATTTTTCAACACTCAAGTTTTCTACTGTTGATTTTATTCATTGGTGTTAAACATTTTTGACATAATTTTTAATCAAACTATGACTTCTGAATTTTGTTTTTCAGAGTGGAAATGATTTAGAAACATTCTGATTTTAGCATGCATGAGTCTGGATTATGTACTGAATACTTTTGCTCAGCAATAACTGTAGATATAAACTTAAAAAAATATTGTAACATATTTCGGTAGCATTTTAAATTTAAATTTCTAAGCATTTTGACCTATCCTATCTAAAGTAAGCAGAGTTACTAACTTTTGATTAGTTAAAGCTTCTTTATGACAGTCAAGTCCTAAGTAAAAGTAAAGGCTGATGCATAAGACAAAAAAAAAAAAAAAAAGAACTTCTACAAGTCATTAAGAATAAGATGACTATTTGGTTAAAAAACAAAAGAGGCAAAGAATTTGAATAGGTAATTCAAACAAAAGGAAATCCAAATAGCCAGTAAACTGATGCGAAAGTGCTCTATGTCATTAGTCACCAGAAAAGTACAAATTGTTCTATTATAAGCTCCTAAATTAAGAAGTCTGATGTTGTCAGTTGTTGGTGTGGATGTGGAGTAACTGGAACACCCATATGCTGCTGTTGGGAATGTAAATTGGAACAACCACTTTGAGAAACAATGTGTCATTAGTAAAGCAGAAGATAGGCAGTTTCACTGCCTCCCAGTATGTTCCCTAAAGAAACTTATACCCTTGTACACTAGGATCTATATACAAGAATACTGATATCAACATTGTTCATGATATCATTTGTCTATCTACATTGGAATGGATAAAAACAATCATGGTATAGTCATCTGTTGAATATTAGTAGTAAAAAGGAATGAGAATATCTCATTTTAAAATGGTCAACTTTATGAATTAAAAAAAAGAATGAATGAATCTCAAAAATAATTAGGGAAGTGAATGATAGAGATAGAGATATATAGGCTGTTGTTCAGTCGCTAAGTCCTGTCTGACTTTTGACGACCTCATGAACTGCAGCATGCCAGGCTTCTCTGTCTTTCATATCTTCCAGAGTTTGCTCAAATTCATGTCCGTTGAGTTGGTGATGCCATCTAACCATCTCATAATATGTAGGTAGATTCCATTTATTTAAAGTTCAAAACCATGTAGAAATAAATTGTGTTGTTTAAGGATGCCTGTAAGGTTAAAAGATAAAGGTGAACAAGGAAATAATGAACACAGAAGTCTGAGTAGTAGTGTTTTGAGGATGAAAAAGGAGGGCTATATGAGGGAGAGAAATGCAGGGGCTTCTAAAGTGTTAATAATGTTCTATTTCTTGATTTAACTGTTCAGTTACATGAGTGGTTATTTTGTAATTATACATAGGCTTTTGCAATTTTCTGTATCTATATGATATATCACAATTCAAAATAAAGCAAAAAGTGTTCCTTTATTTTTATCTTCCTTATGTTTTATTATTTTCATTGAACAGATGCAAAATTTCACCCATATTGGTGCCTTATTTCTAACTTACTTGAGTGGGTGCTTCTACAGAACTATGTTTTTGTTAATTCTGCAGAATGTTCATGTGTTAGGAAGTAAGGTACCAGAAGCATCTGTTTTTTGCAGTCTGTTTTGTGGGAGTATCTTTTCAAACTTGCCTTCCTTGGACTTGGTGGCCTCCTAGGTTTCTTCCGGGTCTAACCAGTATGAGCCTACTTTATGTGCCATTTCATCATCATGGTAATAATTAAGAGTCCAATGCTGGCAGTTAAATGTATTATAATTAAACTTGCATTTACTTTATAATAAAAACACAACTCTAGCTTATACCTATTTATCCCTCAACCCCTGGAAGGTACAGAGCTTGGTGAGATAGTGTATAGGGAGATTCAATATCTGGTAAGTTAGACTTGATGAACCTATAAAAAGTTACTTTCAACCCTTCACATTCAAGTCTTTGAGTATCATTTGATTGGTAAATGAATTTCTTTAGGAAACTGATTTCTGCTTGTTCCCAGAACTCAGTCTGTAAAGAATCTGCCTGCAGTGTAGGAGACCCAGGTTCAATCCCTGGGTCGGAAAGATCCCCTGGAGAAGGAAATGGCAACTCACTCCAGTATCTTTGCCTGGAAAATCCCATGGACAGAGGAGCTTGGCGGGCTGCAGTCCATGGGGTTGCAAAGAGTCGGGCATGACTGAGCAACTAACAGTTCACACTTCACTTCCGGAGATAAACTTTTGAAATACGCTGTGTGCTGTCTCACAGGCTTCCTTGGGGACTTAGAAAAATTAAGGAGTACCCTAGTTGTGATGACATTCTCAAAAGAGTAGGTAACTTTAAAACAAAGCAAAACTTCATTGATCACCCTTGGTGGTAGCTAGGTCCCCAGCCCCTTACTCTGGTAATGGAAAATTTAAAGAAAAGAGTTAAGAGCTTCCTCAAAAAATTGAAAATAGAACTATCACATTATCCAGCAATTCAACTTCTGGGTATTTATGTTAAGGAAACAAAATTACTCATCTTGAAAATCTATCTGCACCCCATGTTCATTGCAGCATTTTTTACATAGTCAAGATATGGAAACAATCTAAGTATTCATCAATGGGTGAATTGATATAGAAGATGTGAGATATATATTATTCAGCCATAGAAAAGAAGAAAAGTCTGCTGTTTGTAACAACATGGATGGACCCTGAGGGCTTATGCTAAGTGAAATAAGTCAAAGAAAGACAAATATTGTATGATTTATATGTGGAATATTTTGAAAAATGAATTCATAGGTATAGAGAACAGATGGGTGGTTGTCAGAGGTGGGGAGGTGGAGGGATGTGTCAAAAAGCACTGACTTCTAGTTATAAAATAAATAAGTCATGGATATACAATGTAGAGCATGGTGAATATAGTTAACAATACTGTATTGTATATTTGAAAGTTCCTGAGAGTAGATCTTAAAAGTTCTCATCAAAAGAGAAAAAAAATTATAACTATCCTTTCTCTCCTATGTGTACTTTATTTCACAGTAACCTAATAGCCCTAACTGATGAGGGGAATTCTAACCAATAAATGTGGAATAAATGACAAATCAGAAGTTGTCTTTGTGTAACATTTAATGAAACCATTGATTTAGGAAAGGATCATCAATGGATGAAACCATTTAGAGGTTTTAACCTTTATCATACTATGGGGGGAAATCCCTGGTTTCCTTGAGGAGTCAGGAGAAAACATTGTGTTATGACCAACTGAAGTAATTACTGAGCAGTTTTTTAAAAGTACATATCTTAATATGCCACTCTCTGAAATGTTACCTGAAAATAACCTGGAGTACAGAAATAATATGACTGTGGTTATCAACCAGATATGGAGAAAAATAAATATTCTGTAGTTTAAAACATCAGGCCTCTTTATACTTTTCTTTAGAATGCAAAATGAAGCAAAAAATAGCTTTAGTAGATGCCTTGACTAGGATGGGGAGGGGACAGAGAGGGAAACAGATGGAAGCAATTAATGACATCCTTGGAACTGTTGAGTAGGACATTCTTTTGGGCTGTTTGGTTGATGTTTGGAAGTTTCCAGGGCATGATAGACTGGTGCTTCCTCTGCCTCCACTTTCACAAGGATTTCTAAATAGTGTCTGCTTTGGGAACACTAAAAAATAAGTTAAAAATTTTATTCTTAGATCAGTCTCTTCTAGATTGTTAAAATGTCAGGGCTAAAGAAAACAGAAGACTGGTGATCTATAGATGGATTTATACCTAAGCAATCTGATGTAGATGTAGAGATTTTTAAAGGGAAAGATGTCATTTTCAGATTCTTTGATTTTATCAGGTTTTGAGGGGATCTTAAAATCATAGTCTAATTGTGTGACTGGCAATTAAGGGGGCATGCTGGAATGTTACAGAATGTTTTAGTATCAGCTAAAGATTATACATTTGGGTTGTAACTATGGATAAGAGACTTCTAATGATTGGCAATTTGTTATTATAAAACTGAGGGCCATTTTAATATATAACAAGATTTGCTTTGTCACAGGAAGACTTGTTCTTGGGTGGAGCAAAAGTTATCTGATCCCTGACTGCACTGGCAGATAGAGTTTACAATTTACTAATTTTACCGAAGATTGCATTAATAGCCACGCTGTTGCACAAGAGGTGTAGGGTTGCATGATGGTTGCCATAGACACTGTGATCTTCATGGACTTCAGCAGTGCCATGGTCATGCTATACTGTTAAAATATTGCTTAGACTCACCCTATAAGAAGTCATCTGTTCCCTTAGAGTCTGGCAGCAGGAGAGTCAGCTGCTGTACTCCATGTTATATTTTGTGTCATCATCATCAATCACTGTTATCAGGCAGTGGCAGCAGTGATAATATTTATGTGCAATTGATTGATTAATGGGCTAGACACACTAATTGGTTAATTGAGTATTTACTGATGACTTTTTATGTGTGTCGTGTGCTAAGTGCTACATAGAATAGCAGTTTGTATCATTCTTATTATGAATGATCACTTGTAAGATGTATTACAAATTATTTAGTAATAGTGATAAAGTGCCAAAGTTTGCAAGTGCTTGGTTTTTTTTTTTTCAGTGTAAATTGATCATATTCAAGATCACATATATAATAACATCCCTCTCATTCCAACTCCCTAGGTTTCAGTTTTTTCCTTTTACCTTTTATTGAAGTATAATATGTTCACCAGCTTTTTATTATGCTTTCTTTAGTGGGGGAGAAATTAGTGGAAATATAGATATTGTGGCTGAAAACTGTGCATAATTCCAGGTATACCCAAGAGGGTAAGTCATATATGAGAGTTTTATTCTTCTGTGTATCATGGAGTGAATAAGGTAGCCTGCTATTACAGAGAGATTTTTTATTTCCTTTTTTAATATTTATTTATCTTGGCTGTACTGGGTCTTTGTTGCAGCACATGGACTTTCTCTAGTTGGTGGTGTGAGGGCTCTCCAGTTGCTGACCATGGGCTTTGTTGCCCTGAGACATGCAGGATCTTAGTTCCCTGACCAGGGATCAAACCTGTATCTTCTGCATTAGAAGGTGGATTCCTAATCACTGAACCACTAGGAAAGTCCCTGCAAAGAGGTTTTTGAGAAAATGCTTTAAGAAGTTTCAAATTGAAGAGGTGTAAAACAGACTGATTCAACTGTAATAGAAGTTCTGAGGAGTGCTCTCATTTTAGGTAGAAATAGTAGGAAGACGTTTCATGTAGAAAGTGGGACTTGGGAGGATAGCGGGAGGGAAAAAGGAGCATACTGTAAATGGGGACAGGTGTGGTGAGAAAGGAAAATACTCCAGGTGGAATGAATAGCATGAGTCAGTCATGGGGGCTGTGAGGAAAGGAAGTCACAGTGGGAGTGATGGGAACTGAGCTTTGGGTAGCTGGGCCACATGATGCAGCCCTTGGAGGCCAGGTAGGGGAATTTGGAGTTGGGTGCAGGGAAACTTTGCACTTCTTGAACAGTAAGTAGAATGACAAGATGAAGGCGGTTTTTCAGGAAGATTCATAGCAGATACAAGGTGAATAATAGGTAGGTGTTAGTGAAGGAGAGTAAGCTGTATGTCAAAACGACCAGATTCATTTTCTGTCATCATGGATTTGCTTCAGGTTGATTTCTTATAGGTAAAAAAATGTTTATGGCAAACTATTTTATTTGCCTCAGAAAAATTGCTGTTGTGGTATACAGTGGAATTTCATTCTTATTTCTGCAATGGAGCAGAAATGGATAAGGAAGGCAGTTCTTGACTCTTATCCAGGAGTGTTCAGTGTCTGAGCATGTCCAAAAGTGTCTGAGCATGTCCAAAAGTGTTACCTGTGAGGTGGTCTTGCGGTATGAACTTATTTAAAAGGGCATAGTGCATTTTGTCTGTTGGCAGGCAGATGACAGTTTCATTTAGAGCTGGGAGGTGTCGCCACTCTGTCTCAGGGCTGCTCTGCACAGTCTGCTTGAAATCATCAAAACTTGGATTGAGTCACTAGTTTGGACTATTTTTGAAACATATTGTAATGTTTATGCCTATCAAATAAAAGAATGTTCCTAAAATACTTTGTAAAAGGGTGTATGTGGTATTGGAAATGTACAGAATGGCCATTAATCATATTTCCTAGGAAATTGTCTTGTTTTGACCCTTAAACTTTATTAGTTAAGCACAGTTATAGTCTGTTTTTGATATAATTTTATCTTGACTGATATTCATGTACAAAGAAATTTCTAAAGGATTTAAACATGCTTACACTTAATTTAGGTCTCTTCTGACCAAAAGTAATAGTGCTGTATTTTTAGATCACAAGCCCTCATAATTAGCTTTTTTCATTGCTTTGATCTTGAACACTCTGAATAATTTGTGACAAAATCTGAATTTTCAAACACTCTTCTTGGTGAAAGTGGCCAGCACATCTTTTTAAAGTATTAATTCTTTGATTAATACTCAATGCACTTTGCTTCTCTGGGGCTAAGGTGTGATTCTAATTTTTTTTTCCAAGTTTTTTTGTGATCCTTTCCATTGCTGCTTTAAGAGATTTTTGTCACTTAACATAGCTGACCAAGTAGCCGTGAGATAATCATTCACATCTGCCAGCTGATTTGTTGCACCTTTGACCTAGAGCAAGCATTTAGACTTTAAATAGTTCACCTTTGAACTTGCCATATTAAACATAGTTGAGTACTACTTGTTTTTCATAGACTTTCTCAAACAAAAATGATTGAAATTTTGAGTCTTCTCAGTAATGAACTCTGAGTATTTTATTAACTCGTGGGAGAGTTCTAAACATGTTGGCAGGGATTTAACCCTTATTTTACTTTGTATACCTTAATAATTAAGAAGTAAACAAGTATTCCTTGAAACATGTAATACTTTGGTTTCCATTGCCAACAGACTAGTCATAGTAACATGATTGAGGAAAACTCAAGGGGCCAAGGGGACTCACATTTATTATGTATTATTGGGTGAGGTACTTACGTATTTTTATTTTCTCATGTAATTCTGAGAATACCAACTTCAAAGTATTAATACATTCATTTTATAGATAAGAAAACTAAGGTTTGACAAACATTAACTCACCTAAGTTTGCTCATGTAAATGGAAGAGCATCTTTCCTGTTGATGGTCTTGTGGTGTCCAAGTGTGTGTTCTTTCCATAATCTGACTTCCAAGAAGTCATGTAGTCCACCCGACTCTTTTTTAGGCAGTAATAACTTTATGGGCTCTCCTGGTGGCTGAGATGGTAAAGAATCTGCCTGCAATGCAGGAGACCCTGATTGGATCCCTGGATCAGGAAGATCCCCTGGAAAAGGGGATGACTACACACTCTAGTATTCTTGCCTGCAGAATCATGAATCATGGACAGAGGAGCCTGGCAGGCTATAGTCCATGGGGTCACAGAGAGTCAGACACGACTGAGTGACTTTCACATTTTCCTTTTGTTTTTTAACTAACTTTATACAACTCTGAGGATAACTATTTACAGTTTTCCTAAGTATTTCCAAAGGAGGAATTTTACGGATGTAATTTGTGATGTACCGCACACACAGTTCTTAACCTATATAGAAGTTAAAGTCATAATATTTTAAAATTAAAAAAAAATCATAGAGATTATATAATCCAACTGCTTTATTATATAGATGAATTGAGGCCATTGGCTACCCCAACGGTACCCTGCAAATATAAACAGAAACACTAAAAGTAATTAGCGACTAAAATTCCCTTAATTATTACCTTCACTATTGCTATAAAGGTCCATTCTCAAATTAAGACGTTCGCAAAATTAGCGCTTTTTTCCCCATCTACTTAAAATCTTTATTGTTCTTTTCTTAGTAGATGCAAGAGAACCTTATAAAAATAGCTCTATTTCTGTTATGGACAATATGCATATAAATGAGACAAGATTTATTTATGAAATAATATTCAAAAACTATACCTGGAGGATAATTGTTTTGTGTATTTTCTGTGCTACAAAGTAAAATGCCTTTGAAATGCATATATAAATAATGTAAATACATTTTAGCTATGGAAAATAAATAAAATTCCAACATTAACAAATTGAAAAAAAAATAGCTCTATTTCTTGAATACCTTTTATGAGCTGGTACTTTGTTTTGTTATTTAATCCACCTCATCTTGTAGATGAGGAAGCTGAGACTCAGAGTAGTTCACAGTAATTTGTTGAAAGTTACCCAGTACATAAATGACAGAGTTAAGATTCAAATCCTAGACTATCTGACTCCCAGGCTTGTACTCAGTCTAGCATGCTAGGAATGTTTTTTGCCCTTCCTTGTAAGAATCTCTTCTCATAACATATTAGTTATTGTGAGGCTTAAATGAGTGAGATAATATATGTAAAAATACCTGAAAAATTTTTTTCATGATTATTAGCTTCCTTCTTGAACTTCTCGATCTCATTTTCTCCAAATAAACTCAGTTACTTTTTAAGCTTTTTTCATAGAAGAGTCTCCTCTAATTTATTCTCCTATAGTAAGACCTTTTTAAAAAATAAAAGTCATGATTGCTTATTTTTATTTAATACTTTTTCTGTATCTGCTCAGATAATCATGCAGTTTTTATCCTTTACTCTGTAAGATGGTCCTTGGTCTACTCCATAAATATCAGCTTTTCTTATGGTGACCTGTTTATGCATTTCTTTTTCTTTTTTGGCCACTCTGCATGGCTTGCTGGATCTTAGTTCCCCGGCCAGGAATCAAACCTAGGCCCCAGCAGTCAAAGTATGAAGGCCTAATCACTGGGCCCCCAGGGAATTATCCCACCTGTGCATTTCTGAGACGAACACTATGTGATTGTGATTTAGAAAAGAAAATGCAGTGCTAAATTCAACTTTAATATTTTTAACAGGCTTTGCTTCTTAGTTCCTGAGGGATCTTGATCTATAATTTTCTTTTGTTATTCTGTTTCTTACCCTGTTTTCTTATCAAGGTTATTTTGGTCTCATAAAATAAGATTTCTAGTCTTTGAAACATTTTATATAACAAAAGGATTGTCTATCCTTGAAAGTTTGGCAAAACTTGCTTCTAAAACTTTCTCTGGGTCTGGTGTCCTTTAGAGGAAGAAATTCGATTACTCTTTCAGATTCCTTTTATTATCTAATTCAGGTTTTAAATTCATTTTGAGTTAGCTTTAGCAATCTGATTCTTTTCTAAGAAATTATCCATTTCATCTCTCCTTTTTTGTTCAGTATTGTTGACTTCTGCTTTTTTTCTTATCACTCTTATGGGGGGATTTATATTTTATTATTTTTTTCCCAAAGTCTGTTTCATTAAATTCTGCTCTTATATTCATTGTTTAGTTAAGTTTATTATATGAATATCTTATTTTCAATATTTCTTTTATGTTCAGTATTTCTTGTTTTTAATAAATACATTTTGAGCTCTCAGTTTTGCTCTAAGTCTGATTACAAGCTTGTAAACAGCTTATAGGTACTTACGCTGCTGCTGCTGTTGCTAAGTTGCTTCAGTCGTGTCTGACTCTGCGATGCCATAGATGGCAGCCCACCAGGCTCCCCTGTCCCTGGGATTCTCCAGGCAAGAACACTGGAGTGGGTAGCCTTTCCCTTCTCCAGGGGGTGTTCCCAACCCAGGGATTGAACCCACGTCTCCTGCATTGCAGGCGGATTCTTGACCAGCTGAGCCACAAGGGAAGCCCACTTACATACAGTAGTTCAGCCCCTAAATATTTTGTAATTTTGATGTGAATTCCTCTTACCTATGTGTATTATTTAGTAGTACATTTAAAAATTCTTTTTGCTACAGGCATACTTCAGAGATATTGTAGGTTCAATTCCAGATTATTGCAGTATTTGCAATAAAGCAAGTCACATGAATTTTTTTTTCCAGTGTATATAAAAGTCATTTACACTATAGTCTGTTAATTGTGCAATAACATTATGTCTTAAAAAAAGCAATGTACATACCTCAATTTAAAAAATCTTATTACTAAAAAATGCCAAAGCAATTACAGTAATAACATCAAAGTTCACCGTAACAAATATAATAATGATGAAAAATCTTGAAATATTGTTAGAATTATCAAAATGTGACACAGAGACATGAAGTAAGCAAATGATGTTGAAAAAATGGTGCCTATAGTTTTGTTCAACACAGAGCTGCCACAAACCTTCCAATTTGTAAAAAACACAGTATCTGCTAAATGCAGTGAATTGAAGCACAGTAAAATGAGATATGTCTGTATCTTTTGATTGTTTTATTTCTGATTTAATTGCTTTATGACCAGCAGTCAAGATGTATTATTGATTCTTGGAAATTCTGTGACATAATAAGTGGTCACTGTTGGTAAGTATACTGTGTGTGTTTAAAGAGAGTGTATTCTCTTCTGCTTGGGTGTAGAGTTCTCTTTTTATCAATTAGACCAACATATAAATATTATTGATCTGACTTGTTATATAGTCTTACTATAGGTCATAAATTGTTTATGATTAAGGTCTGTTGAAATGTACAATAATTGTAGATTTGTCAGTTTTCTTCATAATTGTCAATTTTAACTTTATATGTTTCAAAGCAGTATTATTTAGTTGTTACAAGCTTATGATTCTCTGGGTCCTAAATTATGTTCATTATTTTGTTAGTAGCCTTTCTTAAGAATGACTGTTGCTTGATGTTAAGCCTACTGTTGACTTTTATTTCCAGATTTTTTCTTTTTTTCTTTTTTAAACCACATCTTAGATTTTGTCAGTTTTTTTCATAAGTAAAAATATTTTCTTATTGTGTCTGTGCTCAGTTGTGTCTGGCTCTTTGCAACCCCGTGGACTGTAAACTGCCAAGCTCCTCTGTCCACAGGATTATCCCAGCAAGAATACTGGAGTGGATTGCCATTTCCTCCTCAAAGGGATCTTCTCAATCCAGGGATTGAACCCACTGGATTCTCCTGCATTATCAGGCTGGTTCTTTACCACTGAACCACCTAGGAATCTCTTATTGTGTCTGTTCCACTTCATTTGTGTTTAGGTATTTACACCTCTGCTGTGTCGTTACATCAGCAGTCATTACATTCTGGTGTAGAATAGTGATTGTTAACTTTTTTTCAGCATAAGACCTTCAAGTAATAATGGTAAACTATTACTAGTTAATTAAGAATATATAAGAATAAAGGTTACAATGAATTTATAATGTTTTAAAGTAGATTTTGATTTTACTTATCGTGACAACATCAACATACATTTGAAAACTACTTTTTGAAAACTACTAGTATCTGTAATGGAGAAGGCGATGGCACCCCACTCCAGTACTCTTGCCTGGCAAATCCCATGGACGGAGGAACTTGGTTGGCTGCAGTCCATGGGGTCGCTAAGAGTCGAACAGGACTGAGCGACTTCACTTTCAATTTTCACTTTCATGCACTGGAGAAGGAAATGGCAACTCACTCCAGTGTTCTTGCCTGGAGAATGCCAGGGACCGGGGAGCCTGGTGGGCTGCCATCTCTGGGGTCGCACAGAGTCGGACATGACTGAAGTGACTTAGCAGCAGCAGCAGCAGCAGTATCTGTAAGACACACTTATTTCTATGTTTATCTGTTTCTGCCGTAACCCTAGCATGAGATGGAAGAAAGACCAGAGGAGCTGATGGGCCTGTAAATAGCAGTGTTCTTGATTGAACCTTGTAGGCTATGAATCCCCTCTTCCTTCACAGATGCTAGATTTGAACAGGAGGTGAAAGAAGGTGGGGAGAAAGACTAGGACTAGTCATTCAGGCTTTAAAGGATACAAAAGGTTGTGACTCATACTGTCTTTCAAATAACCTGCTACCAAAACTTGAGGAGGATGTAACTTGGGCAGCAGTGACACTTCAAACCTTTTCATCCCCACCATGCTGCTTCTCTTTCAGTTATTTCTGGGCTTTGGTTTTGTTTGAAGGGGAAGTTGAAACTGGCTGCATAGCGTCTAATATCATATGAAATAAAAGAATTTAGTGAGCCTTTGATGTTTATGTGTGTTTTAGCTCTGTTATCTCAATGTACATGTTCTAGCAAAAACAGTTTGGTGTTGCCCTTAAAGGGTTTTGAATTTTTTCAGTATGACTCATGACTCATTGTGGTTTTTAATTTTAGTCAAAATTACTGTCACTGAGTTAGGTCAGGAAAGGAATGATTTGTGGATAAGCCCTGTAGGATCTTCAAATCTAGGAGCCCAGGGTTGGAACAGTGTGTTACCATGCAGCGTACATGTGGGTCAGTTGATGCTGGGCATTTGCTACTTGAGCTAGATTAGAGTTTATCATTGAACTCTGTGTTCCTGACTCCCTCCTAAACACTGTAACTGCTTGTGGCCTTCACTCAGGTTTCTGGATGACTAATGGCTAAGGCTCCCTGACCTTTCTCAAAATGGCAATGCCAGGAGCAAAGCATATTGGTTTGTCCTGGGTTGCCACAGAATGAGTCTAGCTTTTGCTATTTTAAAGTAAAATTTGTGCCAAATGGCGAGTATATAAAAGAATATTTTCTCATATCTCCCTGAGTCTTTTGAAATCTGTATATATATTATTATCATTTCTTAAACATTTTATGTATATGCACAAAAGAGATGAGGATAGACTGGGTTGACTAGAGGCCATCCTTCCTGTTTGAGGGGAACTAGAAGGACTGTACTCTCAGTTGCTTATGCCTGGAATTTCATTAGAGCTCATTTGTCAGGTTAACAGTTTAAATGCTTGAATACCTAGGAAAGGGAGAATCTTTGAGGCATCAGCAGTCGTTTTTACTGATCTTGGGTTAGGTTCTAAATTTAGGAAAGCAGAGGGTATTTGAGTGCTTACCCCTTACCCTCAACCCCTGGCCTCTCACCCAGGCCTTATATTTGTGAAGGGCCTGGGCTTCAATATTTTCTTCAAATGATACCATGTATATAGTCCCAGAGGAAAAAAGGCAGTCTTAAAAGAAAATCTTTATCATGCAATTAAAATTTCTCAATGTAAAGACTTAAATATTCTACTATGTTTATAACCTTGTTTTGGCATTTCTTTGATGGGTTTCTCAAATGGGAGTAACCTGGCCCTTTCATGATCTCCGAGAGACCCTGCCCAGATAAGAAGGGAGGGGAGGTCTGAACATGCATTAAGAAGACAGCAGGAAGAGCCTGGCCAGTCGATTTTGCCTGTGAGGTTATTACGCCAGGGTCCGCCTGGTTGGAAATGGTCATGTTGGGTGCCATGGCTACAGTGGCGGAAACCTCGTCCACTAGCTGATTGTGTTCTTTCTTCCTCCCGCCTGTTTCCTCCCCATCTACCAAGTGTTGTCTATGCTTCAAGTGATCGGATGTGCTTGTGATCTGACCAGCTCTCTCTCTCTTGAGAGGACAGGTCCCAAGATGTAAACACCTGCTTCCTTGGATGTGCTCCAGGCTAATCCGACTTCCATGAAATCATATTTTCAGGTGTTCTGCTCCACAGCACTGCAGTCTTTAGCAAACAGAACACATTTTTTGTAATAGTGTTTATAACCTAAGTGACTGTACTGTCTAAGGTTAGGTTTTATTCAAATAGTGAATTTGATACGGGATAGTTTCCACCACCCCTCGACATGTGTTTTAGGGGTGGGGTGAAAGTTTAACTTGCTGAGTGTTTTAGAGAGCTTTCTGGGTTAAAGTTATGGAGCAATATATGTCTAAATAGGCCCATAAGACTCTCTCCTTTAGGGAGGCATACCTTGTTTTATTGCATTTAACTTCATTGTGCTTTGCAGATACTGTGTTTTTCAAAAAGGTTTATGGGAACCTTGCATTGTCAGATGGTGGTTAGCATTTTTTTATTAAGTGATAAAGTATTTTAAAATTAAAGTATGTAGTTTTTCTTCTGGGACTCATGCTATTGCATACTTAATAGACTACAATAGAATATAAACATAACTTTTATATGTGCTGGAAAAGCAAAACATTTGTGTGTCTCACTTTATTGTGATATTTGCTTTATTTCAGTGGTCTGGAACCAAACCCTCAATATCTCCAAGACATGCTTGTATTAATTTTTCCAGCTCTCTTTCTCTCCCTTCCTCATTTAAATCAGTGAGCTGGGATATGATAATTGATTTTGACAGAGTAGATTGAGATTATCTGGTTTCAGGGTGAGGGATTTACCCGTCCTTTGTAGTAGTTAACGGCCCTTCCCTAGTCAAAGCGGGTCTATTACGAATGTTTATTATTGTTCACAGAAAGGACACTTGACTGCGTCCCTGTGAGAGAGTGAGAGAGACACACACACACACAGAGAAAGAAAGACAGGGAGGGAGAGAAGGAGATGGGGAGAATATGATTCCATGGAAAAAACAACTCAAAGAGATGCTACTAGGAGAACTGTCATTATAAGTAGTGCTGAGCTTCTGAGGGCAGAAGCACTTTTTCTATCACAACTCTTGTAATCTCTCAGTTAAGAAAGAAGACTACTTCTACTTTTGTATCCCCTCAGCATGTGTTGGGCATACTTCTAAATACTAATTATTTGTTTATTTATATGCCTCGTCTTACCAAGGTGGTAACCCCTTAAAAATAGGGACTTAAAAAAAAAAAGGTCTAGGGAGATCCCTAGCAGTCTAGTGGTTAGGACTTGATGCTTTCAATGCTGTGGCCCGGGTTCAGTCCCTGGTTGGGAAACTAAGATTCTGCAAGCTGTGTAGCGTACCTTCCTTCCAATTTAGTTCTAGGACTCATGTAGCATGTAGTAGGTCCTCAATATGTTAGATGAACAAATATATGAAAGAATTAAACTAAAGGAATTTAAGATTAGTAAGTCACTTCTTTAATGATGCTGTGAAAGTGCTGCACTCAATATGCCAGCAAATTTGGAAAACTCAGCAGTAGCCACAGAACTGGAAAAGGTCAGTCTTCATTCCAATCCCTAAGAAAGGCAATGTCAAAGAATGCTCAAACTACCACACAGTTGCACTGACCTCACATGCTAGCAAAGTAATGCTCAAAATTCTCCAAGGCAAGCTTCAACAGTACATAAACTGTGACCTTTCAGATGTTCAAGTTGGATTTGGAAAAGGAAGAGGAACCAGAAATCAAATTGCCAACATCCATTGGATCATTGAAAAAAGCAAGAGAGTTTCAGAAAAACATTTATTTCTGCTTTATTGACTATGTCAAAGCCTTTGACTGTGTGGATCACAACAAACTGTCAAAAATTCTTCAAGAGATGGGAATACCAGACCACCTGACCTGCCTCCTGAGAAACCTGTATGCAGGTCAAGAAGCAACAGTTAGAACTGGACATGGAACAACAGACTGGTTCCAAATAGGAAAAGGAGTATGTCAAGACTGTATATTGTCATGCTGCTTATTTATCTTATATGCAGAATACATCATGTGAAATGCCAGGCTGGATGAAGCACAAGCTGGAATCAAGATTGCTGGGAGAAATATCAATAACCTCAGATATGCAGATGACACCACCCTTATGGCAGAAAGCAAAGAAGAACTAAAGAGCCTCTTGATGAAAGTGAAAGAGGAGACTGAAAAAGTTGGCTTAAAACTCAACATTCAGAAAAGTGAAGATCATGGCATCCGGTCCCATCACTTCATGTCAAATAGATAGGGAAACAGTGGAAACAGTGACAGACTTTATTTTTGGCGGCTCCAAAATCACTGCAGATGATGACTGCAGCCTTGAAATTAAAAGACACTTGCTCCTTGGAAGAAAAGTTATGACCAACCTAGACAGCATATTCAAAAGCAGAGACATTACTTTGCCAACAAAGGTCCATCTAGTCAAGGCTATGGTTTTTCCAGTGGTCCTGTATGGATGTGAGAGTTGGACTGTGAAGAAGGCTGAGCGCCGAAGAACTGATGCTTTTGAACTGTGGTGTTGGAGAAGACTCTTGCGAGTCCCTTGGACTGCAAGGAGATCCAACCAGTCCATTCTGAAGGAGATCAGTCCTGAATATTCATTGGAAGGACTGATGCTGAAGCTGAAACTCCAATAATTTGGCCACCTGATGCAAAAAAACTGACTCATTTGAAAAGATCCTGATTGTGGGAAGGATTGAAGGCTTGAGGAGAAGGGGATGACCGAGGATGAGATGGTTGGATGGCATCAGCAACTCAATGGACATGAGTTTGAGTAAACTCTGGGAGTTGGTGATGGACAGAGAGGTTTGGCATGCTGCAGTCCATGGGGTCGCAAAGAGTTGGACATGACTGAGCCAGTGAACTGAACTGAACTCACTTCTGGATGTAGTCTAGAAGAATCTTTAAAAATGTCTTGTGGCAATGAATCTTTATAGTCTCTAAATCTGTTTTTCTCTTATTTTTCTTAAAAAAAATTCAGCATAAGTTAAAACATCTTGATTAGTGATAATTGAAATCACATGGAACTGAATAGTTTGGAACCTTTCCATCTCTAAATGATATGGTGTTATATCATGTAGTAATTTTATGAAGAATGGACTTGAGGGTCCTCACAGTGGGTCCTGTGAGGCTGTCATTGGTTCATTGATCTAAAGCAGAAGAGCTTTCTACTAATTTAGATCGAAGGCTCAAAGGCAGAGAGAAACCTTAAAATGTGTTAGCTAACTGGTTTAAAGTAGCTAACTCATTATGATTAATACATAGTCAAGATTTATTTTTTTTAATTTTATAATTATTTAAGAAATAGACTTTATCCCTACTGTCATTCTCTAACATGCTTTTAAAAAAAGATTCGTATTAAAAAGCAGATCACTTTAAGAAGCCAGGCAGGTTGAATGTTTAAGTAAAATCTCACTTTCCACAGACAAGACAGACTCCTTCCTGTTTCTGCCTACTGGTTAGTCAGATGGTGGGATTTGTTTGGCTTTATGAATCTCATTAAATTTTAATGTACAGATCAGATGTCTTATTGTAGGTAGAAGGAAAGGATGCAGTGTCTGTTTTGGCCCTATCATTTTACCACACAAGGGAACCATTAGCGGAGAATCAAATTGATTCCTGTAAAGCTTTTCCATTTCATCTTTTATTTTTCCTGTTTCCTTTCTCCATGATGGTTATTCCTTTCATTTATTTTTTGCTTTCTCCAAATTTGAAACACTTGTGCAGAAACTATCTTTTCAAATAGATGTAGTGCAGTAGTTGCATTCTATGGTGTTTATGTTTGCTATAATTTCATCAAGGTTCATGTTAACCTAGAAATAAGTTTGTGACCTTTTAAAGTTAATGATTTTGATGGCCAGATGCTTTCATGATATCCTGTACTTGAAAAAAATTCATTCTTTCATTCAACAAGTGTTTACTCAGTATTTACTGAATATTTCTTACGTGTCAGGGATTGTACCCAGTGAATACAGGAAAGATAAGGTCCTTGATCTTGCTGAACTTACACTCTTGTGGTAGATAGGAAAAAACAAAGCCAGGAGGATTTGTCTCGTGAACACATAAGAGAGACACTTACAGATTTGCGTAGGTTTTCTGAAGGAAGAGTCATTTAAAAGCAGCATCTAGTCATTTGTCAACACTGCCTTCTGGGTAAACTGTGTCCTCAAATTATTAAGAGCACATGTGTGTGCTCTCTTGTTCCTTTTGCTTTGTTGCCACCGAGAAAGCAATGTGGGTCACCAGCAGCTCTACTGGAGCCATTCGAGAAAATTTGGTCCAACCAGTCCATTCTGAAGGAGATCAGCCCTGGGATTTCTTTGGAAGGAATGATGCTAAAGCTGAAACTCCAGTACTTGGCCACCTCATGCGAAGAGTTGACTCATTGGAAAAGACTCTGATGCTGGGAGGGATTGGGGGCAGGAGGAGAAGGGGACGACAGAGGATGAGATGGCTGGATGGCATCACTGACTTGATGGACGTGAGTCTGGGTGAACTCTGGGAGTTGGTGATGGACAGGGAGGCCTGGCATGCTGCGATTCATGGGGTCACAAAGAGTTGGACTTGACTGAGCTACTGAACTGAACTGAACTGAACTGAACTCTTCTCTTGCTGGCCTAGTCAAACCAGCGGGGTCTGATCTGGAAATACGAACTTAAGATGTGCAGCCAGTACTTGAAGGACATGAGCTTCATTAACTTGGCCTAAATGAACTCCCTGTAATGGATCATCCAGCACATGCACCATATGCAGAAACAATACTAGCTCTTTTTATATAAAATAAAAGTTTGAAAACTTAAAAAAAAAAAAAGCAGCACCTAAGAGAATAAATAGGGGTTAGTTTTTCTGCAGTTGTGTTTCTACACTGAACTTCTTACTTGCTATGCACTGATGTTTTCTTTCTGCCACTATTATTACTTTCTTCCGCTAAAAAAGCATAATTTGGACCTCTTTGTTGTTAGACATGAATTGGCCATAATGAGACTAGCTGCCTTTATGGGCATTACAATGTTAGTTGGAATAACTGGACTGTTTTATACTCAACTAATTGGCATCATCACAGATACAACATCTATTGAAAAGATGTCAAACTGTTGTGAAGAAATATCGAGGCCCCGAAAGCCATGGCAGCAGACCTTCTCAGAAGTTTTTGGCACTCGTTGGAAGATCCTATGGTTTATTCCTTTAAGGCGGAGGCAACCACTGCGAGTTCCCTACCAGTTTGCCAGTCACGTCTAAACAGATGGATGGAAGAAATCGGAGAAGGCAATGGCACCCCACTCCAGTACTCTTGCCTGGAAAATCCCATGGATGGAGGAGCCTGGTAGGCTGCAGTCCATGGAATCGCTAAGAGTCAGATGCGACTGAGTGACTTTACTTTCACTTTTCACCTTCATGCATTGGAGAAGGAAATGGCAACCCACTCCAGTGTTCT
Organism: Bubalus bubalis; assembly: GCF_019923935.1. NCBI lineage: Eukaryota > Metazoa > Chordata > Mammalia > Artiodactyla > Bovidae > Bubalus > Bubalus bubalis. The sequence goes on from NC_059160.1 coordinate 149,095,069, forward strand.
TGCCTGGAGAATCCCAGGGACGGGGGAGCCTGGTGGGCTGCCGTCTGTGGGGTCGCACAGAGTCGGACACAACTGAAGTGACTTAGCAGCAGCAGCAGTCAAGCAAAAGAGGGGAGAGAGAAAGAGGCGTTTCAGCTAGAAGGAATGGCTGTTAAAAAAACAAACCTTGAAGCATATGGCCAGTGCTCTTCAACTAGTGGTCTTTTAGTAAGCATCTGACTATTCCTAAAGTGAAAGTCGCTCAGTCGTGTCCAGTTCTGCGACCCCATGGACTATACAGTCCATGGAATTCTCCAGGCCAGAATACTGGAGTGGGTAGCCTTTCCCTTCTCCAAAGGATCTTCCCAACCCAGGGATCAAACCCAGGTCTCCTGCACTGCAGGTGGATTCTTTACCAGCTGAGCCATAGAGGAAGCCTGACTATTCCTAAAGGACTTTTGAGATACTTTGAATACTTTTGAATACCTTGAATATTCCAAATTTAAATTAGAAATAAATTTAAATATTTATTTAATTAGATATTTAATTATTTTAAATTTAAATATTTTAAAATCACAAGTTTAGTTGCAAAGCATATATTTTCTGCCATGTTATGTATTTTGTACACATCTCAAATGTTTCCATGTTAATTTAACTCTAATTTGTGGAAAACACTTGCCACAATATTGGCGAAACCAGTCCTCATTGTCTAACTAGTCAGCCAAATCAGATTTACTTTTTTTTGAACTTTGTGTCTTAAAAAGTTCTTGCTTTAGCCAGTCAATTATCTTTTAAAGATTTAAAAATAAGAAAAAAACGTGCTTTTATATTTATGCACATAGTTGCCATTTTGTGCTCTTCATTTATTTCTGTAAATCCAAACTTCTATCTGGTATAATTTTCTTCCTGAGGGACTTCCTTTAACTTTGTTTATAGTTCATGTCTGCTGGGTGATGAATTCTTTTAACTTTTGCATAGCTGGAAAAGTCCTTATTTTGCCTTAATTTTTGGAATATTTTCTTTGTATCCACCCAAAGTTCTTTCAGTGCTTTGCTCCACTCTTCTCTGGCTTGTATTGTTTCCAATGAGAAGTCTGTTGTTATTCTTATCTTTGTTTCTCTGTAATATAAAGTGTCTCATTTTTCTCTGGCTGCTTTTAATGTTTTCTCTTCATTATTGGTTTTAAGCAATTTCTTATGATGTAGCTTGTTGTGAGTCCTTTGATGTTTTTTGTGCTTGGGGTTTATGAAGCTTTTTGAACCTTGTGCTTTATTCTTTTCATTAAATTTGAAAAATTTGTAGCTATTTTTTCTTCAAATTTTTTTCCTGTCCCTTTTTCTCTCTTACGGGGACTTCAGTCACACACATATAGGCTGCTTGGAATTGTGCCACAACTCATAGATGCTCTGCTCATTTTCTTTTAAGTTTTGTTTTCTCCTATTTTAAATAATTTTCATTGCTATGACTTCAGTTTCAATAATCTTCATGCAAAAAAGAAAAAAGAAAAAAAAAATCTTCGTGCTATATCTTATCTAGTAGTAACCTATCCAGTGTAGTTTTGTATCTCAGACACATCTCTAGTTGATCTATTTGAGTAGTTTTTTTAATATATAATTTTCATTTATCTACTCAGTCTTTCCTTTAGCTTTTGAGCATATGAAACACATAGTAACTATTTTAGCCTTCTTATCTACTAATTCTATCATCTGTGTGATTTCTGGGTTGGTTTTGAATGATTATTTTTTTCTGTTCATAATAGGTAGTATTTTCATGTGTTTCTGTGTGTCTAGTGAATTTCAGCTGGATGCCAGTGTCCTGTTACTCTCACAACAGGCACAATACAAATGCTTTATTTTCCAGTTCTGGAGGTCTAAAGTCCAAAATAGGTTAGCAGAGTTGGTTCCTTCTGGAGATTTAAGGAAAGAATTCATTTCCTTGCCTTTTCCAGCTGCTAGACACTGTCCGAATTCCTTGACTTATAGCCCCATGTCACTCCAACCTCTACTTCTATTACATCTCTTTTTGGTTCTGTTTTCAGATCATAGTGAGATAATACCTTCAGTGTGTTGATAAAATAGTAATCAATCAGAATTCTGTACTACTGAAATAGTCTTTGAAGAATGAAGACAAAGTAGGCATTTTCTTTCTTTCTTTCTTTTTTTTTTAGGCATTTTCAAACAAACCAAAATGAATACATTTTGTCACTAGCCCACTCATAAAGACACATCTAAAAATATAAGGATGTGTGTGTATGTGCTCAGTTGTGTCTGACCCCTTGCAACCCTTGGACTGTACCCCACGAGGCTCCTCTGACAATGGAATTTTCCAGGCAAGAATACTGGAGTGGGTTGCCATTTCCTCCTCCAGGGAAAATCTTCCTGACCTGGGAATCAAACCCAAGTCTCCTCTGTTTCCTGCATTGGCAGGTGGATTTTTTTTTACCACTGAGCCACCTTTGATCTGAAAATATAAGGATACAGAGAGTTAAAGTTATATCCAATTGAATATAATAGTCAAAGCAAGCTGGTTTACAATGTTAATATCAGCAAAAAACATTATTGGAGATATAGAGAGGTGTCACCTAATGATTTATAGGTTCAAATTATAAGAAAGATATAATAATTGCAAATTTATATGTACCTAGTAAGTTAGCTTCAGTAAAACAAAAACAGAGCTGCAAGGGGATATGGACAAATCTGTTGTTCTCGTGGGATTTTTTTTATCACTCAGTAATTGATAGATAAAACAGGCCAAAAAATAATCAGCAAACATATAGAAGATTTGAACAGCATAGTTAACAAGCTTAAGTTAATGAATATATAAAATAATTCACCTAAAAATTAAGAGCAAACTTATTCTTTTCAAGCACATAGAAAATTATACCCTTTAAAATTACTAATTGTATGTTACATAAGTATCATCTGAAACTATTGAGATTTATCAATTTTGGTCTGTCATATTGGTAAAGATACCTAAGTTTGATTATACATTGAGTTTTTGAGACTGTGAGGAAGCAGGTACTCTTATCCATTGTGGTGGAAATGTAAATTGATAATTTCTGTGGATTGCAATATAGCAATATTTGTCAAAACTATTAATGTCCACACATATGACTCAGCAGTTCCATTTCTAGATAGTGTCCTACAGATATATACATTTAAAAATGATGAAATCCCTAGTGATTCAGTGAGTTAGTACTTGGTTTTCGTTCAGTTCAGTTCAGTCGCTCAGTTGTGTCCGACTCTTTGTGACCCCATGAACCATAGCATGCCAGGCCTCCCTGTCTATCACCAACTCCCGGAGTCCACCCAAACCCATGTCCATTCAGTCAGTGATGCCATCCAACCATCTCATCCTCTGTCATCCCCTTTTCCCCCTGCCCTCAATCTTTCCCAGCATCAGGGTCTTTTCAAATGAGTCAACTCTTCGCATGAGGTGGCCAAAGTATTGGAGTTTCAGCTTCAACATCAGTCCTTCCAATGAACACCCAGGACTGATCTCCTTTAGGATGGACTGGTTGGATCTCCTTGCAGTCCAAGGGACTCTCAAGAGTCTTCTCTAATGCCACAGTTCAAAAGCATCAATTCTTCAGTGCTCAGCTTTCTTTATAGTCCAACTCTTAACATCCATACATGACCACTGGAAAAACCATAGCCTTGACTAGACGGACCTTTGTTGACAAAGTAATGTCTCTGCTTTTTAATATGCTATCTAGATTGGTCATAACTTTCCTTCCAAGGAGTAAGCGTCTTAATTTCACGGCTGCAGTCACCATCTGCAGTGATTTTGGAACCCAGAAAAATAAAGTCAGATACTGTTTCCCCATCTATTTGCCATGAAGTGATGGGACCGGATGCCATGATCTTAGTTTTCTGAATGTTGAGCTTTAAGCCCACTTTTTCACTCTCCTCTTTCACTTTCATCAAGAGGCTCTTTAGTTCTTCACTCTCCACCATAAGGGTGGAGTCATCTGCATATCTGAGGTTATTGATACTTCTCCCGGCAATCTTGATTCCCACTTGTGCTTCCTCCAGCCCAGCATTTCTCATGATGTACTCTGCATATAAGTTAAAGAAGCAGGGTGACAATATACAGCCTTGACGGTACTCTTTTTCCTATTTGGAACCAGTCTGTTGTTCCATGTCCAGTTCTAACTGTTGCTTCCTGACCTAAATACAGGTTTCTCAAGAGGCAGGTCAGATGGTCTGGTATTCCCATCTCCTTCAGAATTTTCCACAGTTTATTGTGATCCAGACAGTCAAAGGCTTTGGCATAATCAATAAAGCAGAAATAGATGTTTTTTCTGAAACTCTCTTGCTTTTTCGATGATCCAGCAGATATTGACAATTTGATCTCTGGTTCCTCTGCCTTTTCTAAAACCAGCTTGAACATCTGGAAGTTCACGGTTCACGTATTGCTGAAGCCTGGCTTGGAGAATTTTGAGCATTACTTTACTAGTGTGTCAGATGAGTGCAATTGTGTGGTAGTGTGAGCATTGTTTGGCATTGCCTTTCTTTGGGATTGGAATGAAAACTGACCTTTTCCAGTCCTGTGGCCACTGCTTAGTTTTCCAAATTTGCTGGCATATTGAGTGCAGCACTTTCACAGCATCATTTTTCAGGATTTGAAATAGCTCAACTGGAATGCCATCACCTCCACTAGGTTTGTTCGTAGTGATGCTTCCTAAGGCCCACTTGGCTTCACATTCCAGGATATCTGGCTCTAGGTGAGTGATCACACCATCATGATTATCTGGGTTATGAAAATATTTTTTTGTACAGTTCTTCTGTGTATTTGTGCCACCTCTTCTTAATCTTCTGCTTCTGTTAGGTCCATACCATTTCTGTCCTTTATTGAGCCCATCTTTGTATAAAATATTTCCTTGCTATCTCTAATTTTCTTGAAGACATCTCTAGTCTTTTCCATTCTGTTGTTTTCCTCTATTTTTTTGCATTGATCCCTGAGGACGGCTTTCTTATCTCTCCTTGCTATTCTTTGGAACTCTGCATTCAAATGGGTATATCTTTCCTTTTCTCCTTTGCTTTTCACTTCTCTTCTTTTCACAGCTATTTGTAACGCCTCCTCAGACAGCCATTTTGCTTTTTGCATTTCTTTTTCTGAGCCCAAATTCAATCCCTAGTCAGGAGACTAATATCTTGGAAGCTGCACAGCACGAACAACAGAAAAGATATTTATTCAAGGTGGTTCATTGCAGCAGTCTAGTAAATTATGGACTTATGAAACTGTGTAAAAGAATAGGGAGGTTCTTTGGATACTTCTATTAGAATATCTCCAAGTTAAATTAAGTGAAAAAATCAGAATGCAGAGAGTATGCATAATATGATCCTATTTATATTAAAAAAATGGAAGTCTGTGTTTTTGTTTCTTTGTGCATAAAGTATCTTTTTTATTGAAGAATACAGAGGAAATGGGTAACATTGGTTGCAAGGAGATGGCATTTGAATGCCTAGGAGATAGTGGAGGGAAGAAAAATTTTCACTGTATGCCTTAGGGTTTTATATATGTGTATATGTTTTGTCATATGTATAGGTATATATATTATATAATTTAAAATTAAATTTTAATTTTAATTTAAAAATTTTAACTAAATATAACCAGTCATCTAATATTGTTGATCAAAAGCCACGTCAGTGAGGTCTTGCTCTTTGCTGATATTTATAATGTGCTGCCTTATGGCTCTGATGTTTATGACTTACCAGAGTATGCTTCTTGAGAGTTAGTGTTTTTTGCATCTTTATATACATACTTATAGTGTCCATAGCCCAATGCTTTTTACGTAGTTGAAATTGATATGTTGTTTTAATTCTATTTATTAACAGTGCAAGACTGCCTTGTACTTGTGGACTTTTATATTATTTCATTTGATCCTCAGAACTGCCAGTGGGCTTTTATTTGCGTGGGACTTTTTTTGTGTGTTTTCAACTAAAAATGTGTAATTTTGGCTAAATATTTTTAAGTAATTTATTGCATGTGTTTATAAGTTACTCTGTGATAACATAATGCGTTTATTGAGTATGAAATTAGAGGAAGTGATCCGGTAGGTCCTTTTCACCTCTATGTAGAAGAATAGTTGAGTGAATGAATACATATTAGTAGTACAAGAGGATCAAGGTGAATATTTGCTTTATGCATTTTGGGTTCCTTTTTAAAATGATCTCCCACCTCCAAAAGACACCTGACTTCACTGATCAGGTCATCCATGCTATTAAACTAAATTATATTAAACTATTAATTACTGGTTATTAATGCCAGTGACGGTTATGATCAACCTAGACAGCATATTCAAAAGCAGAGACATTACTTTGCCAACAAAGGTCCATCTAGTCAAGGCTATGGTTTTTCCAGTGGTCATGTATGGATGTGAGAGTTGGACTGTGAAGAAAGCTGAGTGCCGAAGAATTGATGCTTTTGAACTGTGGTGTTGGAGAAGACTCTTAAGAGTCCCTTGGACTGCAAGGAGATCCAACCAGTCCATTCTGAAGGAGATCAGCCCTGGGATTTCTCTGGAGGGAATGATGCTGAAGCTGAAACTCCAATACTTTGGCCACCTCATGCGAAGAGTTGACTCATTGGAAAAGACTCTGATGCTGGGAGGGATTGGGGGCAGGAGGAGAAGGGGACGACAGAGGATGAGATGGCTGGATGGCATCACTGACTCGATGGATGTGAGTTTGAGTGAACTCTGGGAGTTGGTGATGGACAGGGAGGCCTGGCATGCTGGGATTCATGGGGTCGCAAAGAATCGGGCACGACTGAGCAACTGAACTCAACTGAATGCCAGTGACATTTTAATTAACACCACTGTTTTATAAGGCTGTTTTCAAACAGTCTAGTTTGTCAAACAAATCCATTTGACTAGATGAATGAAAAATTTGTACATTACCTCATGGTTTTTCTTTGTGTTGCCTCCTATTCCTTTGGTTCGTCTGATTATTATTTTTTTCATTTAGCACAGTGTTTTGGTATTTTGTTTCCAGATGTCGAATCTGAAACTGTTGTCAGTGTTTTTTAAGGGCAGTGTGTATAGGGTGAATAGTAAGGAAACAAAGGAGTTACAGAGATACAGCCCCCTAAAGTAAAAGGTTCAGAATTTCTTTTCGTTATGTTTTGTAGTCAGGAAATAATGAAGAACAAAGGCTTAATGCAGTGAGTGAATGAATGGGCTGCCCTTAATTGCCAATTTTAAAAGCTGGAAACTCTTGTCTATTTTCCATATAGGAAAAAAATGTGAATTTATCTCCATTGACATCCATTGAATTTGCATGTGATATTCTCCTGCTTGGTTCTTCCAGTGAGTTAACTCCGTGTCCCTCCCCACAGGGTGGAGAACGCTTGCACCAAGCTTGTCCAAGCAGCCCAGATGCTGCAGTCAGACCCTTACTCAGTGCCTGCTCGAGATTATCTAATTGATGGGTCAAGGGGTATCCTCTCCGGCACATCAGACCTGCTCCTCACCTTCGACGAGGCTGAGGTAAGGCACCCTGCGGCCCAAGCAGACCTCTTCCTGACAAAAAGCCTAGTCGTAAAGATAATAATGGAGGATTGAGGATTGTTTAGGATGAGAAAACGTTGACTAGCTACACATCTGAATCACTGTGTTTTCTACTTATTGTTAACACAATTGATTGAATACTCTGAAATATATTTTCAGGTTCGTAAAATTATTAGAGTTTGCAAAGGAATTTTGGAATATCTTACAGTGGCAGAGGTGGTAGAAACTATGGAAGATTTGGTCACTTACACGAAGAATCTTGGACCAGGTTAGTCATATGCTACTTTTATAATAAAATGTTCTATGAATTGTTCTTGGTTGATCAAGAGGAAAGGGGCACTCCTCCCTGCTTTTTTTGTGGAAGGTAGGTAATGATGCTTTGGGTTTTTAGTTGTCTCTGCTCTCTTGATGGAGCTGACTCTGTGCTTCTACTGAAGAGAAATCATTGTCTCTGAAAGCTGAATCTGCTTTCTGCAAATCCTGGCCCTTTCTAATGAACTGAACTAGACATTGCAAATGTTGCTGGAGAATGTAGGAAATACTTTTCTATTACTGCAATGCTTAAGGCCACCCTGAATCCTGACCTCTTCATTCCACATTATACAGCATTCCTTCACTGTCTGCCAGCTGGCCTGAGCTCTCTGTGACCTCTTAGCTTGCTAATTAGCCCGCCTGCTATTATGGATTCATGCCCTTGCCCAAGACTGCATAATATAATCAGACCTAGAAGGAGAGAAGAGCTTCTGTAGCTAAATCTCTGATTGTGTAGTCATCTGAGAATTAAATATTCAAAATACATGAACAGATACCAGCTTTTGGTGTTATAGACATATAACATGAACTTGAGGCTCCTTGAAGTATAAATGAGACTAATGATAAGACATATTAGATGTTTAATTTGTTAGTATTAAGGATCACATATCATTTTATAAAATTCTTTTTTCTGACATAAAATGATATTTAATTAATAGCATTTTCTGGAGGTTCCAGTGCAGTCATTCTGTAAACTTAATGGCAGTTAAGAATTTCTCTGAGCTATCATTGAAGATCACTGAGAAATGCCTTTAGAGAAGTACCCTTTAAACTTGTTCGTAACTATGAAGAAATCTTATTTCTTCAGATGAAATCTAATGCAAAATCTCAACATATGAAAGACAAAAATGGAGCCTGTGTGGATCAAGTAGGGGTATCCTCACCTTTCCATCTCCCTTTGGGTACCCCTTGAGAATCTGTGAAACTACTTAAGAAATTCTAAGAGCAGTTTGAAAATCAAAGTATTAGAGACTCACATAGCACCCTTGAATAATAACCAAAGTAAACAAAAGTTTCTAGAAGGCTAACTCTGAAATACCAGATTGTTTCAAATGCTGTCATCACCATAATTACATTTATAGCATTTTTTTTTGTTTTTAATTATGAAATTGAGACCCCCCCTCCTTATTTTGGGCAAATTGGAAAGCAGAGAAAAATTTAAAGATGAAAACAAAACATGTTATTGTAATTCTTAAGATGTTTTTCAGCTGCTAGATTCTCAGTACAGACACGCGTCATTTTATTGTGCTTCACTTTCTTGTGTTTCACACATACTGCGTTCTTACAAATTGAAGGTTTATGGCAACCCTATCTCAAGCAATGTATTTGGTGCCATTTTTCTGCTTCATGTCTCTGTGTCATATTTTGGTGATTCTCACAATATTTCAAATTTTTTCATTATTATTAGTTATGGTGACCTGTGATCACTGATCTTTGATGTTACTGTTGAAAAGATCATGATTCATTGAAAGCTTAGATGATAGTTGGCATTTTTTAGCAATAATTTTTAAATTAGAGTATGTACTTTGTGTTTTTAGACAGTGTTACTGCACACTTAATAGACTACAGTATAGTGGAGATATAATTTTTATATTCCCTGGGAAACCCGAACATTCCTATGTCTCACTTTATTGTGATATTCACTTTGTTGCAGTGGTTTGAAACTGAACCTACAGTGTCTTTGAGGCGTGCCTGTAGTAGGCTCACATGAGGTTCTTATACATATAGGCTCAGTGGCCAGGTACATGGCATGAAAACTGATATGGAAGCCAGGCAAGGTATTCCCCCGCTCACCACTTGCGAATTGTTTTTTTTCAAATATATATTTATTAATTTCAACAGTTTAAACATATCTGTGAATGTATGTCAAATGTGTGAAAATTATGTCACATTTAGGATTTATATTTATTAAATTAATTTTAATGAGAAGAATACATTTGCCTTAAGTTAGAACTGTTCTGCAAAATTCAATGTCATAAATGATAGAGTTCAGTGATAGTATGTATGTTTAAATAAGTGGGCAGTTTGGACTTTTAGTGGATATAGGCTCAGAAAGCCTGACTCTGAATTATTTCACTACTCACCCTGTACAATTTATTTCCTCTGCCCCAGGAATGACTAAGATGGCCAAAATGATTGACGAGAGGCAGCAGGAACTGACTCATCAGGAGCATCGAGTGATGTTGGTGAACTCAATGAACACTGTGAAAGAGTTGCTGCCAGTTCTCATTTCAGGTATTTTCTGTCTGTACTTTATCTTACAGAAGAAAAAAAAAGTGTTTATATGTTCTAAACTCTGGTGTTCATTTTCTTTTCTGTTTAGTTGCATGTCCTTCAGCCTGGGTGAAAATGCAGCTGGTTAGCTAAGAGCCAGGATTCATTTTCTTTAATGCTCTCCTCCTGCTCTTTGTGTGAAACTGCCCTCCTATTGCCTGCTACTGTCCTCTTGAAGTTCTAACAGGCTCCTTTTCTTCTCTAGGAACTCTAGTTTTGGATGTATGGATCTTGACCCCTTTATTTGTACTTGGGAAAAAAAATTAGGAGCTGGAATAGATCTAGAACACTATATAGTAGAGAAGTGAGTCCACAACCCTTTCCTAGCTCTTCTCTATGTTGAAGAGCTGATGGTCAAAACCAACTAGGATCACCTTCCCATTGGGCAGAGCCCAGAAATGCAAACATGATGGCTGCCCTCTCAACTAGCAAAAGAGAATTGTGCTTATTAAGAGTCTCGTATGTATCAGATATCTCTAGTATGTATCACATATCTCGTGGTTTATGTAAATTTTCTTAGTCAGGTTATGTGTTAGTTGGTTTAACTCTAAGAGGGTTTCTTTATTTTCAGAATCTTTTAAGGCATGTCACTGTAATCCCCCAGCTACTGCCTTCCTGCTTTGTCATTTTTCAGGTAGTGATTAAAGTAGGAGATGTGAGTATAAGAGTTCAGAAAGCCCTTATATAAACTAGAAAATAAAAAATTGTAAATAGAGTCTTATAGTCTTCCCAAAAATATGTTTTTTGAGGCCAACTGTTCTATGTGGCAGGAAGGCTTTTGGGAGAAATATTTCTTTCTAATTTGGGTAACTCAATAAAATGTTGATTAATCTTTGTTTTTATAATTTTATTAGTTTATGAGAAGATATTTTCTTTTCCAATGTTTTGTTATTATTTTCTTCTTTACTTGTAGGGGTTAGATAGTCATTCCTATATGTTAAGAGAAATTATGGAAAATAAACTCAACACTGGGATCTTCCACTAGGATTGAGGCAGCAGCATACTTTGGTTACAGTTTAACTGACTGTTTTTATCTTGTCCCATTAGGTTTGTGTTAGATAGGACCAGTGTTAGGCCTGGGATGGTAACTGATTTAGAAATAGTGGATATTTTGACTCTGGATCTTCAGTACATGCATGTTAAATTAGTTCCCTGATCATGATGTGGTGATGTTTTGTAACTTCAGTTTTCTTTACAGTGAAGGTTGCTGATATTGGAATTTTAATAGCAGACTTATAGTGTTTATTTTCATATTCTTTTTAAGACCTTAGAAGCCCAAAACATGTTCAAAGTGTGAAGCATCTTGTGTGACTATTGTAATACAGCAAGATTACATTCCAAACTTAGTTTCTGATATTTTGTTTATTTTTACAGCTATGAAGATTTTTGTAACAACTAAAAACTCCAAAAACCAAGGAATTGAAGAAGCTTTGAAAAATCGCAATTTTACTGTAGAAAAGATGAGCGCTGAAATTAATGAGATTATTCGTGTATTACAACTCACTTCCTGGGACGAAGATGCCTGGGCCAGCAAGGTAAGTGTTATTGGGGAAGAAATAAGCAACATCCCCAATTCTTCCCTCTTGGGCGTGTGATTGTCTCACATTTTATCTTGTAATTTCGTGCAGCATAAGACTACTTAGATATTATGAAAGTGATTTCTTCTTTATTTCATGAATTACTTGCTGGTTCTGCACTTTTCCTTTGTTTTCAGGTAGAGCAAATAAATAGGTATGTGGGGTGAATGTTGGTTAAAAGCTCAGATGTGTAGCTTTTCTTTCAAACTGGAGTCTCATTTATTGAGTTGGTGGAGGAGTTCTGCTGTGGTGTATACTCCCCTGGGTAGGAGCCCTGCCTTTCACGTGGGTGGTTGTTGCTAGGTTACTAAGTAAGATCCAGAATATGCCTACCGCTGAATTTTATGGGAAACTTTTCTTAATCAGCTTTTGACCCAGAGAAATCTACAAAGGAAAATGTAGGCATTTCTAGGTGTGTCCCTTTATCATTCCATTCTCCCTAAAAAAGCTTCACTGAAATATTAGTTTTCACATTGTCTGTTAGTTTGAGGGGTCCCTTTCCCCTTGGTCTATAATTTCCTGTTGGACTCCACAAGGGCTGGTGGATTCCTCCTAGACCCCAGCAGCAGGGGTTTGAGGTGCTGCTCTGGCCTGCTTCTCCCTGTTTAGTGATTGGAAACAGAAACACTTCTCTTATAGGAGCCCAAGATCAGGCAGTGGGGGGAACCCACTGTCTCTAGGACCCAGCTTCCCCTACCGTGTGGGCCCAAATGTTATCTCCAGGGCCGCCACCCAGCAGGCTGGTAGCAGACTGCAGAAGGGATTTTGTATGATTTCCCCTGGGTGTCCAATAGGGCTCTGTTTGTCCTCTAGGACACCTAAAACTTAAGGTCGAAGCTGGGCCTAGAATGACCAATTCTGTCTCTTTTGTTGCCCAGGAAGTTAAACTAAATGTGTAGGAGAAATTAGTTAGATTATCTTAACCATGGATTTGTTTTCAGAGGCATGAAATTATTGAACAAGTCCTGAGACTATATTTTAAATCCATATGGTAAAATCATATAAAGTCTTTGATATTTTACTTAATTTTGCTTTTGCATGTTTGACAACTTTCACTTCCCTGTTATGACTTCTTTATGCATCTTTTTTTTGTTCTCTTGTTTGTTTTATTCTTTTTCTCACGTTTAGAAGGTAAGCTTTCTCTTGCCCTTTAGTTCTTTCTTGCTTAAAAAGAGAAAAAGCATGTCTGTGAGGTTTTCTTGTGCTGTGTGCCATGCCTTATCCCGTGTGCCGGTGTGTAACACTGTGCTCGATTATGCGTCAGAATGTGACTTAATATGGGACTTGGGGCTGTGCTGAGCAGACTGTTTAGCTCAAAAGAAGCTGTTTTTTGGGGGGAAGCAAGAGGAAAGACATTAATATAGGACGTAAGGCTTTCTATATTTGGTGGGTGCTTTCCTCTCTTTGGAGACTTCCCTGGTGGCTCAGTGGTAAAGGATCCCCCTGCCAGTGCAGGAGATGTGGGTTCAGTCCCTGGGTCGGGAGGATCTCCTGGAGATGGAGGATCTCCTGAAGAAATGGCAGTCCACTCCAATATTCTTGCCTGGGAAATCTCATGGACAGAGAAGCCTGATGGGCCATAGTCCATGGCCCCAAAGAATCGGACACGACTGAGCAACTAAACAATTCCTCTCTTTGAGCAGGCTCCTGGGAACTGCTTTGACCTGGTCATTCCCACTGACTTCTTTCGAGGGGCAGATTTCCCCATGTGGGTGACCCCTAAGTTATCTGTGGATCCTGCTCTTAGCAAAGGAAACTTCCAGCTGATGCCATCTCTGTATTTGCCTCTCGTGCCAGTTTCCTTTGCAGGCTCTGGAACTTGGCTTTTGGAGATGCATCATTGAGGTTTTAAGCCATAATGAAAATAAGTAGGTTAGAGAGTCTCAGTGAGGCACCTGTCCTTCACAGTAATCCAAGCCTGCAGAATCAAAAGGAAAAAGTCGGGTGTACCTAAAGTTTTTCCTAACTTCAGTCCCTGGCTCACTGCATGTTCTGCTGTCGGAGCTGTGAATCAGCCATCGTTCTCTATGACCTCATGTTCCCCTAACCTAATCTCTTTCCCTATTCTCTTCCCTTTGCTTCTAGCAGATGAGAAATAGTAAAAAATGAGGAGCAGGCACTGCAACCATCATGTTTCTATTTTCAGAGGGGAAAAGTCATCCATCAATTAGAATAAGTCACTGAGCTTTACTTTGTGAAAATTTGAGAGCTGCTTCTTTAAAGACCAAAACCAAAACTGTGGTCAGTTGAGGTTTTCAGGAGGAAGATTAGGCACCTGGGGGCATATACAAGGGAAATAGACCTGGTCCCCACTGTGTCACAGTCTAATAGCCATCTCAGTTTTATGCTGATCTGGAAGGAATCAGACTGTTAGGATACTATAAAACTATCAGAATTAAAGGAAATAAATAAAATTAGCCCAGCCAAAAGAAACTTAAGTACAAAATGACATCAGAATGAGCAATGAATATTTATTTTTTAACTTCTTTTGGCTTTTGTTATGCATTTACCTGATTCAAAAATCAAAATGCTATAAAAAGATATATATGACATAGCTAACTCTCATCCCAATCCGTTTCCACTCTATCTCCCTTACCCCCTAAGAGTAATTGTTTTTATTAGTTGCAAGAATATTTAGAAAAAAATTTTACCCTGAAAATGGAAGTCAGTAACTAGGATTTTAGTTATTTTTCAGTTCAGTAGCGTTATGCATCTTTCATTGCTCACCTGTAAGCAGTGAATTAATCAGACCGTGTGTCTGTCTGTGACCCCTGGGTTCCCATTCTGTTTAATACATGAAATATTTTTACCTCTTCTCACGCCCTACCAATAAAGAATTAACTTTGTCTTACCATACTTGTTTCATGCCTCCCCATTGGTGCAGTTTTCTCCTGGAAAGTGATGATTCCTCTAGAAAAGTGGGGGAAGAAAGTAAGTGGAAAAATTCTTGGTAAAAGTGAGTTTTGCCGAATAAATTAAGATTTTAAAGAGGCAGTGCAATAGCTGACTATTTTATGTTTTATACCTACATTCAGACGGCAGATTTACAAATTTAAAAGTACTTTGACTTTAAACCCTTCCTTTTATTTTGAAAATAAAAATCCTCACCCCCCCCGAAGTCAATAATCATCTTATAATGATTATTAAAAACTAGTTTAGCATTTTTCCTGAGTATACATTATGAGACAAAAAAGTTTAGGGATTGAACAGGATTCACATTTTACCCTTTGTAAATTTAGCAATATATATTAATCTTTTTTTGGTGTTTATATTACTTGTATTTTGACGCATGTTGAGAATAAAGAGGAAATGAGAAAAATTTTAAAAACTGAGAATTTTTGAACCCTATGAGGTGTTCCTGTAACTGCACCCTGAGTCAGTTATTCAGAATTTGTCCCTGTGGTGCATCTCCTCCCACTGTGGGCCTAGGTTGGTGGTGGGTAAATGTAGTGAGTGACTCAGATATCTTTGTGCAGATTAGAGTACCAAAGAAGGAAATACTGCTTAGAACATGTGATCCTATAATACTTTCCCTTACTGCAGACCATTGGGGTTTAAGTGTTGATTTTTATTTCAATTTTGAAAAAATAAGGTTACATATGAGCTTTTTATGAGTCTTTTAATGTGATACAATATTAGTATTCTAGTATGCAGCTAACACAACAAAGGATTTATCTCTTAGAGTCAGAGACAAATAGTTAATTTAATCATTTATATATCTTACCCTCTCCCCCAACCAAAGGAGAAAAGCCCACCACGTTAAATTGACATTTCCCTTCTGATCTAAGTGATTTTTTAGTTGATACAACTGATTGTGTGCACATAGTTGGTGCAGACTTGTAGCACTGAGAAGGTATTCTTAGAGATGAGGAACTGGTGCCTGGGAGGCTTGCCTGGAGATTCAGGGCTAGACAACTTTCTCTCCATGGTTAAATGTAGTTTACAAGATTTTGTGTTACTGTCCAATTTAACTTTCCAAAAACATCTTTGTTTAAAATATGGATTTGGAGTTAGAAATGTGGTCAGAAATGGAATGGAGTGGGAAGGGTGGGGACAGGAGGTGTTAGTGGAAAAACGAGAGTAGGTTGGGCAGTGAATGAGAGGGGGGTCCTTAGTCCCATATTTAAAATTTTCAAGAGCATGGGATTGCAGGAGCTCACTTTTCCTACCACACGTCCTCTTGACTGTTTGTGGGAGGAACTCAGTGGTTCTTGGTATTAATATTATTCAGTGTTCTTTAGGTCTAACTCTGTATTCAATTTCAGAAGTGTTTCAGTTCCTGGAAAAGCATGGAAAAAGGAGTCTTTTAGGTTGACCTTCTGACTTTCAGTATGTGTGGCAGAGTTTCAAGGAACTGTGTTTCTTTTCATTTAAAACCTGAACTCCTGAAAGTTTTACAATAAAAGGAACCAGAGCAGGAAGGGCCAGAACCCTGCCAGCTGTCCCCAGAGCTGCACAACTATATCTGATCTTTTTTATATTCACTAAACAAAACAAAACAAAACCCAACAACAACAACAAACAGAGAAGAGGTTGGTGAAGACTTTTCTCTTTCCCAAATTTGAGATATTATAGAGAAAAGTACTTAGTGAAGGAGCAGTTTTTTTCTCTTCTATTTCATACCCAGAGTGTACTCTGGGTACTTAGACCTACATGGCAAGGTTTAACTAAAAGCTCTGTGGTACATAATGTAGTTGGCCACAGAGTTATGGTTATTTTCATCCTTTATAAATGTCTCAAAATTGCTTCTTAGTCCTAGTTGAATTTGTTTATATTATATCTAGTGTTAGTATACTTCTATTGTTGCTTATGTCAGAATTCTGTTACTTCCATGATAAACAATCCCCTTCAAAAGAAATTCTTATGACATTCTTAGGACACCAAAATGTATGTTCCTATAGACATTTTTGCTTTTAATGTGGTTGGTCAAAAAGGTTGTTGGGGACTCGAACAAACTTTTTGGTCAACCCAATAGATATGACATTTAAATGTATTGTGTTTAAATGATTATTTACAACTTATTCCAGAAAGAATTTAATGTGGCCCTCCCAGTGACTGTTTTAAATCTCAAAAATTGTCTAAAATTTATTCTGTTAAAGTTTTTGCTAACTAATTGAATTTCCCAGTTTAAAAATGCATCTTCATTGCGTATTTGCCATTGATTCTTTTCAGGAGAATATGATAGTAATTATAAGAAATAATGTTGACTTCTTCATATTGTCACGTCTCCTCAGGACCAAATTAGTCACATCCTTAGAGTCAGATTCTTTCCTTGAAGTGTAGTAGCCATGCTTTATTAGGGAGAGGAAAAACAGTGACTTTTGAGGATACTGAATGCTGAGCAAAACCGGTTTTTCTATTGTGTTTCAAATCATTTTTGGGCAGTGGTGAGTAAAAGCAGTCATTTAGGTTAGTAAGAATTATGAATTTGATTTATAGAGCTAATTTTCTGGGCAGTGGCAGTATTAATCAATCCAAAATTGGCAAAGCAAAAGATTTGCTGACTACTGTAAAAGGTTAGTGGAATCTTTGACAACTCTCTTTGGTAAAAGAAAAAAAATTCTTGAATTTCATCCAACAGAAAATAATGAGATTTGAGATCAAATGGGGCTTCTAGGACTGAGCCCCTTAATTTAAAATTGAAGTTAAATGAAGCAATGAGGGAAAAAATGGCTAAAGTAGAACCTAACATGCAAGAAATGCTCAATTAAGGTTAGTTTCCTAACTAATAGCTATTAATGCTAGAGTAGACACTAGAAAATTTCTGATCTTTGTTTCCTCTTAAATTTAGATTTTGAAATATAATAAATATCTATTGAATTTTTCACTGAATATATATGTGCATTAGAGAAATGGTTATTAAGAGATTTTAAATTAAGTATTTTTACATGACTTCAGTTTCTCAGCTTCAGCGTGTGCACAGTATTTCCTAGGTGAGAGATTGTGAATTTTTAAGAACTCTGTATCTAGACAAAGTCCTGTAACTTGTATTAGACCCTGAAGGCTATCCAGCTCTGAGGTTGAGTATTGCCTGAGACTTTCTTTAAAACGATATTAATTTGGGCCTTGCTAATTTGGAATTGAACTAAAGTTGACTTTTGAAGGCAAGGTTTGCTGTACAGAGTGATTAGAACAAGATGGAGGAGGAACAAATACGTGAGAAGCAAAGCACTTAAACGCCACTTGTCTACTTGCACTAAATACAAATGGATTTTAAAATAGATCCTCCTACGACTCAGTCTTTTATTGATAGATAGCTATCATAATTTCATACACCTCAGTAATAAAAGTATTTTATTTCCATTTTTTCAGTGATTTAGTTCACTTCTTCTTAGTTGCTGTGGAGGAGAATTTGTTATTTAGAGCCTGAGGTAGACAAATTTATAACAGGAGAACAGTCTGTATCTGTTTAGATGGGGAAAGAGGGAATCCAAAGCTGCAAGTTCTATAATTTGAGTACTTCTGAAAAGCTAGGGTTAGTTCTGCTGAAACTCGAAGCCTAATTATGAATGCTCCCTATACTGACTGGTGCCAGTGCTGGGTTTTGCTTGCATGTAAAGTGGGGATGCTCCTAGTGCCCCCCAGTGGAAAACTGGTGGCACCACACCTTTAAGAACCCCGATTTACGACAGTGGAAATCGAAAAAAGGTGGGGATTTAAGACATTCCCTAGAGTTGGAGAAGGCAATGGCACCCCACTCCAGTACTCTTGCCTGGAAAATCCCATGGGCGGAGGAGCCTGGTAGGCTGCAGTCCATGGGGTCGCTGAGGGTTGGGCACGACTGAGCGACTTCCCTTTCTCTCTTCACTTTCCTGCATTAGAGAAGGAAATGGCAACCCACTCCAGTGTTCTTGCCTGGAGAATCCCAGGGACGGGGGAGCCTGGTGAGATGCCGTCTATGGGGTCGCACAGAGTCGGACACGACTGAAGCGACTTAACAGAGTTTCAGAGGGTAACTCTGTACTTTGATGGATGGACTCTGTAATAGCCGGTTCCCTGAGTGTTAATAAAAGAGAGAGAGACTGACTTTTAAGGTGTTAGAGACTTAAGAGATGGCCATTCAGTTGTGAGAATGGGTTCATACATATTTGTTATATTGTTTTCTGTATTTTTGTTTGCTTAAAAAACCCTATTAAAATATGTGTATATTTTAAAAGTGATTAGTCTGTTTAGACTTCTCATGCTATATCCTGGGAGGTTTTATGCTAGTCACTATGAATCCTGATTGTAAACAATAGATTGAGACCCCCTTATTCTGTCCTGCCTCTTCTTCCAGGTTAGGGATGGTGAGGGAACTACGGATGAGGAGTGGCAGAGAAGGCTGAATGTATTTCTTTCCTGTGATACATTCAGTGGTTTATTTGTGGAATTAAAACTAAATTGCTAGATTAAAATTTTCAGTTTTCTTCTAACCAGTAATTTCAGGTTCCTCGGGTTAATTAAACATAGTGAAATATCATCCAGTGTGTATATTTCAAAACAAGATGTAAGAGAAACTGTGATTTGTGGCACCACATCCTAATGAGGCTTCTCTGAAGCCAGGAAGGCTTTGGCAGGGCTGCAGTGTATGAATGTTGACTAGTAGAAAGGCTGATAATGAGGCATGTGACAAAAAGGGCTTTTTCCTGCTGATGATATTAAACTGCTTTGACTTGAGCAGTTTTACCAGTTTTCATAGTTTAGTAATAGGGAGACCAGAAAATAGAATTAACTGAAGATTTGCATGCAAGATATTGCATTTTGACAGAAATAAGTGTTATGGTGTGATGAGAATATTTTTAAGGCTGTTATAGGACTACTGTAGCTATTGTATGTTAATGGTGTAACTTCTTCTCTGTCTTACTTTGTTTCATGGTATCTCAGTTTTTGCAAAGAAAATAATTGATACTTTTCTTCAAAAGGACACTGAAGCCATGAAGAGAGCATTGGCCTCCATAGACTCCAAACTGAACCAGGCTAAAGGTTGGCTCCGTGATCCCAATGCCTCCCCAGGTAACCCTCTGGTTTTACTTTTCTGATAGATACATAAAAAAACTTAAACTAGGCAGAAAGAAAATGAAAAAAAAAAAAAAGAATTTATTCCATAATCTCATAATTCTGAGATAACTACTGCAACATTTAGGGGCATATGCCATTCTCTGATAGTTTTGACTAATTGAAGCATTTCTGGTCCTCTAAAGGATGAAGGGCATGAATTAATTACCTCTCATCACAGAGGAATAAACCAAAGTGAACTGGGCATTCTTTGCCAGATTATTGGTTCACCCTTTCCCTGAATCAGAAAGGTAATTATTTTGCAAAAAAGCTCTTTTCTTCTAGTTCCCATTGGGCAGATTTCCATTTATGCCAACAGAATACTTAATTAAGCAGATGAAATGATGATGCTAATAAGAATTGGGAAGCAAAGTTGACTTGTATAAAGATAAGACCCAAATAGGTTATTGAGCTAGGCTTTATGGATTTTCTAATCTAATATTTATTCAGTTTTAGATTAATATTTGAATGAATGTATAAAGCCTAATAGAGTTTGGAGGGGTTAAGTACTATTAAATTGTTAGAGCCTACTTTCATCTCATCCATATGCTTACCACAAGCTGCTTATTATCTCCAGCTGTTTATGGTTCCAAGGATCTTTTTCTGCAGTCTCTGTGGTTGAAACCTCAACCTACAGTTTAAGGGCACTGCTTGGCTGTTAACTATCAGATGTATTGCCTTCTATTCACTAGTCATTTAAAATCATCCATTCCTTCATGAATGAAATGACTTGTAAAGCATCCTCTCTAAATAATTAATAGATCTGTAATGTAGACATTGAATCTCTCTCTCTCTCTTTTTTTTTCTGGCTGCCCCAGCCCAGCCAGGGACTGAACTCAGGCCATGGCAGTGAAAGCCCAACATCTTAACCACTAGGCCACCAGGGCACTCCCTTGAATATCTCTTTATTTTAGGTGATGCTGGTGAACAGGCCATCAGGCAGATCTTAGATGAAGCTGGAAAAGTTGGTGAACTCTGTGCAGGCAAAGAACGCAGGGAGATCCTGGGAACCTGCAAAATGCTGGGGCAGATGACTGACCAAGTGGCTGACCTCCGAGCCAGGTAAAGTTCCTTTGCTCTTACCAGAGCACTGGTGGCAACAATTGGGATCTTGCTTCTGATGGAGTGATTCAGAAGCAAGTTTCTGTGAATTTTACTGAGTTCTCTTTGGCTGATAGATAAGGAAGGTATTACATTCTATGCTGGAATTGGAGTGAATTTTCCTTCTGATGAACTTTTAAAATATGTAGATGCCTTGTAGTAAAGTTGAAGTTGAAATAGAAATCTGTTTTTTTAGTTTCTAGTCATAGGCTTATGAAAAACAAGGTATAGTGGATAGATGTCTTTTATGAAGGATGATGGAGAGAAAAAGAAACACAAATTGGAATTATTTCACATTTCATTTGAAAAATCAGTTAAATAGATTATCTTCTGTGTTGGTCATATCTAGGCTCTATTGAGTTTCTATTTAATCATTATTCATTTAGTTTTATAATTCTTTTATCTATCTCTTAGCCACTTCAAGTTTTGGCTTTTAGAATCGCAACTCCGTTTCCCCATACTGTGTTTAGTTTGCTTATAAGAAAACTCAGTATAATAGGTTTGTTTGGAACCCATACATATAGTTAATGAAGTTTTAAAAGGTCTTCAATTTTTATGAAATGTTATGCTATGGATATTGAGAAAATTGAGGTATAGATAGAGTTTAATTTTGCTTCAAGATTGTCATGATACATCTCAAGGTAATTGGAATTACCTACAAACTAAGACCTCAGGAACACTCCTTGATGTGTTGCACACCATTACACATGGCCTCAAATGTATTAACATAATGGAATTCAGAATATAGTTCTTTTTTTTCTTTGGCCATGCCATGTGGCATGTGGGATCTTCGTTTCCCAATCAGGGATTGAACCTGTGTCCCCTGCATTACAGAGTCTTAACCACTGGACAACCAGCGAAGTCCTAAACACAGTTCTTAAGAATTGGTTCCTAACCTGTTTTGGACCCAGGTCATTTTTATAATTTGATGAAGACTATCAATCTCTACCTAAAAAAGATGCATATAAACATGCATATACAATAATATGTGTAATTTCCAGAAGTTCATGGATTCACTGTAGCCCTGGAAGCTCCGTGGGCTTCAGGGTAAGAGTCTTTACCTTGAAGGAACGAAGAAAGTGCATAAATAAATGTGATCTCATTGAGTGCAGTGGGCCTTTTCTCCTGCTGTGAAGCAGTCTCCTCTGTCATGAGCCTGACAGAAACTTTACAGAAAGGACAAAAAGAAGTTCTGTTCCCATTCGGAGAAATGCCAATGCCTTTTTGACAAGATTCTTGGCTCTTCTAATTTCTCTTGGCTCTTCTAATTTCTCTCTGCTGCCTCTTTTGTCTGCAGCCTTTTCACAGTGTGGTAGACAGCTTTCAGTTGGAATTCTCAAGTACACAGTTGTATGTATTTAGAGAAAGATGAATCTGAACAAGAGAACGAGGTAGTTGCTGTACAGGATCAACCGTAAATCTATAAAGAGAAAAGGTTGAAGCAGTGAGGAGCCCCAGTGAGTCTGCTTCACACTGGCGCCTGCAATCTCCTTTCACAATGAAAGATTGCAAAGCTGTCTCCCTGTTATCCTTTCTTGGATATGCTTAACTTTCTAACAGTTTAGCGGCTGAAACTCAGTAACAGTTTCCTCTTTGGTATTCTTTTATTCAGTCACCTAGGATTGTAAATGTATATTTTCCTCTCCATGGGACTCAATAAGCTTTTTCTTTTGAATGAAAAATTATGTAGCCCGTAAATATTTTTACTTTTTCACAGTGGGACTCTTACACAAACAAGGTTCCTCATCATGAATTATTAGATTTGAAAGAAAAAAGCAAGTTAAAACATAAAAAGTATCTTTCCAAAAGTCTCAAACTCCTTTGCCATAAAATGGAGGTGTCAAGCATAAGTAAAACTTGTATATATATTTATATACAAATATTATTGGCAATAAATATTATTGAGTTCACTACCTCAAATATTGGTATACATGAGAAACATAAGTTTGAAAAAGAGGTTAGATAGATGAATGATAAGTCCATAATCCATACTCTCATTAAAGGAAGCAAAGATTTTTGGAGATTATCCTAAAATCAGAAGCTCAGGTTATGATCAGCCGAGCTATTGGACCAAATGATGGAGTTGTTGCTCGCTATCATTGAATTTACCAGGCTGGGTGGACTAAAAATTATGAATATAAAAAGATGCCATATCTTACTTTCTTATGACTTGGGAAGTCTCTTACAAAGGGAAAACAAGTTTCCACTAACTCGCATCATTTTTTGTAGTAGTAGCATACCACTTCTGAGAAAGGAAAACAAAGAAACTAGTTCTTTGGGAACTTGGTGAGAACTTGTCACTCTGTGCCCTTTTCCCTCAGTACTAACTGCTTTTGATACGTACAGGATGCATAGGGATGGAAGGTAGATATTTAAGATTACCATTAGATTACGATAATGACAATTCTATAGTAATAATAGTTATATATGTGTATTGGTTTATTGCCAAACTGTTTTCAACTATTTCTTTTTGTTTGGCACCACTCTGTTTGATAAGCAGGGCAAGTATTGTTACCTACCCACTCTTCATTTTCTAAGTTAGAAAACTGAAGCCCAAAGAAGTTAAACATCATAAGGTCCCACAGGTACAGGAGCCAGGATTTGAACGCAGATCTCCTTGGTCCCGGTATGGTGTGCTTTCAGTAACACTATGCACGCTGCCTCCCGAAACATTTTCAATGTATATTTGCCCATAAATAAGACAATCTAATGGGCTGTTTATTTCTAAAGCATACCTACTATGGTAACAAACCCTCCATAGCAATAAGATCACAAGTGCATTTGCCCCTCTAAAGATTAGGTTTGGTTATGTAATCACCACCAAGAGGAAAATTATAATTATCAAAATTTGCAGGTCTAGTCTTAAAGCAGTTTTTCAGTTCCTTAAAACTTCTGTATGATATTGTTTTCTTTTTTGTTTTGTTTTGACCGTGCTGCATGACATGTAGGGTCTTAATATTCAACCAGGGATCGAACTCATGCTTGTTGCAGTGGAAACTCAGAGTCTTAACCACTGAACTGCCAGAAAAGTCGCTGCTACTGGTTTTAAGATAGTTTGGATGTTTTGCTTTGTTTCTCTGTTTCCTTGTGTTATCCCAGATTTAGTGGAGAAAAGGAAAAAGGACAAATACGTTAGCAAAATGATATGTACTATGCTTTTAGTATTATTTTGCCATTAAGATTTTGAGAGAGTACAACAGCAACACATCTGTCTGTTTGAGTAGAGGACAAGGAGCCTCACCGGTGGCCATGCAGAAAGCCCAGCAAGTGTCTCAGGGTCTGGACGTGCTCACAGCAAAAGTGGAAAATGCAGCCCGCAAGCTGGAAGCCATGACCAACTCAAAGCAGAGCATTGCAAAGAAGATCGATGCTGCTCAGGTAGCGATGGTGATTTTCAGGAAGGGTGGGAAATAAAAGACAAAGAGAAGTGTTCCATAAATATCCTATATCTCCCTCCCCCCAATTTTCTGTGGGTGGATAACGGGTGTTTCTAAGTGGTGACTGATTCCCAGCAGTTGTCATTGTTAACATGTTTCCTACTACCACAGGCTTAAGACTAATGTTGATCTATATTTTGAAATGGAGATCTTAATTTTGAATACTTTGGTTAGTTAAAAATAAGTATTCTGAGTACCATTCTCCTAGTTCCTGATGGAGATTACAGTATGTTAAACCTGTTCTTCATCTCAGAATTCACAACTGTATTTGGTCATAGCAATGTTAAAGGGTTAAAAGTTTCTGATACTACTCTACTGTAAAATGATTTTCAAGTATTTAATGAAGAAAAATGTTTAAGAACCTGAAGAATTAATAAGGTATGATTAATTCAAGATAAGATAAAACTCATGAAGATATTTTATCCTGATGAGAACAAAAAAAGTCAGTTTTAACAAGATGGATTGATTTGATTTTACCTTAGCAAGAACCAATGTAAAATAATAAGGACTAACTAGCATTATTGCTGATATGCCTTGTGATTACTTTTGAAATATTTCTGACGCCCTTGTTAAGTTGAATAAAATTGGTTCATGAGTAAATCACAGTGTGCTTCTTTTTCATTTCTGTGTGTAGAATTGGCTTGCAGATCCAAATGGTGGACCAGAAGGAGAAGAACAGATTCGAGGGGCTTTGGCTGAAGCTCGGAAAATAGCAGAATTATGTGATGATCCTAAAGAGAGAGATGACATTCTGCGTTCTCTTGGAGAAATATCTGCTCTGACTTCTAAATTAGGAGATCTACGAAGACAGTATGTATTTAATCAATTAAATTATGCTTTAACTCCTCCCTTTTCCCCCGTTAGCACATATGTAGTTGAATTTTATACGTTAAATGCACATATGATGCTCTTCTCCTGTATTCTCATTGATTCTCTGTGACATGGTAAGGGCAGATAGTTTTAAATTAATTAATTAATTTAGGATACTAAGAACACCTTTTTTGGGATCTGTTTTTTAAATTTCTTAGGACATCCTGCTACACCATATTTGTGACTTTTCTACAGGCATATGAGGAAAATAACTTGTGGCTAGCTGTGAAAAGATAGGGGTGTGTGTGGGGTGGGATTGAGGAGACATAAGAAAATATTTTCTTCCTTCCTAAGCAGTATATTTTTTATGTAGCAATTATAAAAGACCCTTAAATATGATATTCTCACCACAGCTTCTTTTGAAGATTTTTTTTTTTTAATCATTGAAACAGATAAGGCCTTCTTAGCACTTACTTTGATTATATTGAAAAAAGGTGTTGCTTTCTCCTTTTGAAAGATATTTTCCTGTCTTAAAGAAAGCAGCTGCATCACATGCTAACAGAACATTAAGAAAGCATACAGTGGCAGAAGTTAAGAGGTGATTCTCTCTCCCGCCTCAGTCCTCTAGCCGCTTCTCCAGGGATAGCAATAGTCCAGTATCTTGAGAGATTTAAGATACTTGAATGCTTCAGTCCTGTTTTTCTGTGTTTCATTTAACTTGTATGTTTCAGTTTCTGTTCTTCCATGGGAGAGTGCTACCTTTTTCCCAAAGAGGTACTTTAGAGTTCTTTCAAATCTTACATTGGCTAAGAGAGCAATATTGGCTAAGAAAGCAAACTCTGGCCTCAGCCCATGAAATAGAAATGAGTGAGAGCAGGGTGGACATACTTTTTAGGCAGGAGGTTGTGGTGATAGAGAGCAGCTTATGTAATAGCTGAGATTTGATTTGGTATCAAGCTCAATCAATTGGGGGTCACTGCTTTATACGCCAAATCTTAAATTATGTAGGTGGGAAAATGTATAACTAGATAATTGTAAAATACAATGGGTTTCCCAGGTAGTGCTAGTGGTAAAGAATCCTCCTATCAGTGCATGAGACATAAGAGACGCGGGTTCAATCCCTGGGTCAGGAAGATGCCCTGGAGTATGGCCAGGCAACCCACTCTAGTATTCTTGCCTGGAGAATCCCAAGGAGAGAGGAGCCTGGTGGGCTACAGTCCATAGGGTCTCAAAGAGCCAGACACGACTGAAGCGACTGAGCCCCCACACATGCAAAATACAATATCTACAAATTTAGGTATCTGTTTAATAATATTAGCTTGTTAATACAGTCTGCTTACATTTTTACTAGATATGAAAATACACAGTGTAGGAAACTGTTCTCAGGATCTAAACACAAGTCCATATACATAGCAAGCACTCATTAATGTT
This sequence comes from Bubalus bubalis, assembly GCF_019923935.1. Lineage (NCBI taxonomy): Eukaryota > Metazoa > Chordata > Mammalia > Artiodactyla > Bovidae > Bubalus > Bubalus bubalis. The sequence goes on from NC_059160.1 coordinate 149,121,537, forward strand.
TCTTAATGAAGAGAGAATTAATGATGACACTGATAACAGCAGACCTTCGTGTTTGGTCACATGCCATCATTACTTATAATATAATCCAATATATGTATTTATATAAAACTTCCTGACAGGGCAGTTGCCTTTTTTGTCCAGCTTTACAAAAATGGAAAAAGTATAAAAATTTAGAATCATAAAGGGGCTCTTAAAATGGTATCTAAATTAGTCATTCTGTCAGGTAGGATAATATTTGCAGTTTTATCAGTGAGACAGGTACACTTCTCCTGGTTTACTTTTCTATGACCTACTGGACTTGAGCTATAAAATGAGTCATACTCTTGAGGTGGTAGGCTGGAGGGAAGGATTAGCTAATCTATTGATGACTGACTGGGCTCAGCTTATCAAATGGTTGAGCTTGGTTGAGCCAGAATGACCAAACTCATATTTAACTATCTTAACTAGGAAAAACAATCAGAATTTATAGTATTAATTTCTTATTTAAGGGCCAAATAGATAAATCCCTTTCCTTTCAAGTCAAGTTAATAATAGTCATTAGCAATTTGTCATTTCATTAGCATTCCTATTATCAATTAAGTCATCTCAATGTAAAGAATATCTTAGTGTGACAGGGTGACTATTTTTTTCTCTGCAGAGGAAAAGGAGATTCCCCAGAGGCCCGAGCATTAGCCAAACAGGTGGCCACAGCCCTACAGAACTTACAGACTAAAACAAACAGGGCCGTGGCCAACAGCAGACCTGCCAAAGCAGCGGTCCACCTTGAAGGCAAGATTGAGCAAGCGCAGCGGTGGATTGATAATCCTACTGTGGATGACCGGGGAGTTGGTAAGGCTATTAGTGCACTTAGCCCTCATTAAACTTATTTCAGTGAAGATAAGCAAGTTGTTGCTAGAGATCCTGTGTCATCTGTGATTAGGTACAGAGGGGCTCTTGAGTCACTGGTGAGTAAGTCATTCCACAGTATGACTCCATCTCTAAATGTGGCCAGTAGTATTTCTTTGATTTAATCAAAAGTATTAGCAAATAAATGATTTTGTTGCAGGCAAATACAAAAGTCCTCAGGTTGCAATTGAAACTTTGAGCTAATTATTTCCAGTTTATGTATACTTTCATTCTATTATACTTCTTTCTGTTATTATGGTCGTTAGAAAGTTGACAGTTAAATATAATTTTTAAAATGAAATAAAAGGTACTTAACTTCCAAGGTTATTTTCAGTTGTGAAGTCTCCTGCATCACACAATCACCTGTAGAATTGATAACCTAAAATTTTGATTTTTGAGAGATTTTAGGAATGGAACTATAAGAATTTAGGTCAAATTATGATAGCAAGCCTGTTGAAGCTGAAAGATATATTTATTTCATTTGTTGCATTCATTGGAAAAAATTTAATTATTTTAATTAATCCAGTGTTGGCTAATCAGGCAGATGTATAATTTACTGGTGGAGGAATAAATTGGTACAAATTTTCTGACTGGCAATTTGGAATTATATGTCAAGAGCTTTAAAAAAAAGTTCATACCCATTGACTCAGCAATTTGACTTATAGGAATTTATTTTAAGTAATAATTAGAGATATTTCTAAGGAGTTACAAGAATGTATATAAACAACATAAATTTTAATAAGTAAATTGCCAACAATTAGATTCATATGATAAAATATTACATAAATTTTAGATCATGATTTTTGAATAATATTTAATGATGTAGAAAAATGCTCATGTTAAATAAAAAGAAGCACAGGATAAAAGTTAATGTATAGTTTATCCCAGATTTACAAAAGAGAAATATATGTATGTATATAGAGGAGCATGCAATGCATTAAAAAAAAAACTGGAAGGAAATGTTCAAATATATTAGTCTCCGAGAGATGGGATTATGGGTGGTTTATATTTTTTTACATTTTTTATATTTCTCAAATGTTTTGTCTTTTTACTGGGGGGAAAAAAAAACCACACCACTAAATGTTACTATTAAAAAGAAATCCTTACCAGAATGGCACAGTGATTGGCCTTTCCATATCCATGTGAGTGTCAGTGTTTTCCCTCCTGGTACAGGTCAGGCTGCCATCCGAGGGCTTGTGGCTGAAGGGCATCGTCTGGCTAATGTCATGATGGGGCCTTATCGCCAGGATCTTCTTGCAAAGTGTGACCGAGTGGACCAGCTGACAGCCCAGCTGGCTGACCTGGCTGCCAGAGGGGAAGGGGAGAGCCCTCAGGCGAGAGCTCTTGCATCTCAGCTCCAAGACTCCTTAAAGGTAGAGCTCGGGAGCATGTATCATTGCATTTCTTATGCTTAACTATAATTGAAAAACTAGGGAGGGAGAGAGTTTTAAAAATACATAATTTCCTGAGTCTAGGGAAAGTGAAAAAGATGTGATCAAGAATATAAGAAAATCCAGAGTTTATTAGGAAAAAGCTTATCAGTGTGTGATAGCAATTAAAATTGTTGTTTCCCAAGAAATACAAGAGCTCTTTCATATCTGCTCCACCACATATCACTTACACTTGTTTAGTCAGCCAGCTTTTTTTCTTAAAATGGACTCCTTTTTTAAACTTATTTAAAAGAAAAGTTTATAATAATTTTGAAGTCAGGAGCTTGATGAGCTAGTTATATTTTTTCTAATATTCTGTAAAAGAAACAATTATTAAAATAAAAACATTTTTCTGTATAACATGTAAAATCTTCTTAGATATCACCAGCCATTGCATGCCTCTCACTTTGAGAAACAGTGGAGGTGACTGAAACTTTTTTGAGTATAAATCTATTCTAAGACTTGGATTGGAACTTCCCTGGTGGTCCAGTGGTTAAGACTCCACACTTCCACTGCAAGGGTCATGTGTTTAATCCCTCATCCCCCTGGTCAGAGAAGTTCCATATGCCTTATGGTGCAACTAAAAAACAAACAAACAAAAACCTTAGGTTGGACTAAATGTGAATTAAAAAAGGAGTTTTTTTCATGACTTCTGAGAATTCTCTTCTTTAGATCCATGTTGGAAAATGGATACATATATTGGTTATTGAGTTTTTCTTGAAATTTATTTGAAATATCATGTATCCAAAAAAATCCATTATTGATTTCTTTCCTCTAAATATAAGAAATTACTTAGAAATTTGGCACTGTATCCACAGTATCTTACAGTTACTGAGATCATGTCAGGCCGCTCCAGCATTGGGACTGGTGAGGGATTATCTCATGGTCTTCTTTGGGCTCAACCCTGTGGTTCTTAGTATTATTTCTTAGAGGCCATCAAGAAATGAAATAAGATTTCTTGCTTGGGTGGAACAGTCTCTAGGGCAATGTGGGTTATGTCCTTAATTGCTTAGAGGGCAAGATTCACTTCTTATACCTGGTTTATGCTAGCTCAGTGCTTTGTACACAGTTGATACTCACAGTTGATAACATTGAAAGAAACACTGAAGGAATGAGTGGGAAGAGAGGACAGTGGCACATCGAGTGGGAAGAGAGGACAGTGGCCGATGTGCTTTTTGGATATTTATGGAAAATTTCATTTGTAAACAATGTTTTTAAGGATCTGAAAGCCCGGATGCAGGAGGCCATGACTCAGGAGGTGTCAGATGTTTTCAGTGATACCACGACTCCCATCAAGCTGTTGGCAGTGGCAGCCACTGCTCCTCCTGATGCACCCAATAGGGAAGAGGTGGGTGTCCGAGGGCTTCCATTTCTTCTGTTGGCCATCCGTGTGTATGTGTGTGTGTGCGTGTGTGAAGGTAAAATGTGACTACAGTGTACATCGGGGTGGTTGGGAAATTGTGGATGAAGAGTAGAAGAGGGAAGGAAGGCCTTGCCACTTCTTATTTCAGTCACCACGTATTTCAGCTAGGAATCTCTTTAGGACATGTCTTCACTTGCAAGTAGTGGAAGACCTGACCATAAGAGATGAAAACAATGGGTTTTATTTTTATCATATAACAAGAAACAGGGAGCTAGGTAGCCTTGGCATTGATTCAGCAGCTTGACACCTTGAAAGCTGGCATCTCTGTGATTTTCATGATCTTTCCTGATAGAGATGGCTGATGCAGCCCTGGGCGTTATGTTCAAGGCAGTAAGAAATGAGGAAGGGGGACACCCCAGTCGTAACTGCCATAACAGTGCCTCTAGTCATAACTGTCTCTTCAGTGTGTCCTTAGGGCACTTTATTCTTTACACCAAAGTCAGGACACTTCTTTTAAGTCATTTGATGTCATTCTTTTACTCAAACCCTTCAGATTACTCCTCTCTGTCCTAGAGTGAAGCCAGAGTCCTTACCATGAACAGTAAGGCCAGTGATGTGCTGGTAGACCAGCTCTCGAGGAGAAAACAAAACAAAAAACAAAAGACTCTGATTTGTAAAGTTTGTTGACTTTCATGATGTAAATACTCCCATGATAACTGGTTCAGTGTGAAGTCACTGTAAGCAGAATTGGGAAGAGATGGTCACTTCTGGCTCTTATGAGTTTGTGTGAGTTGATACCAGCATCTTTGTCACACCTGCATCTGAGATGGTCCCCCATCTACTTCTCTGACCTCATCTGGTACCTCTAATCCCTCTCATGCTCCTCTCTCTGCGTTGACCTTCTTGTGTTGTATTCCCAGTATTCCTTGTTTATGTTTATATGTTCTAATCTTGAAGCCCTTGCTCTTGGCTTCGCTGGTCCTCCCACAGATAACTGCAAACACTGTTCACTCACTTTCTTCAGCTCTCTGCTGAAACATCACTTTGGGGTCACCACCCAGGAGAGCAACCCCAGCCCAAGGAATTTCCTTATCTCCACATCCTGTTTCTCCTTTGTGTTTATCAACACTTGCATATTTACCTCATTTTTCTTTGTATGTTTCCCTCATGTTAGCATGAAAGCTCCATGTGGGCAGGGATTTTGTTTTGTTATTACTTTATTTCCATTTCTTGGCACAATTCTTGGCACATCATTGGCGCTGAGTAAATGAAAGTAAACACTCCCAGAAATCCTCCAGGAGACTTCTGTGTATGTCTCATTGACTGGAACTCTGTCACAAGGCTATCTGACTGCAAAGGAATCTAGGAAAGCAAGTATTTGGTTTTCTAGACTCTGTAGTACTGGCAGTGAAGGAGAAGGAGTTGGTCAGGCACCCAAGACAGTGTAGAACAGGTGGGCAGAGGTTTGTGTTATTTTTATTTGCTAATGACCCCCATTTTCGTTCTGTGGCCTTGATTCCTGGGCAGTTCAGCTCATGGTCCACTTAGGCTGGGGTAATTTGCTATTTTTTCATTCCAGACATCTCTTGGTGTCGGATGAGTAGGCAAACTCTGTTGGTAATCTCTACGTAGATACTGCTGGGTACCATAGCATATATTGTCCTGTCTTCTTCCTATTGGAAATTTGTGAGTTGCCACTGACTCTTCTCGTCATCAATAAAGTAAGACAAGCTACTTTGATCTCACAAATATGTCTTGAATTCTAATTTCTATTCATGTTGCCACAGCTGTAATTCTGATCCTTGCCCCTTGCTGCCTGTGTGACTATACAGCTGTGACTGGTCTTTGAATAGGTCACTAGGGCACAAATAAAATTAAAGGTCTGAGCCTGATATTTTCCTGCTTAAACCTTTCAGTGGTCCTTCCTTTTCGCATAGGAGAAAGCCAGGGCTCTGTGATCTGGCTTCTAATACTCTCCTTACCCCTGTTTCACACAAAGCCCTGCTTCTCAGTTCATGTCCCAGCAATAAATACCTCTTTGCTTATAGTTTCCTGCCTACTCTGTCCTTTCTTTTCTCCATGTCTTTGTTCTCTCTGTCTCTCTACCTAATTATCTTCCCCATTATCTCTTTTGGCTAATTTCTATTTATCCTTTATTCTAGTATCCTTTTCCTTCTGGATAGGTTATGTGCCTTTTTCCTCCCAAGTATCAATGCTGAAATGTATTATTGCAGATAGCACACAACTATTGTAGGCACCTGTTTATGGGCCTTTTAAACCCTGCTAGGATGTGAGCTCCTTGAGATGCAGAAATAATGTCTTACTCATCTTTGTACTTCAGCAGACGTTCCAGAGCCTGGCACATAGTAAGTGCTCAGTAAATTTTGGTTGTGTGACACGAAAAGCAAGCGAAGCAGTAGATTAAGTCAGAGGGAGCAGCGGACATGGTCTGGGATTGAGATGGCCAACAAAGTCAGCAAAAGCCTTGTGTATTCAGAGTAGGGAGACCAGACAAGGAAAGAAACAAGGATGGAGGCCAGGAGAAGAGGACCAGGAGATCAGTGATTTAGGAAGAGATTCTGAGCGTTAAATGGCAAGAACCTGTTAATGGCTGAATCAAAGAAGAGGCCGGGATGGAGAAGAGACTTCAGTCGGGTAAACATAGAACCCTGGCAATGAGGAGCCTGTTTTTGGGCCAAGAGACCTTTCGAGAGTGTGTGCTACAAGCCAGAGCTTGACTCCAAGTACAGGCAGGTAGACCTTCTGGAGGTAAAGAGGAGGGTGGACTCTGCTCGGCAGTCCTGACGTGCTCTGCGTATAAGTGTCACCCAGGACTGCTGCTGAGCGTCAGTGCTCGTAATGTTATTCAGACAAATGACAGAGGAACTGCTGTCCTCTAAGTTCAGTTGTCCCCTTCGAGGTATGCGACTTTGAATAATATCCATGCTGAAGCAGATGTGTGAACTGAATGAACAATTCAGTGGATAGTTTGGCTTTGGGTGATGGAAGTCAGGCGAATTTCCCTTGTGTCAGGCCTGGGTGCGAGCACCAGCTATCGTTTTTCCTACGGAGGTCAGGGGCAGAACTTTTACAACATTAATGGTAATGGGATATGTGAGGGGAGCTGCCCTGAGGAGGCGGGGCCTCTGGTTAGGACTCCGTGGATAGTCTTGATTTTTAACGCATTCAGCCACCAACCTGGAGTAGGTTTTTCTGATCTCTTCAAACTAGAGGATAAGCCTTGGGAAAGGGGGATTAAGTCTTTGGATGCTGTGAACTTCTTCTTGTAGACCACATGGCTCTGTATGTCTTGTTTGCACTTGGTAGGCATTAGTTGAACTGAAATTCAAGGATGTGTGTGTGTCTGCATACATGTGGAGCTAATGACCAAATCTCTAAGGAGATATGGCAAGGCCAGGACTCAGTGTGTGACTGTTGTCTTATTAGCTGGGGTTTGATGTCATCTGCTGAAGTCTTTGCTCAAGCAGTTGCTGCCTCTACTTAAAAAGAGAGACTTTTCCCTTAGGCTGTCTGACCTGTTTTATTGAAATAAAATTACTTAATATCTTTGTTTTTTTCCTCAAGGTGTTTGATGAGAGGGCAGCTAACTTTGAAAACCATTCAGGAAGGCTTGGGGCCACAGCAGAGAAGGCGGCTGCTGTTGGAACTGCTAATAAATCAACAGTGGAAGGCATTCAGGCCTCAGTGAAGACAGCTCGAGAGCTCACACCCCAGGTGAGTTTCACTCCCTTTTTATCATATAAGTTCACACTGTAGTGAGTAAAGGAGGTTAACTACAGAACAGTTTCTATAGATTTTTGAACTCTTATTATTATAAAATATCATGAAAAAAACCCCACATTTACCCTTAGTGTCTATAAAATCATTTTTATATTGTCTGAATTTTTTTACAATGATATGATTAGTTTTGAAAGTAGAAGAAACTAGTAAAGTACCCCCCTCCCATGCAGAATTAGAGAAAAATTTGATAATCTTGAGAGGTTAGTTGGTTTTGATTTTAGAGTTTATGCCTTTCTGCACATCTCTTTGAGGCTATTTAAACATTTTTAGTTGTGTTTATACTTAGTTTTCTTTTCTCTTTAATTATATAACCAAGATATACCAGACTGTGAACAGAATATTGGAAGAGTGGGAACAAAAGAAAACAAATCGGACAGGAATTAAAGTTCTAGTACATAATAGACGTTCTTTAAAAAAAATCAGTTCAATGTCATTTAGTGTGATGTTTGTGCATTTTTTTTCTTTCAATTGAATTATAGAAAATTTATTATTTTTTCACTTATTTACTCAGTATATATTTCTTAAATGCCTGTGATACATTAGAAACTGTCTTGGCTTTACAGATTTGTGATACTAGATTTGGTGGGAGCTTGTAAGCAGAGACAGGGGACATTTAGCATGTCCCTTCATTGTTCAGCTTTTATCCATGTGGCATGTTAAAAGTTAGATTCTCTTGAAAAATCAAACATGTCCGTAAAACATGAGTGTATCTAACTTTCGTGAAAAAGTTCCATAAAACATGAAGAATAAAATATAGAATTTCTGTATAAAACCGAGATTCCTAAACAGAAACGCAGCAGCAGGCTTAACATACCAACTGTAGAAAGAACCAGGACTTTGGAGATAGATCTGGGCTCGAATCCTTTCCTCACATGTAAACGGAGGTAACTTTTTCCTAGTGGATTGCTTTGAAAATATGTTTATAACATATAAACATCTGTTTATACGTTTATATAACATTTGATAAGTTATCAAATGTTATAACTTATCAAATACTCAGTAAATGTTAGTTCCTTCTCCTAGAGCTGTAACTGACTAGCTAAGCACTCTTGAGCAAGTGACTTCAATTTTCTGTGTCTTGGTTTTTGCAGCTTTGAAGCAGAGAAATTATTATCCTGTCTCTCTCACAGGCTTGTTGTGAGGATTCAGCCTGATAATGGATGTGAAAGTACTTTGTTAACTATAGACAGTTGTTTTTAGTAAATATTCATAAATCTGTTAATCAGTATCTTTTTAAACGGTGCTTTTTAAGATGGAAGGACATGGAGGGCTTAAGTATTTGTCTGTTTTGTGAATGTTTGGAAGTATCAAGCAAACACTCCTTTACTTTGTTACTTTATTAGCTGAGCTGCTTATCAAACCAAAACTAAAGTGTTTGGCCTTAAAGGAGACTCGCCGACTTTTGGCCTTAGAGTGCCACCTGCAGGTGAAGAGGGGGAAGCTTCACTCAAGGCTTGTGTTTGAGAGGGAAGGTGCTCTTGGTGTTTCAAGGTTGCTTTGTCATTCCCAGGTGGTCTCAGCTGCTCGCATCTTACTTAGGAATCCTGGAAATCAAGCTGCTTATGAACATTTTGAGACCATGAAGAACCAGTGGATCGATAATGTTGAAAAAATGACAGGTAGCGTTGTGTGTAAAAATCTTGCTGGCTAATCCATGAGAAACAAGTTCTGAGAAACTCAGGCAGGACCGGTTATGTTACTAAGCTGTAATTGGATAAAGGGACTGTCATGTGCCTGACAGTGTACTTGGCCCTGATTAAGGCCTCTGAGCAGCGGCGGCTTCTCATTCAAGCCTTGCAACTTTGTCCAAAGAGAAACTCTTTGAGCCCCTTTGATTTTAATGCTGCCCTCCCAGTGTGATGTTTATTGTTACAGCTCCTATCTTCTCTGAATAGTGCCTTGTCTCTGTCTGAGCTGGGGTTTGGTTTCAGAGGCTGAGAGGCAGTGTTTGTGGATACAGTAAGTGTCCCTGTCATTTTCAACGGGTTCACATTTCAAGGAACCACAATAGCTACCATTTAATACAACTTGTCTCAGAATTTCCTCCAACTTATCGACTACGTAGTTTGTTTTTTTTAAAAAAGGAGACACCAACAACCAATAGATCTGTGTCTGTGCAGTTGAAGTGGCATCTCTGAATCTTCTTCATTCTCTGTGGAGGGAGGGATGGGAGAGGAAAAGATGAGGGAGGTAGACGCTTCAGCTTCCCTGCATGACCTGCTGGGACAGGGGTCCACAGCAGCCAGTGATGAAAGAGGAGCTCCTTGGGCATATGAAGACAGGTAACAGAAACAAGAAACAGGCTGTTAAGGTTACTGGAATCCACCGCATGGCTCATCTTGGGCACTACGAGCTGCCAACAAGCAACAGATGGCTGGGGAGTGAGACGGGAGGAGAAAACATTCTTAACAGATAATGTGGTGCTGATGCAGCGAAGGTTTCAGACACAATCCTGGTTTCCTCCTGATGTGAAAGCATTTCTGGGTGTCTGTGGTAGATATAAGAAGGCTGGGACCACGGTTGGTAAAAATGCTCTGAATCTGTTTGGCTTCCTGGGCTACATTCTCACTCCCCACCCCCCACCCTCCAGTGGTGCTTTTGATTGTATAAGAAGGACTTTGAGCTGAAGGTGAGAATTACGAGTGTTGTCCTTTCACGTGAGTGGGCATCAGGGTTTTGGAGTCTCTATTCTTGTAAAATAGAAACTAAATTCCATTTCTATTCTCCGGACAGGGCTGGTGGACGAAGCCATTGACACTAAATCTCTGTTGGATGCTTCCGAAGAAGCAATTAAAAAAGACCTGGACAAGTGTAAAGTTGCCATGGCCAACATTCAGCCTCAGATGCTGGTCGCCGGGGCAACCAGCATTGCTCGTCGGGCCAACCGGATCCTGCTGGTGGCTAAGAGGGAGGTGGAGAACTCTGAGGATCCCAAATTCCGTGAGGCTGTGAAAGCTGCCTCTGATGAATTGAGCAAAACCATCTCCCCAATGGTGGTGGATGCAAAGGCCGTGGCAGGAAACATTTCTGACCCTGGTAAGCAATGCATGGTGTGGTTCACCTCACCTGAGAGGTTAATTCAGGCAGCTGACAGGGAGGGAAAAGAAGATGAACCCCAAAATGCCCACATGCAAAGTCTTGGAGGAAAAACTACAGCCTGCTAGTTTGAGAATGCTAGATTAATCTTTTTCTGTTCAAAATATGTTGGACAGAATATTTCCTGAAGTGTTGGCAGGGTTATCATAACTTAGTTTCTCTGGAGCAGCTTCTCTGCACTTTCTTCATGTAGTCTGACTAAATAGCTCCTCCTGTTGAATCATTATTTTGGAAATTTCTCAAAAGATGCATAATAACCAATTTATCAACCACTTAACTTATATCACTTGCATAACTTCTGCTTTTCTTAAAATGCTTTTTCTCTAGACAACATTCTTTATTTCTGTCAAATTTGGAGGACCTGAGTTGACCTGTGGGTCTCCTAGGTGATTATCTTGATCCTACACCAAAGAATTTGGGTTTTCTTTAGCTGAATTTTGGTCATGTTTTCTTTGCTGCTGAAGATGTGTCACTCCTTTCTGGTAGGAAACATCTGAATTCCTTCCTTCTGTGAACCTCCAGTGATTCTAGCCTCTTCTCTGAGTAGGACCCACTCAGTGTGAGAGAGTGGGAAGAAGGGGCTGCCCTCTTCATCCCTAGCCCAGGCAAAGTCTACCTCGTTTTCCCAACCCACCATCTCTAAAGACGTGCTCAGTTTCCTAATTGGAGTTTCTAATAGTTTGAGTGGCTTCCCAGGTGACACTCAGTGGTAAAGAATCTGCCTGCCAATACAGGAGACATGGGTTCAATCCCTGGATTGGGAAGATCCTCTGGAGAAGGGAATGGCAAACTGCCCCAGTATTCTTGCTTGTAAAATCCCATGGACAGAGGAGCCTGGCGCGCTACCGTCCATTGGGTTGCGAAAGAATTGGACACAACTTAGTGACTAAACAACAGAAATAGTTTGAGTAAATTCTTTAATCCTAGGTGACTGGATACAGTAGCAGCAGCTCAGTATAGGGGCTAATATGCTGAATGCCAAGTGGAGCAAAGGAGTAGGTAGGGAGAAAGGTGAGAAGTACTCCAGGGAAAGTCTGCCCCATCTAAAAGTGACATCTCCCCTGTTCTGAGTGGGGCGTGTTTATCTCTTGACTGCTTTATCATGAGAGGTGATGAGCACCACCTGATCCCAAAGTGTTCCTGCCCAGGAGTGTCCCAAGTGCTTGTCAGCTGTCCAGGCAAGAAGGTCCCCTGAGCACTGCAGGGAAGGGCTGGTTTGTGCTGCTTCTGACTCTTTGCAGGACTCAGGGCATCTGCCTCGCTCTTACCTCCCTTCCCTTTCAGTCACTGCCTGTGCCACTTACTGGCAGCTTCACACCCAGCTTTTGTTACTGGAAACCAGTTCTTCTGCTGGACAGACAGTGCTCCAGGGTACTGACCTACCCAACTGAAAGTGAGGGTGTCTGTGTTTAGGACTGCAAAAGAGCTTCCTGGACTCAGGATACCGGATCCTAGGAGCTGTGGCCAAGGTCAGAGAAGCCTTCCAACCACAGGAGCCTGACTTCCCGCCTCCTCCACCAGACCTTGAACAGCTCCGAGTAAGTAAATCCAGATACATGGGGAGAACTGAGCAGCAGGGTATTGGGACTGTAGTGGCAGAGAGGTAGTCTGCTCTGGAGCCTCTGTCACTAGGTAGCTTTGTTTTATTTTACTTGAATCTCAAAGGCACAACTCAGCTTTCATTCTTGAATCTAGAGGAGTCCTAACCCTGTGCTTATGCATTGGGTGTGCTGGGTAAGTGGAGAGTCTGTGGTGTTGGTCTGCTTTGATGGGGAGTGACTGGAGCAGAGGAGCTGGCTATGGTCAGTGTGAATGCGATGAGTGATGAGTTAGTGGGGTAGGTTGGTGAGGAGTGAGAAAATAGCCATATTGGAAATAGCTTGTCCTTAGGAATAGCTTATCAAGGCAATCATTTGATTTAATGTCCTGATTTACTTTCCCATATTTAATGTCCCAAATTTGCTTTCCCATATTTAAGTTTCTAAGTTTGTTGAGGACAAATTTGAGTGATTGTGCCCATAGCTAATGACCAGTGCTTCCCTAGCCACCAACACTTCTTTTTTGATATGATTTGATTCTTTCCATTTAATGGACTGTGGGTGGGTGGTTAGAGCCAGGAGATGGCTCTTCTGGGGAATGGATTCTTACGGGATCAACAGAGTCCTGACATTTGGAATCAAGAACTTAGAAGTCATTTGGTCTAGGCACTCCTCATTGGTAAATGAGGAACCCAAGGCCCTGGGGAGAAGTTCCATGCTTATGCAGCTGCCCCTTAACTCTGGTCCGAAGTTAAGACCAGAATTTAGATCTTCTTTGAGGCTCTTTGGCTCGGTATTGCCATGCATGCCTCCCTGGGATATGTCCAAGACAGTAGCTGCTAGTTTTTTGTGAAGAAAAAAGGAGGAAAATATGCTTCTGTTGAGACTGAAGCAGGTGGCCCTCGTGCTCAGTGTGGATGATTGTGAATGTGGGTGACTTTTCTGGGGATACTTTTTTTTTATTTAAGAAAAAAAAAAACTTGTTTATTTTTAATTGAAGAATAATTGCTTTACAATATTGTTTTGGTTTCTGCCATACATCAACATGAATAACCCATAGGTATACATATATCCCCTCCATCTTGAACTTCCTTCCTATCTCCCACCCCATCCCACCCCTCTAGGTTGTCACAGAGCCCCAGTTTCAGTTCCCTGAGTCATACAGCAAATTTCCAGGGCTATCCACTTTACATATGGTAGCGTGTGTATTTCCATGCAACTCTCTCCATTTATCCCGTGTCCACACAGCCCAACCTCCCCGTGTCCACAGTCTGTTCTCTGTGTCTGCATCTCCACTGCTGCCTTGCAAAGAGGTTCATCATTACCGTTTTCCTAGATTCCATATATATGTGTTAATATATGATATTTGTTTTTCTCTTTCTGATTTACTTCACTCTGTATGATAATGCTCTAGGTTCATCCACCTCGTTAGAACTGACTCAAATGTGTTCTTTTTTATGGCTGAGTAATATTCCATTGTGTATGTACCACAGCTTCTTTATCCATTCATCTGTCGATGGACACCTAAGTTGCTTCTATGTCCCAACTATTTGTAAATAGTGCTGCAGTGAACATTGGGGAACATGTGTCTTTTTCAATTATGGTTTTCTCAGGGTGTATGCTGGGGATGCTTTTTAGAGGAAAGGAAAGGATTCTAGTGGGGTAGTTCCTAGGACTTTACTTATAACCTAGCAATTCTTTCTTAGCTGACAGATGAGCTTGCTCCTCCCAAACCACCTCTGCCTGAGGGTGAGGTCCCTCCACCCAGGCCCCCACCACCGGAGGAGAAGGATGAAGAATTCCCTGAGCAGAAAGCCGGGGAGGTGATTAACCAGCCAATGATGATGGCTGCCAGGCAGCTCCACGATGAAGCGCGCAAGTGGTCCAGCAAGGTAAGTAGTGAAGCTCTTCTTGTTGAGAAAGGATGAAGAGCCGACACACAGCCCAGGAAGTCTTTTTGGAAAATCGCCCTCTCTCTGCTTTGGTTTGTGTTGCTGCCAGGAGCAGGATCCTCTTCTTTCTTGTGATTTAGTGAGATGTTTCTGGTACTTGATGGTTTCTCCTTCTAGCAGCTCAAGTGAGAGCTAGGACACCTGTGGTTTGAGACGAAGGTTCCTTTCCTCTTTCCTCTGGAGTATCAGCTCCCCTGATGGTGGACATTTAGTCTCTAAGAACTTTCTCTTCTTTCTTGGGGTCACTGAATGTTTTTAGATGCTCTCTTGGTAATTATCCACACTCCAAACATGGCACAGTCTTCTGTGGGCTCTGCTATAGCTATATGAAATATTTTCATTTTCCTTCTCTTTTCTCATAGAAGCAGATATTTGGTATCTTAAAAGCTTTGTCCTTTGTCCTTTTATCAGAATCATCTTACCCTTCAATTCAAGACAGCTGCAGGCTAACTCCAGCAGATCTGGAAGTGCAAGTGTTAAGGTGGTTGGTGAACATTGGATGCTACAGCAGTCATGCCCCATGAATAACTTTTGCCTGCGTGCGTATCGGCTGTGTCTGACTCTTTGCAGTCCCGTGGACTGTAGCTTGCCAGGCTCCTCTGCCCTTTCAATTTTCCAGGCGAGAATACTGGAGTGGGTTGCTATTTTCTCTTCCAGGGGATCTTCTCCACCCAGGGATCAAGTCTGTGTCTCTTGTGTCTCCTGCATTAGCAGGTGGATTCTTTACCACTGAGTTACTTGGGAAGCCCCTATTTGGCTCTAAATGATGAAAAGTGAGTGGTAACCTTTCTAGATAAGAGTTAAATTTATTTGTTAGTTTTAAGTCAGTTGTGTTTCTACTATGACCCTACATCTTTATTCCCAACATCTATTTTCCTCTTTTTACACTCTCTGTCATCTCAAGCTCTTGTATTGAATGTAGTTCCCAAGGGACCTCCCGCACATGCATCTGATCTTGGGTTTTTTTCAGGCTGGGAATGTGCCCTTGGGTTTTTTAACTCTGTATTTTTCTGAACTGTTAGCTGTGAGTCCAGCTTCACAGAAGGAATGGTGACCTTGCTGGTGTTAGACTTGACCTGTGGACTTACTTACAGTCATATCTCTCCAACTGGGGCATGCATACCCCTGGGACCGTTAGCAGAATCCCAGTGCATGTGGGGGAGTTGAGTGGGGGTGACAGTGAAGGTTGGTTTTACGTAAAGATTTTAAAGAAAATTTATTTATTTATTTGGTCATACCTCATGGCCTGTGAGCTCTTAGTTCCCTGACCAGGAATTGAACCCAGTCCCCAGCAGTGAGAGCGCTGGGTCTTAACCACTGGACCGCCAGGGAATTTCCTAAAGAAAATTTAAATTTCATTACAATAAACCCAAATACATTGTTCAGAGGAACACAAAATATACATGAATTGTAAAGATAAACATAAACCTTGAGGGGTGGACAGCACTGGCCTAGATGTTTATCCTCCTCTGCCATTTGTGACCAGAAGTCCTTAAATCTGACTGTGTCTGGTGGTTTGCCTCTGGGGGTTGCTGACTTCAAGCTGTGTGAAGTCAGTAGTTACTTGAACCATGTGTGTTTAGGGAGGTGGGGAGTGGGGTGTGTTTGTTTCTATCAGTCTGTCTTTGTACACTCTGGGACTCTGAACCCCACCCAGAAGGAGTGGGCTGGCCTTACCTCTAAGGAATGGGGATGAGTCCTGGTTGAGACAGTTTAGGTGAAAGGATTTAGAAGGTACCTACACTGCGTGTTGGCGCTGAGTCCTCCAAGTTAATAGTCATTTTTTTGGAGGCAGGCTTCCTGTACGGATTAAGATTTTTAGGAGTTGTAGCAACCTCAAATTAAATTTGACACAAGCTCTTACTTTCTCTTGGTTAGAGATGTTTGTAATCTGAGATTACATACCCTGAGATGTTTGATATAAAGAACCCGTGTTTGCCATTCTTTATTTTTTTTTTTTTGCCATTCTTTATATCAGTGGTTTGGCTTCACTGGGGGTAGTTCCTTTCATTTTCTTTCCCCCTCAACCTGTTTTTAGCGTCTGATCTCCCTGCTTCCTCCCTGGGCTTTCAGAATCCCATCCCTCGTATTAAGTTGTCTTCCCCAACACACACAGGTCCCATTCTCTCATGGGCATCAACTTAGAGCTCCTCTGAACTCAGCCTTGGTCAGTTGGCAAGGCCATGCGTTAATTATCTGTGGACTGTGTAAACTGAGTTTGGGCTGAGTGCAATTGGAGAGATTT
Organism: Bubalus bubalis; assembly: GCF_019923935.1. Taxonomy (NCBI): domain Eukaryota; kingdom Metazoa; phylum Chordata; class Mammalia; order Artiodactyla; family Bovidae; genus Bubalus; species Bubalus bubalis. The sequence goes on from NC_059160.1 coordinate 149,137,847, forward strand.
AGGTTGGACCCAAAGAGTAGCTTGCGGAGGCAGTAATAGATGCAGAGTGAGATTGTGAAGCGTTGTCTCTGAGGACTTCAGATAGGGACAACTGCTCTGAAGTATGTTTTCCCTAAGGTGGATGCTGGATGAGGATGAAGGAGCCTCTCGAGGCTCCTTCTAGCTGGGTGACTGTGGGGTATTTGATAAGCCCTCTTCACTCAGCGTTGTGTTTTCCTTTCCTCTTTCCTGATTTGATATCTGTTGATTCCAGTTTATCATTTTAGATTCTGGGACTCTTAACCCCAGCAAGAAAAAAAAATTTTGTGTCTGGCAGAGCTGACCCAAGATACTGCCTGTGTCCAGGAAACTGTAGAACAGTGTCCATATGAGTCAGCAGGTTTTTCACTTTGTTCTGTTCAAAGCAGCTTGTGTGGCCACATTTACTTTTCCCCTGTGAATTCCTTTTAAAGTTAATAAGCTACTATTGATTGTTTGGCTTCTCAAAAATGTTCTGACCCAAGAATTACTCTTTGGTAGTAAGTGTATTAAAAAGGAATGCCACTTTCTTTCTTTGTATAAATATGTCTCTGGAAACCTTTGCTACTGGAGTAAGCAAGCCTCTTTCCCTTGCTATGAGCAGATTGGTGCTGGAGGCTGAGAATTCCCTTTCTGCAGAGCTTGGCTCATCGGACTCCTGGAGGGAATCCATTTTCTTTCCCATCCTAGGCGAGCTTGGGTTACTAAATCAGCTGAAGCTCAGTTTCCCAAGCCCTACTGCTCTTACTAACACTGTCCCTGTTTCTCATCCTTCCTGCCATCGACCAAGCCGGGTAACCCAGCCGCTAAGGTGGGTATAAGTGTTGTAGCTGAGGCAGAGGCGGCTGATGCTGTTGGGTTCCCTGTCCCCCCTGACATGGAAGACGATTACGAACCTGAGCTGCTGTTAATGCCATCCAATCAGCCGGTCAACCAGCCCATTCTGGCCGCGGCTCAGTCATTGCATCGGGAAGCTACCAAGTGGTCTAGTAAGGTACTGATGAGCGCCCCCCAGTGGGGCTGCTCCCTATGCATCCGGCCATGTGCAGCCTTGACACATTGCATCACTCATGATCTGTGCGGGTCCTGTGAGTCTGGGCCGGGCGGGCGTCTGTCTGTTTGCACCTTGTTGTTAGGACTGGCTTCACAAGTTTCATAGGTCTGCTAATGCCAGATTAATAGGATTGCATTCATGTTTAGGGGTTAGAGAGAGATAGGGTCACTTTTTGAAAGGATTCCTTTTCTTACTGACCTTGTGGCCGACAATGGAACCTTAAACCCCTTGGGAAGCTGTGGATGCGTCTCTCAATGACTTTCAGGTCAGGAACCACTGTAGACCATTAAGAGGTCATCCGGCCTGATCATTGGGCTTTGCCTGCCCCCCACCCCCAGCTCCTCTCCGCTGACCTCTCACTGATGGCTCCGGCAGAGTTGATCAGGGTGAGAAGCAGCTTTACATGGCAGGGTTTCTGGGGAGGACTGCTTGCTGTCCTGCACTTGGCTGCGTGGCAGATGCTGGCCTTAAGGGGTACCCACAGGGAAGGGAGCTTCACTGACTGCTTGATCAGGGGTTTCAGTGGGCCAGGGTGTGGGAGTGGGGAAGAGAGAGGGCTCAAGGCTGCAGGACAGGAACCAACAGAGCTCTGGCCTTAGGGAGTAGAGGATGGGGATCATTACATTTTCCCCTTTGAAGGTGGCATGTTGCAAGAAGAAAGGTTTTGAGGAGTGATGGGTGATAAATAATTAACCCTGGCACAACACTATCCTCTAACCAAGGTCATGAAATCCTGGAATGATCCCAGGTCTGCAATGGAAGAGGTGGGCCTAGCCAACCTTGTCTAACATACTCCTGTTCTCACGAGTTCTTCCCGTAACTGTGTTTTCTCTGGCCTCGATGACTGCCTGGGAGGTTACGCACCCCCTTGTGTAAATGATCAGCCACTTCCTGGTGCCTGTGGATGCCTCTCACAGAGCACCCTGCCGTGGCATGGTTTGTGTATGCCTCACTGCACTGTCTAGAAACTGGAAAGCATGAGGGGAAAAATGCATAGGGCCTGGCCTTTTAGGTAGTTTTGAACACTGCATTTATTATTTTTGCTTGCTATCAGCCAAAAGATGAACCTTTTGAAGGCATAAAGTAAATTACTTGTACATTATGACCCATGAGGGTTATAATGAACCAAAATGCCAAATCTAAGATAAGCTGCTATTAGTTGCCGGGGTTCCAGTTACAGCTTGACACATGATTTTTATTTTCCCAAAGCCTCCCCCATCATCCTCTTAGCTGAAAGAAGTTTCTTTAATTGAAGCCACTTAGCTGAGGGGACTGAAGAATTGATTTTTGGTCTTTTTAAACATGAAGAATGAAAGTAACATGTTCCTTTAGGCTGACAGTACAACCAAGAGGCAGTAGACAGAGGGAAGGAGCTGTCTAGGTCAGAAAAAATTTTTTTCACCAAGGCTAATAATAGTTACTTGGTTTAAATTCTAGTTCAGCAGCGGCAATCCTTGGCTGCTTTTGTAAGAAGGGTAAGGATGAAGAGGATGATTTCAGCATCTGGAAAGGCTCATCTGTATTTTTCCCTTCAGGCCAACTGTACTGCTTTCCCCCCACAGAAAGGAAAATGCCTGTTTAACCCATTCCTTGGGCCCACTCCCATTTTATTGACATGATTAACCTGGAGATGCTGAAGTGCTTGTTTAGTGCTATGCCTGGGGCTCACATGTTGCCCTTTCAGATTAATATCCAAGTCCTCCTTTTTTCCATCCAGTGGTCTCTCTCTCTCTCTCTCTCTCACTCTCACTGAATGCTAGGGTGAGTGCCCTGGCTCACTCTTCTCTTTACTTCTCCTCTGCTGTCCGTATCACTCAAGAATAGCCTGTGTATTCTCTTCTCACCTCCCAGAGGGCTGCTAGAGCAGCAGGCTCCCTCCTCTCTTTTCTGCTTCTACTTCGCTCCCTAACTTGGCCAGAGTATGGGCTGAGCTCACTCTGTGTCTCGCTTCTCTCCAGGGCAATGACATCATTGCAGCAGCCAAGCGCATGGCTCTGTTGATGGCTGAGATGTCTCGACTGGTCAGAGGGGGCAGCGGCACCAAGCGGGCACTGATTCAGTGTGCCAAGGACATCGCCAAGGCCTCAGATGAGGTGACTCGGTTGGCCAAGGAGGTTGCCAAGCAGTGCACAGATAAGCGGATTAGAACCAACCTGTTACAGGTACTCAGGAAAAGTGTGTGTATGTGTGTGTGTGGCGGGGGGGTAGTGGCAGGGGTAGGGAGAAAAGCAGGAGAGAGAAATCCGGGTGAGCAAGGAGGAGGAGGCACCTCATGAAAGAAATAGCAGAAAGGGGAAATATGCCATGTGAGTTTGGGAAAGACAGAGTTGGAAAAGTTTATTTCTGAATCAAATGAAAGAATTTAATGCTTCCATTTCTGGACAAAGAGACTAGACTGATTCTAGGGGGAAAACAAATGGAATTCTGCTGCTGATATATTGAATGCCTTCTGCATGCCAGCCACTGAGAGTAAGAGGTGGATAAGTCTTGCCCTCAAGGAGCTTGCAGGCAAGAAAAACCTAGAAACATACTCAATTAAGTTTTCTTTTTTAGGTATGCGAGCGAATCCCAACCATAAGCACCCAGCTCAAAATCCTGTCCACGGTGAAGGCCACCATGCTGGGCCGGACCAACATAAGTGACGAGGAGTCTGAGCAGGTACGTACCTGCTGCTTCTGATTTCTCACCAGCAGCTTCTGTGCCCCTTTAGGGTGATTTAATTCAGCCTTGAGGAATGAGTATTCAGTACATGGGATGGAGTCTTCAGCTCTCTCAAAAGGGCATCTGTGTTGGAGAGATGCATCAGAAATTTGGAAAGGAAAGTGAAAAGCTCTTGTGCAACTTCTGTCATTTTACAAATGAGAAATTGAGGGTTAGGGAGGTTGAGTGAATCAGCAGCAGTTAGGACTCCACTCAGTTCTTTTTCTCCCTGGAATAGGCTTGGCTCTTTAGAGGCCTCTAGGTTGTGTTCAGTCCTGCCCACTGGAGACCTTTTCGGCTGGAGAACTCCTGCTTCCTTGCCCTCTGGATGATAAGTACCTCAGGGAGGATGAACAGCGCTATCTTTTCAGGGGCATGAGGTGGTTAGGCCTGTGGTGAGGCGGAAATGACATCTCAAAGGAGGTGCTTCTCTTTTGTTTTTTTTTGACAGATATTGAAATAAAGATGGTGGGAATGTTTGCTTAAAGTGTTTCTTGTATGTATTTTGGCAATCCCAGTTTGTTCTCTTCCCTGCCTCCTGGAAATGTGGCTCAGGTCTTTCAGAAAGCCATCATTTGAACACCTCTTCCTCTCCTAAACTCCCTCCAATAGGCTGTGCTGTGAGCCAGACTTCCAATTTCTTCTTATGGAAGATAGCACATCTTTTGTTGAACTGCCCAGACAAGGCTTATCATACATTGGAATATGTATGCGGCACTGTATAACGTGCTATGTAGAGGAGTTAACAAAAGACACAGTCCCTGTCCTTGGAGAAGTCTGGGCCAGGAGACAGGGTAGGAGCACTTGAGAGGAGGCAAGGAGGCTACTTCTCTTGGGGTCAACAGTGCTGCCTTAACTACCATGTTTTAGTTCACTAGCTCTCACCTTAACCCTCTCGTCCCCTAAACCACGCAAACTGGATCTTCACCTGTAACTTCCGTGTATTCTAGGCAGGGTTTGGGCACGCGGCTATTTCCTGTCAGGTGATCTCTTCTGCCCCAAGGAAAGGAAATAGAAAAGACAAGGAAGGAAGGGGAAGACTCAAGAATTTCCAACCTTATCATTTAATCAGTTAACCAACAAAAATGTACCTTGGGAGTGTCTACTATGTTCCATTATTCTAGTAAAAAAAAGAAAAAACTGACAGTGTGGTAGAACGGAAGAGACACAGGACTGCAAGGTAGAAATTGGAGGCCTCATCCTGACTGCTGTGTGAGTTTGGCTGGCAAGTCTCTGAATCTTTCTGGGCCTCAGCCTCTTTGTTGACCAAGTGAAAAGATTAACTGATTGGGACTTCTAGTCCATAGTTATGCCTCTCAGAGCCCATAAACCCTCTGGTATCACATTCACAAATTTTGTGCATCTGAGCTTTTTTTCCTGGGGAGAATCCACAGCCTTCATTAATCTCGCAAAGGATCTGTAGCTCAAAAATATACAAGAATTAAAAAAACTACTGGGTTAGTAGATTGATAAGTTACTAGTGTGATCTCAGTCCTGTATTTTTTATGTTTAGAAGACTTACTTAGATTTTCATGGATTTATAAGGTGGTTGGTTTACTTGATTACTTTTTCATTCATTAATTAAATATTTATGAAATGCCTCATGTGACAGGCACTGACATAACACTAAAATACAGTAGAGAACCAAACTGACGAAATTGCTTCCCTCATGTTACTTAAATTTTAGATAAAATTAGATAAAACATCAGATGAACAACCTAGATAAAACATATAGTTTATCAGCTAGCGATGACGAGTTCTGTAGAGAAAAATGAAGAGAGAACTGGAGGGTGAGGCGCACTGGGAGTTGGGAAGGTGGTTTGTGACTTAAAATAAGGTGAGCAGGAAAAGCCTCAGCAAGGTGATAACTGGGCAGAGAGATCTGAAGGAGGTGAGAGGTGAGCCATTGGGATACCTGAGGGAAGAGCATTCTAAGCAGAGGGGGAGCCCAAGGCAGGGGCTTGTTCAAACATCGGCAAAGGAGTGTACACTAGATGCCATCTGAGAGTGCAGTCCACAATCAGCGATGGTCCAGTTTGGGGTTCTTTTTGGTGATCCAGCTATAAACCACCAGTGACGCCAGGTGCAGGTAGGGTAAACTGCATTCCATTCCTGGCTTAAGCCTGTTTCAGAGGCAGGGCTCCATCAGGGACTCTGAGTAATGGAGAGCTCCTCTTTCCTTGCAGGCCACAGAGATGCTGGTTCACAATGCCCAGAACCTCATGCAGTCTGTGAAGGAGACTGTTCGAGAAGCAGAAGCAGCTTCAATCAAAATTCGAACAGATGCTGGGTTTACTCTGCGCTGGGTTAGAAAGACTCCCTGGTACCAGTAGACACCTGGTTGAACCTGGCTAACACAGAAGCAAGCCCCTGCTGCACAGAACGAAAATGATGTGGTCCCAGGAGCCACCCAAGATTGCTGGGGGGTTGAAAGCCACCATCCTGGCCTGACATACAAATTAGAAAACATTTATACTCTTGTTATGGACACTGAAACATGTCTCTGTATAAGGCCTGTATTCTCAAACACGGCTTTACTTATGCACACTCTATCCCAATAGGCAGACTGGGTTTCTAGCCCATGGACTTCACATAAGCTCAAAATCCAAGAGTGAACACTAGCCTGACACCCTGCTCTGCCCTTGTTCCCTAGAGGACAGCTCCCTTTCCGCCTCCACCCCCTCATTTTTTCCACTAGGCTCCCAAGACCCAGGACCAGGCAAGTCAGTTAAGGAAATCACTGTGCCTCCAACATTTTGGGCTTTCCATGTTGCTGCTGACCCTGCCTGCCTCTCCTGGCTGTGCTTCCTGGGTCTTTTTCAGATGTGAGCTTCACTGCGGCCGGGGAAGGTGGCCTCTGGGGAGCCCCAGCTTGTGGGGCTTGAACTCACTTCCTTCCTTTCCCTAGTTCAATCCTTCTAGTTTCCCACAGTACACAGCCAAATTTCACTTTGTCAGGAGGAAATCACTGTATCATGTGGTTCTGTCTTTACCTCACCCCAGAGCAGTGTCTGTGCTAGGGAACCTTTCCGTCCCACACCCTGCCTTGGCCTGCCAAGGCAGCATCCCCAGAACACACTGTGTGCCCTGGTGCTCTCTGCCACTGGAGAGGCGGAGTAGCCGGGGCGTGGCTCTGCCCACCCTCCTGGCGGGGCCACTCCACGCTTTGTCACTGCCTGCAGAGGTCTACGCTGAGGCCTTATTCATTCATTCTTAGCTCTTACTGTTCTTTCTGAGCTGAAATGCTGCATTTTATTTTTAACCGAATCATGTCTCCTGTCCTGGCTTTTGTATTCTTCCCTCAAACCCTTCCTAGACAAGATTTTAAAGATAAATGTTTGTTTTGTAACTTTGGAAGATCCTTTTTATCCTTTTGAAATTCAGTCCTGAGAATTGGTGCTTGCCCCCAGGAGTGTTTAATGGAAAGGCAATCCTGTCTGAAGGACGATTCCTACCTAAGGGAGGTGGTACTTGCAGACTGGAATTCTGGCACTCTGGGGGATGAGTCAATGGGAAACAGTCCTCAGAAATTCCTACCTCCCTCAGCCAACAACAACCAAGTCCCTTGCAACCTCCCCTCCCTTCCAAGTACAGCTGTTCAAGGGAGTAATAGGTATAATATTTAATTATCACCGTAAGTTTCCTATTAGCAAAGTGAGAGAAGGGAGCTTTTCCTTTCCTGTACTTTTCACTGCTGTCTAAGCATTCCCCAGCACATGAAACTGTATTTCTTCCCAAAGCCAGAACTGGATGAGTAAAGGAGTAAGACCCTTGCCTGAATGTCTCCCCACCTCAAATGTGTGTTAGACCCTAACATCGAATGTGTAAGACTTGTCTTAAGTTGGTACTGTACACTCAGGCTTCCTCTATTACCTTTTAACTGATGATGATTTTCAAGGCCCTCAGCATCTTTGTATAGTTGCTTAACTGATATAAATGCAATATTAATGCCTTTAAAGTATGAATCTATGCCAAAGATCACCTTTTGTTTTACTAAGACTACTTAGAGGAAGTAAGAAAAATCATGTTTGCTCTCCAAGTTCTTCCAGTGTTGAGACGCTGGTTTATACTTTACGCCAATGTGCTTTTCTCTAATATCAGTGCTCAAGACACAGTGAAACAAATTAAAAAAAAAAAATCCCTGAATGCTGATTAGAGATATCACCACTGAAAAACAACATTTATAAGCTAGGATTTGTTATATGCAAATATTTTCTGCCTCTTCTGTTTAAAACAATAAAGTACATTTGTATAAAGCTTTAAATGATGTGGTATGTTACTTCAGCAAGAACTTAAAAAAAAAAAAAACAATCGATTTATCTTTTGGCTGCACTGGGTCTTCATTGCTGCACAAGTGTTTTTCTCTGGTTGCAGTGAGCAGGCCACTGCGGTCCTTCTCTTGCTGTGGAGCACAGGCTCTAGAGTGCGCAGGCTTCAGTGGTTGTGGCTAGTGGACTAGGGCATGGGCTCTCACAGTTGTGGCACATAGGCTTAGTTTCAGCAAGAACTTTTAGATCAGGCTTCAATTTTATTCTGAAGAACAGCAAGTGAAGCTAATCCTCAAAAATGAAGAAACTAAAGATTTTTATTTAACCCAGTATTGTACTGGAAGAAGTAGAAACCAGTGGTAATACATTGACTTCACAAGTTCTGTGTAATAAAGGACAACTCTGGGGATTATACACTAGAAGGAACAGAAATGACAAAGGCTAACAGTAAGAGGCGGAGAAGGCAATGGCACCCCACTCCAGTACTCTTGCCTGGAAAATCCCATGGACGGAGGAGCCTGGTAGGCTGCGGTCCATGGGGTCGCTAGGAGTCGGACACGACTGAGCAACTTCACTTTCACTTTTCACTTTCCTGTGTTGGAGAAGGAAATGGCAACCCACTCCAGTGTTCTTGCCTGGAGAATCCCAGGGACGGGGGAGCCTGGTGAGATGCCGTCTATGGGGTCGCACAGAGTCGGACACGACTGAAGCGACTTAGCAGCAGCAGCAACAGTAAGAGGAAAGCAGGCAGACGCTACAGACCATCCCCTGGTTGACGGAGTCTGTCTTACAAGAGTCCAGCTCTCTGAGGAGGCCATCACTATCCCCTAAGAAGCTAAAGCTGTTACATGTGCAGGAATATTGCGAGTCTACATGTCATAGTCCAAAGTCCAGGGATCCAAACAGGGCTGTGAGGCAGAGCTAGCTTTCCTCTTCTTGAGGAAGCTCAAAGAGTAAGAACAGGTTCTTGAGGTGGAGCTGGGACATCAGTATTTTTGATTGATTTTCTAGATCTAAATATCACTAAAGAGGGAGAGTACTGCTGACTACATTTATCACTGCTTTAACTTAGAAAAGCTGCCGACTAGGGAGGCAGATTCTGGGTATTCAACTTACAGGGAAATGTCCAAGGCTACTGAATTAGCTCAGCAGTATCTGGAAACAGTAGTCATGGCCTCATTTTTGCTATTCACCAAATGTTCACTGGTGCGGCCTTCTTCCTGCATTATCATTATTCTCAAGTCAGATGACTCAAAGGACTACAGGATCACTATCTTCCATAGATTCTTCTACAGTGGCACTTAAGGAAAACCCATCACATGAACTCCCTTTGAATAAAATGATGGTGACTCCTTTATGCAGAAAATAAGCTTTTGGGCTATACTCCCTTAAGAAGTTAGAACAAGAGTCTGTCTGGAATTCTATGCTTGAAAAATACTTCATTACGATAAGTATTCATGGATCTTAGTCATCAGCAGGTGGTGGTAGGGAGAGGAGCTCCGATCACTTCTTGTTCAGTCTGTGGCTAGAAGGGTGAATCTTAGACACAGGGCTATTAACATCATCAGTCAAGAGAGGAGCATTTGGAAGTGTTCTGCTGCAACCTTCACACCTTGTGTGATGATGCCGAGTAAAACGGGATCACGGCTCAGCTGCTAAAGAATCCGCCTGCAATGTGGAAGACCTGGGTTTGATCCCTGGGTAGGGAAGACCCCCTGGAGAAGGGAAAGGCTACCCACTCCAGTACTCTGGCCTGGAGAATTCCATGGACTGTATACCATGGGGTTGCAAAGCCATGGGGTTGCAAAGAGTCAGACACGACGGAGCGACTTTCATTTTCAGCCAGCTTGAACACTGAGGCATGCCCATCTGAGAATGCTCAATTAACAGTCAAGCTAAAAAAATCAACTTGTTGCTTTCATCTTTTTATTGACAGTGTAGCCAGAGCTGGAGAAAGGACTTACTGGATTCCATCAAATTAATAAATACAATAATTTAATTGCAAAAGGAAACAGTGTCCTTGGAAGTTTTAGCAGAAGTTACTAGAGGCAAGGGACTCGGCATACAATCTGCTGGGATATGGGAGGGTAGCAGAGAAAGAAAATTAGTCCATATATGGATGGTTGAGATGAGGGATTCTGCAGAAAAGCAAATGTACTGATCGCTCTTTTGAGGTATGAAGTCTGAAAAGGAAGACATTAAAAATGAAAAGCAACTGAACTGGGTAACCAACCTTATGCAAAGGGAATAAACATTTGGCAAGATCTTAATTTTAGCTGCCAAGCTGATACTGGTTGTCCTAGAAATTGCAAAACGTGATGTTTCATATTAGATGAAAGGCAGGCTTGGTGCCATAGGCAGGCAGAGAACGCTGCTGTGCAGTGGGCTCCCTGCATCAGCACCAACCACCAGCCCTTGACAAGAATGGGGTGAGTGTAAGGGCTATTGTTAGCATATGGGAAAGGGAATTATAAGTTGAGAAGAACAAAACGAATGGAGTTACAGGGAGAAAACTAATAGCAAGAACAAGCACTTAGATCTTAACTTTCTCTATTCTTCATGTCTAATGAACCAAAATAAGTGGGCAAGGACTTCTAAGTCAGCCAAGTTAAATGATAACTGTGGGCTGACTGGCCAACCATAAAGATCAATACAGGTTTATCAGTGTTACCGAGGATTTTGTTTCTGCCTCATTATATATGTACTTTCACCTACTTGGCCAGTAGAGTAGAGATATTTAAGTACTCCAGTGACAGTTTCAACAACAGTTTCAGAGAGGAATCTTTTGACCATAGCCTCGGGTAGCACACACTATGCAAAGGGAGTCCCCCTGAAAGCAAAGAATGTAGGCAAATTGAAACCATTAAGAACAGGAAGAAAAAAAGATAAAAGATTAAAAAAAACAATAATTTGACAGTATTGAGGCAGGCACATTTTCTTCCTTTAGCTGAACTAGGGCATGAGGGCTTTAGGCTAACTGGTTGTAAGTCGTATTAGACAAGCTTTACAAAACATGAAGACAGAAGTTTCTCTTTTACTACGTTAGTTTGTTCAAAATCTCAAATGCTTGTGCTTGCAATAACTTCCTAAAAGCAGAAGTAGAAGTAGTGTTCCCTTTTATTACCTTAAAGCATTTGCGCCTTTGATACAAATGACTTTTACTGTGCTAACAGATGAACTAAGTGGCACAAAACTGAGATTGTACTTACTCAGCAAGGTCCCTATAAACCAAAATCAGCTTTACATAAAAATCTCATTTATAAAAAATACAATACCAAGTACAGTGAGAATGGAGCACGGAGCAGCAATGCTCCCTGCCAGGGCCATGTGGAGTGGCTTTTGCTACAGTGCTTGCTTAATGGCACAAGTGAAAAGCTGAATAAGGCAAACACTTGAAGAGGCAGTTTTTTGTAAACTTCTTGGGTGGGAGGAATTATTCCTCTGTTGGGACAGATGACTGGGGATGGCTACGATCGAGTGTGACATTCCGCTCCACTTGATACATCACATTTCAGACTAAGACAGCGTCTGCTGGCTGAGACCGGTTCACTTGTTTTAGGGGAGAGGTTATCACTGTAGACTTCTGCCTTGACTGTTAAAATGTGCAGCCTCTAGCTGGTGCCTTCCTATGGAGGAAATCACCTCTAAAATTTTCCTAAGTGGCAAGGTACAAATAAGCTAAGTCATTCAGAAGTTTCCTTAGCTTAAAGTTCCTTAAGAACCCTACATCGATAACTAAGCAACTTTGTTAGCGGTGTGTGGCTTGACACAAATGCTTTAACTAGAATATGTATTCCCACCCAATTGGTACCTAATAGTAATACATTGTGATGACACCTGGAAAACAAATAAATCTTCAGGAATTCTGGCCTCTTCTCATGTCCTCACTTGGAACTTTCCAGCTTTTGTGACGTATTTGACTCCTTTAAATGGCTTATATTTCTCCCCGTACATGTCCAAGCGGTTTACTTTTAAGCCTGTGTCAAAAAGAACATGGAAGGAAAGGAACAAATTACAATCCTGGTCACACCAACCAATACAATATTTGCTTAAGAAACAGAGTTTACGATACAGTAAATCTGACATTAGCCAGCATCCGTTTCAAGATCTGGAAGCAATGTTCCTTCTAGCATTCACAGATTCAAGTACTAGGAGGGTATGATTTTAGTTCAGATTCCCATATGGACAAGCAATGTCTTTTAAGGATAATTCTACTTTCTTTGAGTATAAATGATTTCTTTCTTTGTGCCTGAATGAGGGTAGGGGTGAAGGGAAGCTATGTGAAATAAGGTACTCTCCAAAATCACTCTCAAAAATCAAGGAGAGTGAGAGGCATACTGGAGTTGTTGCTCTTTGTAGAGACGGAATGTCAGTTACTCTTCTAAGCTCCTAGCAGCTGACCTCAGCAAAACTCAGTTACCCTTACACACATCAGATTTCTCCTTACCTGAAATAGCAAGCTGTTGGATCTTGAACTGTATGTTGAGGCTTGGATTCTCTTCTGGCTTGGGTGCCCCAGACTGTAAATTTACCAGTCCTTTAAGACTGGGGAGCTTTTGTGGAGTGATTTTCCCCACATCCCATGTTAGTACCTTAAAAAGGAAAAAAACAAAAAACATTCTGAACTATTTATTTTTTGGAACTATTTATTAAAGACAAATGTTCAAAGACAATAAACTTCTGTACAAAATAAAGTACAGTGTCTTGGAATAAGAGACCTGGGATTTCCACTGAGTTTTACCACGTTAGTTCTGTGACTCTGAATGGAGAATGAAAAAAGAAGTAGATGCATTTGCTGAGCATCTACTTTTGGATATAATACTGTGCTCAGCACTATTCACACGCTGTCTCAGAAGTCTGTGATGTAAAACTCTGTCTAATTTTAACAAACAAAGAAACTAAAGCTGGAGTCAGATGCGTTGCTGAAGGTCACATAGAGGAAAGGTTGGGATTTGAACCTAAGGCTATCTGGTATCAAACACCCTTTCCACTATGCCATCTTTACTGTTTCTCTCTGGGCTTAAGTTTAGTTTTCTGTAAAATGAGAAAATGGGCCTAAATCCGTGCTTTTAAACTTTTAGTGATGGAACCCTTTGTTCAAATGAAATACTTATTTGAAGTTACTGAGTGAGGAAGCTCAGTAACAGATGAGAAAGTAAAGCTGTTATGGTTGAAGCTGGGGTGAAGACTAGGGATCTGGAGCTCCTGCTTAATTTCTCAGCCCTGTGTGGTCTCTGGGGAGATTCTTTGACTCCTTAGGACTAGATTAGATGATCTTTAACATTCAATGATTTTATAGTTAAATAAAAAAAGACTTTTCATTTACTATGCAGCTCAATGACTCTACTGAGGAAAAGAATCATATTTTTTTACCCAAGCAGGAAGCAGAGAGAAAAATCATCTTTTACAGTTTCTCTGAACTCCCTCTGCTAGAGGCAAATATATGGAGGGTGAGAAGGCAACTTTCCTAGCCAGCATCCTCTGTGGAAGAGTATGAAATAATGCTTCTAAATTAAAAAGGAAGAGAAAGGTCTTAATTTCTTAACAGTTAATATGTTGTAATATCTATTAACCATTAATAGATTATTATATGCACATAATGCTTTTCTCTTTTTAAAAAGTTTTTACATCTTCCTCATTGAAGAGTGAGTGAACCTCTGGATTATCAATGGATAAGAAAAGGCAGACTCTGAAGGAAGAAGGAATGAGTCTCACTTTTCTGTTCATCGACTTAGCAGCAGATGCAGGATTCTCTCCCGTGGCAGAGCACAGCACAGTCTGCATTCTAGGTTGTTAGAGCTTTAATTTCAACCAAGATATTAGACCCTTCCCTCTGTCCTCCCATGTCCCCATATCATAAAATAAGCATTGCAGAAACACTTGCTCACTCTTGATTTTAGGTGACTGTACCTTGGTAACTGGATCAAATGTATAGCTGCCTTGTGTTGGTGTCAGGTTCATATTCAACACAACTTTTGGCATGTGAACTGTCACTGTGATTCCTTCAATAGTTTTCCCCATGTTCTGCTTTGGTCCAATTGTAATATCAAATCTACCACAAGAACTGTTCTCCTTAAAACTGATGCTATGTTTCACATACACTGGTATTGCCACTAGACTAAAAAGAGAAAGAAAGACACAACCACAAAAAACATACAATTAACAATGTGAGCTCTGGAGGTAGCATGAAAACCCTAGCATAGAATATCCAATACCCGCAGAACTGCACGTTCAGTGTCTGAGCCAGGGCAGTTGAATATAGCACAGTGTTGTGGAACCACTGTGCTAGAAATTATACAATTTCTGAGCAGTAAGTATACAAATCAAGATATAAAATTATAGCATCAACAACTGGCACAAACAGTCCTGGTTTCAATAAATGAATTAAGATCCCAGAGAAAGATAATTTAGAATTACACAAACTAAATATATCAGTTTCTCTGTGGTAAGAGCCAAGAAAAAATTCCTCTGCTTTTAAGTTCTATTTTGATGTTGTCCAAATACTTTCTGATGTTTTCAAGGGACACACCAGCTACAACCCATGATGCTAAATCATTCATTTAAACCTCAGTGCAGAGAAGAGTGACTTCAAGCCAGTTAGTTGAGGGATGTCCTGGAGAGCTACAGGTAAGTCTGTCTCCTTCTATCAGCCATAATGTCCACAGATCATAGTAAGATTATGGCATGGGTTCATGATTTCGTCCAGGTTATGCATGGTCCCAAATGCTTGCTCTCAGGTATATATTTACTATTACTCTATACTCTTAAGATTCAAAGTATACTAATTATATTTTCCACATGTATTTTCACCAGTTGGTTCTGGGTCTCCTGGTGAGCAATGGCTAAAGGGAGCAATGGTGAATTGAAGTAACCAACTGTTAGAATGAAACACGGAAAAAGTGAGTTCTACACAGCACACTGATAGATGACAGCAGATTATGGTTGATGCAACAACATACTTTTGTGAGCTGACACGGTATGATATGAGTCGGAAGTTTCCATCTGGAGGAATAAATGACAAAACTCTTTCAGATTCCCAACGCTTGAACCGAATGCAGGGGTGGAAGCTGACATCATCCAGAAGCCTTGGATTCTGCCACGGAAAAGAGAAGACAACCATATTCATAAAGTGTAATGAATCGGGCAACTCCAGTCAGATATATTATGAGATCTGAGAAATATGCTTCTTTAAGATAAAACAGTCATGTAAGTTTATTATCATGACCATATCAACAGTCTTATCGTTTCACAATGCTTTCAAGTGTACAAATATTTTATATACATTATTATTTGAATTTCAGTAATTCAATTCCAGTAATTCCCATGAGGTACAAAATGTGAGTGGTTTCATTTCCACTTCAGAGATGAAAAAACTGAGGTTCAAAGAAAGCTCAAGGTCAGGGCAAGTTAGAGGCAGAGAGAGCCTCAGAGCTCAGTTCTCTTTGTAGTTCTCAGTAGTATAGCATGCTGAATCTAAAATGATGAAAGATCAATGCCTTTTCACATCAACAAAGCATATAACAATTCAGTAAAAGCAGCACCACAGATCTGAAGAAGCCAGCCAGACATTTAAGCTACTTCTAATATACTCAGAGGCAAAGCCCTCTCCGCAGCCTATCCATAAAGGCAGTGCTCATCATGTAAGCTACTGTCTTTGGAAGCTGTGCTAGGAATATTTCTTACATAATCCACTGCGATCAGTATTTATCATTTCATTTAGTACTTCATATATATTAGACATGAAGGAGTTACAAAACAGAACAAAACTTACCATGAAAGAAAGGGAAAGGTCAGGCATTCCAGAGAGCTTAATGCAAGCATCAATGACCCCCTGAATTTCTGCAAAGACCGTAGATCCTAAAGGAATAATAAAGGTATCACTGGCATATGCATGTGCTCTAGTAAAACAGCTCTGCTTTACTAGAGCTATCACTATCTCTGAAGTAATGGAGCTATCTCCCAGGTGTCAGACACACTGAAGCTTTGCACATCTATTAAAAGGTTAGTGGGCAGAGGATCCATTACACCAGTTCAGACAACTTCTTTACTGAGTGCCATGGCCTGTTCCTATCTCTGGTTGGAATATGATGATTCTAAGGAAAATCAAACCCATCCTTATCTTTATAGAGTCAGCCTCGTAAGACTGCTGGATGTGAAGTTAAAATACTTTTTTCCCACTGATTTTTAAAATTAAAAAAAAAATTATTCAATTTTTAAAGGTTACTTTCCATTTAGTTATTATAAACATTGGCTATATTCCCTGTGCTTTACAGATACTTGTGAGCCTATCTTACCCCAGCTGATTGTACCTCCCATTCTCCCACCCCTTTATTGCCCCACTCCACGCTGGTAAACACTAATTTGTCCTCCGTATCTGTCAGTCTGCTTTTTTTTTTGTTAAATTCATTCGTTTGTTGTATTTTTTAGATTCCACATATAAGTGATATATAGTATTTATCTTTCTTTATCTGGCTTATTTCATTTAGCATAATGTTCTTCAAGTTCATCCATGTTGTGCAAATGGCAAAATTTCATTCTTTTTTATGCTGAGTAATTTTCCATTGTGTATATATACACATCTTCTTTATCCATTTATCTGTTGATGAACACTTAAGCTGCTTCCACATCTTGGCAACTGTAAATAATGTTGGTTTGAACATTTTTTTTTTGAAGTTCAAATATTTTAAATAAAATTAGCCAAGTTTCTAATGAAATGTTAAGAAGTAGGGACCATTATTCTTTAACAGTAGAGCAACTGTTCCATACAATGGAATTTTTATAATAAAGATGAAACTCCCTGTAGAGATAGTGTCTGTAATTCACAGTAAGTCATTTTCACATACCAACTAGCTATGTGACCTTTAACAGATTATTTAACTCTTCTAAGTCTCAGTCTCCCCCACATAATATGTGAGAGCTGGACTAGATATTTTTAGTAAAATATTACGATTCTAATACAGTACTGTTCTTCAGGCTGGGGTCTTTACTAGAAGGACTGCACACGAAGTGGTTGTAAAAGGTATGGGGCATAGTAGATACACATTACTTATTAGGCTGGATAAATGGCAAGGTAAATAAATATACGATAATTGGCTTAAAGTAAGGTGATTTACTCTCTGATTTACAAACGTTTGGCATTTCTCAACTAGTGGTTATGAAAATTGTATGTAACTTCTGGGCAAAATAAACAGATTTGAAAACGAATGCCTTTCCGGTAAATGATACTGCCAAGGGATATTAGTTTTCTATTCAGCTTTTGTCACCTGAATGGTTTTTCCCCCCGATAAGAAAATACGCACACAATTACCTGATTTATCTATAATTGCATCTATTTCTTCAACCACATCAAAATAGGCTTCATTGTTTGTGTACTTTACCCCTGCGCGGCGCCATGGAATGTTGGACAGCTGCCCAGTGGGGAGTGTGTCCCCAACATTACTACTGCCTAGAAATCAGAAAAACAGAAAGCAAAGCTAACATAAAATGGTCACCAGAAAAGCTATTAGCAGAAAAAAACCTCAAATAGTTTAGCTGCTTGTTCAGTGTTTGGATTTTTCTCCACTGAGTCTAAATGGTTTACAGAATTGTCAGAGACATATCCATACCAACATGATCAAATTTCTAGAAGACAGAAATAGGCCACATGGTCCTGTGTGTGTGTCTGCCAAACCAGGTTAAATTCATTTACTTATCTTTTGCTTCCTGTGTGTTACAGTAACCTAACCTAATTCCAGTGGCTTAACAACAGAATCTCCTCCTGCTGCCAGTAATGAAAACAGGCTAGATGTTTCAAAACCCTTTGCTGATTAAATGTTTGTACTGAGAATGCAGAGTGATAAGTAGGCCATTTGGTATCCAGCTTAAATTATACATGAGATGCTGCCAAACAGTTCTCTCATGTGGAGAGTAACTAGATGTGCAGTAACTGGATGAAGAACATACTCTGGCCTTTTAACATTTTAAGGTCAGCACATTCATATGGCATACCCATATGTGATATGGAAAATATTCAAAATCTGGCTAATTTCCTGGTAAACTGACATATATCTTAAAATAAGTCTGGTTGTCCAAAACATATACCCTTGAGCTGCGACACTTTAACATTCTGGTTAATTTACATTTCCAATTCAAAAGTAGTACATGTTTAACAACAACAATGACATGTGAAAAATTAAGAAAAGTAGCTAAAAGCTATCTTCCTATTATAGAAATATAGCTACTATTAACATTTTGGTATATATATTTCTTCAAACATTTCCCTCTGAAGAAGGTAATGGCAACCCACTCCACTGTTCTTGCCTGGAAAATTCCATGGACGAGGAGCCTGGGGCCTGGCGGATTACAGTCCATGGGTCTCAGAGAGTCAGACATGACTTAGCGACACACATACACATACACATACACACAATCTCCCTCAGAGCAGGTTGCATCTATTATTTTTCTTTTATTTTGATAATTTTGCTTTATTTCTGATTTCACTTTAAAATATATAATTGACCCTTGAACAACACAGGGTGTAGGGGTGCTGATTCCTGTGCAGATGAAAATCCATATATGATTTTACAGTTGGCCTTCTCAAAATGTGGTTCTGCATTAACAGATTCAACCAACTGCGTGGACTGTGTAGTACTATAACATGTATTTATTGAAAAAAATCTGGACTTAAGTGGACTCTTGCCGTTCAAACCCATGTTTGGTTGTAGCTGCAGTCCAATCACACATACAACTTTGTAGTGTGATTATGCCGATGAGCCTGTCTCCAACCCTGCTGCTTTCCAGGATTTTCTAAAAAATACTGCTTTAATCTTTCTTCTCAAAACCTTGAAATGCTATCCCACTGGTTTTATGATAAAAGCTAAATATTTAGCCTAGAATTCAAGGACTTCCTCAACTTAACTTTTTATTTCATGACTCAACTGAAAAACAGCTCTGCTTCTATTAAACAGGTTAACACAATTCAAGATTTTTCCACTGTGTTTTTTCTCATATGGTTCTATCTATGAAGAATGTTCTTATTCCTCCCCTCCCTTCCTAAATTCTTTTGATTCTCCAGGTCCCTGCCCTAGGACCACCCACTACAGTTCAAGAGAGATTACTTCACCCACTGAACCACTCTCTTGATCTTTATTGTGTATTATAAACTTTAAAATTTTTTTGGTGGGGATATTTATTTATACAAGCTGGAATTAAGATTGCCAGGAGAAATATCAATAACCTCAGATATGCAGATGACACCACCCTTATGGCAGAAAGTGAACAGGAACTAAAAAGCCTCTTGATGAAAGTGAAAATGGAGAGTGAAAAAGTTGGCTTAAAGCTCAACATTCAGAAAACGAAGATCATGGCATCTGGTCCCATCACTTCATGGGAAATAGATGGGGAAACAGTGGAAACAGTGTCAGACTTTATTTTTTTGGGCTCCAAAATCACTGCAGATGCTGACTGCAGCCATGAAATTAAAAGACGCTTACTCCTTGGAAGGAAAGTTATGACCAACCTAGATAGCATATTCAAAAGCAGAGACATTGCTTTGCCAACAAAGGTCCGTCTGTCAAGGCTATGATTTTTCCAGTGGTTATGTATGGATGTGAGAGTTGGACTGGGAAGAAAGCTGAGCGCCGAAGAATTGATGCTTTTGAACTGTGGTGTTGGAGAAGACTCTTGAGAGTCCCTTGGACTGCAAGGAGATCCAACCAGTCCATTCTAAAGGAGATCAGCCCTGGGATTTCTTTGGAGGGAATGATGCTGAAGCTGAAACTCCAGTACTTTGGCCACCTCATGCGAAGAGTTGACTCATTGGAAAAGACTCTGATGCTGGGAGGGATTGGGGGCAGGAGAAGAAGGGGATGACAGAGGATGAGATGGCTGGCTGGCATCACTGACTCGATGGACGTGAGTCTAAGTGAACTCCGGGAGTTGGTGATGGACAGAGAGGCCTGGCGTGATGTGATTCATGGGGTCGCAAAGAGTCGGACACGACTGAGCGACTGAACTGAACTGAACTTATTTATAATTATGGGCAACTTGTTATGGTTGTGTGTGTGTGTTTTTTCTTTCTTGGCAGTGCTGCATAGCTTGTGGGATCTTAGTTCTCCAACCAGGGAATGAACCCAGGTCCCAGCAGTGAAAGCACCAAGCCCTCACCACTGGCCCACCAAGGTATTCCACACCCCCGCTTTTTTTCATTTAACAGCACATGATGTGTACCCTCTAATGTCACGACACTGTCTACAAAGTTACGGAATTGTATTTCAGAATCTTACACTGTTATTTATATGTTTAAATTTTTTTCCCTCAGTTTCTCATCCCGAGTTTACATTTTAGGAGCAAAGAAATCTTGTCTTATCTTTCCTTAAATTTCTCCTGACACTTATTCTTGAGGATTAGGATGAACAATGGAAAGACCACATTCTTATAGACCTTGTTTACCCATTTTTTAGGTCAGTGCACTTGGAAAGGAGTTTGCAATGGTGGACAGTATACATGGAGTGTATATGGAGTATATACATGGAGTGGCATATAACAGTTCATAGAAATTTTTCTCTAGAAGACTTTGATACTTTCAAAAGAGTATTGTCATCTGAATAGCTCTAATTTCTAGCTATACTTATGAATTAAAGCAAAATTAGAAGTTTGCAACACAAGTACAAGGCCCATAATGCATGAAATCTCACAAATACACTAATTTTCTCTCTTTAATACATCTTTTATATATGTAAAATAAAGACTTGAAGGAGGTAAGATATACTCTATGATGCAGAGTCTTAAACTTTCTATACTCTAGTAATTGTGTGGTATGCAGCGGTAAAGAATCCGCCTGCCAATGCAGGAGATGCAGGCAGCATGGGTTCAATTCCTGGGTCGGGAAGATCCCCTGGAGAAGGAAATGGCAACCCACTCCACTATTCTTGCTTGGTAAATCCCATGGACTGAGGAGACTAGAGGGCTACAGTCCATAAGGCTGCAGAGTTGGACGCAACTTAGCGACTGACACAGGGTAATGCCAGTTTTAAAATGCTGCTTTTTAAATTTTATTTTTTGTTTTTTCCCCAGCTTTACTGAGATATAATTGACATATAACACTGTATTAGTTTAAGGTATACAACGTAATTATTTGTATATATATATTACAAAGTGATTACTACAATAGTTAGCAGCAGCCAGTACACTGGCTTATGGTTAACTGGGATAATTTATTCAGTGTTACTATTCAGTGTTAAACAATAGCAAGAATATTGCTGTAGTTGCAAAACTTATAACAAAAGAGTAATAACCAAAAACTCTTATCATTTAAGATATAGGCTCTTTTCATGAAAAGAAATATACTGATATATCCATTTTAACATTACCACTAACTATAATTCTGGCCAAAATGGACTACCTTAATAATCTGCCAGATCACAAGCAAAAATGAATTGTTTATGAAGTTTTAATGGCTCAGTTCCTAATAGACTGTTTTACCTTACCTGTAATAGAGTTGACGACAGAACGCAGAATTGTTGGTGGTTTAATCAATTCTTTCAAGATGTTAGATTCAGTAGCCAGTGGAAATCCATTGTCCAACATTTCTTCCAGGAGCTCATATACTATGACCACATTATCCTTAATTGCAGCCTCCGAACACTCACCAAAGTAGTCCTAATAAAATATACATAGTATTGCACGATGGAAGGCATGAAAAAGGTTTGCTAAATATTTTTTATTCTATTATAAAGGGTATATTTACAGTAGCATAATTCACTGTTTAAGATGTTGAAAATACGTAAACCAGAGGGAAAAAAGCCCTCTATAATTCTATATACTATATCTCAATATTTTCTTAATATTTTTAGATTGAACTGAATTCCTACTGCAAATTATGCCAGAAAGTACACTGAAATGTTAAAACAGAATAAGAACTATAAACTTCATTTTCCCTGATTGGGTACTCCAAAACACACAGATTAGTTTTAAACTACTGGTACATTAAGCAAGACAAGAAAAAAAATAAAATGTAAGTAACACAAGATTTCATAACCTATAAAAACTTTGGTGCCATTCAAAGAATTGCATGTCGAGGGCACTATTATTTCCTGATGACATAATTTATAATACATTAAAAAAAATACAGTTTCTGTGACCATGAGATTGTTCTGTTCTCTTAAAACAGGGGCAGCCATGTGTGCTACTTGTATGCCCTATTAAAAAGGTTTACATTTTATGAACATATGCTTAGTTGGAAAGAAGAGGGACAGAGAGACAGGGAAACAGACTGTACATCAAAATTAAAGAATATAATTATGTCCCACCTCGAACTAACTTGAATAATCCAAATTCAAAAGACTTGATGAATAACCAACCTGAAAAGTGTCAGCAACTCGATGTAGGAACTCAATTACAAAGAGAGGTGGTACTTCAGTCTGTATGACAGAGACAAAGAAGAGCTTATCCCGGTAGATACTGATGAGGTAGTGGTGAGGTGTTGAAATAACAGGTGGTACATTTTCAACATCAGCAGCTTTCTCTTGAGCTTCAAAGAAATAATCACAGACAGACTGGCTCACGACGCTCTTCCAGTGCTTCTCTAGAAATATGTCACCGGAACAGTTTATGAGAAACAGACTGTGGATCATTTTCTGTGGGAGGAAAATGTTTAAATTTAGTATATATCAAAGAAAAGTATCTTCATATTATCTGGACACCAAAACCAGACCAAGGCAATACAAGAAACTACAGACCAACATCTGTAGACAGATGTAAAAATTTTCAATAAAATACTAGCAAACTGAATCTAGCAACATTTAAAAAGGTTATAATCCTGACCAAGTGGGATTTATTCAAGAATGCAAGGTTGGTTAAACATATGAAAATCAATCAATATACAATTCTCATAAAATAAAAGACAAAAATACAATTATTTCAAAAGGTGCAGAGTATCATTTGACAAAATCCAACCACCTTTGTGATAAAAGCAGTTAAACTAGCAACAGAAAGAAACTTCCTCAGCCTGATAATGAGCATCTGTGAAAATCCTATCGCTATCATTTAATGCTTAAAGACCAAAAGCTTTCCCTTAATATAAAGAACAAACAATACTCCATTTTCACTACTTCTTTTCAACATGGTACTGGAGGTTCTAGCCATGACAACTAAGCAAGAAAATGAAACACTGCAGCTATGTGCAAAAACAGTGTTGAGTTCTTCAAAAAGTTAAAGACAGAGTTACCAAATGACCCTACAATTGTACTCCTTTATACTCAAGAATGGAGAAGGAAATGGCAACCCATTCCAGTGTTCTTGCCTGGAGAATCCCAGGGATGTGGGAGCCTGGTGGGCTGCTGTCTATGGGGTCACAGAGTTGGACACGACTGAAGCGACTTAGCAGCAGCATACTCAAGAAAACTGGAAACATATGTCCATACAAAAACTTTTACACAAATGGTTGTAGCAACATTATTTATAACAGCCAAAGAGTGGAAATAATTCAGATGTATATCAATTGATGAATGGATTCATTAACCAATTAATGGATAAATAATACTGATGAATATCTGAAATAAAATATTATTTAGCCATAAAAAAGAGTGATGTACCAGTGCATGCTACAACAGAATGGATCTTTAAACATTATGCTAACCAGATACAAAAGACCATAGATTGTATGATTCCATTTGTATGAAATGTCTAGAACAGGCAGATCTATAGAGACAAAGTAGATTAGCCGTTGCCAGGGGTTGGGTAGAGGGAGAATGGGGAATTACTGGTTTTGCATCTCTTTTTGAGGTGATAAAAATCTTCTGGAATTAGAAATGATGGTTGCACAACTTTGTGACTATACTAAAAACTACTAAACTTCACATTTTTAGAATACTCTGCAGTTTAGTTTTTAGTATTAAAAAGGGTGAAGTGAAGTGAAGTTGCTCAGTCATATCCGACTCTTTGCGACCCCATGGACTGTAGCCTACCAGGCTTCTCAGTCCATGGGATTCTCTAGGCAAGAGTACTGGAGTGGGTTGCCATTTCCTTCTCCAGGGGATCTTCCCGACCCAGGGATCGAACCCAGGTCTCCAGCACTGTAGGCAGGTGCTTCACCCTCTGAGCCACCAGGGAAGCCCTTAAAAACTTACCTTAAAAAAGGTTAAGTTTTAATTTAAATTATTTCAATTAACACAAAGTATTCTTTAATACTCTGCAACACAGAAGTCTACCCCCAGGTGGACTGACAGAAATATGTACAAATGTACACAAAAAACATGCGTAACAATATACTGTAGTAGTGAAGACTATTACTAGTTATTAATAGTAAATGGGAAAATAAACTAATATATTAAAATGAAACAGCAATGAAAATGAATGAATTATTGCTACATGAAACAAATATGGACAAATCTTACAAATACTGAACAAAGCCAGACACAAAAGGATACATGCAGTATGATTCTATTTATATTAAGTTCTAGAACAGACAAAACTACTCTATAGTTAAGAGAAATCAAATGGTTTCTATTATGAAGGAGAATGCGGGTGGTGACTTAAGTGAGGCATAGGGTTGGCCTTCTAAGATACTGGTAATGTTTATTTCTTGATCTAGATGATGGTTACAAGTCGTGTTCATTCTGTGTTAATTTTTTGGGTTTTATGTTAAAAGCTTGAATACTTTTCTGAGTGTTAGTTATACTTCAAATAAAGAGTTTATTGTCCTTGTAATGTGGGAGACAGTGGACAAATATCTAAATACGTTAACTACGTTAACTCGCTCCTTTCTTTTATATGAATAATATCAGTATCAATAACTTAGTCTTAGAGGTCCATTCATTCAAAATTACAGTGCTGAATGATAAATGTAGCCTAAGGAGAAAGAATGTAAAATCTATTAATATAGTTTCTAAGCATGAAGACAAACTGCAAAGAGGAAAGGAAGAGTTTTCAGAATGAATTCAATTCTATCGACAGGGAAAACGATAACAACCTGACCAGTTCTTTTCAGAGGAAGTCATTTACTTAATGAAAGCAGTTGACATTTAAAGACTTATCTGATGATTTCCTCTTCCCATGTGGTGCATGCTCAATAGTTACTAATTTAAATAATGCTAATTAACAAGATGTGCTTTAGTAATTATTGTATTAATAAATATGGGTGCTGTTAATGGTTTAGGCTTCCTATTTATTAGAAAATGTTTCTTTGTTCAAACGCATCTCTACTTAGCCAAGTAGTCAACCTTGATTGAGTTAGCAGCAATAAACCCTGACAGCTAAGGACCTACTAAATTTTTCCAGATTAATACCCATACTCAGTCAACCCAGTCATGCCTGACTCTTTGCGACCCAATGGACTATAGCCTGTCAGTCTCCTCAATCCATGGGGTTTCCCAGGCAAGAATACTGGAGTGGGTAGGCATTTCCAGATAAATATCTGGAACCTGCTAAATTTTTCCACTTTATCTAGTCAGATGTCTTGTTTAATAAGTTTGCTTTGTGTCAGTTTCCATTTGAGTGTTAAAATAGCACCAGTGGAATACAGAGACTTGCTATTCAGAACCTACTGACTTTTAACTATTACCTCTGCTCTCTGATATGTTAAAAAAAAAAAAAAAAAAAAAGGAACAGGGGTATCCAGAAATAAGATCTGTGACTAAAGTTGCATTATGATACCTTTTGTGGAATAAAATTTTCATCTGAAATATAAAGTATGGATTAAAGTGGAACTTTTGTAATCAATGCAATGAGACCCAGATTTGAGCACTTCAGGTGAGCCATCTATGGAATATAGCATCTTTCACAATAACTAATTTTCAGCTTCAAAGTGTTTTATTCATTAAAGAGGAATGAATTAATAATATCTAAAACTGAATACTTACTGTGGGCCAGGCACTATCCTAGGCACTTTACGTACATTATCTTCTTTAATCCTCATAATCAACGCAATAAATACTTATCCCCATTTTGCAGATTAGACAAGAATGTCTGGAAATGATAAGTCAATTATCTAAGGTCATACAGTAAGTATCAGAGCTAGGATTCAAACCCACATCCAGTTGAATCTTGAGCTCCTGTTCTTACTTGCCTCCTAAAAGCTAATTACATTGAACACACTCTACTGCAGTAGTGTCCAGTAATATTTCCTGTACTGATGGCCATGTTCTCTACTTCTGCTGTCTAATATAGCAGCCACTAGTCACATGTGAACACTTGAAATGTGGCTAATGCAACTGATGTACTGAAGTTTTAATTTTAATCAAATTTAAATAACTACACGGAGCTAATGGTTATCATATTGGACTGGGCAGCAAATGTGCTGTTTGAACTTAAAATTTAAGAGAATGAGTTGAAGGATATGTTTCTTGTTTAGTTAGAAGCCAAATGTATTCTAATAAATTACGTACATCAGACATTATGTTTGAGAGAGCTGACAGTTATCTTCACCTATTTATCCTAAAGAAAGTATAGTTCGCATGGATCTTTGCTACTTTACTGTCACAATATACCCTAAAAAAGCTGCTTGTTGAATAACTGACTTCGTAGTTTCTTTATTTGAAGGGCCAGATTCCTACTTGTCGTCTTAAGCTGGTGAAAAATTCTTTCCAGGAAAAGTTTCCACCAAAGCTGTTTTTATTGGCACCATCCAGGTCTCAGAAGAATAGAGTAAGTCAAACCACCATCTGGATTTACTGCTGTTGTCCTGAGCGCTGAGATGGAAGCATAGTACCTGCAGCTTTCAACAGTGCGCAGCTTTAAAACTGATCTTAACCTTCTATTATAGGGAAAGAGAGCTTATTTCTTCTATCCATATTAAGACCAAGGGCCTAGTGCAAAAAACAAATACTACATGCAGCTGTGTAAATTAAGGTGTTTCTTCAACTACTTATCCTTTGAGTAGCCGCAGTTACTTCTTCCATTATTTTAATAAACTTTCTGGGAAAGCTACCACAACTATCATTTTGTTCCTAGTGACTTCAGAGTCAGAAAACAGAATTCTCCCAGCTTATATTAAAGCCACTTAAGAAACTGTTTAGAGGCAGTTCCATCAGAGCTTCAGTTGCAGCTTAAATATTTCATAAACCCCCACATGCAGCCTGATGATTCACAAACACGGCAATCACAATAGTCAAAATACCCTTGGAAGAGAGTGACTAAAAAAGAAAATGTATTCCTTCTGTATATAACAGAATGGAGGCACAGAAGGGTGTGTATCTAAGGTGAGAGAATGAAACCAGAAAATATTTTAGTCATTCTGATTTTTAACCAATATTCTGACCATTGTTCATTCAACAAAGTTTTGTATGTTTTCTATATTAAGCAATAGGGATACAAGTTGAACAAAACAGAGTCTCTGAACTCAAAGCATTTAGAGTTCAGCAAAGAAGGCAAACAATTTAATACAGTAAGATAACAGGGGAAATACTGTGCTATAAAAATCCACAAGGCTTCAAGGTGAGAAAGAACATAAGATAAAGAAATCCAGTACAAATTTAGCAACTTCAAAAGGTGGATGGCGGTGGTGAGATAAAAATGGAGAAAAGCAGATATTGGTTCACTTTGTTCCCAGTGCAATGCAAAAAGTCATTTTTTAAATGGTTTTATGCAGGGGATTCATGCAATCCAATTTATAGTTTTAAGAAAGATCGCACTATGGAAACTGGATAATTGGGCAATTGAATATTGTGACATTAGCTGAGAGATGACTTATGTGGTGGCCTATGCTAGAGTGCTGACAATACAGATGAAGCAAAATGAAAAGGTAAGAGAAACATTTAGGGTTGAGCAAAGTTTTGGGGGTAGAGACGGGGCAGTGGACATGAGAGGGAAAAGGAGGAATTTAGTTCTGGTCCTATATAATCTGACCCAACTCCGGATATATTTGACCCAAACGGATATATTCAAAACACCACTGTATACAGAGGTCTGGTGCTTCAGAGGGAAGCCAAACTGGAGATAGATTTGTGAGTACTGTAACTATGATTTTTTATTAATGGAAATTATAACAAAAGGAGAGTAAAACTGCAAAGAGAGAACGTGTATAGTAGAAGAGAACCTATAGAAGGAACTTCAACATTTGAGAAGCATATGGATCAAGTCAGCCTACAAAGAGTGAGAAAATGTGGCTGAAGATGGGTAAGAAAAAAAAAAGGGAGCAGAGTTTTTAATAACTAGAGTATGTCAGTCAGTGTGTTTCCAGAACAATGGAGTGGTAAACATTTTAAATGGCACAAAGAGGTCAAGCTATAAGAAAAACTTAAAATATCTGTTATTTTACAGTGTTCCTCAACTTTCTTTTCATTATTGCATCTGAAGAGGCCTTTTCAGAGCCCCATTCATTCATACCCCTCCTCCATAAAATTATTAAAATCACAGAATATTTCTGTACACCTCTTTATGTACCATAATTATCTGTGCTTTATACATAGAAAGTATGATTTTTTTTTCCTCATAAGAAGCAAATTTTGTCCCTGATGAGAATGTACAATTTAGAGGCTATTGGTGATCTCAGTGAAAGAAGTTTCACTGTAGCTCAGTGGAATGCTGGCAAAAAGATATACTACAGTGGGCTGAGAAGGACATAGCAAGAAGTGGGAAAAAGAGAGATAAGGAGACTAGATGATACAGTCAAGAACTATAGCTGTGAAGGAGATAAAAAGGCAAGAAAATAAAGGGGAATAGTTCATAATGTTATGGAAGGGTATTTTTAAATGCTAAAGGAAAAATGTAAGTAGAAGGGAGGCTGATGATGGGAGAGCGAGAATAAGTTAAAAAAAAAAAAAAGAAAAAGAGGACTCTGAGAAGCTAGGGGAGGATGGCACTGGGAAACTCGGTGAAAGCATGTGTCTTTCCTAAGGAGAAGGGGCACTTTTCCCTCTTTAAACAGAAGGAAAGCAGATTTGTTTACCTGGTTGCAAGATGATGGCTTTTATTTTCTCTGTGCAAAAGGAGAGAAGTCATTTGTTGAGAAAGTGAATTTCTCCTCTCTACAAATACCATTTGTTATGTGTGAATTAAAATATTATTGGGCTACTTAAATATATCTAGTCTGCTGCTGCTGCTGCTAAGTCGCTTCAGTCGTGTCCGACTCTGTGCGACCCCATAGATGGCAGCCCACCAGGCTCCCCCGTCCCTGGGATTCTCCAGGCAAGAACACTGGAGTGGGTTGCCATTTCCTTCTCCAATGCATGAAAGTGAAAAGTGAAAGTGAAGTTGCTCAGTCGCGCCCGACTCTTAGCGACCCCATGGACTGCAGCCTACCAGGCTCCTCTGTCCATGGGATTTTCCAGGCAAGAGTACTGGAGTGGGTTGCCATTGCCGTCTGCAGGGAACTCCAATAGTCTATTATGTTGACTGTTTAGAAACCTTGTAAAATCCTAAGATTCAGTAAGAAAAGCTAACCTTGTTGCCAAGACAGCTTCCCAACTAAAGGTATATTAGGATTCCAGTAATTTTTCTCTCATCTCAATCCTCTACTTTTCCTATGGTTCAACTGAAAGTGTCCTCTGTCCTTTCCAACAGTAATCTTTTCACCTCTAATTCTGATCCCATCCCCTCTCCTCTCTTCCAAGGTCGTCTTCTTTCTTCAATCTTTAATCTTATACATTAGTTACTTGCTCATAAAGTGCCTTGTATCCTTTAAAGCAAACCCCAAACCTTTTAGGGAGCTTGCAAACAATTTTTCTCTTCATGCGCCACATGAAGAAGCATTAGTCTACACTTGCAGTCTCACCTCTCAATAACTGACTCTTATTAAAGCAGTTCTTGCAAATGACCCAATGACTTCTTAATCATCAACTCCAACAACCTATTCTCAGACTTCAACTTCCTCCTTTGGTCCTTGCAGCATTTCATGTCACTATTAAGTGTCTGCCAAACAAAACAAACACTTCTTACCAAAATTATATGAAACTTCACCTGTTTTGGTTTTCACCTGGAAAGTTTCTTTCTGGTTTGCTTATCAGACTGTTTTTTTTTTTCAACCTTTCATCTCCATCTAAACTACTGTCTCAAAATGGATATAGCTCAAGTCCTACAAAATTCCTCCTTTCTCACGTGTTGTTTAGTCGCTAAGTCGTGTCCGACTCTTTCGCGACCTCATGGAACTGTAGCCCACTAGCCTCCTCTGTCCATGGGATTTCTCAGGCAAGAATAATGGTAGGTTGCCATTTCTTCCTAACCCAGGGATCGAACCCTGGTCTCCTTCATTGACAGGCAGATTCTTTACCACTGAGCAACTTGGGAAACCCTTCTCATGTGAAGACTACTAGTTTGAAACAAGTATCAACAGGTCTTTCAACAGGTCTTCCCTGTAGCTCAAAGGGTTAAGAGCTTTCCTGCAATGCAGGAGACCACAGTTCGATTTCTGGATCAGGAAGATCCTCTGGAGAAGGGAATGGCAATCCACTCCAGTATTCTTGCCTGGAAAATCCCATGGACAGAGGAGACTGGCGGGGTCCGTGGGGTCGCAAAGAGTCGGATACGACTGAGCAACTACGACACCATCAACTTCTTAATCGAGCTCCAACTTCAATCCAAATCCAACTGTCACCTCCTCAGTTTAGATTCCTATTAACTCATTTTTGAAGAACTGCAACACCCTCCTCACCGTATTCCCCGAGGCTCATCCAGGTGCCACCCTCTAACAGGACGCCCGCTCGCGTCAGTTAGGGATTTTGTCCTCCAAAGTAGAAGCCTGGGGTTGAGGTCCAAGCTGTCGGTACTCCAGCTCTCCGTGCGTGACAAGACCTTTTTCCCGCGCCGAAGTACGACAAGCGACCCCAGTGAGCCTGAACCTCTTGAGCTTGAGGCCTGAGAACACTGGGCTGTAGGTGCACCGTTCCCTTCCGGCCTAGCTGGCAAGAAAGACCGGAAGGCCCGGAGGAAGGCGCGGCTCCGGTCTACAGCACCGGAGGCGCTTCCACACCCCTGGCTGGAAGCCGGAGGTCTAGCTAGTCAGTCTACTTCCCAGCTTTCGTGATGTCCCCTGTCCGTAGACCACCCCCCCTCCCCCCGCCCCTCACACTTACCCCGGCTCCTGGGCCCGTCAGTGATTAGACGCGGGGTCCTCTCCGGACCGAGGCTGAGACAGCTGAGAGAGCCGTGAGGACCCTGCAGTTGGGATGCCCAGTAGATTGCCTGACTACCAGCGTCAATATAACCAATAGTTTTAGGAAGAGTAAACGAGCGGGAAGACGCTGAATGAGAAGACGTCTTTTGAATTTTAGGATATCATCTTCTGAATCATCCAGGTCTAGAAGAATGGGAGCTTTCACCTCTTTTGGACTCAGGCGCTCATCTGCAGCCTAAACCAGTCTGGGGTGTGTCTGGAGTCGAGCGCGCGGGGGTCTGGAAGAGCTGTGTACTAGCCAATGGGTAAGGCCAAAAGACTAGGGCTGGGAGAGGCACAAACTGGGAGGAGCCAAAGGGGGCGGGGTTTAGTGACAAGGAGGCGGTGATGAGGCGAGGGGGCGGGGAGAGGGAGCCGAAGGGGTGGGGCGAGCCCTGGAGCGTAAGTGAGGTAGGAGCGCGAAGATGGCAGCGGCAGAGGAGGAGCCAAAGCCCAAAAAGCTGAAGGTGGAAGCGCCTCCAGCGCTGAGGTGAGCCCTACCTGACACAGGGTGGAGGGCGACGAGCTGCCGCTAGCCAGGGGCCACGTAGGGTTGCGCGACCGAGGCGCTGGGTGGTAACCTCAACCCCCGGCATGGGACCAACGCACGGGACGGATAGCCCTGGTAGTTGCCCGCCTGGCTGCGACCCTTTGCCCGCTTTCCGCCCAGTTTGGCCCAGTCACCGCAGGCTCCGGAGACGCTCCGCCGCCCTTGACCAATCAGAGCGCCGGCCGGCGTGCGGAGCCGGCTTTGGGCAGGCTGCGGGCGCCACGTGGGAGCCCGCCCCGGCTTGGCTGTGCGACCCGGGAGGACCGGACCGGACCCGATCTGAGCCGAGTCAATCGCGGTCACTTCATCTTCCCTGGGGGATGATGAGGAGAATGCCCAGCGACTAGCCTACCCTGAGGCAAAGACAGAATTTTTGGGTATTTTTCGTAAAGGTCGCGGAAGGGCGCTTTGACCTTCCTTTTAGTACTTAGGTGGCTCTGAATGCTGGTACCTTTGCAAATCCTCTACTAGGAACCAAGACCCCGCCTCCGGGGCTTTGCGGGAGTGGGGTCGGGGGCGTGGGGATGGCATTTGCCAAAATCGTTAGGAAAGGTTAATTTTTCTTCTTTGCACTTTTGGCAGCAGTGGAGATAGTTCTACACCTAACATATGATTTGATGTTGCAACTTTTACTTAAAATATGCACGTTTCTTGATGATTTTGAAATGCTCCTTGGAAGGCAGTGGGTTTTCTATGTAAAGCTAGATATTTAAAACTGATTTAAAACTATTGCGACACTCCTGATTATACAAATTTCGTTTCTTCCAACATGATCCTTCTTCACTTTTGAAAGAACTAATCTTTCATATTTGAAAATATCACTTAGGAGTCCGGTGGTCTGTTCACGCTGTTTTCAATGGATGGTGACGAAATCCCTGCCAGTACCTTTAATATATTCATATTACCTTCAAAGGGCCAAAGTGTTAGTGTGCCTACCTTATATAAAGAAAATAAACTCCCCCCCCCCCCCCCCCCCCCCCCCCGCCCCCACGACTCAGGATGTTCTGTTTTCGTTTTAAGCTTTCACACTACAGACTAAAGCAAAGGCTTTTGAGCCAGACCTACCTAGATTTGAGTTGTTAGGAGAAGCAAACTGAAACCGCCTACCCTGGCCAGGCAATGTAGTAACCATTTGCCGTGAGTTATTTTACCATAGGAGATTGTGGTAAGGAACACGGAATTAACAAGCCACCGTTAACCAGATGAATTTGGGAAGGGTCAAAAGGAGACACCACGTGTCCAACCATCTCCCAGAATCTTTCTCACTGGCATC
The DNA here is from genome assembly GCF_019923935.1 of Bubalus bubalis. Taxonomy (NCBI): domain Eukaryota; kingdom Metazoa; phylum Chordata; class Mammalia; order Artiodactyla; family Bovidae; genus Bubalus; species Bubalus bubalis. The sequence continues at coordinate 149,170,775 of NC_059160.1, forward strand.
CATCTTGGCTAAGCAATGCCTGTTCCACCAGGGAGGAAGGACCCTGAATCAGAAAGATTGGCCAAAGACAACCCGGAAACTGATCCCATCACCATAAAACTTCAGACTTCAAGAAACAGGGCAGAGCAGTTCTCCTGGGTTCTGTTAACCTACTGCTCTCCGGCAGGCGTCCCTTTCCAATTAAGTCCCTTGCTTTGTCAGCATGTGTGTCTCCTCAGATAATTCATTTCTGAGTGTTAGACAAGAGCCCACTTTTGGGCCCTGGAAGGGGTCCCCCGTCCTTCAACAAAGGCATATGCTTTCCTTGAAACGCACCTTCTTAACAAAGTTTCCTCTACCAAATTGGAAGACAGCTCCAACTTTTTCCTCTCCTATCCTACTAAAGATGCAGCCTTTAGATTTTTCTCTTATGCACCTCCATTTTCAAAGTGCTTTCCTGTTCTACAGATGAGAAAATGGAAGCCCAGATGAAACAGTAAAGGAACTGAAGTTTGAACACAAAGAATCTGGGTGCAAGTTCATTGTTATCTGACTTTACTGTGCCTACTTTTATACACTCACCCAAGATATGCTTCTCTCTGACATGCAGCCTTAAAAATAATCATAAAAAATAATGTTTAATATGTATTGTTTCAGCATTTTACCTATTTTAGCTCAATTCAGTCCCACAACAACCCTTCAAGGTAGACGGTATATGTCCATTTTACCAAGGAGGAAACAGGTATAGAGAAGTAACTTTATCGAGGTGAACTTTATAGACTTCACATTTTGATCAAAAGCCCTAGTGAACTGTTAACTCACCTTTTGTTTTTTCTTGTTTTGTCTTTTGGTTAGTGTGTATAGTTTTTTGTTGTTGCAATACATGAGCATATGCTACTTAATAATTCTTAAACGTGTATAATGTTATTTTACAAGTCATCAGTGTCTGTCTACCTAAAACTTGTAAGTCTTTACTATGTGTAGATATGAAGGTAGGATTAGACACTTGAGTACTGGAATAAATCTCTTCATTTTGTGTGAAGACCTTTTGTGATTGGCTATTCGTACTTTCGTTATATTCATTTGTCTTTAAGGATCTCAGTGTGATAATGTACTGAGTGGTTAGATTGTGTGCATTATTTATGATGACTTGCTTGACATTTAAGAGGCTAGCTACCAGTTTTGGTTAACTTTTAAGAGGATGGCTTATAAAGTCTGTTGTTCAGTCACCAAGTTGTGTCTAACTCTTCATGACGCCATGGACTGCAGCACACCGGGCTTCCCTGTCCCTCACTATCTCCCGGAGTTTTTTCAAACTCATGTCCATTGAGTTGGTGATATTATCCAACTATCTTATCCTCTGTCACCCCCTTCTCCTCCTACACAGGAAGCCCCCAAAACAAAAAATTATCCAGGGAAAAGTGACAATAATGTGGAGGTTGTAAAAACCCTGCTCTAGAGAGAGCATCTGACAAGTCTAGTTTCCCTTTATCAAAAAATATTTTTCTCGGCTTTTTAGGGTTACTGAAGTTGGAAAGAAGCTAACTCTATCATGTTTTCACACTGGGTCAAGGAACAGAAGGGAACATTAATTGAGTGCCAGGCACACTAGGTGCTTTATATATGCTATCTCATTTAATCTTCCCAGCAACCTGTGAATGAGCCTTGTGTTACAGTGGTGTATGTAGGCCTGAAAGAAGTCCAGAAGCATTTTGGGGAACTGTTCCCTAGATAAAAATGTTCCATGATGATTCCCTGTATTTAGGACCACTTTCTTTTCTCTCTTTTGGGAATGTCATCCAAGTTCATTTCTTGAGCAGTCATCTCTGAGAGGATAGAGTTTCTTCCCAGGCTTTTTGAGCACATGCCAAGTGTATTCTTTTAGTCTTTCAAGTGCCTGCTATTTTAGGCATGATGCTGAAAAGTAGGTACACGAAGTGAGAGAGCGAAGAACTGGTAGCATCTTCTTGGTGGGAAAATGACACCTGCGCATTCCAAAAGGTGACAGAGAGCTAACCAGGTGGAAAATAGGGTGTCTGGCTTTAAAGAAAAGTTTGTTTGGAGGTAGAAATGGGAGAGAGCTGCCTCTGTTGGGGAACTACATCTGTTTGGTGTGACTGAAGCTGGAAGGTATAAAGGGGTCCAGGTTTTGTACTGAACACTTTCACCTGTGTGATCTTTTTATCTCTATGTCCTTCAGCCCCCAGACCTAATTTTAACTGCTGAATATCTCCTTCGGAGTGTCTTGCTGACACTTGAAAGTCATACATATCAAGCTAAATTCACCTATTGTCCTAAATCTGCACCTTTTTCCATGGTCTGTACGTATGTCAATGGCGCCACTAACTTCTCTTATTCCAAAGTTTGGAGCCTAGATACTTGGTTCATTTTCCCTCTGTATATGGTTATCAAAGTTGGTCTTCTTCAATTATGTCTTTGTATTGACTTTCTCACCAGTCTCAAGTTCTACCTAAGCTTCATTAAGAATAGCTCGATTTATTCATCATAGAAAATACTTGTAAGCTCTGAAGTTGATGTTAGGAAAGGCTGAATCTGAAGAGCCATTGTAACTTTTTCTAATGTTAGTAATTATATATTGTTCTGGGTCGTGGTTTAACAATTACACATTGTTCTAGGTCATGACTTTTATATAACTTATGCATATAAATTATATATAATTTTAATCTTTATTAAAAAGGAAACAAACAGCACTTCTCCAGTCAGAAAATGCTGAATTTTTCTCAAGTTATTGTTGCCTAACCATTTGCCTTCTATGGGCTCCTTTTAGTCTTTCCTTCTGTCTTTTACTTCACTAATCTCTCTGTTTTAAAATTGTGTATTAAACCTCAGAAATGTCTGTAAGTATTTTGGATGACAAAGCAACAATAAACACTTTTTTTTTTATTTCAGAAAATTCTCTGGAATATGATTTTTATAAATGGAGCATACTGTTCCCGGGGTAGCCTGTTGTGAGGATTAAATGTGGAAAGTGTACGCATAGTAGAAAAGAGAAAGGGTGATTGATCATGTGTCCGTAGTGTGGCGCTCAGTGCCTGGTCCTTGGGAGCTATTCAGTTAATGTTTGAGTGAATTACCAGCACAGCGTAGAGGGAGACTACTGAGTTTTACTTTTTTAGATCTTATGCTTTTAACAGTGCAGCCTAAAATTGAGTTTGGCTCTTTTTAGGTGACATTGCATGTTGTTTACATTACAAATTTAATCCTTTAATATTAAAGCTTTTGACTATGAAGAAAAATGAAAAATGGAACTCTTGGAGGTACTTTGTATGAATGCCTTAATAAAGTCCATTCCTAGGCATTATAAATTAGGGCAGAGTGAGGGTGGTGAAAAGGCAGAGTCAGAGGAAAGCCTCCATGGATGGTCCTAGGTATCTAGAGATAAACATGAAATGTGTGGAGCCCAGGCAAAGTCGGAAGGACTTCTGGTAAAAAGGCATTGAAAACTAAGTTTCTGGTGTTAGGTATAGGCCTAGACTGAATAACACTAAATAAAACATGAGGCCAGTATGCTACTTCCTACCTGGAATATGGCTTGACTTCCCTTCCAGCCAATAAAATCCTGTCTGTATGCAAAATATTCAGAGTTAAATCAAAATTCTCGAGCATTCTGGTCAGGATGGAAGCCAGCAGAGGCGTAGTTAAGAGCATGGTCTCTGGAATCAGACCTTTGGTCCTTGGTCTTTATTAGCTGGTAATCTTGGTAAGATTGTTTAATGGCCCCATGCCTCTGTTTTCTCACCTTTTAAATGGATATAATAAAAGTACTTACCATAAAAGATAGTTGAGAGGATTTCATGAAAAAATAAATATAAAGTTGGCTCATAGTATGTCTGCAGTAAATGTTAGCTCTTGCTGTTGTGGTACTGTTTATCCTGCTTTTGGCTCCCTACCCTGTTCCAAACTCTGCAGTTACACATTTAGGCAGAAAAAGAAAAGATCCAGGTATACTCAAGAACAAGATAAACATCTCCAGGGACTGAAATGAAAAGGAAACATGCTTCTGGGTTCAGGAGATTCTGGGTTCAGGAGCAAGTGGAAATAACTTTGTGCAGGGGAGCTGGAGTCAGATACCCTGAATGAATCTTGTAGCTGGATTGGGGCTGACTGAAAAGAAGGCTGAAAGCCTTTGTTCCTGGCTGTTGCTTTAAAAAGCTGTGAATCTGAAGTGGTGATACAGAAGTGGCTGAGCTGCCAGATGGCTCAAAGTTGGAAACTAATTTCTCCATTATCAACTGGTACAAGAGCACCAAACTTGGAGGTCATAAATCTAGAAGAGGGGTTCAGTTCAGTTCAGTCACTCAGTCGTGTCCAACTCTTTGCGATCCCATGAATTGCAGCACGCCAGGCCTCCCTGTCCATCACCAACTCTCGGAGTTCACTCAAACTCATGTCAATCGAGTCCGTGATGCCATCCAGCCATCTCATCCTCTGTCGTCCCCTTCGCCTCCTGCCCCCAATCCCTCCCAGCATCAGAGTCTTTTCCAATGAGTCAACTCTTTGCATGAGGTGGCCAAAGTTTTGGAGTTTCAGCTTTAGCATCAGTCCTTCCAAAGAACTGGAACTTCCAAAGTCCAGGACTGATGGATCTTCATCAGAATGAAGAAGAATGGACTGGTTGGATCTCCTTGCAGTCCAAGGGACTCTCAAGAGTCTTCTCCAACACCACAGTTCAAAAGCATCAATTCTTCGGCGCTCAGCTTTCTTCACAGTCGAACTTTCACATCCATACATGACCACGGGAAAAACCATAGCCTTGACTAGATGGACCTTTGTTGGCAAAGAAGAGGGGTAGCTTACCTCAAAACCATTGGAAAAAGGAAGGGAAAGTCTGAGCCTGCAAACAGATAAGGAAGACTATTACTTAGAAAATAAACACAACTACCAGGAGATAAACTCACTTAAAATCTAATGGATTGTTAGAGCAATTTCAAACTGATTTTAAGTATTTTTAAAGATCCTTAAAAAGATAAAAGAAATAATAGTTATTTAAAACATGTTATAAATAAAAATAGTAACTATGAAGTAAATGGCTATATAAAATAAAAAATAGTTACTGAAATTAACAAAAGTTGGTTAAACTCCAGTTCAAACACCTTTAAAATGAAAATTAATGAGTTGGAAGATAGTCCTGAGTAATTCTCCCAGTTGTAGTACAGAGAAATCAAGAAAAATCAAGAGAATATATATATTACATGTATATATACATGTGTGTGTTATGTTCGGTCATTAAGTTGTATCTGACCCTTTGCAATCCCATGGACTGCAGCATGCCAGCATCCCTGTCTTTCACTATCTCCTGGAGTTTGCTCAAATTTATGTCCATTGAGTTGGTAATGCTATCTAACCATCTCATCCTCTACCACCCCCTTCTCCTTTTGCCTTCAGTCTTTCCCAACATCAGGGTCTTTTCCACTGAGTCAGCTCTTTGCATCAGGCAGTCAAAATATTGGAGCTTCAGCTTCAGCATCAGTCCTTCCAGTGAATATTCAGGGTTGATTTCCTTTTGGATTGACTGGTTTGATCTTCTTGCAGTCCAAGGGACTCTCAAGAGTTTTCTCCAGCACCACAATTCAGAAGCATCAATTTTTCGGTTTTCAGCCTTCTTTATGGTCCACTTTATGAGAGTTCACATCTGTAAATGACTACTGGAAAAAACATAGCTTTGACTATTCTGACCTTTGTTGGCAAAGTGATGTCTCGGCTTTTTAATATGCTATATAGGTTTGTAATGGCTTTTCTTCCAAGGAGCAAAGGTCTTTTAATTTCATGGCTGCAGGCACCATCCGCAGTGATTTTGGAGCCCAAGAAAATAAAGTCTGTCACTGTTTGCGTTGTTTCCCTATGTATTTGCCAGGAATTGATGGGACCAGATGCCATGATCTTAGTTTTTTGAATGTTTAGTTTCAAACCAGCTGTTTCACTCTCCTCTTTCACACTCATCCAGAGACTCTTTAGTTCCATTTCACTTTCTGCCATTAGAGTGGTATCATCTACATATCTGAGGCTTTTTATATTTCTGCTGGAAATCTTGATTCCAACTTGTGATTTATTCAGCCCGACATTTCATTTGATGTGCTCCACATGTAAGTTAAATAAACAGGGTGACAATATACAGCCTTGTCATACTCCTTTCCCAATTTTGAACCAGTCCATTGTTCCATGTCAGGTTCTAACTGTTGCTTCTTGACCTGCATGCAAGTTTCTCAGGAGACAGGTAAAGTGGTCTGGTATTCCCATCTCTTTAAGAATTTTCCACAGTTAGTTGAGATCCACACAGTCAAAGACTTTAGTGTAGTTGATGAAGCAGAAGATGTTTTTCTGGAATTCCCTTGTTTTCTCTATAATCCAACAAATTGGCAATTTGATCTCTGATTCGTCTACCTTTTCTAAACCCAGCTTGTACATTTGGAAGTACTCCCTGGCAATACATACATATGTGTAAAAATTGAGGCATCAACTAATGTCTAATTAGGAGTTCCAAAAAGAAGAAAGAGTGTGAATAGTGGAGAGGCAATGTTGTTTTGCTGAAAGTTTTCTTTCAATTTAGGATTGAAGGATTCATTAATAAACCACTAGTTACACATTAAATAATTTCAATATTTAACACAGGATTATTTGACTTAATCTCAACATATAGTCATTTCTTTACCACTAGAGCCACCTAGGAAGTCCATATAGTCATTAAAAGAAAAGAAATAGGAACAATAGAGGCAGTAGCACATGCATCACCACATTGGCCAAATTCTACATCCAGACTTGAACAGCACTGGGAAGTCCTGAGTAACAGCAGTCTGGAGTCCTAGTGGGGAATAGGGTCCTGGGCGGTGTGTCGACCCCATAGGTGAGACTTCAGATTGCAGTTTTGGAGGCTCCTGCTTATAATCACAGGCCACTTGACTTGGTGATAGCAACTGTGCGATTACAGGCAGGCATGTAGTGCAGGCAGGGTCCAGGCAAGATCAGAAGTTGGTCAGAGGTCTGCTCCCTTACTTCTGAAGCCTGAACAAGACTGCCTCCATTTTAATTTCCCTAAAACATATTAGAAGAAATGATGACTGACAATTTTCCAGAATTTAAGAAAGATCAAAGCCCTCAGGTTGAAAGGGTATTCCAGATGCATTTAAGTGACATCATATGGTATTTGTCTTTCTCTTTCTGACTTACTTCACTTAGTATGATAATCTCTAGGCATCCATGTAGCTGAAAATGGCATTATTTCGTTCTTCTTAATGGCTGAGTAATATTACACACACCACATCTAATTTATCCATTCTTCTCTCAATGGACATTTTGGTTTCCATGTCTTCACTATTTTAAATAGTGCTGCTATGAACATAGGGGTGCATGTATCTTTTTGAATTACAGTTTTGTCTGGATATGTGCCCAGGAGTGGAATTGCTGGATCATGTGGTAACTCTATTTTTAATTTTTTGAGGAACCTCCATACTGTTCTGCCTACTGGCTATACCAGTTTACATTCAAATAGTGGGTTATTTTTGTTTATTATTTTTTCTTTTTTTGTATTTTCCAACTGTTCTACATTGAACATATATATTAGGACTTGATTTTAAGCTGGAGGAACTTGATGTATACTGAACACATATTTTGGTCAAGTGCTGAGTGGCTGAGTATCATCATTATAGAATGGACCTCTGGGATACTAAGTAAATCTGAAACTTTGTAAAATAAGCTAATAAGTTAAGATTTTCGTATAGGTTATAGTCTTTTCATCTTTATTTCTGAAATCCCCAAAGCTCTGAAAACTGGAAATTAAAAAAAAAGGTTTGAGATAGAATTAATTTGCCAGCAAAACTTGAACGGGTGTGTTTATATTTATTTGTATTTATAGTATTTATTTGTTGACACAGATGTGTGTGTTTTGCTATAGATATATCTGCTTGTTAATGGCATGCTGCATGAAACCTTCCTGGGCAGTTTACAAAATATAGTACATAGAGTGTGTTACCTTCCTAAAATTCATAAACTTCTGAATCTCATAAAATTCTGGCCCTAAAACATACCTTGCCCCAAGGATTCAATAAAAGGATTGAGGGCCTTTTGAAAAATTTAAATACTCAATTTTTTGTTGTTGTTCAGTCACAAAATTGTGTCTGATTTTGCGACCTCATAGACTGCAGAACACCAGGCTTCCTTGTCCTTCACTATTTCCTGGAGTTTGCTCACTCATGTCCATTAAGTCAGTGATACCATCCAACCATCTCATCAAACTCTGTTTTAAAAATTCAGTTTTTTAAAGTTTACTATGCAGAGTACATCATGAGAAACGCTGGGCTGGAAGAAGCACAAGCTGGAATCAAGATTGCCAGGAGAAATATCAATAACCTTAGATATGCAGATGACACTACCCTTATGGCAGAAAGTGAAGAGGAACTAAAAAGCCTCTTGATGAAAGTGAAAGAGGAGAGTGAAAAGGTTGGCTTAAAGCTCAACATTCAGAAAACGAAGATCATGGCATCTGGTCCCATCACTTCATGGGAAATAGATGGGGAAACAGTGGAAACAGTGTCAGACTTTATTTTGGGGGGCTCCCGAATCACTGCAGATGGTGATTGCAGCCATGAAATTAAAAGACGCTTACTCCTTGGAAGGAAAGTTATGACCAACCTAGATTCAAAAGCAGAGACGTTACTTTACCAACAAAGGTCCATCTAGTCAAGGCTGTGGTTTTTCCAGTGGTCATGTATGGATGTGAGAGTTGGACTGTGAAGAAAGCTGAGTGCCGAAGAATTGATGCTTTTGAACTGTGGTGTTGGAGAAGACTCTTGAGAGTCCCTTGGACTGCAAGGAGATCCAACCAGTCCATTCTGAAGGAGATCAGCCTTGGGATTTCTTTGGAAGGAATGATGCTAAAGCTGAAACTCCAGTACTTTGGCCACCTCATGCGAAGAGTTGACTCATTGGAAAAGACTCTGATGCTAGGAGGGATTGGGGGCAAGAGGAGAAGGGGACGACAGAGGATGAGATGGCTGGATGGCATCACCAACTCGATGGACATGAGTTTGTGTGAACTCTGGGAGTTGGTGATGGACAGGGAGGCCTGGCGTGCTGAGATTCATGGGGTCGCAAAGAGTCGGACACGACTGAGCGACTGAACTGAACTGAACTGATGGTGAGGAAACAACAGTTTCTCATCAGAATCACTTGCTAAAATATTCCTGCAGTCCCCATTCTACATGTTGATAATTCTAAGTCAATGCTTGTTTCAAAGGTCTTATTTGGCTAGTTCTTCCATAGTACTTGTGCTGGTTATGTCATTGAGTTATTAGGCTTTTTTCCCGTTTCTGATAGTAACTGACTAAGGTAAAGACTTCAGGTTTTTGAATTTCAAGATTTAGAAGGCGTATTTTACTGGAAGTGGTCTCATGAACTCAAGTTTCGCATACTACTTGAAGATGATACCTTTCGAATATTTTCCAAAGCAGATTTAAAGTTGTTGCCCTCTCTTCTATATTTTACTTTTGGTGTTTTTGTTTGTACTTGTGCCCTCACATGATTTCTTTAAAAATGTTTCCATTTAGAAAACAATAATTAGCTTTCAACATAAGAACATCTAAATTTCCACTTGGAATTTGGCTTTCATCGCATGCATGCCGATTTCAGCACCTTCTGTAGAATAAGAAATTTTGTACAGCAATTATGTAAGAAACCCAGTTTGCTTACTTATTAACAGGCTTTCACAATTTTGTCAGCAAGCCACACTTAGTCATTAGTAAACCCAGCTATTTTTCTGTGTTAGCTGCAAACACAAGATTATAGGTCTGGAAGTAGCCTATGTGATCACTGATCACTCACAAAATTAGCGATTATTGGAAATGATATTGAAGTAGTTACTTGGCTTTTTTGCCGTCTAGAGGCTCAGGCTGGACTTTGGTGTATCCCTAGTAGAACCATTTCTAATTCTCTAAGAGGCTCAGTTGACTCAAAGAGTGGGAAGTCTAGCCAAATAAGACTCATTCTAGGAATGCATCCCTAGCTTCTATTATCCTCTGGTATTGAATTTATTTCTCACACAGGCCATCTTAAATGTAGTAAGAAAGACAGCATTTTTCATCCCTAAGCCCACAATCTCATGAGCCCAAAGGCAAGACTTTCCACATCTGTTTAACGGTTTTGAGAATATTCTGATTGGCCCTGCCTGGGTTACATACCCACCATTGAACCAATTAGCGTCTCAGAGGTGGGGATTTTGGCCAGCCTTGGAGGTACTCTTACTCTTTTTTCTGTGTGCCTGTGTTTATATATGTTGGGGAGTGTATGGATGTTGAGGAAGACACTATAATCAACAGCTCTACCAGGAACTTGAAGGGTGCAGGAGGTGGTGTCATTCTCTCAGCAAGAGAAAAATTCATTATGGCACTTACAGAAAATATTTACGAAAATGAACAAACAATCCTCTCCTGTCTCCTGCTGCCACTGGAAACCTCATTCCTCAAGGTCCAGACAAAGTCTATCTCCCTTATAAAATTTTCCTAATCAGCAGGCCTGGGAATGGCTCTCTGTCTGCTGCTTGGCACTTTATGCTTCGTATTATTGCTGTGCACAGTGTGCATGTTTTCTCTTGTCTACTGCTACTTGAAGTCAGGAAACTAGTTGAACAACTCTCAACGCTTTATAACTGATTACTTCATTGCAACATAGGCCCTAAATTTTTGTTCAACGAATTAATTAACTCTTTAAAGAGGTTTGAATCTTTGTCGTATTCAGTGGTGCAAAATGGAATCATATATTGACTGTAAATTGTTATCTGTTCAGAAGAGTTGACAGAACTCTTACCTGAAAATGTTTCATGGTTCTTGGACCTTTGTTTTTTATTGTCATGGGGAGTGAGCTTGTGTGTGAAATAAATCCAGTGCTGGAGGACAGAGGCCAAGAGATGCACTCTAGACTGCATTTCTGTTCTTTCTGTTGACTATAGTGAGCTTTGACTATAGTAATCATCTCATGCATTTGTCCATAGGGAAAATTACCTCAAAAGAAATATATTTCTCCTGTATTAATGGCTTCCCAGGTGGCACAGTTGGTAAAGAATCTGCCTGCCAGTGCAGAAGATCAAGGGACTCAGGTTCGATCCCTGGGTCCGGAAGATACTCTGGAGGAGGAAATGGCAACCCATTCCAGTATTTTTGCTTGGAAAATTCCATGGACAGAGGAGCCTGGTAGGCTACAGTCCATAGGATTGCAAAGAGTTGGATACAACTAAGCACACACAACCAACCAACCAACAACCCTATATTAATAGAAACGTATTATTAAGGCCATGTTGTCGGTGTTTTCTTTCTTAAAATAAATATAGTACAACTGCTTATTTGGTGGAGAAATGAATTATTGAAAGAGTGAATTTACAAAGAACTCAGTGACCTATCAGAATGGTCAGTCTTTTCCCTATGGGTTTGCAAGTCCATATTTAGTGAGATTATTTGCATTGTAATGAACTCCAAAAGCACTGAAGGTTGGCAGTATTGTTCTTGATTTCATAACATACTGTTAACAATGTATTATGTAACCAATAAGTGATATCGCAAAATGGTCTTTTTAAGAAACTTGTCTCTATTGACTCATCCAAGAGGGGTCGCTTGAAAACTATTGAAATAGAGCAAAATGATCAAATTCAGATGTCTTAGGGTTCTCAAATTCCTTTAAGCTTGATGTAGCAAAGTAAATAGTTTTACCCTTTGAGCCCTTGAGCTAAAGTTTGGAAACCCATGTTAAGTTTCTGAGTTAAGCAAGTTAAACAATTTGTTTATCTTTTTAAACAAATAAACCGTTCAAATGTGCTGTCTTTGAAGTTAACCGAATTAGAGATTTGAACATTTTCTTATTTTATAGTCATGGCTGAGGAAGTCTTGGGTTCCTTCTAAAATAGAGTTTTTCAGAAATTGTTTTTCTTATGCAGAGCTCACTAGACCTTCGACTTCACTTCTATGTTGAAGCCTGAATAAGCTACATTCCTGAGAAGACTTGTTAGTATCCTGACTATCATGTCAGACTCAAAGCTCTTTAAATGCTCTCTTGTTGAACAAGATGTTGCTTCTTTTTACTCATAAAACAGGTTAAAGCAGGCTTTCTTAGGCTTTCCCTTTTAGGAGCTATTTTGGTATTTCCAAAGAATGCCAGGGAATGCTGGTGTGAGTAGGAGTAGGAACAGGGGTGGGAAGAGATGTCTAGGTGTGCAAACCCTGAGGTAGGGTAGGATCTCATAGAGTTGAAGTTTCCTGCAGATCTCAGTATTAGATGTGGTTTTGAAATGATAATTTACAATTTCACATGAGTTTTTTTAAAATTCTGAACATGTTCTAGACCCTTTAGATTGTTGGTGCCTGGGGAGATACTTAAAATCAGTCTCATATTTACCTTGGGTTTAGAGAATTGAAGCCCAGTGAGGTTAAACATGAGTCATGTAACATAGCTATTAAGTATCTGAAATGAAATTTGATGCCAAATCTTATAATTTCTCATTGTCCTACTTTCTAGAACAGGAAATGAAGCATCAGTTTTTTTTTTTAAAGATAAAAATAACATATGAATACGTCAATAACTTTCACTTACTTTTTCTTACTGATCCTCACAAGGCCACCAGGTAACTACCTTCTGCTGAGGAAATAGACCCAGGGAGGTTAAGCGTCCCTAAGTAGTAAGCTCTCATTTCATACTCAGGACATGTGATTCACATTTCTTGATGTGTGTATTACACTCTGAAGACAGAAATTGAGAACTTGTCCAAATAAAATCTTTATGTGAGAGATAAGCACCCTATTTAAGGAAATTCTGTTTTCTGTTTAGTAACCTTGTTTAGATTTTTGTCTTTCAAGTTCTCTTATTCACATATGTAAGTGTCCAGCCCTCCTCACCCCCTAAAATAAACTTGTGGGATATACTTAATTGTATGCTTTGCAGTGGATTAACTCATTGAACTTCAGTTTTGGGCAGGTTGTGTTTTCCATTAAAAGCCTTTTTTGCTTGGCATAAGCCAATTTTGCTTATGTTTTGAGAGTTAAAATGTTCCAAATAAGAGAACAATTTCTGGTAAGTTTTTATTTACCTTGGAGATTTTGTACTTTTCTCTGATATTGACGATTTGAATGTTAGGACTTAGCATTATTAATTATTATAATAATATGGAATAACCATTACTGTCCACAGAATTTAATATGCTCAAGATTATACAATAAATGGCACAGATAGGGTTTAAACCTGAATCTGTCTTAACGTTTAGTAATTAGCTCAAATATTCAGGTATTATATAAACAATACAGCAGGAATCAATAGTGATTTGTGGGATTAAAAAAAATAAGCAAGCCCTTTGCTTCAAAAATACTCCTAAATTATATATGAAACTATTACTAGTAATCTAAAAATCTATTAATTAATCTTAATATTATTAATAATTTAAAATTTTGTAAAAATATTCTACCAAATCTGAGATGGCAGAGGTGAGAATTCTTTTGCATTAGAAAAGGCCTGCAGCCACAATTAGTCTTGGACCTCATACAGAAAAAAAGCAACATTTTTAAAGAAATGATAAAATGTTCAGTTAGCCTACTTTTAAGGATATGACTATAACATTTCATTAGAGTCAACTGATACTTAACAGCTCAATTTTATAATGCTTGATAACCATAGGAAAAAGGAAGTAGGAGTAAGAAAATGCAGATCTGTGAAAAGAAGAGGGGAAGTAAAAGGAAGTGATTTAAAAAAAGGACTCAGTCCCTCTTAGCTATTTCTGATTTCTGCATCACTTCCAACATCAGACATCTCTGCTTTTCAGCTTTTCACTCAGCTCTGAAGAGTGTATGTGAGTTTGTGAGAAACTTCTTGTTATGAACTGTAGTACCTGTGGTCTCTTAGGATGATATAAGGAAAAAGAGCTTTGCATTATTAATCAGAACACTTGGGTCCTATTAAGGTTTCTGTCTAGGTTTGTGTATACACCTGTGAAGTGAGTAGTCTAGATTAAAAAGCTTTTCAAACTAGATCATGAATCCATTTGGGTGTAGAAAAAGTGATATTTTATAAAAGGAAAATAGAAAGTGCCAGTGCACTGAATATGGTAAGGATAAATAACTGCTTTGTGAAATATTTCTGTTATGTGTATTTATGGAGTATTAGTTGCAGTGCAAAATGTATTTTCACAATGAGTTTGATTTTTCTGTCCTAAAATTTAGTGGCTTAAAAGAGCAGCCATTTTATTAGAGTTAATGGTTTTATGGGTCAGGAGTAGTTGGTTAATTCTTCTGCTCCATGTGGTATTGTCTAGGATCACTTGGAAGTATTTAGCTGATAATACGGAGAAGGCAATGGCACCCCACTCCAGTACCCTTGCCTGGAAAATCCCATGGATGGAGGAGCCTGGTAGGCTGCAGTCCATGGGGTCGCTAACAGTCGGACACGACTGAGCGACTTCACTTTCACTTTTCACTTTCATGCATTGGAGAAGGAAATGGCAACCCACTCCAGTGTTCTTGCCTGGAGAATCCCAGGGACGGGGGATCTGGTGGGCTTCCATCTATGTGGTTGCACAGAGTCGGACACGACTGATGCGACTTAGCAGCAGCAGCAGCAGCAGCAGCTGATAATAGGTCTGGTCTGTTTTGGTAGAGGTGACTGGAAACCTTGGCTGGATTCCTCTTTGTGTAGTTTGAGTGCCTCTCCATGTGGTTTCTTCATCCTGGTAGTTGGACCTCCTTGAGAGCAGCTCAGGTCTCCAAGAGGCCAAGGCAGGAGCTGGCAGTCCTTTATGGCTAAAGCGTGACCGAATTTGTATATCTAAGCTTTTAATTCTGCTTCTGTCCTTTGAATGATGATTCATTTCAATAATCTACTCTCCTACCCCTCCACTTGCACAAATAACATTGGAAAATCTGTCAACTTTTGGTTTTGAAGTGCAGAGTTTAAATATGTATATTATTTTCCCATGGTATATAGTGAGTTTTAGGTTTTTGGAGAAATAATTTAAGGTCTAACCATTTCTGTGGAGTCTTAAGTTTGTTACCTAATGCTACCTAAAAAGAACTGCCTTCTTATAATGTTTGGAGATTCTATTTGGATTTAATTACTTCTTCCCTTCACATATAGTCAATCTGGAGCTGTTATGCTTTTGTTGAAATCTGGAAAGTGTGAAATCTGTTCCCACCAACCCCCATTCCACCCCACAGTAAAGAAAACAAAACCATTAAATGTTTTTGTTATAAATCTAAAGGTTATTATCGTAAGAAAAAAAAAATCTTTTTTTTTTGTATGGTTATGGATGTTAACTAGACATTGTGGTGATTATTTGTAATATATACAAATACCGAATCATCTGAAGCTAATACAATGTTAGGTGTCCATTATACCTGCAAAAAATATATTCATTTTTGTAAAATGTAGATTTTGTGATGTATTTTTAGCTGATAGAGACTTTCTAGAATAGGACTATTCCCTATGATAGAATTGTAGAGATTTTTGTATATATACTTTTTATTCTGTATTGGGGTATAGCCAATTAACAATGTTGTGTGAGTTTCAGGTGAACAGCAAAGGGACTCAGTCATACGTACACATGTATCCATTCTCCTCGAAACTCCCCGCCCATCTAGGCTGCCACCTAACACTAAGCAGAGTTCCATATGCTATGCATAGGTCATTGTTGTTTATCTGTTTTAAATCTAGCAGTGTGTACATGTCCATCCCAAACTCCCTCTCACTTCCCTCCATCCTCCTCCCCAAGAGCTGTAGGGATTTGAAGAAATGTCCATGTTAGCGTATCTGCCTATATATGGAATATTAATAGCAGTCTCTTAGGATATAAATATAAGGGATTTATCTTACCATACCCTTGGCTATTTAGAATCCCAGATCTTGAAGCAGTGTTTGAGTTTAACCCCTGGCTTTTTGGGAATGGGTTGGGCTGGTTATTTGACAAGTTGCACTGGAGAGTAATTGTTTTTTTGCCTCTGTCTGCAGACAAATGTCTTGTTTTTCAGATAAACCACATTCATTTTAAATGTTCCTCTACCCCAGGCTATTCTTTCCTACCAAGAAAGACATGAAGATAATCAAGATTTCCTTCAAAGTAATAAAGGAGGAGAATGTGGAAAACGATAATTTAGAATGAAATTCTGTGCATTTAAATGCCAGTATTTAAAAATAAATATTAAAACCCACCCTCAAGTGAAATGAGAGTGGGAGTACTTAGGTATATTTTAAGCTTGTAAATAGGCTTGTGAAGATAAATGTCTTATCTCAACTCCTGGCAAAGTGATATGTTATAGATGCTTGAAAGAAAGAAAGGGAAATCGCTCAGTCGTGTCTGACTCTTTGTGACCCCATGGACTGTAGCCTACCAGGCTTCTCCGTCCATGGGATTTTCCAAGCAAGGGTACTGGAGTGGGTTGCCATTTCCTTCTCCAGAGGATCTTCCCAACCCAGAAATTGAACCCAGGTCTGCTGCATTGCAGACAGATGCTTTACCCTTTTGAAATAATATTATATATACGTACATACATACCTATGTACATACTTTGTGTATGTAAACATATGTCAAACCCTGATGATAGTAGTTCTATCACATTGCAGTTCTCTATGAACTTTTATAACTATTGAGGCAATAAAATAATTTATTCTTAAGGTTTCTTATGCCTGATTCTCTCAGATGCAGTGAAGCATTAGAAAATCTGTACAGCCACCCACCGCAAAAGCTAGTGGTCCTTCCCTTTCATTTGAGACTACGTGATCACATCAAGTAACCACTGGGTCAAGTATGTCCATTGAAAGCACTCCAGAGAGTGCTATGGTGTGTGTGCTGTATTTATATGTATATAGTTTTAATTACACTTGAGTTAGAATGTCTGTTGTGCCAACTAAGGCAAGACACTTCAAAGATTACATTTTCCCCAATACAACAGTTTTAGTGGGCACATCTCTCCCTCCCTGGTTTCCCAATAACAGTGAGACCACTATCATTACCACCTCCACCGCCATCACTGCTGTATAAAACTTCCAAGTGTTTCCATTTTAAATGCTTTGTTATTGCAGGAAAGCAGTCTACCCTGTTTCCACAAGGAGGGGTTGCACTGTTTCCTTGAGGTCAGTCTTTAGGCTGATGAGAACCAATGCCAGTCTGTGTCCTGTCCTATAGACTGTGGGAGAAGATGGCCCTCTGCCCATGTAGTAGGATTGAAGACAGGGCCTTCAGATCTAGATTAGTCCTCATCAGTGGAAACTATGAGATTGCTGGTTACCGTTGTTAGAATACCCTCTCAGAAAAAAAAAAAGCCCCAAAACACTGGGACTACTAAATAAGAGACCAGTTTAATTATTTCTAAAAAACTCAATAGAAACTGCTGTTCCTTAAAACTCTTTGGATAAAGCTGCATATTTTTTACTCTTATTTGGAAAATGATAGGCACTGGTTAGTTAGAGGACATACCCAAGGACAGCATGAATATATAAAAAAATTTTTTTCTTACAGAGCAGCCTTTTGTGGACATTTGTGGTTTTAATTTCTGAGTCTTGAAAGATCTTGCTAAGAAATAATTTGGAATTTTCCTAAAGGCTAAATTTGATTTACACAAGATGAATGGTTGAGATGGGATATTTTCTTAGTTTTATAGTAAATTGAACCCTTGTACTCATTGTGTGCCTCTGAATTCTTGCAGAGTGGTAAAAAAGATATTTTTCTTTGTCAAAAATCAGTCTTGTGATTTTGACAGAAATGAAATTGTGATTGAAATTTAAAAAATGAAGAGGTCTAAGAGATGATTCTTGGTGGCAATTAGGAGTCTTGGCCAAATTAAAGATAAAAATGGCAGATTCATTGTCTGCTTAGATTTAACTATGAATAAGTACACATGGAAAAAAAAGAAGCAACTTCTGAAAGTATTTCCTGTGATGCTCCAGCTAATAAGAAAGCTGTTTCTGGACTATTATATTGCATGGGTTGAAGTCACAGTATAGTGGTCTGAAACTAGGATATTTGTAAAAGTCTCAGACTTATGTCAGTCTATCTTGGGTTTACTCTGATCAGACACTGTATAGTGGTAACTAGTCCCAGTTCTGGAGTTATACTACCAGAGTTTGCATTTCTGCTCTGTAATGTGTGACTTTCAGCAAATTCTTTAACCACTTTGAGTTTCAGTTTCTTCAAGTGTAAATGGTGATAATAAAATGTCTTCTATTACAGTTGTTGTGAATTCAAATGAGATAGTACTTGAAAGATACATATAGCGTGGTTCCTGGCACATACTAACCACTCATTAAGTTGTACCTTGGAGAAGGGCATGGCAGTCCACTCCAGTATTCTTGCTTGGAGAATTCCATGGACAGAGAAGCTTGATGGGCTACAGTCCATAGGGTCTCAAAGAGTTGGACGTGACTGAGCACACATGCGTGCAAGTTGTACCTATTATTTTTCTTATATACATATTTAGTGGCTGCTGGCTTCCCTGGTAGCTCAGAGGTTAAAGAATCTGCCTGCAATGCAGGAGACCTGGATTTGATCCCTGGGTTGGAAAGATCCCTTGGAGAAGGGAATGGCAACCCACTCCAGCATTCTTGCCTGGAGAATCCCATGGACATAGTAGCCTGGCAGGCCACAGTCCATGGGGTTGCAAGAATTGGACATGACTTAGCAACTTAGAGAGTGATTGCTAGCAGGTGACTGCTAAGGTAGAATGGTTCTCCTCTTAGGGTGTTGTTCAAATGAAACTGCATGTACAATTATGGACAACTATTTAGTCATTAATAGAAAACAGTAGGCACTACAGAGTAAGAATGATTAGAAAGAAAAATCTGCTTCCCAAGTTTTTATTTTCTATCCCTGACCACTCCTAGAACTTGTCCTTTGAACTTGATTCTTGCCTTTTCCATTTATCTTGCTAATAGCAGCACCATTTACTCAATTTAGCCCAAATTTACCCAATGTAGTCTAAAATCTAGGAGTTACTCTTAATTCCTTTATTTTCCTTACTACCCTGTATTTTGCAAGTCCTGTCATTCTACCTCCAAAATGTCCATTTACTTCTATGTCCACCACTATTTTTGTGGTTCAGATCAGAATTATTTGTCATCTTTAATACGGTAATAGGTTATTTATCGGGTTGCATCAGGTCTTAGTTGCGGCATGGGGGATCTAGTTCCCCAGTCAGGGATTGAGCCTGAGCCCCCTGCATTGTGAACACAGAGTCTTAGCCACTGAACCACGAGGGAAGTCCTTGTCACAGGCTTTTAATTTAGTCTTTCTGCCTTCATGCTCCTGTGATCCATTCTCTGCATCGTAACCACATTCTCTTTTAAAACAATATCAGATCATGTCATTCCTCTGTTTAAAACTTAATTAAGTGTTTAAAACTTAATTCCTGTCTTGCTTATAACAAAATCTAAACTTCTTAGGCTCATCAAAGCTAAGACAGCCTGCTGCTTCTCTGACTACAGCCTTTCCTTTCTTCCTTGCCCTTTTTCACACTGGCCTTCCAGTTAGTTTAGTCATATCTGTCTGGAATCCCTTCCCCACTTTGTTCTTCTTTGCTATTCAGTTTCTTCCTACTGGAGGCCTTCACTGACTCTAAATGAGCCTTTCTCTGTGTTGATCTGCTGGTTTTAATTCTCTGAATAGCACTTATGAGCATTTAATGATCTTATTTATTTGATTATTCATCCATATCCCCTCATTAGAATGTAAGTTCTTTAAGGGCAGTACATATTCTTGGTCTTTGCTCAGTCTCCAGTGTTTTGAGTAGTAGAGTAGAACTCAGTAAATATTTGTTGAGCTAATGAGTGATTGATCTCCTTCCCCTTTTTTTTGGCTATGCCTTGGATTGTGGGATCTTAATTCTCTGACTAGGGGTTGAACCCCTGACCTCAGTGGTGAAAGCATGGAGTCCTAACCTCTGGACCACTAGGAAATTTCCGAGTGATTGAGTCCTAAAAGCTGGTTTGTGAAATACCAGATTTACGGTAAAATAAAAATAAGAAAAAATCTTTTACATAGAAACTATACTTCATAAGATTACCAGCAATACTTTGAGTAGCGCTATTTATTCTGTGATGGCCTTTTTACATTTTTATGTTAAAATGCCCTTTTATGAAATGATAGTGCTGTATTCAATTATGTAGTTTAAATATATATTCTTGGCAGCTTAAATAATTGGGAAGCTGTGTTGTCCTATACTTGTAGGTTGGAAGTTTTCTTTGACTTTTAGAGATTTGTGGTTCACTGAAAATAAAGAAGCACTGTGTGGGTGTTCTTGGGAGGGAGTTTTGCTAAGAATTCTTACTAAATAAAGTTCAATCAATCAAATGTTATTATATTCTTCAAATTCTCCTGGGAAATAAATTGTCAGTTACCATTTAAAGATTAGGTTCTGTTTGAATATGTCATGGTAAAGTGAAATGTGACATAAGAATCTACGGACAATAATTTAAAGGAAATAAAAATAGTGAACCTCTTATATCTTTTGAGGTAATACATTTAGCAATGTTTCTTTGAATAACCTTGACTATAATGAAAGCTAAGTAAAACTGTGCACGTTTTATTTTCATTAAAACTGACCACCTCTTAAAAAAAATCTACTCAATTTGTATTGAGTCACAAGTGGACAGTTTTTTTTTTTTCTCCCCCCACTTTCCAGTAAGAACTGAAAGGGACCTGAGATGTTGACTGTAACAGATGACCTTGCATTTCAGATAAGGAAACTAATGGTCAAAAGGCATACTTTTTTTTTTTTTGGTAGGCCTAGGCTTAGAATTCCCACTTCCTTATTCCTGTGCTTCCCAGGTGGTACTAGTGGTAAAGAACCTGCCTGCCAAGGCAGGAGGTGTAAGAAACACAGGTTCCATTCTTGGGTCTGGAAGATCCTCTCGTGGAGGGCATGACAGCCCACTCCAGTATTCTTGCCTGGAGAATCCCATAGACAGAGAAGCCTGGCAGGCTATAGGCCACAGGGTCACAAAGAGTTGGACAGGACTGAAGCGATTTAGCACGCAGGCATTCTATTTTTACTTAGTTAGGGATGTAATAAATTTTTGCTACTGTTAATGTGAAATGAATAGTATACAAATCCTTGTTCACATTTGCTGTATTTTATTTATGATAGTTGCCTAAAGCATGGAATTGGTGACACGTATTGCCACAAAGCTTTCTAGAAATGTTAGCTTTTGTATCATGCTTCTCAGAGATATAATTTTAACAAGTGTGGTAATAACAAAGTAATAATCATGTCTTGTGCTAAGGACTCTATTAGACACTTTACTAGAATGAATTAAGTTTTAATCTTCTCAGTGGCATGAAAAGCATGTAATGTGTAAACTCATGCAGGAAGTCATGTAGGGGTTCCAAGTCACTTCTGTCTTGCTACCTTTATAATCTTGCTAATTTCCTTTACAGCCTTGCTACTTAGCATGGCCCACAGGAGAAGCAACTGGCAACATCTGGGAACTTAAGGAAATGGACAATCTTGACCACAGAGCTTGCTGAATCCTTAATAATAAGATCTCTCAAGTGATGTGTATTAAAGTCTGAAAAGCACCATAGTGCATCCCATATTAAAAGTTGCATGGAGATTTTGAAGTTTGTTCTGAGTATTATTCCTGGTTTTACTTTAGTCCATCTGGGTTACGGTTGTTGTTCAGTCACTAACTTGTGTCCGACTCATGCGGGTTATCTATTAACATTTTCCATTAGTGGAGAAGGCAAACTGTTGAATTAGTCAATGTCTCCACTGCTTCAAATTGCTATCCTGCTGCTGCTTTGATTCACTTCCTGAGGACCAACTGGCTGGTTCTGCTTGTGGACATTTGGTCAAAGTCTCAATCAGCCAAGACTCTTGTTTTTAATAGCCTTTACTCATGGACTGAACACTTCAGATTTATAGTGCAGGGCTTCCTTCTAGATAGGCATTTTCCAAATTAAAGAAAATAATGTTAAAAAAAAAAAGCATTTTTGAAGAAAACTTGAAATCTTTTGGAATACTTATATTTTAGATTGTAAGAAACCACAGATTTGTGTAAATTGATCTACTAATTTCATTTTGTGAACATAATTATTCTGTCACAGGGACAATGGTAGGTAAGAAAAGCAAGGCTGGCTTAGTAGAACAGCACTGTCAGGTAGACATGTAATGTAAGACAAAATTAAATTTCTAGGAGCCACATTAAAAAGTAAACAGTTTAATCTTAATAGGTTTTATTTAACCCAGTGTAGCAAAGTACTATTTTAACATGTAGTCAAGATATATATAAAGACTTGAGATATTCTGTATTTTTTTGTACTGCCTTGAAAAAGTATATATTTATCTGTGCAGTGGCTCAATTTGGATGCTAAATTTTCTACCTTGAAATGTATGCAGTGAAAAATACTGTGTTTAATGGAATAATGTTTTACTTTGCTTTTGGTTTTAAAATTTAAACTAATTAAAAGGAAATAAATATTTAGTTCCTTCAATCACAGAATGCACATTTCAATGTTACGTGTTAGGGTGTGTTTCTAATGTAACTGATTTCAGATTATGGAATTGAACCCCATCCAAAATGCTTAGTAAATGAATGCCACTGGAGGTTATGGTCTGTTTATATAAATATTTGTACACAGAATAAAGAGGGAATAAACAAAAGCTATTTAGATCATAAAACGTTTATTTTCTAACGCCCCCATGTCAGTCCTTCCCGCAGTTGGAATTGATTTACTGTCTTTTATTAGCGGTTCAGACTCAGTTTTAAGTTCTTTTACCCCCGCTGAATCGCAAAGTTAGCGCCAAGAGTCAAGGTTCTTCCAGTTTTCTATGACTAGATGCTTGCTTCAGAGCGCTGCATCCTTTTCAGGAAAGCGAGGACGTATGACAATTAGCGTGTCAAGCAGGATAGTCTGGGCTAGTTTGGCCTGGAGGTTTTAAAAGTTACACGTGTACTTGGATAACCCGGGAACTTGCTAAAAATACCATTGTACGGGCCTCACTTTTCTAGGTTCTGATTCGCAAGTTTACACTGAGACCCTGGACACTTCCTTATAAGCTGTCCTAACTGTTTTTAAAGTCCAAAACGTTTGGGGACCACCATACTCGGCACTTGACTCTTAGAAGGCTGCGAGTTCTAATTTAACACATCGTGCTGCTATTGCCACGCGATCGACTCTATCCGGACTGAGGTTGCCAGGCGGCTGCTGTTTTTCTGCAGATGGGTTTTCAGGCTGTTAACCCCCCTCTCCGAAGACTCCCCTGACATAGCCCCCGTCCCAAGCCCTGTTAGAGCGACCTGGGCTGGCCGAGGTAGACCGCGCCATGTGACTGATAAACCGGTTGCCTTTCGGGGCGGCCATTTTTGAGGCGGGCACCCAACCTCGTGCACCGTAAGCCGGGAGTGGGGGGTAGGCAGTTACCAGGACTCAAGATGGCCACCGAGCCCGCTAGCCAGGCCGCTAGCCCGCATGCCAGCACAAGACGCACGGGCGGCTTGCCGTGGCCGGCGGCGCCCTGGGCAGGTCCTTGGGCCGCCGGCCCGGGGCGGAGCGCCCGCCCCTTCCGGGCGCGGCCAATCAGCGTGAGCGACCGGCTAGGCGGGGGCCGCCCGCGCGCGGGGTGTGTGAGGACGCGCTCCCGGGTCGCGGAGTGCTTTGAGCCCAGGAGCGGTGACTGTGGTACCTGCTGCTGCCACCCGTGCGGACGCAGAGCATCGGACGCGAGCGCTGTCGCTTGGGGCTGGAAGGTGAAGCTATGACGGCCATCAGGTAATTAGTCTGGGCGGCAGCCTGAACTGCGCGCTGGGTAGGCATTAGCTTCTCGGCTGCTGAGAACTGCCGCCCCTTCTCTTGGGTGTTCTGGAGCCTCCCGGTGCCACCAGTCCCCCTCATGTGGAGGCTTTCTGCACTTTTCATTTGGTCATTTATGCCTTCCGCAGAAGTTTTGGGGGCTGAGGCACGTGGCGGAGACCTTTGAGTAGCCGCATAGCTGAGGTGACTCTCGCCCAGATTCCAGGATTTGAAGCTTACTGATGAGTCTAGTGGATTTCCCATGAAAATGTAGCTGTCTTCCCCCCACCCCCCGAATGGCCTGAGGCCTGGGGAAGTGTGACGTGCACCGGGCGTGTCCATGCCCGCGTGTCTTGCCTTCCGACAACTTGGTTGGTGGCCCAGTGCAGACCTGCACTGTTGGCCCTTCGATGCAGGTAGATTGCCCCCAAGTTTTGAAATTGTCCTCACAATGTTTGCTTATGACTGGAATTAGTACTCTGGTTCCCAAGGTACCATCTGTTTACCTACTTTTATCTGAGAGTCCCATTAGAATGAGTTTCGTAGTATACAATGAGAGCAAATAAACGAAAAACTTCACCTCAATTGCTCTTCCAGAGTTTGGAAGATTCTTTATTGTTAATGGCCCGGTCCAGTGTCTGTGGGTAGCACTGACCAAATGGTTACCTTATGCTAATGCAACTATTTATAAAAAGAGATAAATCTAAAAGAGAGAGAGAGAGAGATAAATTGCCTTATTTACCCAATGTTCTGAACAGCCTCTTTTAAAGTAGACCTTGGCCCTTCATGGGCTTTGCTGGTGGCTCAGCTGGGAAGGAATCCACCTGCAATGTGGGACACCTGGATTCTCTCCCTGGGTTGGGAAGATCCCCTGGTGAAGGGAATGGCTATAGTCCATGGGGTCGCAGAGCCCCACACGACTAAGTGACTTTTCACTTTTTGACCTTCATTGTCCCAGAGAAAGGGAGGCCCCGGCACAAATGTGAAGAGAATAAATGAAATTAAATTTTGCTCTCCGAGCTTCTAGCAGCCTAAGTCCTGGTGATTAAATGGTTTCTCACTGGTGATTTTGACTACACAGTATTTTAGAAATTACTTTAGAACCTAGCCCTCAGGTAATTTAGGATGTAACTGTTGAACTTGGATGCAGTTTCTCTTAAATTGCATAATTCTATGTAAACTCAGAGTACTTACCTCATTATGCAGAAGGAGGACCGAAATACAGTACTGAAATGTGGGGGCTTCCCAGGTGGCTCAGTGTAAAGAATCTGCCTCTTAATGCAGGAGACCCAGGAGATGCAAGTTTGATCCTTGGGTCAGGAACATCTGGAGGAGGAAATGGCAAGCCACTCCAGTATTCCTGGAAAATTCCAAGGACAGAGGAGCCTGGTGGGCTATATAGTCCATGGGGTTACAAAGAGTCTGACACAACTGAGCATACACACACACTGAAATGTGGAGATCCACATGGAAAGATTTCACAGTAAATTATATTGGGATGTATAAATTTAGCTTTTAATGCTAACAGTATTTTAGGGTGAATTAGGATTATGCTGTTAAACCTAGTTTATGCTCCATCTCCCCATTTGCACTTTCAAATCCCATCATTTCAGTCTGCTACTAATTAAGAGTGTGGGGCAAATACTTGCTATGTTAAGGGTCTCTTGTGTGGACTTAATTTTAATCCATCATCATAATCCTTGCTACTTCTTGGTGGAGAAACACCCAAATCTAAAACTTCTGCTGCTTGGCTAGTGACAATAGGATGTGTTTTTTAATGTAGAAGTTGAATGGTGGTTGTATTAAAAAGACTTGATTTTTTTTTTTTTTAAACATGTATTTTTGGCTGCCTCTGGTCTTAATTGAGGGTGTATGGGCTTTTCTCTAGTGGTGGTGCTCAGGCTCCAGAGAGCACAGGCTTAGTAATGGCAGGCTTAGTTGCCCCGAGGCATGTGGGATTTTAGCTCCCCAACCAGGGATCAAACCCATGTCCCTTGCATTGGAAGGCAGATTCTTAACCACTGGACCACCAGGCAAGTCCCAGAAAGATTGATTTAAAGGTTAATGCTAGTCTTATTTGACTCCTGGAAGGGTAGATAACTAATAATAGTTACGTTTATGCTTGTATCTTCAGATATTAGTCTACATTTTGTATAGTCTTCAGCTACAGTGACATTACTCAAAGATTTTTAGATATTACCTAAAACCAGTTGCCACATTTATACCTGAGGCTAAGAAAAGTTGAGTGCCTTGAGTAAAATCAGTTAGTGGCAGAGTTAGGAATGGAATCCAGATATCCATAATCTAGTGCTCTGCAAGATACCTTTATAAAAACAACATACTACTTACATTTCCTGAAAAGACTGTTTCTAGAACTTTCCTGGCAGTCCATTGGTTAAGACTCTGTGTTCCCAGTGCAGGGGGCATGGATTTGAACTCAGGAATTAAGGTACTGGATCCACATGGCACAGCCTAAAAAACTACAAAATTATATATATAAAATAAAGGAAAAAACTGCTTCTGGGAACAAAAATTGTAAAGTATTGTGAGGGACAACTGTAGTAACTTTCTTGCTTTCCCACAGTCCTCCAAAGAACTTAATAACTTAGATTTAAGAGTAGGTGTGGGGACTGCTGAAGTTGAAGCAACTTTGTATATGTGGTGACAGTTTTAAATGGGTTGGTAATCCTACAGATACCAGCTGATTCCCAAAGAATACAACATTTAATGCAATTTTATGATACCTTTCACATTTATGTTTATTAATTTTCACATTTATGATGTTACGTGCGTTCCCATTTTGTACTCAGTTTGACAGTAGCCCAGAGGATGGGGACTGCTGACTTGCTTTTACTGATGAGGAGAATGATCAAGGTCACTGAGTTGACGTTATGTCCAGTGCTGTTTTTTACACCACACTTAAAGTAATTGCTGGTAAATAGAGTAATATGTGACTCTTCACAGTGACTATGACAGAACATAGAAATGGAAACCAGTGAGGGCCAGTGGTCAATATACCCGGGTTCTAATTGACAGTATTTTGCTGATTTAGTGATCTTTTTGTTTTTTCTCTGAACATTTGTTTTATGAAATAGTGATGGTAATGTGTGTTCATGCTCACTCACTCAGACGTGTCCAACTCTTTGTGACCCTTTGTGACTCTGAGCCCACCAGGCTCCTCTGTCCATGAGATTTTCTGGGCAAGAATACTGGAGTGGGTTGCCATTTCCGTCTTGAGGGGATCTTCCCCACCCAGGGATTGAACCCACATCTTGACATCTCCTACACTACAGGCGAATTCTTTAGCTGAGTCATTGGGGAAGCTCTCAAACAAATCTCTGGTTCCACTGAGATTTGAACTTAGATCGCTGGATTCAGAGACCAGAGTCTTCACACCATGGGGCCTGTTGTGATGGTAATACAGATATGTATTCCACAGTGTCCTTGAGGAGATATGAAACTGTTTTATATTTTAAGGCATTTTGTAAATGGAACATTGTTGAATGCAATTTGGTCTCCTTAGAGAATGATGTCATCTGAAAATAAATGTTTAAATCTTAGATTTTTAAATAGGAAGCAAACTTACCTAATTCCCTCATTTTACAGTCGAAGAAACTGAAGGCAAGAGATACTGTGATTTGTCTGGGCTCATAACAAGTAGTTGCGTGTCTTGAACTAGACCCCAGGTCTCTAGATTCCTGATTCAGTGCCCTTTCCAGTGCAGCATCCCACTGTTAGGAATTCCCAAATAACTATTTACATAAAAAGAACTAAAAAAAAGCTTATGATTTTTGAATAAGTTTGGCTGGAGAATTTGACTCTGACTTTTATTGTTTATGTTCTACTCTGCTACACCATTACTAATGAAGAGTCCAAGTTTGCAGCCTCTTAAACCAATTATCAGAGTATGTATTGGGTTGGCCAAAAAGTTCATTTGGTGTTTTCTGTAAGATGGCTAACGAAAACCCCAAACAAAGTTTTTGGCCAACCCGATATATCAGATTCCAGCTGGTCTTATCTGAAAAATGATGGAACATATTTGACAAACTGATGCTTTTGTCATTTTTAATTGGCCTAACAGGAAAGTTGATGCTTGGGTTAAAATTCAGGACAGACAGGAAAATGTAGAATGTTAGGAGTATAAGAGAATCTTAGAGAGCACTTTACTCTTTCTTTCTTGGTACTGGACCTTCAGGCCCAAATGAAGAGCTATGTCCTAGTTTGGTAGCAAAAGAACGTAAGAGGGAATTTAGGTCTCCTGACTTCTACTTTATGCACTTTTTATAAGTACTAAGCCAACAGTATTTCAAAATACTCCTATGAATATTGCCTTGTTTTTCCAACATGAATGTCTAGTCTGGTTTTGAAAATTGCTTACAGCTTGAGTTTGTGCCATGGAAGACTGGGCAAATGAGGTAGGGAGTCAGGGAGAGTGTTTGCTGTAGAGCTGAGGAACCTATTCTTTGGCCTGCCCAGACAGGTCAGATTTGGTTTAAGACTATTCTGGGACTAGACATGACTGTGGCCTACATGATAATTCTGTAACCACTTCTGTGGGTTAAGCCTACATTGGAAAATTTATGTGGGCTGTGGGTGGAGTACCGGGGTATTTTTCTCGTAACACTCAAGACTTTGAGGTACATCTAGTAGGATCTGCCAAGCCACTCAGATGGAGAACATTCATATGGAGACTGAATTCTGGCTGAGATTGAAGTGTGTTACTTTGTTGAATTGGTTTCTTTAGAATATTTAAACAGTTTTTCAAACTCATTTCAGGGCTTGTGTCTTTTATAAGAATTATAAATTTTATATTAGTACACAAACTTTTTTATTCCATGAGGCTTCTTAGTGAAGCTAATGAGCTTTTTAAAATAAAATAAAATTGTTTCGTTTATGAAATATTTTGAAGAACTAAAGCAGGAATCCTTTCCTTGGAGAACTGCAGTGTTGTCAGCTGTTAATACTCATATTTATAAATAGGTCATCTTTGTTTGAAAAGGCATACAAGGTTTTCTAACTCCAGATCTTTCCAGCCACAGTATTGCTACATTAAGCAGAACTGTCAAAGATGAAATGGAACCAGAATGATTGTCTAGACAGTTTGAAATGTTAACCCTTTCTTGTAACATTGGTTAATGCTCATGACTATTTACCTCTTCTACTTGGTTTTAAAATTGTTACTTTAAAAAATATTGTAATAAAATGTAAGTCTGAATTCTTAATTTCACACAGCATAGCTAGCTTATAAATAGAATGACCATATGTCCCAGTTTGCCCAAGACAGTCCTGGATCATGCCTGTTATCCTGGCATAATTATTAATAGCTCTTCCTGTATTCTCATAAGTGTCCCACTTGGATAATAAGTTATCTGGTCACTTACTTACACACTGTAGTAATTTTGTGGTAGTAGATTTGGGTTGTTGAAATGTTACTTGACATAGGACCATAAGATAATGGAATATTAGCTTATTTTGGCTAGATTTGGATATTTTTCATCGGTCAGACATTTTTATTAACAGAAGCATATTAAACAAGAAAGCATGTGATTTGAAGTTAGGTATCATTTATTTGTTGTATGACCTTTGACAGGTTATAAAACTTTGCTGAGCTTCTTCTTCTCTTTAACAGTGGTGGTGGTTTAGTAGCTAAGTCATGTCTGACTCTGACGACCCCATGGACTGTAGCCCTGCCAGGCTTCCATAAACACAGATAATAGCAAAACTTATACTATAGGGTTTTTGTGAGGATTTAAAGGCAATAACATACATAAAAATGCATTGTAAGCTTTAATTGCTGTGTGTTAGTCATTAGTATTGGAGAAGGCAATGGCACCCCACTCCAGTACTCTTGCCTGGAGAATCCCATGGATGGAGGAGCCTGGTAGGCTACAGTCCATGGGGTTGCTAAGAGTTGGACACGACTAAGCGACTTCACTTTCACTTTTCACTTTCCTACATTGGAGAAGGAAATGGGAACCCACTCCAGTGTTCTTGCCTGGAGAATCCCAGGGACAGGGGAGCCTGCTGGGCTGCCGTCTGTGGGGTTGCACAGAGTCGGACACGACTGAAGCGACTTAGCAGCAGCAGCAGCAGTCATTAGTATCTCACACATGTGCTTCTGAAAATTGAATTTAAAATGAATAATTTTATCTACTTTAGGGAACCTTACTATTTCATAGCAGTCTTTTAGAAGTGTTAGCTGTCATGGGGAGTAGGGAGATAATACTTAGAGATATATGTATGGTTGAGGATTTTGGGGATGAAGGGGAAGAAAAAAATAGATGATGCTGGGCAGAGGGAAGAGATTTTTTTCCTCGAGTGTGCAAGACAGCATGCTAATATGGACAGGCTTAAATGAAGGACTGGCTTCCATAGCCTAAGGGAAACAAAGACTTTCCTAGTTTGTTTACTTTTTAAAAAATGCCAACAATGTAATCCATATATAGTAAAATCACAGATCCTAAGTTTACTGAATTTTTTTGGGGAAAGAAAAGTATTTGTAAAACACCACCCAGATCAACTTAACAAAACATGTTCATCTCCCAGAAAGTTTTTTCTTGCCTCTTTTCAATCAGTCTCTTTCTCCTGCCCCATCCAGGCAATTGTTTTCTGGCTTCTATTAGTAGAGATTAGTTTTGTGTATTCTTAAACTTCATATAAATAAAATCATACGATAAGTACTGTTTGTGTCTGATTACTTTTGCTCAGTGACAGTTTTGAGATTCATCCATTTTGACGTGTGTTTTAGTAGTTTGCTTCTTTTCACCGCTGAGATTCCATGATATGAACATTATAACAGTTCTGCTGATGGACTTTGGCTTGTTTCCAGGGTTTGGTTACCCTAAGTGACGCTTCATGAACCTTCCTGTATACGCCTTTGTATGGACGTGGGTAAATGCCCAGGTGTGGAATTGCTGTGTTCTAGGGTAGATGTGTGTTTAACTTCAGAAACCACCACTGTTTTCCAAAATAGAAAATGGAATACATTCAGCATTCAGTATTATAAGAGTTCCAGTTATTCCGCATTCTTGACATTTTTGATATCACTTACTCCTTTTCCATCCTTTACTCCTTTTCTGTCCTTTCCAAATACCAAAATGTTTGGCATTTTGGGTTTTAGCCATTCTGGTGGGTGTATAATTATATTTCATTGTAGTTAATAGTTCGCTGATGGCTAATAATGTGACTATAGGCCATTTGCTTATCTTTTCTTTGGAACTGTCAGTTCAGGTCTTTTACCCATATTTGTAAGTATAGGTTGTCTTTTTTGTTGCTGGTTTGTTAATTCTTTTGGTATTTTAGATAGAAGTTATTTGTCAGATTTTACACGTAAGCATATATACCTTCATGTTTAGCAAATATTTTCTCTCTGAGCCATGTCTTTCCATTTTTGTAACAATGTCTTTTGGGAGCAGAAGTTTTAAAATTTGATATTGAATTCATTGATTTGATTCCTTTTATTTTATGTTTATTACCTTTTAGGTTCTTAGAGATCTTTCCTTTTCTATCTCAAGGTTATGAAACTATTCCCTTATGTTTTCTTCTAGAAGCCTTATAGTTTCAGCCTTCACATTTAGGTCTGTGATCCATTTTAAGCTAATTTTTTTGCTACAGTGTAAGGGTTTCCTTAAAAGGATTCTCAGTCAATAGATTCGATAGGTATAAGACTTTTCTCAGACTCTCTATTCTGATCTGTTGATCTGTTTATATCGTGTTATGCCAATACTACATTGACTTAATTATTGTAGCTTTGTAAGGTTGGTGTTGTTTCTTTAAATTTTTGATAGCTTTCAGCAGTAAAGCCATCTGGGCCTAGAATATTTAAAGATATGATAAATGGTTATTCAGATTTACCATTTTTCCCTGTGTCAGTTTTGAATTTTTAAAGAAATCTGTTCTAAATTGCTGGATTGTTATAGAATTACTCATAGTATTCTATTACTGCTTGCGGGAACTGTTTTATGTCCCCTTTTTCATTCCTGATATTGGGACTCCGCTGCCTCCTCTTTTTTTCTTTTTTAACTTTTTGGGCTCAGTCTTGTTAGGGGTTTACCAATTGTATTAATCTTTTCAAAACCCCAGATTTGGGTTTTGTTGAACTTCTGTTTTGGTACTACATTTTCTATTTTGTTTATTTTTTGCTGTCATATTTTTATTTTCTTGCTTCTACTCTTTTGGACTTAATTTACTCCTTTTCCCTTTTCTTTTGAGTTAGAAATTCAGACCATTCATTTTAAACTTTTCTTGTTTTCTAATATTGCATTTCATATATAAAATGTTTCATATATATAAATGTTTCCCTCTCAGTACTTCTTTAACTGCAACATACAAATTTTGACATGCATGATCAGTTCAAGTAATTTTCTAATTTCTGTTGTGATTTCTCTCATCTACAGATTTTAAAAGCTTATTGTCTAATTTCTAAATATTTGGGGGTTTTACAGTTATTTTTAAAAATTGATTTTTTATTTAATTCTGTGATATAGAAAATATATTGTTTATACTTTATAAGCATATATCTGTATTTTATATATGTGGGCATGCGTGCTTAGTTGAGTCTGACTCTTTGTGACCTCACCAGGCTCCTTTGTCCATGGGATTATCCCAGGTAGAATACTGGAGTGGGTTGCCATTTCCTCCTCCAGGGGATCTTCCCAACCCAGGGATCCAACCCATGTCTCCTATAGCTCCTGCATGGGAGGTGGATTCTTTACCACTGAGCTACCTGGGAAGCCCCATTTTTATGTATAGAGAAAAAATACATTGTTAAGTTTCAGTCCTTCTATATCTACTGAGATTTTTATGGTCTTACCTGTAGCCTGTTTTGCTGAATGTTACATGTGTTTTTAAAGTCTTAAATTTCACTCAGCAATATTTTGAGATTTTTCAGTGTAGTTGTTCTGTACATCATTTATTCAGTAAATGAATATTGCAGTTGTTGGGGTGTGTTGTTCTATAAATGCCAATTAGTTTGCTTGTTTTATTTACTGCATTATTCATTTCAGTTCAGTTGCTCAGTTGTGTCCAACTCTTTGTGACCCTGTGGATTGCAGCATGCAGGCTTCCCTGTCCATCACCAACTCCCAGAGCCTGCTCAAACTCATGTCCATCGAGTCGATGATGCCATCCAACCATCTCATCCTCTGTCTCCCCTTCTCCACTTGCCTTCAGTCTTTCCCCTCATCAGGGTCTTTTTCCAGTGAGTCAGTTCTTTGCATCAGGTGGCTGAAGTATTGGAGCTTCAGCTTCAGCATCAGTTCTTCCAGTGAATATTCAGGACTGATTTCCTTTAGGATTGACTGGTTTGATCTCCTTGAAGTCCCAAGGGACTCTCCAGAGTCTTCTCCAACAGTTCAAAGGCATCAGTTCTTCGGTGCTCAGCTTTCTTTATGATCCAGCTCTCACATCCATAAATGACTACTGTGATACATAATTCACATGCCATAAAATCTACCATTTTAAACTATACAACTCAGTGGTTTTTAGGATATTCATAGTGTTGTGCATCCATCACCACTATCTAATTGCAGAATATTTTCATCATCTCCAAATGAAGTCTCAGGCTTCCTTGATGGCTCAGCAGGTGAAGAATCTGTCTGCAGTTCAGGAGATACAGGAGATGTGGGTTTGATCTCTGGGTCGGGAAGGTCCCCTGGAGGAGGAAATTGCCAACCCACTTTAGTATTCATGTCTGAAAAATCCCATGGGCAGAGGAGCCTGGTAGGCAGCATTCCCTGGGGTCAAAAAGAGCTGGACACAACATAGTGGCTAAGCACAGGGCACAGGTGAAGCCTCGTACCTGTTAGCAGTCACTCTCCACTTCCTCTGCCCCTATCCTGGCAATTACTAATCTACTTTGTGAATTTGTCATACTCTGGTCATTTCATGAGTGTATGTATTTGGGCTGTTGTGCCTGGCTTCCTTCCTTTTGGGAATCATGTATTTGGGCTTTTGTGCCTGGCTTCCTTCACTGAGCATATTATTTTCAGAGTTCATCCTGTGTTGTTACATGTATCAGTATTTCATTCCTTATGGCTGAATAATATTCCATTGTATGTATAGATCACATTTTGTTTATCCATTTGCCAGTGGATGGGTATTTTTATTTCTACTTTTTGACCGTTACGAGTAATGATACCATAAAAATTTATGTCCAAGTTTTTGTGATGTCATGTGTTTTCATTTCTCCTGAGTATATACTTATACTGGGTCATATGGTTATTTTGTTTAATCACTAAGTTATATCTGATTCTTGCAAACCATGAACTATAGCCTGCCAGGCTCTTCTGTGCATGGGATTTCCCAGGCGAGAATACTGCAGTGGGTGGGTTGCCATTTCCTTCTCCAAGGAATCTTCCCAAGCCAGGGATCAAACCCACATCTCTTATGTCTCCTGCATTGGTAGGCGAGTTCTTCACCACTAGCGCCACCTGGGAATTTTACGTTTGTTTTTTCTTTTAAGGAACTGCCAAACGTTGTTTCAAGCTGGCAGCATCATTTTACATCTCCACCAGCAGTGTGGATTCCAGTTTTTCTATGTTCTTTCCAATACTTATTATTTTCTCCCAATGTTTGCTGAGAGGCTGTCTGTGCTTGATAAGGTGTAACTTCAATGCTCAGCCAGGCTTACAGTGCTGCCATAGCCTTTATTTCCTGCTTGTGCAGAGCCCCATGTTCAGAGATGATTGCTTAGTGCCTTTTCAACTCTTTCATGTACCTGCACACAGGCCAGGGCACATGTACATGGTCTCCTAGATTCTCAGGAATATTCAGAACTTTTCAAAACCTCTATGGACATATCATGTCCACACTTTTAAGCTTTTTGGTTTGCTCCCAACTGCTTCAGATGGCTGGAGTGTTAAACAATTGCAGATGATTGTTTTTGACAAATGCCCCTGGGGAAAAGGATGTGTGCACTGGGGAAACTGTGAGTCAGGTCAAATAATGAGAAGTGTTGGGAGTAGGGGTTTTTCGGGTAACTGCTGGTTACTCAAAAGGTCAGATAATAACAGTCTCTGAAAACGGGGCTTTGAAAGAGCTCCAGTTCTGTTCCAGTTCCTCCAGTGGCTGATAGGCTCTTGCTTTCCACTGTGTTTTTGGGGCTGTTGCTTTTAAGGCTGCCATGGAGCTGGGGAGGGGCATGGGAATTCGGCAAGTTAGAGTGCCACAAAGTGTGCTGTTTTTGCAGATTCAGCCTTTTTTTCCCTTTGAAAAATGCTCCTCAGATGTTGCAAGCCTTTGGAGTTCTGAAAGTGTTGATTTTGACTTTTTTTTTTTTTTTTTTGCTTTCTGTTCTTGTTGCTTTTATAGAAGAGAGGATTCTTGGAGGCCCTTATTCTACCATTCTTGATGATGTCACCCTAATTGTTTTTTAAACATTTTAATATATTTTTCTCTTTCTTTTGAATAATTTACAATTTTCTTTTTTGACTCACAGGAAGTTACAAGAAGAGTACAGAGAGTTCATATGCACCCTTCACCCAACTTACGCCAGTAATAAATCTTAAATAACCATAGTATATTACCAAAACCAGGAAATTAATATTGGTATGGTACTTTCCCAGGTGGCGCTAGTGGTAAAGAACCCACCTGCCAGTTTTAGGAGATAGAGATGCGGGTTTTTTCCCTGGGTTGGGAAGATCCGCTGGAGGAGGCAATGGCAACCCACTCCAGTATTCTTGCCTGGAGAATCCCATAGACAGAGGAGCTTGGCAGGCTACAGTCCATGGGGTCACAAAGAGTCAAACACAACTGAAGCGGCTTGGCACGCATAGTACTATTAAGTTGACTATGAATTGACTATGAGTGTTTTTAGAATATCACCAGTCTTTGCTTACACTGCATTTTACTGGCATGGTGGTGGTGTATAGTTCCGTGAAATTTTACCATGTACAGATTCCATATTAACACAATTAGGGTGCTAAACTGTTCTGTCACCAAAAGAAACTCCTTTGTGTTATCCCTAAATGGTCACTCACAACAGTGTGTTTGAAATCCATCTAGGTTGTACCATAGTTCATTTCTTTTTAATGCTGAATATTAGTCCATTGTACAGGTGTACCACAGTTTGTTTATCTAGTTACCTGTTGAAGGACATTTGGGTTGCTTCCAATTTTTTACTATTACCAGTAAAACTATTATTATAAGATGGGCTCCAGGCTAGGCATTTAAACTAGCCTCCTGTATACATTTCTTGGGGCAAAAAAAGATGAGCTCCAGTCCAGACATTTACAATTAGCCTCCTGTTTGCATTTCTTGAGACAGGAGATAGGTGGGCTCCAGGTTAGATATTTACAACCAGTCTCCTGTTTGCACTTCAAAATATAAATAACAACAGAAATAGAGTAAATAGCCAGGCTTTGTCTCCTGAGGACACTTTAAGATAACAACAGGCAGAAACAGGAAGGGGCTAAACCCTGTTTGTGTAAAAGATCAAGAGGTCATATATTTCCCATCCTTGGGGCGAGGGATACATTGCATGTGCACAGAAAGGCTCCTTTGGGGTCAAAAGGAGGAGTTTGTCACTCCGTAATATGTGATGCCAAGGCCACCCTATAGGCCTCTGGGCTGGAATATATTTTGAAAAAAACTTGCACATGCATGTTGGGGAGGGTCCTAGGGTAAGTCAAGTGTGGAAAAAGAAACCATGTAATTGGCCAAAGGTAAACAAATACCCAGAAGAACTGCCCTGTATAAATGATTTAACCACCTCTCTACTGCCCTCCTCCTCTTTAGGGGGGACGCCCACACCTTTTCCCTTTGGGTGTGTGTTTCTGCCTTGCTCCTATCTTAACTGTTTCTCTGTGTGCTCGCCCACTTGTTATGGTGCTGTGCTCTAATAATAAACTTTGTACCTGCTTGTACAGTTTTTGCCTCCATGAGAAATGAATTTCTCAGTGGTGGCAAGAGCCAGGGAAAATTTGCTTCTAACCTCTATCCCTTGCTGATCTGGTGGCTAGGATTCCTGGTTTTCATCCAGGGTACACAGGTTCAATTCCTGGTTAGGAAACTAAGATCTCGCTTCTTGCGACTACTCACTGTTGCCTCTCTAAGATCAGTTCAGTTCAGGTCAGTCGCTCAGTCGTGTCCGACTCTTTGTGACCCCATGAATCACAGCATGCCAGGCCTCCCTGTTCATCACCAACTACCGGAGTTTACCCAAACTCATGTCCATCGAGTCAGTGATGCCATCCAGCCATCTCATCCTCTGTCGTCCCCTTCTCCTCCTGCCCCCAATCCCTCCTAGCATCAGGGTCTTTTCCAATGAGTCAACTCTTTGCATGAGGTGGCTAAAGTACTGGAGTCTCAGCTTCAGCATCAGTCCTTCCAATGAACACCCAGGATTGATCTCCTTTAGGATGGACTGGTTAGACCTCCTTGCAGTCCAAGGGATTCTCAAGGGTCTTCTCCAACATCACAGTTCAAAAGCATCAATTCTTCGGCGCTCAGCTTTCTTCACAGTCCAACTCTCACATCCATACATGACCACTGGAAAAACCATAGCCTTGACTAGACGGACCTTTGTTGGCAAAGTAATGTCTCTGCTTTTGAATATGCTATCTAGGTTGGTCATAAGTTTCCTTCCAAAGAGTCAGAGTCTTTTAATTTCATGGCCGCAGTCACCATCTGCAGTGATTTTGGAGCCCCAAAAAATAAAGTCTGACACTGTTTCCACTGTTTCCTCATCTGTTTCCCATGAAGTGATGGGACCAGATGCCATGATCTTCGTTTTCTGAATGTTGAGCTTTAAGCCAACTTTTTCACTCTCCTCTTTCACTTTCATTAAGAGACTTTTTAGTTCTTCTTCACTTTCTGCCATAAGGGTGGTGTCATCTGCATATCTGAGGTTATTGATATTTCTCCTGGCAATCTTGATTCCAGCTTGTGTTTCTTCCAGCCCAGCGTTTCTCATGATGTACTCTGCATATAAGTTAAATAAGCAGGACGACAATATACGGTCTTGATATACTCCTTTTCCTATTTGGAACCAGTCTGTTTTTCCATGTCCAGTTCTAACTGTTGCTTCCTGTCCTGCATATAGGTTTCTCAAGAGGCAGGTCAGGTGGTCTGGTATTCCCATCTCTTTCAGAATTTTCCACAGTTTATTGTGATCCACAGAGTCAAAGGCTTTGGCACAGTCAATAAAGCAGAAGTAGATGTTTTTCTGGAACTCTTTTGCTTTTTTGATGATCCAGCGGATGTTGGCAATTTGATCTCTGGTTCCTCTGCCTTTTCTAAAACCAGCTTGAACATCTAGATTTGTTCAAATAATATAGTTCTGGTGATACTGTATCGAATTTATTGTGGAAAAAAAAATAGCAGCAGTGTAGAAATTTAGGCAGGGCCTAGAAGGCCTAGTTAAAGGCAGTGCCAGTAGGATGTTGTGGGGGTTCCTGGCAGGTAAACTGTTGGAGAAAGCTAAGAAGATGCAGTTATTACTAAGAATAGTGCTTATTGATGGAGAGAGAAGAATCACCTATGAAGATGAGGCTTCTGAATTTAAAGAGAGGATGATGGCTGTAATAGTTAAGGATACTCATCATTAGTATTTATTCTGGCAGCATAGTATAACTGAATATTTTTGCTGACCAAAGAGCTAATCAACAATAATATATCATTGAGTAGACAAAGTTTTATGAGTATCTTTTACTTTCATATCTGTGTTAGTGCATGAAACTTGTAGGTTGTCTAACAATAATAATTATAGGTTTATGTTGGATGGCATCTGAATTATGATACATGTAAAATTACTGACTAAAAAAAGAAAACCAACAAAACCAGTCATTCAGAATTTTTCATCCTAGCATCAATTCCAGGAAAAAGACATTCTAACATTTATATTGCTAACAAAATAATAGTCCTAGTATGAGTCAGATAGTTTTTGGTCTATTGGCCATAGACCAGCCCCATCTTGTTAACATCTAATAGGAAAAGATCAAAATAAATGCTTACTTAAATAGTATTTTCATTATTTGAGAAGGGTGGTACAGTATTTACTGGCCTGGACACTAGTGTGTATTTAGGAAATTAGCCGTTTTAAAGCATTAGTGTTTTTAACAGAGTTGATCTGTTATATTACAATGAAGTTATTTGATAGCTTCTCAGTTATAAACAGTGATGGAGAGCAAAATGATGTGAGTTGTCTAAACTCATTTGCTTTTGGAAATAATTGTATAGTTTTTACTTAACTTACTGTATGAAGACACCTTTTATGTGTTGTTTTAAATTCTGTTGTCTCTTACCTCTTATATTAGCCATGCTTGCTGCACTGGGTTCCAACTAGGCCAGCTTGACAGCATCTCTCATCAGGGCCTATGCTATATAATTCTTGCAGTAAGGAACAGTAATTGGTATTTAAGTTCTTCCTCTTTTGTCCTTTACACAGGGAGCTCTAGATAAACATTTCACATATTCTTATCCATTTTTGTTCATAAGCAAAGGTTTTGTTGGACAAATAGATTCAGAAATGACTTTAAACATGGTTATTGTGATTCATTGTTCTCGTTTCCCACCATAATTCTTTGACTGTAGAAGCCATGGGCCTAGAGAGGTTGCATTAATTTGATAATATTATTTCTACTAAATTTTCGAGTAGGGTGTAATAAACTATTTTGAGAGTGCAGGAGATATGCAAAGGACTGACTTCTTAAAAAGAAGTATCACTGTTATATTTCTTAAAACCAGGAGGGGACCAGTTGGGGGTGGAGAGACTGACATGGGGACAGGAGGATATTTTTTTGTGATGATGGAAATGTTTCGTGTTTTAATTTTTATGGTGGTTACATTACTGTCTATATTGAACTAGAAAGTGTGAATAAAAAGAAACAGCCAAGCAGCTCAATAATATTTTCCTTGTGCTTTTTTTTTTTTTAAATAAATAAGAGATCTCTTCAAGAATATTAGAGATACCAAGGGAAATTTTCATGCAAAGATGGGCACAATAAAGGACAGAAATGGTTATGGGCCTAACAGAAGCAGAAGATATTAAGAAGAGGTGGCAAGAATACACTGAAGAACTGTACAAAAAAGTTCTTCATGACTCAGATAGTCACGATGGTGTGATCACTCACCTAGAGCCAGACATCCTGGAATGCAAAGTCAAGTGGGCCTTAGGAAGCATCACTGCAAACAAAGCTAGTGGAGGTGATGGAATTCCAGTTGAGCTATTTCAAATCCTAAAACATGATGCTGTGAAAGTGCTGCACTCAGTATGCCAGCAAACTTGGAAAACTCAGCAGTGGCCACAGGACTGGAAAAAGTCAGGCTTCATTCCAATCCCAAAGAAAGGCAATACCAAAGAATGCTCAAACTACTGCACAGTTGTACTCATCTCACACACTAGTAAAGTAATGCTCAAGATTCTCCAAGCCAGTCTTCAGCAATACGTCAACCATGAACTTCCACATGTTCAAGCTGGATTTAGAAAAAGCCAAGCAAAAAAGCAAGAGAGTTCCAGAAGAACATGTACTTATGCTTCATTGACTATGCCAAAGCCTTTGACTGTGTGGATCACAATAAACTGTGGAAAATTCTGAAAGAGATGGGAATACCAGAGCACCTGACCTGCCTCCTGAGAAATCTGTGTGCAGGTCAGGAAGCAACAGTTAGAACTGGACATGGAACAACAGACTGGTTCCAAATCGGGAAAGGAGTTCGTCAAGGCTGTATATTGTCACCCTGCTTATTTAACTTATATGCAGAGTACATCATGAGAAACGCTGGGCTGGAAGAACAAGCTGGAATCAAGATTGCCAGGAGAAATATCAATAACCTCAGATATGCAGATGATACCACCCTTATGGCGGAAAGTGAAGAAGAATTAAAGAGTCTCTTGATGAAAGTGAAAGAGGAGAGTGAAAAAGTGGACTTAAAACTCAACATTCAGAAAATGAAGATCATGGCATCTGGTCCCATCACTTCATGGGAAATAGATGGGGAAACAGTGGAAACGGTGTCGAACTTTATTTTTTGGGGCTCCAAAATCACTGCAGATGGTGACTGCAGCCAGGAAATTAAAAGATGCGTGCTCCTTGGAAGAAAAGCTATGACCAACCTAAACAGCATATTAAAAAGCAGAGACATTACTTTGCCAGCATAGGTCCATCTAGTCAAAGCTATGTTTTTTCCAGGAGTCATGTATGGATGTGAGAGTTGGAATATAAGGAAAGCTGAGCACCCAAGAATTGATGCTTTTGAACTGTGATGTTGGAGAAGACTCTTGAGAGTCCCTGGAGAGCAAGGAGATCCAACCAGTCCATCCTCAAGGAAATCGGTCCTGGATATTCACTGGAAGGACTGATGCTGAAGCTGAAACTCCAGTACTTTGGCCATCTGATGCGAAGAACTGACTAATTGGAAAAGACCCTGATTCTGGGAAAGATTGAAGGCAGGAGGAGAAGGGGGCGATAGAGGATGAGATGGTTGGATGGCATCACCGACTCAATGGACATGAGTTAGAGTAAAGTTTGGGAGTTGGTGATGGACAGGGAGGCCTGGCATGCTGTAGTCCATGGGTTCAGAAAGAATCGGACATGACTGAGTGACTGAACTGAAGTGAAGAGTTTTTATTGTCCAGGCAAGAATACTGGAGTGGGTTGCCATTTCCTTCTCCAGGGGATCTTCCTGACCCAGGGATTGAACCCTGGTTTCCCTCATTGCAGGCAAACGCTTTACCATCTGAGCCACCAGGGAAGCTCAATAATACATAAATTAGGCAGAGAAGTTCCTAATGAAATGATGGTCACATTTTACTGTGTCTGACTGTTGATCCTTCATTTTCTAAGCAGTTACTTTCTTTATTAGACTTTTGATTATAAATGCCAATGTGAGTAAATAAATACATTGTCTTTTATCCCTCCCTCATCAGCTTTCTTTAAATAGAAAAAGGGACAAATTTCCCCTTACTGCATATTCAACCATAGTTGCCCAATCTGTGATTTTACTTTAGTCTTCTAAATCATTTTAGACTAAGTGTAGGCTGTACTTTGTTCTCCTAAGGAAACTTTGGTGTATCAGTCCTGTTGGTATTAATGATAATCTTCAAGTGGTGAGGATGGTAACTGGCTTGGAAGCAACTGGAAAAGCTTGAGCAAACTAGATGCCAGTGCGAAATTATGGAGAGGCGAGTTTTATTGCAGTAACTAGAAGAATGCCCCTCATCAAGACTGACCCAGCTATGCCTCTAGTCCATTTCTTGCTGTCAGTTGGTATTGCTTGTGGTTCTCAGGGTTCTATCTTTCCCTTAGTTTTGAGTGATACTGTAGTACTATGGAAAACAGACTTCCTCAAAGTCTGTTAAATGTAATTGAAAATTACACTCTCTATGACACAAAGGTCCCACTCCAGGCATTCACAGTTTTTCAGGGGTAAGCCTGTTGCTTGAATTTTTCCAGGACTTGCTCTGTGCTCTGTAATAAACTTTCACAGTTAAGCGCAGACGGTAAAGCGTCTGCCTACAATGCGGGAGACCCAGGTTCGATCCCTGGGTCGGGAAGATCCCCTGGAGAAGGAAATGGCAACCCACTCCAGTACTCTTGCCTGGAAAATCCCATGGACTGAGGAGCCTGGTAGGCTACAGTCCATGGGGTCGCAAAGAGTCGGACATGACTGAGCGACTTCAATTCACTTCACTTCATTGATTAAGTATTTATCAAGTTTGTTGAATATATAAAACTTTATTAAACCTTGAAAAAAAAGAACATAGAATTTAATTAGCTTTAGTCATTAGCTATTACATATTGTGAAAAAAATCACATGATCTGGTTTCTTCTTTTGTTAGGTTTTATTTGGACCAATTTAAAAGTCATTGTCCTTTCTGAATGGCTTTGTGCTACTGCTAAAGTTTGTTCTACATGTATGTAATAGGCAAATCAAAGGTTTAATAATCTAGTATGTTAGGTTTATTTTCAGGGTAAAGTGAAGATATTTTTATATTTGTGTGTGTTTTATACATCACCTTACTTTCAGAGGTATTTCTAAC
Source organism: Bubalus bubalis (assembly GCF_019923935.1). Lineage (NCBI taxonomy): Eukaryota > Metazoa > Chordata > Mammalia > Artiodactyla > Bovidae > Bubalus > Bubalus bubalis. Next base: position 149,213,491 of record NC_059160.1, read on the forward strand.
TTGTGCTTGTATTTTGTTTGTGTATTTTTTTAGTGAAAATATTCTCTTTGGAATGGGAAATCCTCTTCTTGACATCACTGCTGTAGTGGATAAGGATTTCCTTGATAAGTAAGTATTGAGCTCTTCATATTTACTATGTAAAACATACATCTATGTAAAAACTGAAAATGTTAGAGTTGAATTTGCTGTTTAACATCTTCAGTTGGAGGAAAATTCAGGAAATTTAATCCTGATAATGGCAGGTGCAATATCATTATTATTGAGTAATTGACCACAATTTTCCCTGGGAAAACTTTGGTACTTTTGTTCATTCCTGTTGCAACTTTCTTTTTTTTTTTTTTAATTTAATTTTATTTTTAAACTTTACATAATTGTATTAGTTTTGCCAAATATCAAAATGAATCCGCCACAGGTATACATGTGTTCCCCATCTTGAACCCTCCTCCCTCCTCCCTCCCCATACCATCCCTCTGGGTCGTCCCAGTGCACCATCCCCAAGCATCCAGTATCGTGCATCGAACCTGGCCTGTTGCAACTTTCACTTGAAGTTGATTCTGTTATTCTTTGCAAAGAAGAAGTATATGATTTAATTTCCACATTTTAAAGTTAACTGCCAACGAACTAAATCAGTAATGGTACCATACCATATGGGAGAAGGAATAGGATTAGAGAGAACAAGAATATGTAGAACATAATTCAAACACTGTGAATCTTCCCTATTTCCCCCAATAGTAACTTTTGATATTGTTAGTTTAGCTGAGAAATCATTTTATGTTTATTTATCTGTGGTCATTTGGTAGGAGGGAAAAGTTAAGTACTAAAAAAGACTTAATAATGAGAAATTAATATCCCCTTCCTCTTAAACACCCCAAGTTCTATGCCCAGGGGCAACCACTTTTAGAGAATATTATTGATGCAAAATTTACTTAAAATTAAATTCATGATTTTAACTATTTTAAGGTGTACAATTCAGTGACTACTGGGGCACTGGCAGTGTTGGACAACTGTCACCACGATCTAAACCCAGGACATTTCATCAGGTCAAAAGAAACTTGTATCCAATAAGCGGTCATATCTGTATTCCCACCCCCCTCCCCAGCTTGCCCCAGTCTACCAGTTTAGTTTGTTTCCATGGATTTGCCTATTCTGGATATTTTATTTCATATAAATGGAAGAGTGCAATATGTGGCCTTTTCTGTCTGGCTTATTTTACTTAACATGTTTTTCAAGGTTCTTCCATGTTGTAGCATGTATCAGTGCTTTATTCCTTAAGGCAGAATAATATTCTGTTGTTTGTATATGCCACAGTTTATGCATTCATCAGTTGATGTAGACATTGGTTGATGGACACTCAGATTGTTTTGTGTTTTTACGATTATGAGGAAACCTGCTGTGAATATTTGTGTACAAGTTTTTGTAAGAATATATATTTTCATTTCTTTTGGGTTTATATATTGGAGTGGAATTTCTAAGTCACATGGTAATTCTGTGTTTAGTTCTTTGAAGAACCACATGCTCACCAAAACTTGGTCTTTTCCCTTTTTAAAATTATAGCCATCCTAGGACTTGCCCAGAGGTCCAGTGGTTAAGACTCCATGCTTTCTCTTCCGGGGGCACAGGTTCAATTCCTGATTGGGGATTGTAAATGGAGTCATTTTCTTAATTTCAATTTTGTTCATTGCTGATATGTAGAATACAGTTGATTTTGACGAATAACCATTTTTAGCAAATTCTGTTTTTTAATGTCTTGGAGATTAACTCTTTATCTGTAGAAACTCAAGTGTCACAGGGTCAGGCAAGGTTTATAATTGTGTGAATTTGGCTTATTGCAATATAATAGGAAATAGGTTAGGGATCCAAGGACAAACTGGAAAATGTGTCTTATCGTAAGACATTCAGATACAAATTTTAAAATACACTCTGCTAATCAGAAACACTCCTGCATACAATTATATTAATAGTTTTACTTGTAGTTACCTTGTACTTTTTTTTTTTTTTAAAGTATCACGTTTTAACACTTCTGAGTATTAAATCAAAGTAACATTGGTTAAAATACCTGGCAAATAGAAAGCACCTAATAAATGTTTGTTGATTCTCAAACTGAATGTCTTTGCAAATAAAAATGACAAATGCATCCATATGTAACTAATTTATAACAAACAAATATAAATTATTTCACAGATCCTTTTAATGAACAGTGTTTCATCTTTAAGACAACAGTTCTTTAACCATTATTAAGATTGCTTTCAAAATACTTTAAGGCACTGAAATAGATGCATGCATAATTTCAACACAATTAAGTAAAATGAAAACTACTCTAAATGACAGAAGTATATAAAATAAATAAGATCACCTTTATAACCTGGATAATGCATAGTAATTTAACCAATAAATTAAAATTTGTAAAATTCAATATGTACTTCCATATAACAGGCCTAACAATGCTTTTAAATTGATTGAGGCCAGTTTTCAAACAACTACTTAGGTCAAATTGTATTCCACACCTAAGATGCTGGCTTATTTTCAAGTTTGCCTTCCTTTGCAAAATGCAGTTTGTTTTCTAAAGTCAACATGTTTGGGCTATATTAGACATTTAATTAACAACTTTAGAATTTTACACTTTCACATAAAAAGCTTTATGAGGTGGTTCTCACTTTAGAAAACCTTTAAGAGTATCACTTGTGGTAAAGTTTTCACAGTTACAAAAATGAGGGTTATTGCTGATGACAGGTCTTTCTCTAAAGAACTTCTCATTGTGGTGTACTCTACATGTACACCCAAGAAAACTTCCAATATGTCTTCTGGATAATAATTATGGTAAACTGGAAAACCCATAAGGGAGGCTTTTCTATACGTGTGAGAACAATATTTCCAACAAGAAGCCCCTTCATATAAATATATGGAGAATCATAAATTGACATATTTATGCAAAGGAAAATTATAAGATGCTTCATGATAGGCCTATGTGAAACATTTTCTTACAGATTCTTGAAAGTATATCAACAGTCATCTTATGTATGATATTAGCATCCCCTCACTTTTTTAAGAATGCCATTATTTTTGTTTCACTAGCAAGAGGGCTCTATCATGGCCGTAAACGTTACCGACAATAAATATTTTCTGTTATGTGTCTGTTTATTTCTGAGGGTGAATGACAAAAGGAAAAGTCTCTCCTTTGTTCTCCCTCTCTCCCTGATAAAACAACAGAACTCTACCATGTGGAGGGCTGAGAGCTAGAAAAGCAAGCATTCTCAAAATGGATTTCAAACAGAAGATATATTATACACCAGGTCATCTAGTTATATGTCTATTTCCCTTTTGTTATCCCTGAGCCTTTAATAAAAACCTCATTTAAATATTACAGCCTTGTCTCAGCTGTGCTTATAGAAGATAAAGCACAAGTTTATATCATGATCAGGTCAGCATTAAGGGGTGGGGGAGGGAAAGACAGTGTAAGAACGAACTGTGGGGGACCAGGATAAAACTTAAAGGTCTAACAGCCCCATTTCAGTGCGGTCTTACACTGCCATGGTGAAGCATGCAGGTTTTATTTTCCTAGGGTGGAAGCTTAAGTGAAAGTGAAAAGTGAGGTCGCTCAGTCGTGTCCGACTCTTAGCGACCCCATGGACTACAGCCCACCAGGCTCTCCGTCCATGGGATTTTCCAGCTTAGTGCAGGATTTCCTGAAGACAGATTCTCCTACTACATACCTAAGAATTACTGGAGATTAAAAATGTAGAGATCTGGGACCCTTCCCAAATACAACGAATTGTTAAAATGTGTGTGGTAGGTGGCAGGTAATAGGCATTCTGAAAGCTTTCCAGGTGATCCTTATGCATTAAGGCTTGAAGATCACTGCAAATCACTGCTTTACAAGATTACTTCTTTCAAGGGGTCTGCAAGGTCAAAACTATTTTCATAATTATATTAAGATGTTATTCTTGCTTTTTTTTTCTTCACTTTTTCAAGAGTGTACAGGAGCATTTACCAGAGGGGACATGATGTGCGATATTGCAACAGACTGAATGTGGAAGCAAATGAGATCCCATCTGTCTTGTTTAAATCGGACAGTAAAGATGTCTGCAGAAAATAAAATACAATGCCACGTTTCCCACTCCATCTTTTGACATTTTGGAAAATGACATTTTTCATGAAAATGTTCTTTACATTAACACGTTTTTAGTGAATAAATATTTGATAACCTTTTATTTTAAATATAACATTAATATGTGTAACCCACATAAAGAAAAGCTCTTGAGACCAAAAAGTTTGAGAACTTTTCTTTCCAGCAGGCATCCAGTACCCTATGAACATTACTGCTGATAGGCCCGGTTGCTTCATTCCTTGGCACACTCAGTGCATATTTCACTTTAAATATGATTCAACAGATCATCTGCAAAAAGCTTCTTAAACTTATTTTCAGGCAAGAGGATTTAATCTGACAGTGAAATACTGAAGTCGAACCAGTTTTAGTTAAAAATCTAAGATGTGAAGCAGGTTTTCCTTAGTGACATCTAACGTAATAAACAATCCTTTAATATATAAACAGGCCAACTGATGTATGAAATAGAAAACCACACTTCACATGACGCATTTAAAAAATGTTAATTAGTAATGTGACAACAGCACTAGATTCTATGTGAGGAAACAAACGGCTCACTCCAGATGTCAGCTACAACAAACCCCTAGTTTTTCAAAGAAAATAAAGTAGGGAATAAACAGGTTCCTAGAGAAAAAAGAATTCTTTTAAATCTACACATTTTGAAAATGTTGAAATATGAGTTGGCACATTGATACTGACATTATACTAAACTACACAATTTTATTCTTAAATGAAAGTACATCCCAGATACTGTTAATATTCGATTGTTGGAGTATGCAAATTGGGAACACTTCTGAGGTTTAGGTATAGCTGTGGTAAAAGCAGACCCTTTCAGCCTTATGATTGTGTCTCAGATATAAGAAAATTACACTGATGCTTTTAACCTGCCATGTACAATTTTCTAATGTATTGCCATTTAAAAAATCTGAGACAGCTAACATTTAAACACATCATTGCTGTTTGGGAATGATATTTGAATGGAAGGTGCTGTGCACATATTTCTTACTTTATACCATATTAAGATTTTAAATGATAAGTTATTGAATATATCTTATGTTGAATAAATGGTATTTGAAAATAAGTATATTTTTCTTTCTGAGTAGCCTTCTGGAAAAAGTTCACTGAATATAGTTTCCAGTAATAGTTTACTTTCCTAACTTGTACTTATTTTAAAATCTCATCAGCAGGGAATTAAAACAGTGCAAAACCCAGCAAATCTGACTTTCCCTTGTTTTGATTTGCACGTCCACTTATGACCATCATTTTTGGGGAAACTTTCCACTTAGTGTATCAAAGATCAATGCTATGAAAGTTCTTTAAAAGGTTCAGCAGTTTTTTTGAGTCTCTGAATGATTACAGCATTCTGTAAATCAGTTTCTTCCAGTGTGAGTGTTTCATCTAGCAATTTGAGGAAAGGAAGAGCAGCTGCCAGGGAAAAGGGAGGACTCCTCTGAGATCCCTGGTATTTTTCGATGAAGTCTTTGATGTGGCTTATCCTATGAGTAATGTTAAATTTCTGGACAATCCTTTTCCCGTTGGCTAACCAGATCTGTATATTACTGATGGGTTCCAGATTGTTTAGTGGGACAGCAGACAAGTTATTTTTATTCTCAACTTCAATATTCTTTGCTTTAGAAACAATTTTTGGTGTAGCACTTCCCAGTCTGTGACCTTGTCCTGAGAAGGGCTGGAACACAGGCTTTGTTGACATACATACTTCATTTTTCTTATCTTCAACTTTAACATCCACTTCCTCTTTATCAAAAACTCCCTGTAATTCTAAAGGTAATTCCCCTTTTTTGATGGAGTTCAGAAACTGTTGACTTGCACCATCAGAATAACTTCTGAAATCATCATTGACAGTGAATCCATTTTTCCATAATTTTATACTTACATCTACCTGTTTCTTTTGTTCAGTGGGAGACAAACACTTGGCACCAACCTTCTGAGCTTCCTCAAAAAGGCTGTCAACAAAATATTCACAATTTTTTTGTTGACTATCACTAAGAGGTTGGTGGTCAGATCCTGTTTCACAAACCCATTCTTCCTTTATACTTTCAAGATTATCTACTTCTTTCATTCTCTTTTGTTTTACTGAGCCACGACTATGAAATAAGGTAGCTTGATTTTCACGTCGCTTATACAATCGGTCCTATTTTACAATCCCACATTAGTAGAGGCTGCCAGTTTCCTATCTTTACTTTCAATGATCTCAGATTGAGTACGAAGAAACCAACGCTGGAAGCCACACTAACGTTCGTTATTGCTGACAAGCAACAAACTCCCGGTGCGGCCGCTGGAGGGGGCCGCGCCGCGCCGTCGTCTCGCGGCCTCGGTCTCAGTCCGCTCAGGGGCCGCAGTCGCCGCCGCCGCCGCCGCCCGGCTGGAGCCCCTCAGAGGAGGAGCACAGCCGCCCCCAGGCCCAATCGAGCTCGGCGGCCGGGCCGCTGGAACCGCGCGCGCCTTCCTCGGTCACTGTCGCCCGGCGCCGAGTACCTCTTGTACTTTTTAATGACATAATATTCATACATGAAAAAATTTTCTTGTATCAACTTAAGGAAGCCCTTGACTTCTTATATACAGTGAATTTACCAGTGCCCCGTTTTTCCCTGTTACTTCTCCTCTACTTTCTAAGTTTTGTTAACTTTCTACTTTAACTCCTGACTACTGCTCTAACTTTTAGCTTTATAAATTCTGTTTAATTATATTTTTATTTTAATATTAAGATTGATATGTTTTCATTCTGTTAGTTATCTATAATTACATTACCAGCTTTGAAGACAGTGGTAGTGAAGATTGAAAATCACTTATCCATACTTACACAGTCTCACTGTGTTTATTCCTTTTTGCAGAATGAAATAGTGTGCTTAGAGTGTAGGGTAGGTTTAATATTTGGATTGTAATTAGAGTGCTTAACTATATTAACAATAGAAAAAGAAAAATAATGTAATCATCTCAATAGACAGAAAAACCATTTGCCAAAACCACTATCTATTCCTGATACAATTTTGTATAGGATTCTTAGAATAGAAGGGATCTTATTTATTTCTCATAAAAGTTTGGTTAGAGTAAAGCCTCATAACATAATTTCTAATGGGAAAGTCTTTATACTTTTCCCTAAGATCAGAGACAATTCAAGGATTTCGGCCCTTACCACTTCAGAATGTATACAGTGGTCCTGAAGATTCTATTTAGAGCAGTCAGGCAAGAAGAAGTAAAAGACATCCAGCTTGCAAAGGAAGAAATAAGCTATTTTTATTTCCTAAAGGCATGATCATTTATGTAGAATAACTGATGGAATCTACAAAAAAGCTACTACCTGATTTCAAGAATTATTTTAAAGTTATAGTAATCAAGCAGTGATGTCAGTGTAAAGTTTGATTGCATAGAATAGAATGTCCAGAAGTAGCCTCACACCTAAATGGATGACTGATTTTTGACAAAGGCGCAAGTCAGTTCAGTGGAGAAAGGATTGTCTTTTCAACAGGTAGTGCTGGAACAATTGAATATCAACATGCATAAAAAGGAAATTGTATTTTGTACCATATTTAAAATTAACTGATAGAGCTAAATTTCAGGTCTAAAAGTATAACACTTCTTTAGGATAATATAGCAGGAAATCTTCGTGACTGTGATTTAAACAAGAATTTCTTAAATATAGAACACCAGAAGTATGTTCTATTAAAGAAAAACTGATGAGCTGGACTTTTTCAAAATGAAAATTTTTACTTTTTGAAAGATACTGTTAGAAGAATGAAAGGACAAACCGTAGGTTTGGAGAAAATGTTTGCAAAGCATATGTCTGATAAAGAGCTACCAGTAAGAATATGTAATGAACTCTTAAAGCTCAGTCAGAAAAGAAACAGCCTAATAAAAATGGGCAAGAAATTTGAACATTCAGCAAAGATATATGGGTGGCAAATAACCACATGAAAAGGTACTCAGTCTCTTTCATTATTAGGGAAATGTAAATTAATGATACAGTGAAATACTTATATCCAAACTTTTGTTAGAGTGGCTAAAATTTTAAAACTGAGCATACCAAATGTTGGCTAGTTAATGAAGGAACTGCAGCTTTCTTCTCATGGAAATATTAAAATGCTGCACTGAATTTCAGTCTAAAAAGTTAAACACACATCTATTTGATCCAGCCATTTCATTTTTAGATATTTACCCAGTCCAGCCATTTCATTCTTAGATATTTACCCAAGAGAAAGTGAGAGTATGTATCCACATAAAGAAGTGTTCACTAATGTTCATGGTAACTTTGTTTTTAATAGCTAGAACTTGGAAGTTACCTAAATGTCAACAGGTGAATCATTAAACAGATTGTTTACCCATACAGTAGAATATTAGTCAGAAATTAAAAAGGAATATTGTTTGGATGAAACTTAGAAAAATTGTTTTCATTGAAAGAAGCTAGACAAAAAAGAATACTGTATGATTCCGTTTATATTGAAATTATCGGGAATTCAGTTTATAGTGACACAAGGCAGATTGTTGGTTTCCATGTGCATGTGCTGGGATGAGTTGGAGGACAGGAAGGAGAGATTACAAAGAGACATGAGGGAGCTTTTAGGAGTGTGTTTATTATCTTAAATGTATAATGATTCCATGAGTATATATACATGTATCAAAACTTACCAAATTGTATGCTTTAAATATGTAAGATGTATGTCAGTTATGTATCAGGAAAGCTTTATAAGTAAAACAAAATAGAGTCAATTGAACATGAACTTCAGGAGTTTGAAGTTAGAGCTCCTTTGCTTCATGAGATGTTTTATTCAGGAAATCAACTAATTGTCACTATTTTAAAAATAATTCTAATAGCAAATAAAAATACACAGTGAAAGTAAAAAATGTGAAATTTTATGACATGTGTAACCAGTCTTAAATTGTTTTGATGAACATGTGCCCGAACATCTATGTAATAATGTAACTCAGATATATATATATATATATATTTGTGTTTATGGGATAATACTATGTGTAGTCTTAGGTAATTGGCTTTTTTTTCACTCTATACTGTCTTTTTTAAGGTTCATGCAAATATGATCAGAATGATTATGATCTGGCAGCTGTGTGCTGACACTGTTGGCAACTCAAATAGCTTTGTTTCACTAGCAGCTGATTCTAAATAGCCAGCTGAAGTCTTTTTTTTTGGTGGGGGCGGGTTGTTTAATTTAACCTTGACTTTTGAAATCAGTACTTGGAGATAAAAAACAAGTTTTCGAACCCAAATCATAAAAAATAGAGCGTTTCCTTTCTTATATCCCTGACCACTTCTTCCAAAATACACTTGAATGTGTTCCTTACCTCAGAATATCATTAAAAGACTGTTTAACTTATGTTTTAGACCATGTTTAGATGAGTGTTTTATATTTGTACTGTGTAAAAATAAATAATCCAGGAATAATTTGCTAGGTACTATGATAAATGAATTAAATGTAGACTTACTAGTATCTTAAAATGAGGTACCTGTTAAAAGTCTTTTGATAAAGTATATTTGTGATTTTGATTTTTTAAAAAGTATTTGGGCTTTTCAATTTAAAAAAGCTTATCATTGTAAAACTAGTACTAGTTAAAAAGTAAACTAGTACTGAAGATTTTTAAGGAATAAGTCAGTTCTTTGCTGCATCTTCCATATCCCCTCTTCCCTTCTGCATAAGTGCTATTTTTCCAGAAGAAACCATTTTATCTTTTTTTTCCCCCCAGATATCTGCCTGTTTCTAAATAATGTGCTAATACTGTTTTATGTGACTTTTCATAAGGATGGTTGATTGGAGAGGCAAAGGATAAAAGTTCCTTTAAAGTCAGGAAAAGATACAAGAACATGTTTCCATTGAGATGGATTCCGGAGTAGAGGATACAGTAGCTAGCACTCTGTGTGGAGGGGCACCCTTGGTCAAGTTGCTAGGAGAGTAGATGTCCAAATCTTGTTATTGAGTGACTGTGGAGAGGATTCCTTCTGAGCTTCTGAGAACTTTGCTTTTGCCATTCTTAGTTTTTATATTCTCTTTCTTTTTTTTTTTAATTGTTGGATAGTCTCTGATGATTAATTCTTACCTCCTTGCTGACCAGGTTCTAGTTACTTGTCAAAACCCCTGTGCATTCCTGAATGTTTCCTGGGAGAATAGGTGAATTGAAGGTTAAAGTCTCAAGCAAAGCCTAAGCTTAGGGCTTCCTGAGGTCTGTATCTCTAGCTATTTCTTGGTTTGTCAATTTTAGATATTGTGTATTGTCTCTGTTACGATAGCTAAGGATTTAGCTCTGTTTCACTTATATCATTTCCTCTATTTCATATTCCCCATTTTATTATATTACATTAAAATAAAGCTGAAAAATGGTACAAAGTGAGCCTATTTACAAATCAGAAATTGAGTCACAGAAGTAGAAGGCAAGTTTATGATTACCAAGGGGGAAAATGGGGGAGATGAATTGGGAGATTGGGATTGATCTATACCCACTGCTATATGTAAAATTGATAACTAATAAGAGCCTACTATATAGCACAGGAAACTGTACTCAATACTCTGTAATGACCTCTATGGCAATAGAATCTAAAAAAGAGTAGGTATATGTGTAACTGACTCACTTTATTGTATAGCAGAAAGTAAAACAACACTGTAAATCAACCATACTCCAAGAAAAAAACCAATAAAAATAAATCAGTAATCATTGTGAACAAAATTGCATACTGTGATTACTTACATAACTTTTTGATTTTCTTTCAGTGATTCATTATTGCATCATGTGTTCATTTGCATTGTTTTCTGAACACAGAGTTTCAGTAGACACTCTGTTAAGTCTGTCATGGTCCTGTGAACCACTTTCCCCCTTATCCCTCCTTCTCAGAATCAGTAAGTCTGTCAACCTCTTTTCCCCTGGTGACGTCCCTTCTTCAGTTCTCCATCTTTGTAGTCCAAACTGAACTGGTTGTGTTGCTAGACTTGTCTTTTTTTTTCTCCTTTCAAATAGCAGTCTTCCTGGAACTTCCTCCTTTTGACTTTCTCCTTTTCCATCTCTTGTTTCCTTTATCTCATATCTTCTTTATTGGTTTCCTCTGTGTGTGTGTGTGTGTGTGTATGTATAACCTCTCCTTCAGAGAAAAACTGCAGGAATACCTATACAGTAGTTTTTTTTAATATTTGTATTTGTCTGATCTTTTAAATATTTTTCCCCTCACACCTTGTTGATTGGTTAGTATAGAGATTTCTTTGAGAATTTTGAAGGCATGTGCCATTGTCTTTCAGCACCCAGTGGATCTCTATATATCACCAGTTTTTTCTCTGTGGAAGCTTTTAGAATTTTTTTTTTTTTGACCTTCGTGTTAGCAAATTATTGTTATATAACATTTTGTTCTTGTGTTATGGATGCGTTTTTGCCTTGTCTTTCTAAGCATATTTATTAGACTTGTTTTTGTTTGGTCTTGAATGTTTCACTTTTCTTTCCTACTTATCTTTGTTTCTATAGATTGCTCTTTTCTAATTGCTTATTGTGGTTTTCTTCACAGTGGAGAGTTTCTTCCAATATTAGGTGATTGTTGGCTGTCTGTTCTTATTTAAGGGTGAGACATTAAAGAAGTTTGTTTTGTTTATTTGCAAAAGAATAAGAAAAAGTCTGGAAGGATATGTTCTAAACGTGGGCAGCCGTAGGAGGGTAGGTTGGCTAGGGTGGATACTTTTATTTACATTTTTGTAAAATCCTTAATTGTTTCTGTAATTTTTTTTTTTTTGAAGCTTTAATGAAGTTATTTACTGTTGTATAATAAGAGTTATCTATTGGTATGTAATACATTACCACAGAACTTGACTGCTTAAAATAACAAAGATTTATTCTTTCACATAGTATCTGAGGGTGTGAATTTGAGCGTGTGGCATTGCTGGGGGGTTCTGGTTAGGGTCCCTGATTAAGTTGTAGTCAAGTCTCTTGGCCTTCATGTCATCTTCTTTATTGGTTTCTTCTGTGTGTGTGCGTATGTGATCATTTCAAGGCTCAACTGTGGCTTCCAAGCTCATTCGTATGGCTTGCCTCAGTTTCTTAAGAGCTGTTGGACCGAGGACCTCATCTCCTCACTCATAAACCTCTGAGTGTCCTAAAAATGTAGCAGCTGTTTGCCCTGTTGCCAGTGATTTGAGAGAGAGTAATAGTCATTTTTCCTAGATGGAATCTTCAGTCTATTTTAAAACCTGTTCTTTGAAGTAACATCTTATCATTTTTTCCACAAGCTTGTGTTGATCGTACAAACCAAACCTGGTATAATGTGGGAGGGCACTGCATATGGGTTTGAAGACTAGGAAGCGGGGATTGTTGGGGGCCGGAAGGCAGACTGTGATAGCCAGCCTCCAAAATAGCTCCTGATGATCCTCCCTTCCTGGCTTTCCCTTGAGTAGTTCCCTTCTCCCACATTGCACCATGGCTGATCCATGTAACCAGTGGCATATGGCAGAGGTGATGATATGCTTCTTCAAAGTTATTCAGTCACTCAGTCATGTCCAACTCTTTGTGACCCCATGAACTGCAGCATGCCAGGCTTCCCTGTCCTTCACCATCTCCCAGAGCTTGCTCAAACTCATGTTCATTGAGTCAGTGATACCATTCAACCATCTCATCCTCTGTTGTCCCCTTCTCCTCCTGCCCTCAATCTTTCCCAGCATCAGGGTCTTGTCCAATGAGTCAGTTCTTCGCATCAGGTGGCCAAAGTATTGGAGCTTCAGCTTCAGTATCAGTTCTTCTGGTGAATATTCCAGGTTGATTTCCTTGTTGTTCAAGGGACTCCCAAGAGTCTTCTCTAGCACTGCAGTTCTTCGGTGCTCATCCTTCTTTATGGTCCATCTCTCATATCTGTACATGACTACTGCAAAAACTATAGCTTTGTCTATACAGACCTTTGTCGGCAAAATGATGTCTCAGCTTTTGAATACGCTGTCTAGGTTTGTCATGGCTTTTCTTCCAGGGTGCAGGCGTCCTTTAATTTCATGGCTGCAGTCACTGTCCATAGTGGTTTTGGAGCCCAAGAAAATAAAGTCTGTCACTGTTTCCATTGTTTCCCCATCTGTTTGCCATGAAGTGATGGGACCGAATGCCATGACCTTAGTTTTCTGAATGTTGAGTTTTAAGTCTGCTTTCTCAGTCTCCTTCACCTTCATCAAGAGGCTCTTTAGTTCCTCCTCACTTTCTGCCATTAGGGTAGTGTCATCTGCATATCTGATGTTATTGGCATTTCTTCTGGCTATCTTGATTCTAGCTTGAGTTTCATCCAGCCTGGCATTTAGCATGATGTGCTCTGCATATAGGGCTTCCTTTGTGCTCAGTTGGTAAAGAATCTGCCTGCAATGCAGGAGACCTGGGTTTGATCCCTGGGTAGGGAACATTCCCCTGGAGAAGGAAATGGCAACAAGCTCCAGTATTCTGGCCTGGAGAATCCCATGGACAGAGAATCCTGGCAGGCTACAGTCCTTGGGGTCATAAGAGTGGGACATGACTTGGTGAATGAGCCACCACCACCACTCGGCATATAAGTTAAATAAGCAGGGTGACAATATATAGCCTTGACATAGTTCAGTTCGGTCACTTAGTTGTGTCTGACTCTTTGCGACCCCATGGACTGCAGCACGCCAGGCTTCCCTGTCCATCACCAACTCCCGGAGCATGGTCACACAGATGTCCATCCAACCATCTCATCCTCTGTTGTCCCCTTCTCCTCCTCCCTTCAATCTTTCCCACCCTCAGGGTCTTTTCCAGTGAGTCAACTCTTCACATCAGATGGCCAAAGTACTAGAGTTTCAGCTTCAGTATCAGTCCTTCCAGTGAATATTCAGGACTGATTTCCTTGAGGACGGACTGGTTGGATCTCCTTGCTGACCAGGGGACTCTCCAGAGTCTTCTCCAACACCACAGTTCAAAAGCATCAATGCTTCGATGCTCAGCCTTCTTTATGGTCCAGTTCTCACATCCATACATGACTACTGGAAAAACCATAGCTTTGACTAGATGGACCTTTGTCAGCAAATAATGTCTCTACTTTTTAATATGCTGCCTAGGTCTTTTAATTCCTAGGTCTTTTAAGCGTCTTTTAATTTCATGACTGCAGTCACCATCTGCAGTGATTTTGGAGCCCCCCCAAATAAAGTCTGTTTCCATTGTTTCCCCATCTAGTTGCCAGGAAGTGATGGGACTGGATGCTATGATTTTTATTTTTTGAATGTTGAGTTTTAAGCCAACTTTTTCACTCTCCTCTTTCATTTTCATCAAGAGGCTCTTTAGTTCTTCTTCACTTTTCTGCCATAAGGGTGGTGTATCTGAAGTTATTCATATTTCTCCCAGCTGTCTTGATTCCAGCTTGTGCTTCATCCAGCCTATCATTTCGTGTGATGTCCTCTGCATATAAATTAAATAAGCAGGGAGACAGTGTACAGTCTTGATGTATTCCTTTCCCAATTTGGAACCCGTTTGTTGTTCCATGTCCGGTTCTAACTGTTGCTTCTTGACTTGCATACAGATTTCTCATGAGGCAGGTCAGGTGGTCTGGTATTCCCATCTCTTTCAGAATTTTCCACTGTTTGTTGTGATCCATATAGTCAAAGGCTTTGGCATAGTTCATAAAGCTGAAGTAGATGTTTTTCTGGAACTGTCTTGCTTTTTCGATGATCCAGTGGATGTTGGCAATTTGATCTCTGATTCCTCTGACTTTTCTAAATCCAGCTTGAACATCTGGAACCTCATGGTTCACATACTGTTGAAGCCTGGCTTGGAGAATTTTGAGCATTACTTTGCTAGTGTGTGAGATGAGTGCAATTGCACAGTAGTTAGAACATTCTTTGGTGTTGCCTTTCTTTGGGATTGGAATGAAGCCTGACTGTTTCCAGTCCTGTGGCCGCTGCTGAATTTTCCAAATTTGCTGGCATATTGAGTGCAGTATTTTAACAGCATCATCTTTCAGGATTTGAAATAGCTCAGCTGGAATTCCATCACCTCTGCTAGCTTTGTTTGTAGTGTTGCTTCCTAAGGCCCAGTTGATTTCACACTCTAGGATGTGTGGCACTAGGTGAGTGATCACACCATTGTGGTAATCTGAGTCATTAAGACCTTTTTTGTGCAGTTTTTCTGTGTAATCTCACCATCTCTTCTTAATATCTTATGCTCTTGTTAGGTTCATACTGTTTCTGTCCTTTATTGTGCCCATATTTGCATGGAATATTCCCTCAGTATCTCTAATTTCCTTGAAGAGCTCTTTAGTCTTTCCCATTTTGTTGTTTTCTTCTATTTCTTTGTTTTCTTCACTTAAGGCTTTCTTATCTCTCCTTGCTGTTCTTTGGAACTCTGTATTCAGATGGGTATATCTTTCCTTTTCTCCTTTGGTTGTCTGAGGCCTCCTCAGACAAGCATTTTGCCTTGTTGCGTTTCTTTTTCTTAGGGGTGGTTCTGGTCACCGCTTCTTGTACAATGTTACAAGCTTCAGTAGTCAGTTGTAAAAATTGTCTTCCACTGTGGGTGCTTTCTTGTTTGTGCTCCAAGGTACTCTCTCTCTCTCTCTCTCATACATTCAGACATCTTATGAGGGGCTCAAATGGCTGGAGATAGAGGCTACTTCCTCTGTCTGTGAGGAACTCGACATAACTAGTAAGGAACTGAGGCTTGCCAACAATCATGTGATGTGCGTGAGCCTGAGAAGTGGATTCTCCATTCTCTTTTAAGCCCTGAGATGATTGCCATTCTGCCTGACAGCTTGACTGCAACCATGTGAGAGACCTTGAACCAGAAAAACTCAACTAAACTACTCCTGGATTCCTGACCCTCAGAAACTGTGTGGGATAATGACTTGTGTTTTAACCTGCCAGTTTTTGGGTGAATTTGTTACATAGGCAAAGAGCACCAATAAATAAAGCAGAAAACATTTTTTCTAAACCCACACACATGCACACACCCATATCCCACATTCAAAACCACATTGGCATGTTGATATTTGTGGGTTTGAAACTGCCAGGTGGTGTTTTGGGGGCCTCCAAGGAGCTCCAGTTCTTTATGTCTCAGTGCAGAACGACTTTAGTGAGAGGCAAAGTGGTAGATACAAGTGATTTATTGGAATAGGATGCTTGTGAGGTTTACAAGTGGGCAAGTGAGATGGTATCATGTCCTAAGAACTTAGTGGGCTACAGTTTAATAATCAAAGAAAAAGTAGGAGGGGGAAAAGATCACCTTTTTCTTCATTCTTTTTTTTTTTTTTTAATTATTTATTTGTTTTTGCCTGTGCTGGGTCTTCGTTGCTTCACATGGTCTTTTCTCTAGTTGTGGTGAGTGGGGGCTGCCCTTTGTTGTGGTGTGAGGCCTTCTCATTGCAGAGGCTTGCTGTTGCAGAGCGTGGGCTCTAGACACAAGGGCTCAGTAGTTGTGGCACATGGGCCCTGTGTGGGCCCTGGACCATATGGGCTTCCCATAGTTGTGGCTCATGGGCTTAGTTGCTCTACAGCATATGAGATCGTCCTGGGCCGGTGGTCAAACCTGTGTCCCCTGAATTGGCAGGCAGATTCTTAACCACTGGACCACCAGGGAAGTCCCTTCCACATCCTTGAGTACACATCATGCTTCCATCGTCAGCTCCTTTCGGTCAGGTGGGGGCGTCTTCTTGTCCCTACATGGTCAAGCCAGGACTGTCATGGCACTATGGAAAAACTATTTCAGGTCTCAGTACAGTGAGGGTCTTTCACTTTGAAATGTCACCTTTCCATAAATTATTGTGTTTTATATGTGCAGAGACTTTGCCCTAGGGATCATTAATTTAATGAGCTCACTGGGCAGAATGTGGATCTCATGCCACCAGTGTTTTATTGTCTGGGGGCATGTTTTGTGCTTCTGTTGCTAATCAAGCTTGCTTAGCTTTGTGCTTAAGCAAACCCGCTTTATTGAGTGATCAGTAACTTACAGGGGTCTCCCATACTTTTTTCTTTACTTACAATCCTCTAATAGGATTAACTGCTTAACTACTTTGTCCCTTTACTCTGTCCCTTTCATGTTGGGCTCTATCAAAGGCTTGATTATGCTAAAAGCCTATTTTTCTGAGGGTGTGTGTGTGACCCTTAATGTTAATATCTGGAAGTCTAAAGAATCTGTTCAGTTTCTTTCCAGAAAAGTCTTGCATTTTGCTTTCTGAAGGTTTCAGCCTGGCTGCTTTATTCTGAGTTGGCCAGTGAGAGGGGTACCGTAATTAAGTCAGCAGTTTCACCTGTCCCTCTTTACTTCCTCTGCTTTGCCTTTTGTCGTTCATTCAGAGATGCTTCTTTTTGGTTTCTTGAGGGAATAAACTGGTAATTTATCTCTATTTTAGGAATTGTAGGTTTTGATGGTGAGATGGTAGTAGTTCATTCCCTTACTTGTGGCTCCATGTCTTATGTGTAACTTGTGGCTCCATGTCTTATGTGTATCTTCTGAGATTAGGGTTTCTGCAGATGGACTAGGCTTGCTTATCATAAGCAGCTTCTTTCAGTTGTAACTGAGATTTTCGTTTCTTTAGCACTGCTGCGTTCCTCATCTGTTTTCCTTTTTCTGAAAATTTGTGGAAACCTTTTGGCCAGTACTGCTTAGTTGCTTCTTTTATATTATTTTTGATCCCATAGATGTTTGCTTTTTTGTGTGTGTGTGCCTTTGTCATCATTTTAACAGTCTTAGATGGAAGAGTAGATACTCTTTCTGCCATATTTAAGTGGAAGTTCCAGGGGTATGACTGTGTGTATTTCACTGTTACTGTATGTACTGTAGCAGGACATATACAATCACAGGAATTTTGAGACAAACTGGACTTTGGAGATAATTTAAATCTCTATATTCATTTTACAGCAAAGGAACAGTCTCAGTGAAGTTACTGCTTTTGCTGTTGATTATAGTTAGCAGTGCAAGCCTGAGATGGAATCTGTATGTCCTGACCCGGTTTGTTTCTTTTTCTACCATGCCACACTCACTACCTTTATTTTTTAACTAGATTATTAAATTATCAGTAATTTAAACCCATTGTATAAACTAAGAATTAACAACTACATACCAGATTTGGGGGATTCAAAATGAGTAAGCCTGGTTTCTTTGTCAGAGAAATCTCTGGATTAATAAAAATGAATTTCTTATTTTCTTTTAGTTCAGATCTTTTCTTGATTGCTGATCTTATCTTTTGCTTTAACTGTTTAGCAGTTTGTATAATTTATGTGATGATCTCAACTTACAGTTTGTCAAACAAGTGGTGGTTTTAATGAGAGGTTTTTTTTTCCTTTAATTTATGATTTCCTTTGACTTTCTTGACTCTCATTACTGTCTTCTGCTTTCTCATTTCTTGAGAGGAAGCTCAATATTTTTTCTGTTGTATAGGTTTATAATTAAATACCTATAGCATATACCTCACATGCAGCATTTATAAACATTGCTGGGGAGAGAGACAATTAAGAAAAGTATCTTAGTAAATTTTTTCTGTATGCGCTAAGCTCTTGGTGCAAAGGAACTGCACCATACCTTTTTCTTACATGACTCTTAGCACAGTGCTGGATATATGTTAGGCAACTTGGTAGATAGCATCTGACTGAGAAAAATTTTATAAAAGGCCTTTTTTAAAGTGGACTTTTGTGTTCAGTGTTGAAAGCTAATCAGGGAATTGGTATTTTCTTCACATATATTTCTGTGAAGATACATTTTTCATGTGCTATGTTTGTCAAGTTTTTCAGTGCAGTTTTTTAAAGAACAAGAACCATCATATTCCAGTGGTCTTTGTACTTTGGACTGGTGTACACAAAGGGTTGGATCTAAAGAAGGGCCATAGCGAATCCATCTGAAAAACTTTCAAGGGTAAGTTGGCCATGAAGCATTTATTCAGTGTATATTAGGTACATTTTTTATATAATATTAGTTTTGTCCTCATGACAACTTCATGAGGTAGTTATCCTCACAAAAAATAACAGAGCTTAAGACATTTGTTCATGACCAAAAAATGTATCAGGTATTGTGCAGTAATTTGAAATACATGCTTGTTTTAATTGTAAACCTGTATTCTATATTTTCTGCTATCTTACTCTGGAAGTATTAATTTGAAATTGAAAAACTCAATTATACATCCAGATTTTTGGAGTGTAAATAAGTATATATGTAAAGGCTCATAGTGTTAATGAAATTCTGTTTTCCTTTCATTATAGATATAGTGTAGATGAGAAAGATGTGAGTTTTTGCTCTAAACATTGTTAACGTTCAGTTTTAATTAGTTTATCAGTATATTAATAATTTCTTTGTATTGTAATTAGCCTCTAATTAAAAGAAATAAATTAATTTTTAAAAAAGCCAAAAAAAAAAAAAAAAAAAAGAACAACAAAAACAGAAAGACTCCAGAATTCTCTTTTTGGCTGAGCTTTGAAAACAATGAAGTTCTGTGTTGGGAGGATGGTATGTTGCCTCCAATTGACCTGTTTCCAGAATAGAGCAAGCATTGCCATGATTCGGAAATATCAACTAGATAATTATTTGATATTCAAAAATTAAATTTCTTCTAGAGTTTCTGTTCTTTACTTGAAGATTATAAAGCTGGTGTTCCCTTGTATAAGAAATAATTAGGATCTTTATCTAATTAAAAGAAAAGCAAAATTAAGGTAGTTTTGATGTAATTATTTGATGTAAATATTATAACTGAAATTAAGTAGGAACACTTGTTATAGGAAGTAGACTATTGAAAATAATCTTTTCCAGCATCTTGAAGAGACACAGTGGGTGTGAGGAGAGGAGGAAATACGGAACATATAAATACTTCCAGATGGATGTTGGTGTAATTATGGAGAGTAAAGGAAAAGGAATGTATAAATAGAGATGGAAAACAGAGGGAAGGAATTTGTAAGACAGATTTGCCTTAATTTTCCCTGACACCAGATAAATACCCACAGAAGTAAGAGAAAGGAGAGAATTAATGAAATGGTAATTGGAAATAAAAATCATCATTTGCAGTGAAAATACTCAGTTTTAAAAAGGGAAGCTAGAGTAGTTCAGGAAATATGTTTCTCTCATGGATATAAATCCTTAGTAATGATATGAACCTTAGGTAAATCTTGATTAATGTAAACAAAAATGAAAGGTATTACTTAATGTTTGCTCTAAAAGTACTAAGAGTAATAATAGTTGGTCATAAATTTCAGTGCTGATTATTTAGCGTCAGCAATTTATAGGTGAATCATTGTGTAATTTATGATGAATTACTTTAATAAATGAGTGTATATTAGTTTAAAGGTGAAACATTTGGAGTGTCCAGTAAGACTGTATATAAGGTTAAAAGCTATCATTGTTTTGTTTAAAACTAATGGTGAGATGCTCTGACATTTTTGTAGTTAAATCTATATATAGCTATTTTGCAATATTTTCTTCTGCAAGTCATATCATTATGCTTTGTATATTTAGGTCTTTAATTGATCCTAAGTTGATTTTTGTATATGATGTAAGGATCTGGTTTTTAAAAGTTTTCCTTATAGGGAATCAATTATTATATTACTGTATTGTGAATAGTCTACCTTTACGCACTGATCTGCAATGCCGATTTTAAAATTTATCTATAGTTTGGTTTCTAGCTTCTCAGTGTTTTTTCTTTCTGTCCTTGAACTTATACAGCCCTGTAGTTGTTTTGCTGGTAAAGCTTTATACTGAGTCTTTTTAAAAAAAGTTATGTATTTATCTTTGGCTGTGCTGGGTCTTCCTTGCTGCGTGCGGGCTTTCTGTAGCTGCAGCAGGCGGGGCTGCTCTATAGTTGTGTCTGCAGGCTTCTCACTGCCGGGGCCTCTCTTGTCGCAGAGCATGGGAGCTCATGGGCTTCGTCTGGTGCGTGACCTCAGTAGTTGCAGCTCGGAGGCTTAGTTACTCTGTGGCATGTGGAATATTCCTGGACCAGGTATCGAACCTGTGTCCCCTGCATTGGCAGGCAGATTCTTAACCACTTGACCACCAGGGAAATCCATTAACTTTTTTAGATTATTGCTGGTATTTGGAAATGCTGCTGAATTTTGAATATTTCCTTTAGCCCAGTTACCTTTGCTTTTCATTAAAAGAAAGATGATCTTGGCCATTTTGATTTAAAAAAAAATGAATTCTATATTCTTAGAATTTGAAATAAACTGATATTTGATTCTGAATCTTTATATTATTTCATATTAAGTAACTGATTTTGAGTTGCTCTGGAGCTTCTTCAAATAAGACCTATAATACGGACGCTAAATGAACACAGACTCATTTATGAAGACCTCATTTTGCCCCAGATATTATAAGATTGTATTCCTTATGGCTTCTCTGATATTTAGATCTGATTTTGAATATTGAGGAAAATGGTACTCTTAAGACTTACCTAAGCATAGATTCATTTTTAGCAGTTCATTTGAGCTCAGTACATATTTTTTGGAGCATCTACTTTGTGGTCAGCTTTTGCCAAATAAATTTCTTTCCTTTAAGCAGCTAGTAGTGTAATTGAGGAAACAAATGTAGAAAGAAATCAACTCATTACTGTAGCGTTATAGAATTTGGTTAAGTATAAGGTAAGGTAAGATGGCACAGTGGTAAAGAATCTGCCTGCCAATGCAGGAGACGTAGAGATGCAAGTTCGATCCCTGGGTCAGGAAGATCCCCTGGAGTAGGAAATAGCAACCTGCTCCAGCATTCTAGCCTGGAAAATTCCATGGACAGAGGAACTTGGTGGTCTGTAGTCCATGGGGTTGCAGAGTTGAACATGACTGAGTGACAGAGCACAGAGGCACAAGGTAATCTTAATGTACAGGTTAAAATTGTGCTCTGGAACAACTTGTAGTTGTGTGACAATCCGTGGAAGCTCAGTTTCCTTGTAAATAAAATAGGAATACTATATTTGTTGTCGTTGTTCAGTTGCCCAGTTGTGTCCGATTCTTGGCGACCCCATGGACTGCAGCACGCCAGGCCTCCCTGTCCCTCACCATTTCCTGAAGTTTGCCCAAGTTCATGTCCATTGCATCGGTGCTGCCATCCAGCCATCTCATCCTCTGATGTCCTCTTTTCCTTCTGCCCTCAATCTTTCCTAGCATCACGGACTTTTCCAGTGAGTTGGCTGCTCACATCAGATGACCAAAATACTGGATCTTCAGCTTCAGCATCAGTCCTTCCAATGAATTATTGGAAATAGTACTCCAATGAGTATTCAGGGTTGATTTCCCTTAAGATTTACTGGTTTGATTATCCAAGGGACTTTGAGAAGTCTTTTCCAACACCACATTTTGAAGGCATCAATTCTTTGGCATCCTGCCTTCTTTACGGTCCAACTCTCACACCATGCGTGACCACTGGGAAGACCATAGCCCTGACTATATGGACCTTTGTCAGCTGAGTAATGTCTCTGCTTTTCAACACATGGGTTATATTAGGCTGGTGCAAACGTAATTGTGGTTTTGGACCATGAATTTTAAATCATTATAACTAGGCTCAGACACAGCTTTATTAATCAAAATAGGAGCCATTACAGTCAACACACTTTTGTTAATGAGAGATAAGCTTGTTTATTGCTGTAGTGTAAATGGTTGACATTGAGCTCTGTGGCAACTTCTCAAGTAGCTGTAAGAGGATCAGCTTCCACGATCCTCTCAACTGGTTGTTGTCAGCTTCCAGTGGCCAGCCACTATGCTAGTCACCTTCAAGGCTTTTTGAACCACCACGTGCTCTATGTTGGTTAGCAGTTCCTGGGCCAAAAAGTGTTGTTGATGTTGGGAGTTGTCTCTGCTGCTTTTATGACTCATTTTGAACTTGAATAAGAAAATTGCTCAAATTTGCTTTTTGTCTAACAGCATTTCCCTAGTCTAAAATAAATGTAAATTAAACAGTAAGGCGGAAAGTGAAGAGGAACTGAAGAGCCTCTTGATGAAAGTGAAAGAGGAGAGTGAGAGAGTTGGCTTAAAGCTCAACATTCAGAAAACTAAGATCATGGCATCTGGTCCCATCACTTAATGGCAGATAGATGGGGAAACAGTGGAAACAGTATCAGACTTAATTTTTCTGGGCTCCCAAATCACTGCAGATGGTGATTGCAGCCATGAAATTAAAAGACGCTTACTCCTTGGAAGGAAAGTTATGACCAACCTAGATTCAAAAGCAGAGACGTTACTTTACCAACAAAGGTCCATCTAGTCAAGGCTGTGGTTTTTCCAGTGGTCATGTATGGATGTGAGAGTTGGACTGTGAAGAAAGCTGAGTGCCGAAGAATTGATGCTTTTGAACTGTGGTGTTGGAGAAGACTCTTGAGAGTCCCTTGGACTGCACAGAGATCCAACCAATCCATTCTAAAGGAGATCGGTCCTGGGTGTTCTTTGGAAGGAATGATGCTAAAGCTGAAACTCCAATACTTTGGCCACCTCATGCGAAGGGTTGACTCATTGGAAAAGACTCTGATGCTGGGAGGGATTGGGGGCAGGAGGAAAAGGGGATGACAGAGGATTAGATGGCTGGATGGCATCACTGACTCGATGGACGTGAGTCTGAGTGAACTCCGGGAGTTGGTGATGGACAGGGGGGCCTGCGTGCTGCGATTCATGGGGTCGCAAAGAGTCAGACACGACTGAGTGACTGAACTGACTGAAAAGTATATTACATACTGAGTTGTGCAAGGAGGCCTGGTGTGCTGCAGTTCATGGGGTTGCAAAGAGTCGGACGCGACTGAGCGACTGAACTGAACTGAATAAGTCGCTTCCCAAAAAACATGAAATGAGAAATGTGCATTAAAATGATGTATAACATAACCACCTTAAGGTGTATTCCAGTATCAAACGACAGAGTTCCGCAGTGCAAAACCATAATTATTTTTACACCAGCCTAATAGTAGGCATATTATAATATGAAGATTGAACAAGATAATTTATGTATTTGCCAAATGCTAGCTGATATTATTGGCTGCTGAGGAGCTTGGAATGTGTCTCACATCTCAGTTACAGACAGTGGAGACAACTTCAGGGAGTTAATAAGCAAGGGGATGACATGGTCAGATTCATGTTTAGAATTCTATAAATCACTGTGTCTGCAGTAGATCAGGGGGTTTGAGGGAATAAATTAGAGGAGGCTGTAGAGATAGACGTGTTGAGAAATGGTGACCTAATCATTATAGTTAGAAAATGGTCAGGAGAAAGTTCAATAATACAGTGTTATAAAGGTAAGATTTGATTGATTTAATGAAAAGAGCAAAGGAGTCAGGAGTGATGTTCCAATGTTTAGTTTTGGTGAATGACTAGATGTTGTTATTTGTAACTGAATTAGGGAGTACAGGAGGAAGGACATGTTAGAGGTGATGAAGAGATTGGGTTCAGGTTTGTTCATGGATGAGATAAATATGTGTTATCTACATGGGCATATTTAGGAGCATCTGTGATTTATGTGTCTGGTTGGTAGAGGATTCACGGTGGGAGAGACATATAATAAATAAAGAGTATATTTAATTGTACTTTGACCTACTGCCATTCAATAAATGTTACCTGTTATTACCATTATCATCCTCATTATCACCACCAATACCACCATCATTATATAGGCAGTGTTAATTTTTTTTGATACCTCCCCAAATTAGTTTAATACTGGTCAGAAGGCCTAAGTCCCGTGAGAGAGGCGTGGCTAGAGCCTGCATCTATGTCGCTTTAGTCGTCTCCCACTCTTGGTGACCCTGTGAACTGTAGCCCACCAGGCTCCTCTGTCCATGGTATTTCCCAGGCAAGAATACTGGAGTGGATTGTCATTTCCTTCTCCCATAGGTAGTGTTTAAAGCAACTAATAGATAAGCCTTTCTAGAGGAAAGACATGAAATAAAAAGAGAAGTGGGGTGGAGGATAAAGCATTTAATGGAATGGGTAGATGAGTTACAGAAGGAGATGGTGAACTTTTATTGGGAGAACTAAGACCAGGTCTCACAAAGAATAGTGAGCTTGTATGACAGAGTAGTGAATAGTATCAGATGTAACAGATTGGTAATATAAAACCTACAGGGAGTCCACTGGATTTAGCAGTACAATATCAATGGTGACCTCAGCTAAGTAAATCACAATGGAAAGATAGAGAGGGACAGAAGCCAGATTAAAATGTACTTAGAAGTATATTGAAAGTGTGATACAAAGTTGGCTAGCTTTGTTGAAGTGGTTCAAGAGCCACGTGGTGATATCTTACAAGTACCAAATGTTAAAAATTTCCTTTAATGAAAATATCTAGCTAGTCATTATGAATAATTATCAGTGATGTTTTTAAAATACAAAGAGTATATTTCTGTGTTGAGACTTAAATGTAGCTTTATTATTTTTCCTCCTGTTTTCTCTAGCTGAATTTTATTTATTTATTAAAAAAATAAATTTATTTTAATTGGAGGCTAATTACTTTACAGTATTCTAGTGGTTTTTGCCATACATTGACATGAATCAGCCATGGGTGTACATGTGTTCCCCATCCTGAACCCCCCTCCCACATCCCTCCTCATCCCATCCCTCAGCGTCATCCCAGTGCCCCAGCCCTAAAGCACCCTGTCTCATGCATTGAACCTGGACTGGTGATCCATTTCACATATGATAATATACATGTTTCAATGCTATTCTCTCAAATCATCCCACCCTTGCCTTCTCCCACAGAGTCCAAAAGTCTGTTCTTTACATCTCTGTCTCTTTTGCTGTCTTGCATATAGGGTAATCGTTACCATCTTTCTAAATTCCGTATATATGAGTTAATATACCGTATTGATGTTTTTCTTTCTAACTTACTTCATTCTGTATAATAGGCTCCAGTTTCATCCACCTCATTAGAACTGATTCGTATGCATTCTTTTTAATACCTGCGTAATATTTCATTGTGTATATGTACCACAGCTTTCTTATCCATTTGTCTGCTGATGGACATCTAGGTTGCTTCTATGTCCTGGCTATTGTAAACAGTGCTGCGATGAACATTGGGGTACACGTGTCTCTTTCAATTCCGGTTTGCTCAGTGTGTATGCCCAGCAGTGGGATTGCTGGGCCATATGGCAGCTCTATTTCCAGTTTTTTAAGGAATCTCCACACTGTGCTCCATAGTGGTTGTACTAGTTTGCATTCCCACCAACAATGTAAGAGGGGTCACTTTTCTCTGCACCCTCTCCAGCAATTATTGTTTGTAGACTTTTTGATAGCAGCCATTCTGACTGGTATGAGATGGTACCTCATTGTGGTTTTGATTTGTGTTTCTCTGATCATGAGTGATGTTGAGCATCTTTTCATGTGTTTGTTAGCCATCTGTATGTCTTCTTTGGAGAAATGTCTGTTTAGTTGTTTGGCCCATTTTTTGATTGGGTCGTTTATTTTTCTGGAATTGACCTGAAGGAGCTGTTTGTATATTTTTGAGATTAATTCTTTGTCAGTTGCTTTGTTTGCTATTATTTTCTCCCATTCTGAAGGCTGCCTTTTCACCTTGCTTATAGTTTCCTTTGTTGTGCAAAAGCTTTTAAGTTTAATTAGGTCCCATATGTTTATTTTTGCTTTTATTTCCATTACTCTGGGAGGTGGGTCATAGAGCATCCTGCTGTGATTTATGTCGGAGTGTGTTTTGCCTATGTTTTCCTCTAAGAGTTTTATAGTTTCTGGTCTTATGTTTAGATCTTTAATCTATTTTGAGTTTATTTTTGTGTATGGTGTTATAAAGTGTTCTAGTTTCATTCTTTTACAAGTGGTTGACCAGTTTTCCGAGCACCACATGTTAAAGAGATTGTCTTTTCTCCATTGTATATTCTTGCCTCCTTTGTCAAAGATAAGATGTCCATAGGTGTGTGGATTTATCTCTGGGCTTTCTATTTTGTTCCATTGATCTATTTTTCTGTCTTTGTGCCAGTACCATACTGTCTTGATCACTGTAGCTTTGTAGTATAGTCTGAAGTCAGGCAGGCTGATTCTTCCAGTTCCATTCTTCTTTCTCAAGATTGCTTTGGCTATTTGAGGTTTTTTTGTATTTCCATACAAATTGTGAAATTATTTGTTCTAGTTTTAGATAGGGATTGCATTGAATCTATAGATTGCTTTGGGTAGTATATTCATTTTCACTATATTGATTCTTCTGATCCATGAACATGGTATATTTCTCCATCTATTTGTGTCATCTTTGATTTCTTTCATCAGTGTTTTATAGTTTTCTATATATACGTCTTTTGTTTCTTTAGGTAGATTTATTCCTAAGTATTTTATTCTTTTCATTGCAATGGTGAATGGAGGTGTTTCCTTAATTTCTCTTTCTGT
This sequence comes from Bubalus bubalis, assembly GCF_019923935.1. Taxonomy (NCBI): domain Eukaryota; kingdom Metazoa; phylum Chordata; class Mammalia; order Artiodactyla; family Bovidae; genus Bubalus; species Bubalus bubalis. Next base: position 149,240,833 of record NC_059160.1, read on the forward strand.
TCTCTCATTGTTAGTGTAAAGGAATGCAAAGGATTTCTGTGTGTTAATTTTATATCCTGAAACTATATATATATATATATTTTTTTACTATTTATTCATTACTATATTATTTACTATTTATTCATTACTATATTCATTGATTGGCTCTAGTGATTTTCTGGTGAAGTCTTTAGGGTTTTCTATGTAGAGGATCATGTCATCTGCAGACAGTGAAGAGTTTAACTTCTTCTTTTCCAATCTGGATTCCTTTTTCTTCTCTGATTGCTGTGGCTAAAACTTCCAGAACTATGTTGAATAGTAGTGGTGAGAGTGGGTACCCTTGTCTTGTTCCTGACTTTAGGGGAAATGCTTTCAATTTTTCACCATTGAGGATAATGTTTGCTGTGGGTTTATCATATATGGCTTTTATTATGTTGAGGCGTATTCCTTCTATGCCTGCTTTCTGGAGGGTTTTTATCATAAATGGATGTTGAATTTTGTCAAAGGCTTTCTCTGCATCTATTGTGATAATCATAAGGTTTTTATCTTGCAATTTGTTAATGTGGTGTATCACATTGATTGATTTGCAAATGTTGAAGAATCCTTGCATCCCTGGGATAAAGCCCGCCTTGGTCATGATGTATGATCTTATTAATATGTTGTTGGATTCTGTTTGCTAGAATTTTGTTAAGGATTTTTGCATCTATGTTCATCAGTGATACTGGCCTGTAGTTTTCTTTTTTTTGTAGCGTCTTTGTTTGGTTTTGGTGATGGTGGCCTCATAGAATGAATTTGGAAGTTTACCTTCCTCTGCAATTTTCTGGAAGAGTTTGAGTAGGATAGGTGTTAGCCCTTCTGTAAATTTTTGGTAGAATTCATCTAGCTGAATTTTAATCCTCATCTAGTTTTCTAATGAGAATTTAAAGTATTATTTTCACAAACGTTGTAACTTTGCTATTTTTTGCATTCTAACTCCGTGGTTTACTCTTAATTTCCTTCTCTACAAGCCTCTTAAATTTCAGCCTTACTGGTTAGTAGATTAACACTTTTGATCCCCTTTTTCTTCCTTTCTAGTATGGGTCTTTTTTGTATTTTTTTAAATTGAAGTATAGTTAATGTACAATGTTATGTTAATTACTGCGGTACAACAAAGTGATTCAATAGTACATATATATACATTGGTTTTTAATTTTTATTTATTTATTTTTTTAGAACAAAATTTATTTTTTTATTTTTTTTTAACTTTTACATTTATTGGAATGATTTGTATATTTATAATTACCTCCTCAAGAGACTGTAATGTCATGAAAATAGTTATAATCTCTATAAGTAATAAATACATCTGGTTTTGTACATCACTATATCCTCAGGGCTCAGAACAATATCTGTGACCTAAGTACTTGCCTATTTTCAAGTTTTCCTTTTTTTAATATTCTTTTTTTTTTTTTTTTTACTTTACAATATTGTATTGGTTTTTGCCATATATCAACATGCATCCGCCATGGGTGTACACGTGTTCCCCATCCTGAACCCCCCTCCCACCTCCCTCCCCATACCATCCCTCTGGGTCATCCCAGTGCACCAGCCCCAAGCTTCCTGTATCCTGCATCGAACCTAGACTGGCGATTCGTTTCTTATATGATATTACACATGTTTTAATGCCATTCTCCCAAATCATCTCCCCCCCCCCCCCCCCCCCCAGAATCCCAAAGACTGTTCTATACATCTGTGTCTCTTTTGCTGTCTCGCATATAGGGTTGTCGTTACCATCTTTCTAAATTCCATATATATGCATTAGTATACTGTATTGGTGTTTTTCTTTCTGGCTTACTTCACTCTGTATAATAGGCTCCAGTTTCATCCACCTCATTAGAACTGATTCAAATGTATTCTTTTTGATGGCTGAGTAATACTCCATTGTGTATATGTACCACAGCTTTCTCATCCATTCATCTGCTGATGGACATCTAGGTTGCTTCCATGTCCTGGCTATTATAAACAGTGCTGCGATGAACACTGGGGTACACGTGTCTCTTTCAATTCTGGTTTCCTCGGTGTGTATGCCCAGCAGTGGGATTGCTGGGTCGTTTTTTAAAATAATCTTTCCATTATGGTTTCTCATAGGATATTGAATATAGTTCTCTGTGCTTTCTAGCATTTCTTTTTTTTTTTTATTTTTTTTGCCAAAGTGCACACCTTGCAGAGATCTTAGTGCCCCAACCAGAGATTGAACCCAGACCCCAGGCAGTGAGAACATGAAGTCCTAACCACTAGACTGCCAGGGAATTCCCTTCATATGTTTTAATCAACCTTTAGTTTTCAGTTGCAAGAACCATTTAAACATGTTAAGTTTAAAATCTTGCCCTATCCACACTATCTGATTGATTCTGTCAACTTTATAGAACTTTGTAGGATACCATTAAGGTTCTTTGGTTTATATGGTAATATTTGTAGATTTCTAGAATTTTACTTGTTTGATTCTCAAGAAGGCAATCTTAGTTGCAAATATTTATGGACTATTTATTAACATCCTTCTGTATAGCAAGTCTTAGCTTGGCATTAACTATCTGACATTGGTAGGGCATTTCATTTATGACCGAGCTGTTTTTGGGCTTAACAATCTCTTCAAAGACCTTTCTGAGCCTTAAGTTCTAAGTTATGCTAATCTTCAGGGAAATAACATATTTGAATGAATAATATTTGTTTCAGTCTTGTACAGAAGACTCAGACTTTGTGGAGACTAGAGGCAAGATAGAGAGGGCCCTTGCCTGTGTTCTATCCTGCTTCCTCATCTCCTGATGACTGGAGTGTATGTCTTTTCCCTCTGGTAAATTCAGGTAGAAAAAAGGTTGAGAAATACCACAGTACCCTTATGCTGTCTCTGGCTTTTTTAGGAACTATGTTCATGTTTGAATCTAACAAATGATATAAAAGCAGAACATTTGTTTAATCATGTCCTTAGGAAACAAAACTCAAGTGAAAAATAGTTTATGCGTTGTATTATTCTGGAGAAGACAGAGTAGAAAGTTGAGGTATAGCTCTCCTTTCCACTTCTTACTAAGTTGAATTTTCCCTTTCAAGTTTATTAATTTAAAACATTGAATATTCAGAGAATATGGAATAAGAGATTAAAAAATCTGTATATCTTTTGTTCTGCCAACAGAAGTTAGGTTGGTAGAACAAGATCCACTAAATGAGAAAGAGAACTGCATTTAATTTAATCCCACATTTAAACAGACATTTTAAAAGCAAATATTAACATGAAATGTTTCATTGAGAAGTAGCCCCATTTTATTAGTAAGGATTGTGGACCTGATGGCATATTTACTTTTACATTTATAATTGTAATTTATATCTTGCCTTCCAAAATGAATTTGAGGCAGTGTTTTAAGTATATAACTGTGTCCTCAAACCCTGCAGTTTGGCCTGCTCTTGGTGGTAGGTCAGGTTCTTAAGAAGAAGGGTGCAAGAGTCAAGGATGAAATAAGTAAGATAAAATTGACTAAACCAGCAAAGACAAAGAAAAATAAAGGTTATTGAAATCTGATGGAAAGTTACCTGGCTTGGGGCAGGGGAAAATCGTATCAGAGAAAGAAATACTAAGGAGAGACTCAACATTTTAAAGTTTGAGATGAGAGAGCTAATCTGCCAGTAGAATAGTTTAAAATGGATTTTGCATTTTGACATTAATTTTTCATTTAAATGCTTTCTTCTCTGTAGTAACCCTCTGTGTTTTTTCAGTCTTTTAACTTTATTGAGGCTTTCAGTGGATAATCAAAGGTCTCTCTTGGTGAATGTTACATTGTACTTAAAAATATGTGGGTTCTTTTCAAATATCTTTGATTTCTAACATAAATCCTCATGATAACAGAATAGACTGTATTAGACCATGAAATATTTGTACCTTATTTTATGTCCCTGGGTATGTTCCAGTGTCTCCTGATTTATAGTCTGTGGAAACTAGAATTTTTATCATACTGTTGTGTGAAAATTATATAAATCTTAATTATTTTGGCTTGGTTCATAGTACTTTTCAGATTTACTTATCCTTCTTCTTTTCTGTGTATTCATTCTTTTAGTTTTTGAGAGTTTGATACTAAAATTCCAACTAAAAATCTTAATTTATCTACTTAAGAAAATAATTGTAATATATAGTGGAACTACATGTAACTTTGTTCTGTACTTTCCAAGTCTCCTGTAGATGTGTTATCATACTTTCATAATTTAAAAAATAAAAAAAGAAAAATAATGGATCTTGCAAATTTATTGTTGAGGACCTGAAGATGTACTTGAATCTGCAAAGTAGAATGTCTTTTGAGTGATTTGATCACAGTTAAGCTGTCCTTGTCTTCTTCTTGCCTATAATATGGATCTTATTTATGGGCTACCTTCACTATTCCCTTTAAATTCTTACCCTGAGACTTTAAAAGTTGTTGTTCAGTCGCTAAGTTGTGTCTGACTCCATGGATTGCAGTGCGCTAGGCCTCTGTCTTTCACTAGCTCCTGGAGTTTGCTCAGATTCATATCCATTGTGTCAATGATGCCATCTAACCATTTCCTTCTCTGTCTCTGCTTTTTCCTCCTGCCCTCAATCTTTCTCAGCATCAGGGTCTTTTCCAGTGAGTTGGTTCTTTGCATCAAGTGTCCGAAGTTTTGGAGCTTCAGCTTCAGCATCAGTCCTTCCAATGCATATTCAGGGTTGATTTCCTTTAGGATTGAGTGATTTGATCTTGCTGTCCAAGGGACTCTCAAGAGTCTTCTCCAGCACCACAATTCTTTAAAAGGAGGAAAGGTTTTTTATGGGGAAGGAGCACAGAAGAGATGAAATGGGAGAGGAAGAGAAAGTTGGGCAACAGATAAAAGCTGTCCTTTTTTTTGACTCTTACCGAAGAGACAGTACTCCCTCTTCTATATTGTACTTAACTTTATTGTAAAATCAATACTTATGACACTATGAGTGGTTACTTTTATTCTGATTTATCTACTGAATTGTGAGATCCCTAAGGGCAAGACAGGCTTCCCTGGTAGCTCAGAGGGTAAAGAATCTGCCTGCAATGCAGGAGACCTGGGTTTGATGCCTTGGCTGGGAAGATCCCCTGGAGAAGGGAATGGCAACCCACTCCAGTATTCTTGCCTGGAAAATCCCACGGACAGAGGTGCCTGGTGGGCTATCGTCCATGGGGTCACAAAGAGTTGGACACGACTGAGCGACTAGCACACACATAAGGGCAAGACATGTTTGTTATTTCTGTTTCACTATCTAGAGAAAGAACGAAAGGGAATTCGCTGGTGGTGTAACGGTTGGAACTCCTTACTTCCATTTCAGGGGACACAGCTTCAATCCCTGGTCAGCAAACTAAGATCCTACTGGCCTCGTGGTATGGCCCCCCAAAAAAGGAGCTAATATTAAAGGTGTTTAATGTTGTGCCACAGTATTGTTAAGTACACAATACATGTTAAAAAAAAAGGAAAGTTATAGTGATTGAGTTCCTATTTTGTATATATCAAGCACTTTGCTAAGAGAGAGATATCATCAAATTCACTGGTTTCAAACTTTTTAACTTCCATGAAAATGTTTTGATAAGTACTTCCTCACTCATTTAAGTATTTATGATTTTTATATTTTAATGTTAAATAAAACTGGTAAATCATTCTTTTACTGGAGTCCAAATACCATAGTGGTTTGATACCTACCATTCATTATACATTTATAAAAAGATACAAACAACTTCTTTCTTAACATTAAAAAATTTATATTCCTTTCTCTGTTTAAATTTGTATTTCTATTATGCTTTTCCCACCAGGTTTCATCCTTTTGTGATGTATTTTTTATGCATGGATTATGTTTTGCATATAATATATTATGTATGCATTATGAAGGCAATGTATTTTTATGCATGCAGGGCTTCTTTGCATATTGATCACCCTGTCATGTCTTTGAACAACTATATGTATGAAGTCAAGTTTAAAATATTTTTTTCTATTTTAATTAGCATACAATTAGTAAAACAATATAAATGTATTAAATGTTAAATCATTATTAAACAAGAAAATGAGAAGTTTTTGGAAATGCATCTTTTAATGAGATGGATAAAGCTGATCTTTAATTTTTTTCAATTAATTGAACCTTTTGTGGATAAAAAATACCCAGTGCTACAGTAAGACAATGTTCAGCATTAGTTTTATTTTCCCCCCCTTTTTTTTTTTGAGAGATCTAAGTTCTGAGTACTCTGTTTATATAATTAATTTAATGGTAAGGGACAGTTTTGTTTCAGAAATTTTTACTCAATTATTTGAACTTTTCTAACGTCAAATGATTTATCATCAGAATTATTTTTATTTATCTATCAGCTGATAATTTGATTAAGACCTTTTTCAGTTTTGTTGGAAGCAAAGAATAGAAATCACCTGACTTGCCAGAGTCATTAGAGTCATTAAAGACTTGAAATTCTGGGAAATATACCAAAAAGGCTTTATTAAAGCTTCTTAATATAATTATATTAAGTAGTAATTATATGTTGGTGTTTTATTCATAGGCATTGTTCAGACGGTATTGAGAAAAGCTAAATCTTGTTAACTTCAATATACCCATGTCAAAAGGATATTTCTTTGATAAGATGTTTTTATCAGGTGACTTAAACATGTTTTAACCAAAACCATTTATTCATTTTAAAGCCACTGTCTATCTTGAAACCTTTTTGACAAAACTGTTCTTTCATTGTCACACCAATGAGATTTACTTTCATGGTGTAAGAAGTCTGACTTCATTTTTTTAGTTCAAATAAATTGATTTGATTCATGTTCCTGTAACAACCATCTTTGATACTTAATCCTTGGCAGGTAAAGGCAAGCCAAGAAGACTTGTTTAAAGAGTGTTGCTTGGAAGAAATAAATTGACTTGTCTTTCTTGTTCCTTTTTAGAAACTCTCTTAGCTTTGCTTCATAGAACTCTACTTGAAAAGGAATGTATTCTCTGATGATGAACATGGGCTAGAAATGATGAACTTTTAAAATGAAAATTGTAATCAACTTCTGAATATATCTGAAAATAGAACATTCTATCCCAATTCCTCAGTTTAAATTTCTGTCTTCATTGTTTACTGTAATAGTGTGTAAAACAGGAAGCCATAAAGTCAGTTTGTAGTACTTTAAGAAGGCCTTGAAGACCAAGTATTAAGAATCATTCCTTGTTTAATACTTCAGAGATTTTTATACTTAGGCATTGCAGTATGGTTACATTCAGGATGGAAAAGATGTGTGCCATTCTTTTTATAAAGTGAATAAAGGCACTTGTGGAAGGGGAGGCAAGAAAGGAGATTTAGATGACCTCTCTGCTGTCAGACAGTTAGTTTTAGGAAAGGGATGAGTACAAGTGGAAATTGCAGACCTGTCCTTTGTTGTTTGTCCATTTCTGTGACCTTTAGTAGTATGAACTGTTTGATATTGGAATATTCCTATTCTTATATTTATGGTAGCCTCTATTTTATAGTCAGGGAAACTTATAGTTGAAAGAATTTCCTATGGTCACTAAGCTAGTTAATGGTTTAGTTAAGAATTCCAAAGCTTATTTTTCCTCCTGTGTTACATTACCTAGTACATAGTCTGGTATATAATAAATGTTTACTATATATTGATTTTTTCCCTCTTTTGGCTGTACAACATGGCATATGGGAATTTAGCTCCCAGACCAGAGTAGGAACCCACTCCTCCCTGCTTTGGAAGCGTGGAGTCTTAACCACTGGATCACTAGGGAAGTCCCTGCTGCTGCTGCTGCTGCTGCTGCTAAGTCGCTTCAGTTATGTTCAACTCTGTGTGACCCCATAGATGGTGGCCTACCAGGCTCCCCTGTCCCTGGGATTCTCCAGGCAAGAACACTGGAGTGGGTTGCCATTTCCTTCTCCAATGCATGAAAGTGAAAAGTGAAAGTGAAGTCGCTCAGTCGTGTCCGACTCTTAGCCCTACTGTATATTTAATGAAAGAATAACTTTGTATTGTTTTGTGAACTATTAAATCTTTTTTTTTTTAATTTTATTTTATTTTTAAACTTTACATAACTGTATTAGTTTTGCCAAATATCAAAATGAATCCGCCACAGGTATACATGTGTTCCCCATCCTGAACCCTCCTCCCTCCTCCCTCCCCATTCCATCGCTCTGGGTCATCCCAGTGCACCAGCCCCAAGCATCCAGTATCGTGCATCGAACCTGGACTGGCAACTCATTTCATACATGATATTTTACATGTTTCAATGCCATTCTCCCATGAACTATTAAATCTTAACCTTGGAGTAGTTTCTTGAATTTTGTACTGCTGGATAAATGTAACATTATAGATGAGTCACTACAGAAGAATATTGAAGCTACCTCATATTTTTAAAGCACGGTCAAGTTCATCTCCCTTTTGTTACTGAGGTGATGTTGGTGGAAGTGACTAATAGAGCATCAAAGAACTCACACATGTTTTTCATGTTTTATCGATTAAGATAGAGACCTGTTATCAGTGTAGTAGTGTTTATTTGCTTGGGGTCAACTGGCTGTATGTAGAGACTACAGTCAGATGTCCATGAGGCAAACATATGTTTATTTGACCAGTATATTTTTGTTTCTGTGTTACAGGTATTCTCTTAAACCTAATGACCAGATTTTGGCTGAAGAGAAACATAAGGAACTGTAAGTGCATTAAACCCTAGGCTATACATAATTTAGACTCTGTCTGTGGATTAGATGTGTAAACAATCTGATTTTTAAAATTCCATGAGGTTTTAAAATCTAAAGATGTAACCAGTAGTATGTTCTTAATCCTAGTAGGATTAGGATAAGTTATACTACATAAGGTTAACAAAGTTGTTACCACATGGACATTAAAATATGTTTTAATAGTATTGTATCCCATCATCTTGCGAGTCCCTTGGACTACAAGGAGATCCAACCAGTCCATCCTAAAGGAGACCAGTCCTGGGTGTTCATTGGAAGGACTGATGCTGAGGCTGAAACTCCCATACTTTTACCTCATGAGAAGAGTTGACTCATTGGAAAAGACCCTGATGCTGGGAGGGATTGGGGGCAGGAGGAGAAGGGGACGACAGAGGATGAGATGGCTGGATGGCATCACTGACTCGATGCACATGAGTTTGGGTGAACTCCAGGAGTTGGTGATGGACAGGGAGGCCTGGCGTGCTGCGATTCATGTGGCCGCAAAGAGTTGGATACGACTGAGCGACTGACCTGAACTGAATTGATCCCATCATCTGGACTAAGGGCATATTGGGAAATAAGTTGTTTTGTTTTCTTTCCCCAGATAAAGTATTGAATGTCATTGTTAATTTTGGCTCTTGCTCAGTTGACTTCCACCCTGTGCTTAAGGTGGAGACATGATTTTGTCACCTTATGAAAAATTAAATGCTTAAGCTTGTTTACCACAAGGTTAAAAAAACACTTTAATATAGTAGATGTGAATATAACTTTGTTTCTTTAAAAATTTTTAGTATTCATAGGATTCCCTCTTTCAGGTAAAGTAACTGTATACGTGATTTTGGAATATCTCTGTTGTTGTTTTTCTGCCCTATGGTAGTATCTAAAAAAATTACTGTGTTACAGGAACTGTGAGGTTTTTAGCTAAAAATTACAGACTTGGTAGTTTTAAAAATTCATCCCTTGTTTTTCAATATCATAGGATTGTTCCAGGAGGGAAGCTAAAAAAAAGTATATGCTTCTCTTTTCTAGTAGTCTACCTTTTTTTCTCCATCATGCAATAAGAAAGTTCTGATAACATTAATTATTATGCAAGTATTTAATATAAGTAATAATGTAGAGCTAAGAGTTTGAGGCTTACTATACCTTTAGGTTGGACTTAACATTATTAGCATTATTATTATATGTTTTTAGAATTGAAGTATAGTTGACTTACAGTGTTGTGCAGACCACACTTACTCTCAGTGATAGTTAAGGTTCTATCCTATTTATAAATACATTGATGAATTTTACAGACTTCCTTGGTTGTTTCCTTGATGTTTGACATCTAATTCAAGTCCCTCGCTGTTTAGTTTAAATGAAATCTTCATTTGTACCCATGTGTATGGAGAATAACTTTCTGTAGATCAAGTACTTTTCAAGACTCTTATTTTCTTCCCAAGGTTAAGTAATGATTTTTCTGAGTACTTTTAACTGCTTAAAAAAAACTCTGTCCTGGATCTTTTCCAAATTATTTTCTTCCTTTTCTCTTATTGAAGAGATTGTAGAAAGTGTTAATCATAAAATGGTAGGCTCAATGTGTAGGGAAAGGATTTCTTTAAGAGTTCTTAATGTTGGTATATCCCATTGTTAATATTAGCCTTTTACCAGTGTTTTTATATTTGTTATAAAATTCATTTAATTATGATTCATTTAATTATAATCATAATTCATTTAATTATGATCTCCAAGTGGGTTCTCAAATTTATTGTCAAGGAGTTTTATATAATTTTTTTCTTTACAACCAGAAATTGTGAATGAGTGTACATGATTGTAACTGTACCATTGGTTGATTGCTTGTTATTTATAGGTCTTATAGCAGAGCATTTTTGGTTTGGGAATTAGGTAGTCAACCTAGAAGTTCTTTGGGGCTTTCCTGGTAGCTCAACTAGTAAAGAATCCGCCTGCAATGCAGGAGACCCTGGTTTGATTTCTGGTTGGGAAGATCCCCTGGAGAAGGGACAAGGGTACCCACTCCAGTACTATGACCAATATTAAAAATACCAGAAAACTGCAATAGTGTAAATATTTTGATATTATTTAATATGTAACCCATATTAATGTCATTCATTTACAATTTCTCTAGCCATCTATGATATAGTTGACCCTCAAGGATAGACTGATGTTTTTCTTTGACTTTATTATGAAAAATGTACAGTATATAATTAACCATATACTCACCACCTAGATTTTATCATTGACATTTTACTCTACTTACTTTTTTACCTGTCCATTCTTTTGTCCATCCATGACTTCATCTGCTTTTTGAATGTATCTCAAAAGTAAATTGCAGACATCAGTATGTTTCCCCATAAGTATTTAAACATGCATACCATCACCTAGAGTTCAGTCTTTTAAAGTTTTTTGTATTTACATGTAAAAATTTTCATACATTGAAACACACAAATCTTCAGTGTACATTTGCTGAGTTTTGACAGATACATGAATGTTTGTGACCCAGTTCTCTATCAAGAACATTATCATCACCCCCGAAAATTCTTCCCTTCTTCCTCTTTGTAGTCACTCTCTGCTCCTACCCTCCGAAAGGAATATTATGATTCTTTTCAACTATAGATTAAGGTTTTCCTGTTCTGAAATTTCTTACTAATGGAGTCATATGTCTGTTCTGTTTTCTATAGTGCTTCTTTCACTCAGTATGTTTTTAGCTTCTTTCATGTTGTATGAATTAATTTCTTTTTATTGCTTATTAACATTCCATGGTTTATCTGTTCTCTTATTGGTGGACATCTAGGCTGTTTACTTTCATTTTGGCTGCTATGAATAAAGTTGCTGTTAATATTTTTGTACAAGTCTTTTGGTGAACATGTTTTTATTTCTCATGGAAAATTACTCAAGAGTAGATTTGCTGCTGAGTCACTAGGATATAGGGTAACATTATATTTGGTTCTATAAGGAACGACTAGATTTTCTTCTGAAGCAGGACTGTTTTACATTCCTGACAGCGATATGTGAGAGTTCTAGTTGCTCAACATCCTCATCAACATTTGGTGTTCGATGGTCTTGCTAATTTTAGGTATTTTGGTGGGTATGTAGTTGCATTTCATTGTGGTTTAATTTTCATTTCCATGGTGACAATTGATATTGAGCATTTTTTCATTTGCTAATTGGCCATATGTATTTTCTTCGGTGAAGAATCTGTAAAATCTTTTGCTGATGAAAAACATTGGATTGTTTTGTCTTTTTATTGATGAGTTGTTGAAATTCTGTATATATTCTGGGTTCCAGACTATGTCAGCAGTCCCAGGCATACCTTTTCCCCTTAATAGTTTCTTTTGGTAAGGAAGTTTTAAATTTTTATAAAGTCTAATTTATCAGTTTTTGCCTTTATGATTATTGCTTTCTATGTTCCTCTAAAAAACTTTTGCCTGCCCTCAATTTATGAAGATACTTTTATATTTTTCTTTAAAAACTGTGATTTGAGCTTTTTTTGTTTAGGTCTGTGATCTGTTATGTGTTAATATTTGTCTATGATGTGAGGTAGATGTTGAGGTTCATTTTTTTTTACCTGGATGGATATCTAGTTACTTCAGCACCATTTGCTGAATAGACTTTACTTGTCCACTGAATTGCTTTGATGCCCTTGCTGAAAAATCAAATAACCTTAGAAATATGGATTTATTCTGTTCTGTTGATTTACTTGTCATTCTGTGCCAGTAACACAGTATAGTAAATATTGAAGTCAGTTGCTCTAAGTCCTTGAACTTTGTTCTTTTATGAGTTTACTTTGAATATACTAGATCCTTTACATTGCCTTTTATTTTAGAATCAGCTTATCAGTTTCCTCGCAGAGACCTTTTGGGATTATCATGGGGATGTTGAATCTATTTCAGAGAAAAGCGACATCTTAACAGTGTTTAATTCTTCTTTAATTACTCTCAGCAGTGCGTTGTAGTTCTCAGTGAAGAAGTTTTGCTTGACTTTAGGCCACATGAATTTTAATACCACTCTTTATGACTGAATTTAGAAACAAAAGATTGAGGGTTTCACATTATATTTTCACCTTGAATGTGTTAGATTTGGATAGATGATTTTTTCTTCTCACAATGGAAAATCTTCTGTATTTGCATTCTTCTTATAGATTATTTCTCTTTGAATATATTATATAATAATTATTTTTATAAGTTAACATTTATCACTAAAAGTATATTGGAGTTACTATTTTTCTACCATTTCTCCATAATTAGCTGTGTAGGAAAATTAGGTATGTTCCTAATCTTTGCCAGCTGTGGTTAAAACGAGTATTATTAGGCCATTCCAGAGACTGGAAAAGAGAGGTAGGTATTTAGCTCAAATTTGTCATAATTAGTAGAGAAACTCTTAAAGGTGTGTAGTGTGATGAAAGATTAATAGCTCAAATATTTAATTTAATGCAAATACTCTACAAAAAATTGTATGATATGACAGGAAAATACAGTTGCATTATTGATTGAAGCAGATTTTTTGGTTAGACCTTTTCTTTTGTCACTATTTAGCATTAAAATGGTACCCCACTCCAGTACTCTTGCCTGGAAAATCCCATGGACCGAGGAGCCTGGTGGGCTGCAGTCCATGGGGTCGCTAAGAGTCAGACACAACTGAGCAACTTCACTTTCACTTTTCACTTTCATGCATTGGAGAAGAAAATGGCAACCCAGTGTCCTTGCCTGGAGAGCCCCAGGGATGGGGGAAATGGCAACCCAGTGTCCTTGCCTGGAGAGTCCCAGGCATGGGGGAGCCTGGTGGGCTGCTGTCTATGGGGTCGCACAGAGTTGGACACGACTGAAGTGACTTAGCAGCAGCAGCAACAACAGCATTAAAAAATTGCATGTTTTCTAGGTTACGCTTTGCTTTACTTTCTTTATTTAAATTTAAAAAAGATGTTGGAAAGGAGTCTAGAATCTTATTAGGATTTATTTATTTATTTTTTTTACTTTACAATATTGTATTGGTTTTGCCATACATCAACATGAATCCACCACAGGTATACACATGTTCCCCATCCTGAACCCCCTCCTTCCTCCCTCCCCGTACCATCCTTCTGGGTCGTCCCAGTGCACCAGCACCAAGCATCCTGTATCATGCATCGAACCTGGACTGGCAGTTCGTTTCAAATATATTATACATGTTTCAATGCCATTCTCCCAAATCATCCTACCCTCTCCCTCTCCCACAGAGTCCAAAAGACTGTTCTATACATCTGTGTCTCTTTTGCTGTCTTGCATACAGGGTTATCATTACCATCTTTCTAAATTCCATATATATGCATTAGTATACTGTATTGGTGTTTTTCTTTCTGGCTTACTTCACTCTGTATAATAGGCTCCAGTTTCATCCACCTCCTTAGAACTGATTCAAATGTATTTTTTTAATGGCTGCGTAATACTCCATTGTGTATATGTACCACAGCTTTCTATCCATTCATCTGCTGATAGACATCTAGGTTGCTTCCATGTCCTGGCTATTATAAACAGTGCTGCGATGAACATTGGGGTACACGTGTCTCTTTCAATTCTGGTTTCCTCAGTGTGTATGCCCAGCAGTGGGATTGCTGGGTCATAAGGCAGTTCTATTTGCAGTTTTTTAAGGAATCTCCACACTGTGCTCCATAGTGGCTGTACTAGTTTGCATTCCCACCAACAGTGTAAGAGGGTTCCCTTTTCTCCACACCCTCTCCAGCATTTATTGCTTGTAGACTTTTGGATCGCAGCCATTCTAACTGGCGTGAAATGGTACCTCATAGTGGTTTTGATTTGCGTTTCTCTGATAATGAGTGATGTTGGACATCTTTTCATGTGTTTGTTAGCCATCTGTATGTCTTCTTTGGAGAAATGTCTATTTAGTTCTTTGGCCCATTTTTTGATTGGGTCTTTTATTTTTCTGGAATTGAGCTGCAGGAGTTGCTTGTATATTTTTGAGATTAGTTGTTTGTCAGTTGCTTCATTTACTATTATTTTCTCCCATTCTGAAGGCTGTCTTTTCACCTTGCTTATAGTTTCCTTTGTGGTGCAGAAGTTTTTAAGTTTAATTAGGTCCCATTTGTTTATTTTTGCTTTTATTTCCAATATTCTGGGAGGTGGGTCATAAAGGATCCTGCTGTGATGTATGTTGGAGAGTATTTTGCCTATGTTCTCCTCTAAGAGTTTTATAGTTTCTGGTCTTATGTTTAGATCTTTAATCCATTTTGAGTTTATTTTTGTGTATGGTGTTAGAAAGTGTTCTAGTTTCATTCTTGTACAAGTGGTTGACCAGTTTTCCCAGCACCACTTGTTAAAGAGATTGTCTTTAATCCATTGTATATTCTTGCCTCCTTTGTCAAAGATAAGGTGTCCATATGTGCATGGATTTATCTCTGGGCTTTCTATTTTGTTCCATTGATCTATATTTCTGTCTTTGTGCCAGTACCATACTGTCTTGATGACTGTGGCTTTGTAGTAGAGTCAGAAGTCAGGCAGGTTGATTCCTCCAGTTCCATTCTTCTTTCTCAAGATTGCTTTGGCTATTTGAGGTTTTTTGTATTTCCATACAAATTGTGAAATTATTTGTTCTACCTCTGTGAAAAATACCATTGGTAGCTTGATAGGGATTGCATTGAATCTATAGATTGTTTTGGGTAGTATACTCATTTTCACTATATTGATTCTTCTGATCCATGAACATGGTATATTTCTCCATCTATTTGTGTCCTCTTTGATTTCTTTCACCAGTGTTTTATAGTTTTCTATATATAGGTCTTTAGTGTCTTTAGGTAGATATATTCCTAAGTATTTTATTCTTTTTGTTGCAATGGTGAATGGAATTGTTTCCTTAATTTCTCTTTCTATTTTCTCATTATTAGTGTATAGGAATGCAAGGGATTTCTGTGTGCTGATTTTATATCCTGCAACTTTACTATATTCATTGATTAGCTCTAGTAATTTTCTTGTGGCGTCTTTAGGGTTTTCTATGTGGAGGATCATGTCATCTGCAAACAGTGAGAGTTTTACTTGTTCTTTTCCAAGTTGGATTCCTTTTATTTCTTTTTCTGCTGTGATTGCTGTGGCCAAAACTTCCAAAACTATGTGAATAGTAGTGGTGAAAGTAGGCACCCTTGTCTTGTTCCTGACTTTAGAGGAAATGCTTTCAATTTTTCACCATTGAGGATAATGTTTGCTGTGGGTTTGTCATCAGATCAGATCAGATCAGATCAGTCGCTGAGTCGTGTCCGACTCTTTGTGACCCCATGAATCGCAGCACGCCAGGCCTCCCTGTCCATCACCAACTCCCGGAGTTCACCCAGACTCACGTCCATCGAGTCAGTGATGCCATCCAGCCATCTCATCCTCTGTCATCCTCTTCTCCTCCTGCCCCCAATCCCTCCCAGCATTAGAGTCTTTTCCAGTGAGTCAACTCTTTGCATGAGGTGGCCAAAGTACTGGAGTTTCAGTTTTAGCATCATTCCTTCCAAAGAAATCCCAGGGCTGATCTCCTTCAGAATGGACTGGTTGGATCTCCTTGCAGTCCAAGGGACTCTCAAGAGTCTTCTCCAACACCACAGTCCAAAAGCATCAATTCTTCGGCGCTCAGCCTTCTTCACAGTCCAACTCTCACATCCATACATGACCACAGGAAAAACCATAGCCTTGACTAGACAAACCTTTGTTGGCAAAGTAATGTCTCTGCTTTTGAACATGCTATCTAGGTTGGTTTGTCATATATAGCTTTTATTATGTTTAGAATCTTATTAGGATTTAAATACTTAATATATACACATTTTACAGAAAATACAAATTTTTCAACTGTCTTAAAAGGCAAGTGCCATACCCTTGGATTAATCTTAATTGATTTATTTTCTTTTTCCAGTGCAATTAAATAGTTAACTGTATAGAGTATTATGCAGTTGTTAACATGTTTTTAGGAAAATATTTAATATCACAATGATTAAGTAATTGAAAAAGCTTGCTTACAGATATCATAGAAGAGAACTGTTGTAGAATAGTAGATCTGTGGGTGGTAGGATTATGGGTGAATTTTGTTTTTTTCCTTTTATGTGTGTTTTAAATCTTCTCTAATGGGTTGTGTTAATTCTGTAACCAGAAAAAAGAATGAAAGAAGTGATAAATTCCCTAAATTTAAATTGGTTATTAAATATGTTATCTGTTTTAGGATGAACTTTTTCAACTTTATGATCATAATTAGTGATCTAAGTTAGTAAACATAAAAATAAGGGTCTAAAGGTTGAAATGACACAACTTAATTTTTTTTTAGTGCAACATGAAGTCCTCTTTCTTAATAACTAGTGCTTATGCAACAAGGATCTTAAACTTGTTAGCGCATGCTTGATTGATTTGGCATTGGTTGATTAATTCTTTTGATAAATTCTTTTGACTGCTGGTTCTCTGTAGTTTTTGACCTGTACACCTAAGAAAACTTTCAGTTGGGTATGCCACTGTCAGAGCAGAATATTAGTTTAAAAAACTTCAGCAGCAGCCCTTCATGAAAGCTGCTTGTAAATAATTTCATTTGTATTTTATACTTAAAATAGCTGAGATCTCTTTATGTTTAAGACCAAGCTTTTAAAAATATAAGAGGTGTAGCTATAAAAAAAAAAGGATCCAAATTAATAATTCTATGCTTTTTTCCTATAAAACAGTATTATTTGCCTTTTAATTATAATCTGCTGAAAATCTTGATTTAAATTGTAAAAATGCAACATTAAATTAACTGACCTATTGAAAGTCTACATTAGTTCTTTGTATGCCAATAGGAGAGTATAATAACATCATTTTGATATTACTTTGTGGTAAATATTAAGTATGCTTTTACTTAAAATAGTCTTAGTACCCAAGATGTCATAATTCAGACTCCATATACGTTTAGTTACTTGTGCTTCTCACTTGTACTTGTTATTTCCTTGTTTGGGGAAGACTGACATGCACGAAAACAGGGAAGATTGGTCAGCAACGAAGGCGACACTTATTTGTTTTAAGCATAATGGCTTTTCTCAAGTTGCTGTTTTTCTATGTACTGAAGATACTGAGAGGTGATTTTTAAGTGGGGAAGGCCAAGAAATTAAATTTGGGATCTGATTAATCCAAAACTATAGAGTTTATACTTTGCACTGTATGTGATCCAATAATGAACTGGTTTCATTAGTCTTCTACAGAGTTTTCTCAGTCTTATAGAGTTTTAGTTTTCTAGGTAGAGATACTTAAATGAGAAAAATATCAGTATTTCATTGAATAAGTATTTTTTCACCTACTTACCAGTTGCTATGCTAGGCAGTGTTTAAAGAGAAACATTTATCAATGCAGACTTACTCCCCAATTAATAGTTCACATTTTAAAAGTTTTGTAATTGGAGACTTTGTAATAGTGCATTCTCTAACTGTTGGGCATCTACAGTTTTAGGAAATAGAACTCTTCTGTTTTAATTTATGAATATCTAAATCTATATTACATTGACCAGAATATTGAGATCAGATCATAAAGATTCAGATAAGGAAAGATAAAAGTTGGCTTGAGTAAGAGATAAATTTCAAAGGCAAATATAAGTAAATTCAAAAGAATTCATGCCATTTAGCACATACAGAAGTAACTTGATATCTGAGAATTGTTTTTCAGTTTCCTATACTCCATAAAGCATGGGGAAAGCCTCTTTTTAGAAGAGATTCACATTTATTTACTTGGCTTTCAAATATAGTTGCCAAGATAAAGGGTGAATTTTTACCTTTACCTCTAGAACAGTTCATGCTCTTCTAGATATGGAGTATATTTTACTTTTTGTTACTGAATGAATTCTCCTTATTGACTATTTTTTTATGTCGAAAATTGTATTAATTTGTTAGAATTAGTCCTTGAATTTAAAATTTTGTCTTGCAATAGTATAATATATTTAAGTTTTTATCAGTTTAGGGTTATGATGAAATGGGAGAAAATGAATGAATTATGTAAGAGGTATGAAGTAGAAGTATTGGAAAGAAAGTGAAATCGCTCAGTCATGTCTGACTCTTTGTGACCCCATGGACTATAGCCTCCAATGGACTATATCCTCCATCCCTGATTTTCCAGGCAAGAATACTGGAATGGGTTGCCATTTCCTTCCTCCAGGGGAATCTTCCCCACCTAGGGATGTTACCTGGGTCTCCTGCATTGCAGGCAGACTCTTTACGGTCTGAGCCACGGGGGAAAGACACTGTTTGACCTTAATCTTTGATTCAGTGTCAAAACATTAAAATTTCTTAGAGTTGCTAACAAACCCAGTTTATTAACCAGTAGGGAAGATTTTAAAGTATTTAAGTGGCACGTTTGAAAACATGTTCAGGGCCGTTGGAGACAAATCAATAGCATCTGTCTGATATGTTCCTAAATTCATTATTATTAATGTTGTGACTTAGTAATTCTTTGAAAATATCAGGATTGTTTTGTAAGAGTAATATAAGAATATTTGCCTATAAAGCTGATAGATTTTGTTCATTGCAAATATCAAAGAGAAAAAAGAAAGCCTGGGAAGTGAAAAGTCAAAACTAAAATAAAGAACATTGAGGACCAGCAACAAGGTTACATGGTTAGTGTTTTATATCTTTTACATTAAAGAATGCAAGATTCTAGAAATGAGCCCTAGAATTGGGTTACCCTGCCCTTTAAATACAGCATTGGACCAGAATCCAAATCTCCTGATTCCCAGTTAATTGCTTTTTTATCACACCAAGCAGCTCCTTGAGAATATGATTTTTTTTTTTTTAATAAAAGGAGTTGATACTCATTGGCAGATTCACTGATTATAATGAACTCAACTGTATCAAGGCTCAATGGCTAATTAATTTTACAGTATTATGGTTTTAGGAATTACCTCAGACTCACTAAGTGAGTTGAGGACAGTCAATCAAATAAATGCTGCGTGTATATGAATTCCAAATACAAGGCACTTATTCTTCCAAGGAGAGGGTATAATACAAAGCCTTTTGGCCAACTTGATTCTAAAAACTTTTAGAGAAGTTTACAAAATGTCGAATTTGTACTTGTAATTTAGTTTCATTATATATGTTTTACAATCACATATTATGTGAAATGATATTAAAATTATTTTTCCTTTTTTACTTGTTATTTGTTTGAATATCCAGAATTTTCATAATCTAATCACCACTAGAACTGTTTTCTCTAGAACACAGCAGTCTTCTTTGATCCAAGTTGTTTGATTTCATGTATAATACTTTCATAGGACATTTTATTCTAAGCCACCAATGCCTCTTACATGGGAAACATTTTGTGTTGTTGTTGGGGAAATATTTTTTAATTGATTTTTAAATATATAGTCATGATTTTTGTACAGTAACTGTTCACTGTATTGCTTTTTAAGTTGATCTTTAAAAGGTGCCATATAATAATATTACCATGTGTGGTTCTGAAGCTGTGCCTCCAGGAATAAGTACTAAATGTAATTTCAGATTCTTTGTTCCCTTTTTTTTGTAAACTAATCAGGTGACTTTTGTAAGAATCCCAAACTAGCATTGACTGAATTTATTTCAGGCAACTACAAATGGTTCATACTGTTCATGGGGTTCTCAAGGCAAGAATACTGAAATGGTTTGTCATTTCCTTCTCCAGTTACAGCTTACTCCTTGGAAGGAAAGTTATGACCAACCTAGACAGCATATTAAAAAGCAGAGACATTACTTTGTCAATAAAGGTCCGTGTAGTCAAGGCTGTGGTTTTTCCAGTGGTCATGTATGGATGTGAGAGTTGGACTATAAAGAAAGCTGAGCTCTGAAGAATTGATGCTTTTGGACTGTGGTGTTGGAGAAGACTCTTGAGAGTCCCTTGAACTGCAAGGAGATCCAACCAGCCCATCCTAAAGGAGATCAGTCCTGGGTGTTCATTGGAAGGACTGATGCTGAAGCTGAAACTCCAATACTTTGGCCACCTGATGCAAAGAGCTGACTCACTGGGAAAAGACCCTGATGCTGGGGAAGATTGAAGGGAGGAGGAGAAGGGGATGACAGAGGATGAGATGGTTGGATGGCATCACTGACTTGATGGACATGGGTTTGGGTGGACTCTGGGAGTTGGTGATGGACAGGGAGGCCTGACATGCTGCAGTTCATGGGGTCGCAAAGAGTCGGACACGACTGAGCAACTGAACTGAACTGAAAAAATGGTTCTAAACTAATCTGTGACCAGAGTTCACCCTTTTGGTGAATTTTTGAATGTGTTATCAGTTTAGAATTCTAGAATTTCATAGTTTCTTCTTATCTGTTGTTATACTTGGATTATGAAACTTTAGAACTGTTTGTGTAAATGTTTTATTGTTTAAAAGAAAATTATTAGCCCTGTCATAAAGGAGAAGAACTCCTTTATGAGTTCCTCCTTTATGAGATACTTTTAGTATTAGACTTGGTCATATATTCATGTGTATATGTTAGATGAATGAAAAATGTATGGTATTAGTGGTGAAACCTTAAAGCCTCAAAGGATTTATCCTAAATTGCCACCTGTTGTTTTGATGAAATATACGGTGCTCTAGACTTAGTGTTAGAAGAAACAGGGTTAATATATGTTTTGCTACAGATTGTAACCTTGGTGTATCAGTTAAGAGTCAGTTCCACTATGAGTAATAAGAAACCTATTATAGGGAGTAAACCTTATTCATTGTGAGAAAAACTAGGGAAATAAAGGACCAAAAAGGATTAGAGAAAAATCACAAACCAGTCCTGGTGTGTGGGTTAAGGAATTGGAGCTTTCAAGAAGCAACTAGGCACGCCCAGCTGTTGGAGTGAACTGTGAAGAGAGTTGGTGCATTGTTGGCTCTCTGAAACTACTACTTCAGTGTATTTTCAGTAGAGGATTTGGTGATGAGTTTGGGCCTGGTTGGGAAGGTGAGCTGGAGGTGGAGTGGGGATAAATAAAAATAAGTTGGAATTCTACCCATACCTTTCTGTCTTTACTACCTCTAAACCAGTAGCTGCCTTTGGAGTGAAACGGCTGATGTTTCACTTGTACCTCCCAAATTGTACATAAATTTCTCTTGTAGTTAATCCCAACTTAAAACCACACAGGGAAAAGAATTCTGGGAAATGTAGTTTTAGTTGGTATGCTATCATTCTTGGGTTATTCACTTTGTCTCCTGAATATAACATTTTCATTTGTAAAATAAAGATACTTTTGCTTTATCTTGTGAGGTTTAATGAGGATTAGATGAAATTATATATGTGAAATATATACTGGAGCCTGGTGGGCTACAGTCTATGGGGTCACAAAGAGTTGGACATGATTGAGCACAGCTGCACATATATGTGAAAAAGTTTTTGAACTATAAGGGACCATAAAGCTTAGTTGTGAAGTAGGTTTTTTTGAGTATGATAATGTTCATAAAAATACTCTTGAACTAGCTTCTGATCTTAGGGAAGCTTAGCTGTCTTTCACGTGTCATTGCAGGCTAAGATTCAGTTCAGTTCAGTTCAGTTCATTTGCTCAGTCATGTCCGACTCTTTGCGACCCCATGAATTGCAGCAGGGGACTGGTATGCAAAAGTAGGAAGTCAAGGAACACCTGGGGTAACAGGCAAATTTGGCCTTGGTATACAGAATAGCAAAGGCTAATAGAGTTTTGCCAAGAGAACAGACTGGGCTAAGATTAGTACTTTGCTATTTCATTATTATCCATTAAGCAAATAGTTTCTTTAACTACTTCTCTTTTAGTCTGTTTTGTAATTCCTCTGAATATAGTTTCTGAGTTTCAGTATAAAATTGTTCAGAAAAAAATGGTAGTAGTCTTTTTTTGCTTTCTACCTCTTTGTTTTTTTAGTGGGGAAGGATAAGATATCTGAAACTTTATCCAGAGCTTTTTAGTTCAAGTGAAGTTCATTGATCTTTTGTTGCAAATAATTTACTTGAAGTAAAATACAATGCTGTAAAGAGCAATATTGTATAGGAACCTGGAATGTTAGGTCCACAAATCAAGGCAAATTGAAAGTGGTGAAACAGGAGATGGCAAGAGTGAACATCGACATTTTAGGAATTAGTGAACTAAAATGAACTGGAATGGATGCATTTAACTCAGATGACCATTATATTTACTACTGTGGGCAAGAATCCCTTAGAAAAAGAGGAGTAGCCATCATAGTCAACAAAAAAGTCCGAAATGCAGTAATTGGATGCAGTCTCAAAAATGACAGAATGATCTCTGTTCGTTTCTAAGGCAAACCATTCAATATCACAATAATCCAAGTCTGTGTCCCTACCAATAATGATGAAGAAGCTGAAGTTGAATGGTTCTATGAAGACCTACAAGACCTTCTAGAACTAACACTCCCCAAAAGATGTCCTTTTCATTATAGGGGACTGGAAATCAAAAGTAGAAAGTCAAGAAACATCTGGAGTAACAGGCAAATTTGGTCTTGGAGTACAGAATGAAGCAGGGCAAAGGCTAATAGAGTTTTGCTAAGAGAACGCACTGGTCATAGCACACACCCTCTTCCAACAACACAAGAGAAGACTCTACACATGGACATCACCAGATGGTCAATATCAAAATCAGATTGATTATATTCTTCGCAGCCAAAGATGGAGAAAGCCTATACAGTCAGCAAAAAACAAGACCAGGAGCTGACTGTGGCTCAGATCGTGAACTCCTTATTGCCAAATTCAGACTTAAATTGAAGAAAGTAGGGAATACCATTAGGCCATTCAGGTTTGATCTAAGTCAAATCCCTTACAGTTATACAGTGGAAGTGACAAATAGATTCAAGGGATTAGATCTGATAGAGTGCCTGAAGAACTATGGATGGAGGTTCGTGACATTGTACAGGAGGCAGTGATGAAGACCATTCCCAAGAAAAGAAATACAAAAAGGCAAAATGGTTGTCTGAGGAAGCCTTACAAATAGCTGAAAAAGAAGAGAAGTGAAAGGCAAAGGAGAAAAGGAAAGATATACCCATTTGAATGCAGAGTTCCAGAGAATAGCAGGGAGAGATGAGAAAGTCTTTCTTAGTGATCAATGCAAAGAAATAGAGGAAAACAATAGAATGGGAAAGACTAGAGATCTCTTCAAGAAAATTAGAGATGCCAAGGGAACATTTCATGCAAATGGGCACAATAAAAGACACAAATGGTATGGACCTAACAGAAGCTGAAGATATTAAGAAGAGGTGGCAAGAATACACAGAAAAACTATACAAAAAAAACTTCATAACCCAGATAATCATGATGGTCTGATCACTCACCTAGAGCCAGACATCTTGGAATGTGAAGTCAAGTGGGCCTTAGGAAGCTTCACTACAAACAAAGCTAGTGGAGGTGATGGAATTCCAGTTGAGCTATTTCAAATCCTAAATGATGATGCTGTGAAAGTGCCGCACTCAGTATGTCAGCAAATTTGGAAGACTCAACAGTGGCCACAGGATTGGAAAAGGTCTGTTTTCATTCCAATCCCAAAGAAAGGCGATGCCAAAGAATGCTCAAACTACCCCACAGTTGCACTCATCTCACACGCTAGTAAAGTAATGCTCAAAATTCTCCAAGCCAGACTTCAACAGTGTGTGTACCGTGAACTTCCCGATGTTCAAACTGGATTTAGAAAAGGCAGAGGAACCAGAGATCAAATTGCCAACATCCGCTGGATCATGGAAAAAGCAAGAGAGTTTCAGAAAAACGTATTTTTCTGCTTTAGTGACCATGCCAAAGCCTTTGACTGTGTGGATCACGATAAATTGTGGAAAATTCTGAACGAGATGGAATACCGTACCACCTGACCTGCTTCCTGAGAAATCTGTGTACAGGTCAGGAAGCAACAGTTAGAAATGCAGATGGAACAATAGTTCCATGTAGGAACTGTTCCAAATAGGAAAAGGAGTACATCAAGGCTGTATACTGTCACCCTGCTTATTTAATTTATATGCAGAGTACATCATGCAAAATGCTGGGCTGGATGAAGCACAAGCTGGAATCAAAATTGCTGGGAGAAATATCAATAACCTCAGATATGCAGATGACACCACCCTTATGGCAGAAAGTGAAGAAGAACTAAAGAGCCTCTTGATGAAAGTGAAAGAGGAGAGTGAAGAAGCTAGCTTAAAACTCAACATTCAGAAAACTAAGATCATGGCATCTGGTCCCATCACTTCATGGCAAATAGATGGGGAAACAATGGAAACAGTGAGAGGCTTTATTTTCTTGGGCTCCAAAATCACTGCAGATAGTGACTGCAAGCATAAAATTAAAAGGCACTTGCTCCTTGGAAAAAAATTTATAACCAACCTAGACAGCATATTAAAAAGCAGAGACATTACTTTGCCAGCAAAGATCCATCTAGTCAAAGCTGTGGTTTTTCCAGAATTCATGTATGGATGTGAGAGTTGGACTATAAAGAAAGCTGAGCACCGAAGAACTGATACTTTTGAACTGTGGTGTTGCAGAAGACTCTTGAGAGTCCCTTGGACTGCAAGGAGATCCAACCAGTCCATCCTAAAGGAGATCAGTCCTGGGTGTTCATTGGAAGGACTGACGCTGAAACTGAAACTCCAATACTTTGGCCATCAGATGCAAAGAATTGAGTCATTTGAAAAGACCCTGATGCTGGGAAAGATTGAAGGTGTGAGATGGGGACGACAGAGGATTAAATGGTTGGATGGCATCACTGACTCAATGGACATGAGTTCGAGTAAACTCCGGGAGTTGGTGATGGACAGGGAGGCCTGGTGTGCTGAGTCCATGGGGGTCACAGAGAATTGACAGGACTGAGCGACTGAACTCAACTGACTGAACTTACTTGACATTGTTTTACTGTGTGATATCAATTTGGTAAATAGTTACTAGGGTCAACCTGAGTTTGAGTTAGTAGAAACTGCTGTGTTGAATTCTTTTTTCTTCTTGGTCTACAGCAGACAAGAATATTTTGAGAGTGAAGCTATGACAGATATCAACTTGAAAAATAATGAAAGATTTATGCTGACACAGTCTATAGTTCCCTAAAGAATTGAGTCAGACTATTTGGAAATGATATGAATTTAGAAGTTTCGGGAAAGTTTTAATGTCTGTTAGCAGCTAATGTAGCTCTTGAAAACTACTGACTATAATTAATATTTTCTCTAGTATCTATAATGATTTCTTTTTAGAAAATATTGAAAAATTGAATAACATGAGTAAGGGATGAGAGCAGTATTTCAATTAATGTTATGTGCTAATTTAATCTTCACAACAACCTTATGAGGTAGATAACAATCATTCCCATTTTACAGGAAACAAAATCTTGGCGAGACTCTATTACTTGTTTTATAGTAGAAAAGGATAGGCTCCAATTTGATTTCAGTTTTTTTTTTTTAATTGCCTTTTAGTTGCCTGAGTTCAGTGACTTAAGAAAAAGAGTATTTAAAGAAATTCTTTAGAAGAATGATGTTATTTAAAACAAACATTTACTTCACACACTCTGGTTATGGTGGATGCTATATTTCATGAGTTTAATGTGATTTACCAGAAAAATACCATACTTTGTAGATAATATTGTGGTTTTTTTGGGGGGTTGGCTGATGACCAAGGTGTAAAACCCTTAGAGTATAATCCAAGTTTATGTTGATGAATAGAAATCTAATATTTCTAACTGAATAGGTCTTTTCTTGAAGTTCTGTGTATTATAAATTTTTTCCTTGTGATGCTAGCTCCCTCTGTAGAACTTCATTCAGATTGCAACTTGGCTATTTCAATCATTTTGCAAAATGATTGAAACATTATCCAGAATACATTTTAAAATTTTCCTTTAAAACTTGTGCTTTATATTCTAATCACTTCTAAGTGTTTTTTTTTTTGGTGTGTGTGTGTGTATGTGTGAAAATGTTACCTTTATAAAAAGTCTCACTTTGTATATACTAAATTTTAGTAGCAAATACAAAGGGAAACCATCTTTCCCAAATATTCCTACTACTTTAATGTTTATTTAATTTGTGAAAGCCAGAGATACTTTTGATTTCTAAGTCTGTAGGGTCTGTGTTGGGTAAGACCAGAGGAGATAGGAAAAAACCTGATGGAAGATTTTGGGGGGTGGGGGGGGAAAGTTTTCTGCAAGTATAACTGGTTTCCATATATCATATTTTAAATTATCTTTTTTAAAAGAGCTTTTTCAGTGTTAAATTGGATAAGAAAATGGTCATTAAGGGAATTTTGGCGGGAGGGGTCTTGCAGAAAGGGCACAAACAAAATTTCTGCATGCTAGAAGGATTCATTTCTTTTCAAATTGAATTCAACAAAAAAAAATCCAAAGACTTGTAGGAAATACATACATAGTTTCCATAAACTTATGTTCTTGTGGAAAAATCCTTTATTATCAAATCCTACCACCAATTTTCCTTTGTTGGAATGTGGATACTTCTTTAACCTCTACTTTTTCTCCTTTCTCTTCCAGATTATTTTAAATTTAAATATTGAGTTGTATAATTATCTCTTGAGGGAAGTTTTCCCCACTAGAATGAGGGCAAAGTGAATGTGTCTAGCTTCCAAAATGAATTTGGAAAAATGGGCAAATCGATGTCAACTTTAAAGCTAGGGACGTTATTAGGTTGATGCATGAATCGGCTTTTAAACAATTTTATAAGTTAATTATCTTTGAACACTTTTTGTTAATTTTGAGTGTATTTATTCTGTTAAAGTATAATATAGTTTATAGAAACACAGATGTACATTATGGTGGCACAAAAAACATCAGGGGTGATTTTTATTTTTTTATATTTGTTGAGCTTCACTGAATTTGATAACAGAATTATTTGAAAGAGTATAATTGAACTATTTTATTGATATAGCAATACTTTTCATGATCTTTTAAAAAACTTGAGATATAATTGATATAACACTGTATTAGTTTCAGCTGTACAACATAATGATTCAATATATGTGTATTTTTAAAATTAAGTATATAGTTGATATACAATGTTAATTTCTGTTGTACAGCATAGTGATTCAGTTATATATGTATATATATACTTTTTTAATATCCTTTTCCTTTATGGTTTATCACAGGATTTTGAAGATACATGTGTATATTGTAAAATGATCACATCTAGTTAACATCCATCACTAACATAGGTGCACATTTTTTTCCTGTGGTGAGACGTTTTAAGATCTACTCTCTTAGCCAGCTACTCTCCTAGCAACTTTCAACCATCTATATTCTTTTTTTTCGTAATACTTCCTAGAATGTTACAGTAGCACCTTACGACCACCTGCCTTATTCTCACCCCTTCTCTTCAGTTCGCATTCTTTGTTTAATGTTTGTTGCAGTACTTTGGGGTTTTTTTTTTTTTTTTTTTCTGTCCTATTGATTGTCCACCTTTCTAAGAGACTAGTCTGTCCCATCTAGTTTGACCATATTATTAAGGCACATTAATAGTTCTCTGTTGGCTATTGGATGCATTGCTCTCTGCCTACTGTCAAAGAATGTTCAAACTACTGCAAAGTGGAAAGTGAAGTCGCTCAATTGTGTCTGACTCTTTGCGACCCTATGGGCTGTAGCCTGCCAGGTTCCTCTGTCCATGGGATTTTCCAGGCAAGGGTATTGGAGTGATTGGCCATTTCCTTCTCCAGGGCATCTTCCTGATCCAGGGATTGAACCAGGTCTCCCATACTGCAGACAAACTCTTTACCATCTGAGCCACCAGGGAATACATGCTAGCAGAGAAATGCTCAAAATCCTTCAAGCTAGGCCTCAGCAGTGTGTGAAAGGACAACTTCCAGATATACAGATTGGATTAAGATAAGGCAGAGGAACCAGGGATCAAATTGCCAATGTTGTTCAATCATAGAAAAAGCTAGAGAATTCCAGGAAAACATCTACTTCTGCTTCATTGACTATGCTAAAGCCTTTGACTGTGTAGATCACAACAAACTGTGGAAAATTCTTAAAGAGATGGGAATACCAGACCATGTTACCTGCCTCCTAAGAAACCTGTTTGCAGACCAAGAAGGGACAGTTAGAACTGGACACAGAATAACAGACTGGTTCCAAGTTGGGAAAGGAGTATGTCAAGGCTGTATATTGTCACCCTTATTTAACTTATGTGCAGAGCACATCATGCGAAATGTTAGGCTGGAGGAAGCACAAGCTGGAATCAAGATTGCCGGGAGAAATATCAATAACCTCAGATATGCTGATAACACCACACTAATTTCAGCAAGCAAAGAGGAATTAAAGAGCCTCTTGATGAAGGCGAAAAGAGGAGAGTGGAAAAGTTGGCTTAAACCTCAACATCAAAAAATGAAGATCATGGCATCTGGCCCATGAAGATCATGGCATCTGGCCCTATCACTTTGTGGCAAATAGACTAGGGAAACAATGGAAACCGTGACAGACTATTTTCTTGGGCTCCAAAATGGCTGTGGATGGTGACTACAGCCAGGAAATTAAAAGACGCTTGCTCCTTGGAAGAAAAGCAATGACAAACCTAGACAGTATATTGAAAAGCAGAGACATTACTTTGCGGACAAAGGTCCATATAGTCAAAGCTATGGTTTTTCCAGTAGTCATGTATGGATGTGAGAGTTGGGCCATAAAGAAAGCTGAGCACCGAAGAATTAGTGCCTTTGAACTGTGGTGTTGGAGAATCTTCTTGAGAGTCCCTTGGACTGCAAGGAGATCAAACCAGTCAATCTTAAAGGAAATCAACACTGAACATTCATTGAAAGGACTGATGCTGAAGCTACAATACTTTGACCACCTGATGCGAAGAGCCAATGCATTAGAAAATACCCTGATTCTAGGAAAGATTTAAGGCAGGAGGAGAAGGGGACTACAGAGGATGAGAAGGTTGGTTGGCATAACTGATGTTTCGATGACATCGTGGATGTGAGTTTGAGCACGCTCTGGGAGATGAGAAAGGAGAGGGAAGCCCGATATGCTGCAGTACCCAGGGTCGGAAAGAGTGGGACAAGACCGAGGGACTGAACAACAGCAGCAACGCATGATTCGGAAGCAGTTGATCTGAAACTGGCTTTCCGCCGTTAGTTCTATCACCTGCCGAGAGCTTTCTTCTGCTTTAAGCTCCCTTAAGGTCCAATTGCTTGTTTTTGTCTTTCAAGAAAATGATGCTTTAGGAATTTTAGGCAAACAGTGTTAGTTTTTTAAGCATGATATCCAGAATGATAGTATTCTTAATTTTTATTTATAGAAGGATTTTTAAACAGCATAAAATTATTCAGATTTCTGTTTTGAATGTTGTAGGAAAATATGAAAAAGATTGGTCTGTAGTTTAATCCTTTTAAAAATAGAATTAATTATCAGAACATTTCTAGAGCATAATTTTATTCCCATGCTGATTTCATCCTTCCACCTTATTTTTTGTCAAGTAAAGGTCAGGAAGTGGGGAAGGGGGAAGATGGAGAGAAAGGTAGGGAGAGGGGAAGGAAGAGGGTAGAGTTAGGATAGAAAGGTAGGGAGAGGGGAAGAAAGAGGGTAGAGTTAGTTGTGTGTGGATATGTGAGTATGTGTGTGGGGGGGTGAGAGAGAGAGAGAGAGAATTTCTTCTTTCCCATCTTCCTCCTCAGGCTTTGTGTGGTGGTATAGTTCAGCTCAATATTTCTGTTGCTTTAAAGACTTCAGTGTATTATGGATATTTTGTACCAAAAATGTCCTTGGAAGTTTCTTATCATTTTAGTGCAAGGAGCAAAGATGAGCTTTGCTTTAAGTTTTTTGTATTTAAGTTCAAGTTAATACTGGTTGGGGCATCTTTAATATAAAAGCTGTATAAATTGAGATGTTAAATTCCTTTACGTTAGGAAACAACAGCATAATTAAAAGGGAGAAAAATTGCTGCATTTGCAGGATACTTAGTCAGTGGGGAAAATGATAGCTGCATTTTAAGTCTCATGAGAAAATGGGTTTATGTTTCTGTGTGTTTGTGTTTCCTTTCCATTGTATATATAGTGCTTAACTTTGTGTAACCAGTAGTTCCTTTTTCTTGTTAAACTGTGTTTGTGTGTTAACCAATAATTACTGAAAAAATGTAACATGTAATTTTTATCTTTTTAGATAAAAAAGTGCATCAAGAAATATGCTACCCTTTTTGGGACTTTTTAATATTTTGATCCTGTTCTCATTCTCCATTTCACCCTTGAAAGCCTATAATTAATGTCCTGATTTTTGTCTTTAGTTTATTTTCCTTTCCATAGTTGTTACCATTACCTCATAGAATTATAATGTAGTTTATGTTTTGACCATTATCCAGCACAGTATTCAGAAAGGTTTTATTGTTAATCAGCCTTGAGATCAGCCTTACTAATTTAGTTGATTATTTAGATAAACTTATTTAAAAAAAAAAAATCAACGCTGGGAATTCTCTGGTGGTCCAGTGGTTAGGACTCCGTGCTTTTACTGCCTACGGCCTGGGTTCATTCTCTGGGAACTAAGATCCCACAAACCTTGTAGCATGTTCAGGATGAGGAGGGTGGGGAACCATAGTATAAACACCAACAACACAGAACACGATCTTTTCTTTTTTATACTTATTTTTTTTTGGCTGTGGTGCGCAACTTGTGGGACTTTAGTTCTTTGACCAATAATTGAACCTGGGCTCTCAGTAGCAAGAGCTTGGAGTTCCAACCACTGTACTGCCAACAAATTCCCTATTTTTTCTGAAGATTATCTCATATCTTATCCTCATATCTCATATCTCACCCTCTTCATTTAGTATACATGTATTATATCAAAGGTCTGTTTAGTCAAAGCT
The DNA here is from genome assembly GCF_019923935.1 of Bubalus bubalis. NCBI lineage: Eukaryota > Metazoa > Chordata > Mammalia > Artiodactyla > Bovidae > Bubalus > Bubalus bubalis. Next base: position 149,272,218 of record NC_059160.1, read on the forward strand.
ATGCTTTTTCCAGTAGTCATGTATGGATGTGAGAGTTGGACTATAAAGAAAGCTGAGCTCCGAAGAATTGATGCTTTTGAACTGTGGTGTTGGAGAAGACTCTTGAGAATCCCTTGGACTGCAAAGAGATCCAACCAGTCTATCCTCAAGGAAATTGGTCCTGAAAATTCATTGATGTTGAAGCTGAAACTCCAATAGTTTGGGCCACCTGATGCGAAGAACCGACTCATTGGAAAAGGCCCTGATGCTGGGAAAGATTGAAGGCAGGAGGAAGAAGGGGACGACAGAGGATGATTGGATGGCATCACCAGCTTGATGGACATGAGTCTGAGCAAGCTTCAGGAGTTAGTGATGGACAGGGAAGCCTGGTGTTTTGCAGTCCATGGGGCTGCAAAGAGTCAGACACGACCGAGCAACTGAACTGAATTGATTATATCGAAAATAAAATTATTTTTATATTAAAAATTGACATTTCCTTCTTTTTAAACAAAGACCCCAAGGTTCTGAGGAGATATTATCCTTAATGGCCTGAGAATAATGGTTAACTTCTTAGTAATTAAAACAATGCTGTAATCTTGTTTCAGTTTTCAAGTATACTTTTGCTTGCTAATCAAGCCACTTTTTATTATTCATTTATAGTACTTTATAATGAGTCCCTATTGTTGTGCAATTTCCCCAAAATAAAGTTAATAAGGTAAATGTAGAAATTTATTTTAAAACTAAGGTGATATCCACCAGATGGTGCTATTTCGCCTGTTTTGTTTGTGGGGGGAAAAGGAAAGATGAATATAGAAATTTTTAAAAAGTGTGTGGAAGATCTCAGTGCTCAGTGGAGAGAAGTATTCAAGTATTGTAAGCTTATAGAATATAGAATAAGTTTACATATATAAGTTATAGTAATGTGTTTTAATAGAGTTATAGACCATTGCTACAGTTAATATGGCAGAGAACTTTCTATTTAGTGTAAAAATATTAAGTAGATATTCTTAAGTTTTACATAATGTGATGCTATCAACTGTCATAACTCCATAAGCATGAAAACAAAATTTATATTTCAGTTTTCTTTTTGTTTTGAAGTAAATAGTATTACTGCCCAACTGAGTTACATAATTATTTACAAGTAAGGCAAACCTTTTGATTATTTTGTATATTCTTAAATATTTCTCAGATTGAGAAGAGAGGATTAGGCTTGAATTCGTTATTTTTACAAGGGATAACAATGATCCAAGTTAATTGTATATTACAAGAAAGCAACCGTGTGGCACACTAGTCATTTAGATGCTGCAGTTGAATGACTGACTATCCATTGTAGTTAAAATGGCTAGCTAATGAAATATACTTTTCAGTGACATAGGAAAGATCAGTGAGCATTTCTAGGGTTTTAATATACTTTACTTCTTCTGGTTTTACTATCACTCCGTATTTGTGTCTGGCCTTGAGATCGAAGCATAAAGGTATATAGGTCCTGTTATAAGGATTTGCCAAAGGATTGTGCCAACAATGATTCTGTTTGCCTATGTGAAATTAGAGGTTAAACTTGCATTTATTTCTTATATTTTACTTTCTTCTGTGGAAAGATACATGTATTACTTTGTAGGAGAGGAAAATTTTTTCCTATACCTTTCTAGGTTATTTTGGCTGGTCTGGTAATTCAATTGTCGAAAGATTACAGGAAAAAAAAAACAAACTTAATTACTTATGTATGGGATCCCCATAAAATATGAAACCCAAGGGCAAGCCTGGCAGTTGAGGCCTTCTTGAGGTAAGGAATGGGATAGGGGCCTGGGGCTTTAAAGGGGAGGAGGGTATTTCACAGGACAATAAGAAGAGCAGATGTTTGGTAATTGTATGTCATACAGATAGTCCATTCAGATAAACTATTATCTCTGGTAGCTGTGTCTCTGAGCCACGCCCCTTATCTGAATTTTTTTTAGGTACTTAAGGGAGAGGTAAAAAGCTCTTCTTTAGTCTTTTGGGCATTGATTGTCTCCAGCTCAAAATAATCCAAATGCTCAAGAGACACATCTTTGGGGAGACTTGTTCTGAACCCCTTCAACTTCAGAGTCAGTGAATGAAACTTAGCTCTTTAGGCTAGGAAATATAGATGGTAGATTTTCTTGTATTTTTAGACTTTGCAAACGAATAGTTTAATCATGATTATATTAATGTAGTTGATATTACAACCTGAAGATTGTGAATCATCATAATATAATAACTCCCTTTGTATTTTATTTCCTCTGTGTAGTGATTTCCATAATAATAGTATACTATGTTGCATTATTTTTAATCTTCAACATCTTTTCTTATATGACTTTTTATAGTTGGTTTTAAAAGGACCATCTCATTGAACTCTCTTAAAATGATATTAGTGATACATTCTATCATGGTGAAGATAATGTATTTTCAGGTTTTTTTTTTTTTTTTTTTAATAAATATCAAATCTTGTCATCAGTCTAGTTTCATGTGGATCTTGAGAATTAGAGATGGTCTAGTCTGATAGTGCTCCAAGTGTGGTTCAGGGCCTCTTTGTTGAGGAGGAGTTCGTAATACCTTTTCCAGGGGTTCATGAAGGCAGAGCTATTTTCAAAATGATAGTAAGATATTGCTTGCTTTTTCATACTCTCTCATGAATGTAAGTAGTTTTCCAGAGGTTACATGATATATGATATTGATTGAATGCATAAGCATATGAGGATGTAGCTGTCTTCTATTAAGCCAGACATTAAAGAGATTTGCAAAAATAATAAACAGTGTAACTCATGTCACTTAAAGTTTTTTCGTTTGGAAATAGTTTTTTTCCCCCATAAAATGTTATTTGTTTTGGTATTTAATGCTTCTATTATTAAAGGCAATAAATTAATAAAATTTAATAATCTTAAAAATTTTCTAATATGGTAACCAGGGATAGATATAAAAGCTCTTTGAAGTATTCAGTACTTTTTTTTTTTAAGTATAAAGAGGTTCTGAGATCAAAGTTTATGAGCACTTCTGATCCTAATTTTTCATCTTCATTTCACAGATGAGAGTTCTCTGTGTTCTAGAGAGGTGAAGTAGTTTAATCAAGTATACTCAACCAGTTTTTGGCTTAGCTGATACTTATGTCCCTGATTTCTGACTGCCTTGATTTATTTTATTAGCTCTTTTGCTATTTAGATATTTTCCAACCTAATACCAACTCTTGAGTTTCTTAAACTGTTTTGTAGTTTGATATTTTAACTGATTTTATTAAGTCTATGAGTAAATTGGGAATATTGACCTGATTTTTTAGCTACAATAAAAATTTTTCTTACATTAAATTTCTAATATGACTTTGCTATAAAGTATGAACGTTCTAGAAAGAAAAGGGAATTGATAGATGAAAAAGTGTAGCCTTAGTGTCAAAAAAATAAAATTGAGGTCAAAGAGGTAGCCTCTTGTGTTTTAGAGAGTCTTTTACTACTCTTGTTTGTTCGCCATTCATCCACAATAAAACGTAGGTTACAAGCTTCCCTTGACATTTATGGCAGTCTACTTGTAGAATAACGAGGTATTCTATTTTAGGTTTGAAAAATTAAGAGGATAATAATTCCACATTCTCTTTTGGTGGATATGCATTATTTCTTATGTTGAATTTCATGCTTGGAAGAGTGAATTGTAAAACATTCTCTCTCTTTTTTTTTTAAATTGTTGAAGAAATTTAAATTCATACCATGAAGATGGGTGGAAAACCTGGGTAGCTTTAGCTTGAAGAGAGAGGATCAGGAGATATATATGATAGCCCTCGTCATTTGAAGGACTTTCTTCATTTGGAAATATTAGGTTTATTGATTTATTTGTAAAACCTCAAGTATAGAAGAACCAATGGGTAGTTGACACAGACTGGATCATTTTAGCTGGATAAAGGAAGACTCTTTAGTAGTAAAGAAGTACAGAAATATAATCAGTTTCTTTTGGAGGTACTATGTGCCCTGTGTCAGGAGGTGTTAAATTGTAGACTAGATTGCTTGGTGGGAATGTTGGCAAATGAATTGAGAAGTTAAGGTTAATTGAATTAGATAATCTTTCATAAGATTCTTTCTGTTATTATGTGTTTGCATATACTTGTTGAAAATACCTTGTTAAATGATAAGAATTTATTTTAGAAAGGTAATTGGCTTAGCAGATGTATTTTACTTTTATATTATTAACTAGTCAGTAAACTTCATGAATCTGTGGTGTTGCCATGAGCAGTATAATCGATTCTCCTCGAAGGACTGTGTGTTTTGTTTGTTCCTTTTATTACAAGCCATTTGAAAAGATGAGAGATTGGTACCAGAAGTTTAGAAGCGAAAGGAATGATAAACATTAGAAAGGAAGATGAAAGCAATTTTGAAGATGTACTTTGAATTGAAGATACTTTGAGATATGTTTTATTTTATTATTATGATCACAAATATTTTCTGCCTCTTATTACCATTTTTTCCATGTCTGTTCCAAGTATCACAACAAAATAAACTATTCTATAATCAGTATTTTTGTGAAACTCTTTCAATTTGCTGGTTTTATAAGTTATAGGCTGCTTTGTAGTATAATCAAAATGATGGCAGCATTAAAACATATTCTTAATTTAACAGTGTTGGCCTGGGGGGATCTAAGTCTAATATTTTTAACTCTTTTTTTGGGGGGGGTTATACTAGAGGAAAGGACATATTCTTACTATTATTAGAAGTATTAATAAATGGATTATAGCAAAATATTCGACTTTATTTTCATTTGTGAGTGGGTGTCTGTCTTTCTGTCTATGTATGTATCTTTCTCTGTGTAACGTGTATTCTTAATACTTTCAAAAATGATTTGAGATTTTATAATGTCTTATTGTACATGCACTCATGCAGACGTACACAGTGATTGATTTATTCGTCACACATTTATTGAAGACCTGGCAACTACAGGGCTCAGGTAGGAAGTGAATGAGAGAAATGAGCCAAGTTGGAGAAATAGTTTTTGGTTGATAGGTAGACTGTATTCTCTCTTCAAAATAAAATTTGTGGCACTGTGGAGTCTTGCCCTCTGTTACACTGTGTAAATAAGATTGTTGTATTTGATATTTAAATAGTTAAGAAATTCTAGCAGAACTGAGTGCAAGGACTTCTTGGTCAAATTGTCATTATACAAATTAATCTCCCCGTTCTTCAAGAATGCTGAGGTTTTCTTCTATTTATTAATTAATTCATGTGTTTATTCATTTAATTAGCATTAATTAATCTCCTACAGTGTGTAAAGCCTACTTCAGACATTGGATACCGTATCAGATGATAATTTTTCTTCACTCATAGAGTTTATAGTCTAATGGGAAAGACAGATTTGAACATTACATTTCTTATTCAATAAATATTTCTAGTAAAACATAAGGTAAAAAAGCTTAGAATGTGGAGTCTAATGATTTGAGTTCTTATTCAGACACTGTTTAGCTTTTCATCCAGTTAATGCTGGTTATTAACTGTTTATTGTATATACCAGAAATGTAGAGATGAGTAAGATATAACTGCCCTGAAAAAACTCAGTCTCTCGAGGATTATAGACAGCTAATAGCTGGTGATAAATGCTATGACTGAATTATGTATAAAATCCTTAAGGAGTAGTACATTCCTCTAGCTATGAGGGATCAAGAACCTAATTCGAAGACTGATATTTGAGCTAGGCCTTGAGGATGGTTAGAAATTATTTGGGAGCAGAGGAACCAGTGTGAACAAAGGAGGAGTTACCCTTGTTGACTGAAAAACAAAGCACACAGGAACAACAGCGCATGATGTGAGAGCTATGCATTCTCTTTATTTGGGACTCACTGAAGACTGTAGCCCTGGAGACAGTCTCAGATAGCTCTGAGGAACTGCTGCGAAGAGGTCCTGGGGAAGGTCCTTATACTGAATATATGTGATTTTGATCAAGGGGGTATATGCAACTAAGCACACATCTAAACAGAAGGTTACTGCCAGTCACAAGGAACAGATGTCTTTGTTAATGATTTTAGTGCTGTTCTAGGTATGAAAATATGCAAGAAATTGGACTCATAGAATTTTCTCCTTAAAATATCTAACCAACTGAAGACCTGATCTGCCAGTTTTTCCCAGAGTACAGAGTGCCTCATTCCTGATCTCCATGCTAAAATCCTTTCAGTTCAGCTCAGTTGCTCAGTCGTGTCCGGCTCTTCACAACCCCATGAATAGCAGCACGCCAGGCTTCCCTGTCCATCACCAACTCCAGGAGTTCACTCAGACTCACGTCCATCGACGTGAAAATCCTTTCAGGGTGTGTCAAAGGTCACTTCATTGGCTAGGGATTTGATTCTTTAGAACCAGATGGTGAGTAACATTCTTTGGCTTGTACCCAGCCCAATAGAGGGATGTCCATGAATGCACAGAACATGAATGAGCAAGTTTCATGCAGAGAATGATAAACTATTTTGTACTGTTTATAACTCTAGGTATGTTATGGAAGGAGAGGTAGCAGAAAGAGCTACACATGTAGGTCGGAGCCAAATTATGAGAGGTCTTATGTTGTCCGGTTGCTAAGTCATGTCCAATTCTTTTTGACTCCGTGGACTTTAGCTTGCCAGGCTTCTCTGTCTTCCACTCTACCAGCGTTTGCTCAATTCACATCCATTTAAGTTGGTGATGCTATGTAACCATTAAACCCTCTGCCGCCTGTTTCTCCTTTTGCCTTTAATCTTTCCTAACATCAGGACAGAGGAGCCTGGTAGGCTGCAGTCCATGAGGTTGCTAAGAGTCAGACACGACTGAGCGACTTCACTTTCACTTTTCACTTTCATGCATTGGAGAAGGCAATGGCAACCCACTCCAGTATTCTTGCCTGGAGAATCCCAGGGATGGGGGAGCCTGGTGGGCTGCCGTCTATGGGGTTGCAGAGTCGGACACGACTGAAGCTACTTAGCAGCAGCAGCAGCAGCATCAGGGTCTTTTCTAATGAGTTGATTCTTTGCATCAGGTAGCCAAAATGTTAGAGCTTCAGCTTCAGAAACCATCCTTCCACTGAATATCAGGGTTGATTTCCTTTAGGGTTGACTGGTTTAATCTCCTGGCAGTCCAAGGGACTTTCAAGAGTATTCTTCAGTACCACAGTTCAAAAGCATCATACATATAATAGACTTATATACTAGGCTAAGTTGTTCGGTAAAATTGAGAGCTGTTTGGGACCTGTGGAAGGCTTTAAAGCTGGCAAGCATGATTAGACTATATTTTACAAAGATAATTGATAGAATACTGTATAGGATGAAGTAGAGCAAAGGTGAGACTGGAAACAGTTGTACTAGTTTAAAAACTCCTCATATTAGATATGAATGAGATAATGAGGATCTCTTATAGGGTAGTAGTAGTGACTTAGCAGCAGCAGTGACTTTAGAACATGGGATGAATTTGAAATATACTTCAGAGGTTGAACTGACAGAATTTAGTAGTGGATGAGGAGAGAGGACATCCAGGAAGATTTTGAATTTTTGTCTTTGTCATGTGTATAGATAAATGATGGTGCTATTAAATTTGAAAGGGAAAGCAACATGGTTTGGGGGATGTAATAAATTTGTTTTTGTAATGTTAAATTTGGAGAAGTAAACCTATAAGGAGTGTTGGAGGCATTTACGTTGTAAGTTGAGGAAATGCCTGTAACAGAGATAGGAGAAGTAGGAGAGACAGCGTTAGCTGTAGGTATGTCATTGAATCTCTTAAATTCTCAGTTTGTGATTTATAAAATATGGCAGGTGGGATCAGTTATTTTTATGGTTTGGAAATAAGCAATGTTTTTGTTATCACAAGTTCTAAATTAATGGTGCAGAAATCATAATGATAATTATGTATGTTACAGACTAATAATATTAGTTAAGATTTATCAAGTGAGTTAAAGTTGAGTGCTCCTGTGAAGCTTAGCTGAAACGTTAAGCATTTTATGTTCATCATCCTATTAATTCTCATGGCAGCATGATTAAATATTATACTGTATGGATTTTCAGAAGAGATGATTTGTTGGTCAAGAATAAATAAGTGAAGGGTTGGGTATTGAAACCCAGGTTAGTCTGACTTTAAAATCCAGGCTCTTAACCACTATGCTAATTGCCTGTTTTGTAGAACATGAGAGCTGTAATAGATCTAAAGACATTATCTAGCCCTGCCCTATAATCAAATATATGTCATAGCTAAAATCTGTAATTAATGTCAAGATTAGCTGTCCAATTTACTTAATAAAAAGCTCACCCAGCAGCCATTCATTACTGCTGTTCTCCTTGTGGCAGATCTCTGCATGTGTGTGGGGGGATGGGCTCACCCCTCTACTCTGTGACTTGAGAAAAATCCTATCAGTCTAGGCCAGTCATGTTTGTCTCTCTCTTGCTCTTCTGTTGCTAGTAATTAGTTAATATATGGGCGTATGACTACATACCTGGCCAATGAGAGGGGATGCTTGATGAGGGGCTTCGGAGAAAGTTTTTTCCCCACTTATTTCTGGATGTTATCCCATCTATGTGGGTACTTGAAATTGTGGGATTTATTTTCTAACTATTTGAGGGCTAGTTGAGTATAAAATTAAACAAAAAAACCCCACTGTATGGCAGAGTGAAAAGATGGAGAGAACCTGGATCCTTAATGATTTTGTTGAGCTGCTAGACTGCCCAGCCCTAAAACTACTCTATCTCAGGACTAAGTATTACGTGAAATTAGAGTAAGTCTCGTAGGCTGTGTGGGGAAAAAAAAAAAAAATGAGATTTATTAGGCCATTTTGGATCGGAATTTTTTTTTTCCATAATTTCCACTGAAAGAAACCTAACTGGGGTCAGATTATTTACTCTTGATCTGAAGTACAACAGAAAGCATTGTAAGACTTGCATTACTATTAAGGTGCAATTAAAACAGGACTAGTAGACAATTTTATTGGCAAATGTGCCTAATCTAATTGAGGTAGAAGCTATCAGTCAGTTCGCTCAGTCGTGTCCGACTCTTTGCGACCCCATGAATCGCAGCACGCCAGGCCTCCCTGTCCATCACCAACTCCCAGAGTTCACTGAGACTCATGTCCATCGAGTCAGTGATGCCATCCAGCCATCTCCTCCTCTGTCGTCCCCTTCTCCTCCTGCCCCCAATCCCTCCCAGCATCAGAGTCTTTTCCAGTGAGTCAACTCTTCACATGAGGTGGCCAAAGTACTGGAGTTTCAGCTTTAGCATCATTCCTTCCAAAGAAATCCCAGGGCTGATCTCCTTCAGAATGGACTGGTTGGATCTCCTTGCAGTCCAAGGGACTCTCAAGAGTCTTCTCCAACACCACAGTTCAAAAGCATCAATTCTTCGGCACTCAGCTTTCTTCACAGTCCAACTCTCACATCCATACATGACCACAGGAAAAACCATAGCCTTGACTAGCCGGACCTTTGTTGGCAAAATAATGTCTCTGCTTTTGAATATGCTATCTAGGTTGGTCATAACTTTCCTTCCAAGGAGTAAGCGTCTTTTAATTTCATGGCTGCAGTCACCATCTGCAGTGATTTTGGAGCCCAAAAAAATAGAGTCTGACACTGTTTCCACTGTTTCCCCATCTATTTGCCATGAAGTGATGGGACCGGATGCCATGATCTTCATTTTCTGAATGTTGAGCTTTAAGCCAACTTTTTCACTCTCCTCTTTCCCTTTCATCAAAAGGCTTTTTAGTTCCTCTTCACTTTCTGCCATAAGGGTCGTGTCATCTGCATATCTGAGTTTATTGGTGTTTCTCCCGGCAATCTTGATTCCAGCTTGTGTTTCTTCCAGTCCAGTGTTTCTCATGATGATTATATTCTGGAGAATAGATGTTATAGGTTAAAGTAGGAAAGTGTCATTGAGGAAATAAGCCTGTTTATCCTAACAGTTTCTGTACTTAAAAGGAATAGAAAATAGGTCTTCAAATTAGGATAGGGAATGGAGTTAGCTTTACTTTGTAGTCAGCTAACTTGTTTCAGGGTATATACAGGCCCTTCCAAGGCCCTGAGAGGATCCCAAGCAATATGTTCATAGTTTTTTTTGGAGGGGGGTAAAATTTGCAAAAGTTAGGTATTTTAAACAGTTAGAAACGTTGTCTCTTTCATTTTGAACTTCCTGCTATCTATTCAGTGGTACCCTCACTGAGTTGGGATCTAGTTAAGGTGAAGTTTAGTAGGAGACACATTTACATGTGCAGCTGCCCGACTCTAGAGTGCAGGCCTGGTAGTTGCGGCACGTGTGTTTAGTTGCTCTGCTGCGTGTGGGATCTTCCCAGGCCAGGGGTCAAACTGGTGTCCCATGCACTGCAAGGTGGATTGTTAACTACTGGACCACCAGGGAAGCGCCGTTTGAAGTTTTTCTGTGTATACTTTAGTTATTACTAGTCATTCTGACATAGGGATGACTTCTAGGAACATTCTTACTTTCCACTGATACATAGATGCAGGGCCAAGGGTCTTAGAGCAATATGAATATGTTCTTTGTGGTACCAGAATTATCTAGACAAAGGAAGGGGAATATGATTTCAGTATTAATATATGGAGTCAGAAGCTTGTCTGGAAAAAATATCCAAATCTGAGAGCATGTATATGAAAGAAACTTAATAGGAGTTTTCCTCAATCTGACAGTTCTAACAATGCACATGACCTTACTGGTAATATGTTGTAAAAATGATATAAACTTTCTTAAATTATTAATTGTAATCATTGATCAGATAGACTGGCAGAAATAATTGTCTTTCTATTTTCTTGATATTACAAAAGTGTTGTATGAAGGGACAATAGATTATGCAGCCAGAAATGTAGGAAATATGAGTATTAGAGAGGTTAATCAGGTAATGAATAAAAATATGCCATTCTTTCTGAAATTTTTGATGTTTTTGGCATTAGTTTTTTAAAGTGTGTGATTTGTTGTAATTTATTTTCACATTCTAATTAAATGTTTACTTCATACCTAATTTTGTATTTTATTTCTTAAAAAGAATTCCCCTTGTTATAAGATTCTGGCCCACAAAGCATGGATCCATTTCTCATAGGAAACAAAAGCTAAGATTTGTTTTGTAGAAGTGTTGAAAGAATAAAGTCAAATGACAGTTAAGCAAGTACCATGTTTCATTATTATGGCAGAGTAGGATAGAGGTAAAAAGTTTGAAATGAACACAGGGAATTGGGGGTTTTAATAGCTATAGTGGGTTTGAATGACAATATTTTCCCTTAACATTTTATCAGATTATTTCTGGTGCATGGCAGTGGCAGCCTTGAGGATACTGTCTTTGCTAATGTTCTTCAGAAATTGGAATGGGAGAGATTTGCTGAGTGGAAAGAAGGCCACTACCGTGTGGGAGCTAATGAAGAATAGACAGAATCACTCTCTGTTGTATAATAAAGAATTTGTTTGTTTTTTTGTCCTGGGTTCCTGGTACAGAGCAACTGAAACCCTTGGAATTTCCCAAGTGATGGAAATATTGTTGTTACTCACGAGCTGCTTGAATCACTGTACTGTGGCTGTCATTATGCTAGTGACTAAGGGTGGGCTCCTAGAAGACCTCATGTGGGGGTGCACTGGTCACCCAGAAAGAGCAGATCATGTGATTACAGGGTAGGGACTTTGAGCCAGCCCAGCTCTGGGGAGGGGGCTCGTAGGTTGTGTTCAGTCATGTGACCAATGATTTAATCATTCATTGTAAATGAAATCCCAACTCTGGACATTGACGCTCAATGGAACTTCCTTGTTAGTAAACAAAGTAGGTTCCAGGAATGTGTCCAGCTTTGCTTCCACAGAGGCAGAGGACATGGAAGCTCCATGAGATCCTTACAGACCTTATTATGTCTCTTCATTTGACTGTTTGAGTGTTATCAATTATAGGATAACTGTGAGTATGCTGCTTTCCTTGAATAGTGTGAGTCTTGTTGTGAAATATTCAACCTGAAAGGGTAATGGTAACCCCCAAATTTGTAGGCTGTCAGTCAGAAGTGTGTGTGGCATCTGATGAGAGGGAATCCTGCTGTGAAGTGTCTTTTAACTTGTGGGATCTGCCCTAACTCTGGGTGGTTGGTGTCAGAATTGAGTTGCAGTTCCCAGTTGAGATTGGAAGACAATACCTCCAGACAGGCAAATTCTAAAATTATGTGTGAAAATTGTTGTGTAATCGCTAAGTCATGTCCAACTCTTTTGTGACCCCATGGACTATATAGTCTGCCATACTCCTCTGTCAATGGGATTTTCCAGGCAAGAATACTAGAGTGGGATACCATTTCCTTCTCCAGGGGATCTTCCTAACCCAGGGCTCAAACCTGAGTCTCTTGCATTGGCAAGCAGATTCTTTACTACTGAGCCACCAGGGAAACCATGTGCGAAAATACTGAACACAATTTAGGACTTGGTGGTTTGCAGCACCAAAACGAAAAACATAAACGGACAACTCACGTGTGAGCAGATGTTCAGTTTCATTCCTCAGAGATGGAACATTTTATTTTTTGGCCCATTATGTGTTTCAGTGTTTCCTTTTCAGGAGACTGTTAATAACCAGTTCACATGTTACGTCAATTAGAATTGCGTTTGCATGTACTGGAAAGCCCAAAATCACAGTGACATAAACAAGATAGAACTTCATTTTTCTTTCATGTAAAAGATATCTAGAAGTTAGCTAGTCCATATTGGTGTAAGAGCTTAATAGTAACCGGGAACCCAAGCTCTATTTTCTCTGTGCTGGCTTCAATTTTCAGGTTCTTTATGGTGACTGTTAATATGTTTAAGTCTTCTAGAGGTCCTGTCCTTAGCGTAGTCTATAAAAAGACCCAGTTCCTGACCTCCTGGAGTTTATAATGAATGAAGAAAGCAGCTTGTAAAATTGAAGGTATAGCAGGCATCAAATAGTGGCTTCTCTTGGGGAAGGCGGCTAAGGAGAAGGTGATTTCTGAATAGGGTAGATTAGGAGCAAGCAAAAGTGGCAATAATTCTGATGACATAATCAGAGAACTGTGATTGACTTTAATTTAAAGAGACAGCAGTAAGATAATTATATGGTATGCGTAAGGAAATAAAGGAATTTGTATAAAATATAGAGCCAGCTTTCAAGAAGGAACGATGGACTTTGTTAGGATAGGATCAATGATTCAAGATCAACAGGATAGTCTTCAGATGATTTGGAATCCTCTGTCTGGTTTCTTCCTTAGCCTCTTATTTATTCAGGCTTATTTATTCATATTCTGATTAGCCTCAGGTACTCTATTTGCAGTTTGATTGTGCCCCGACTTTAGTGCGTATATATAATTTTCTATCTGGGAAGTTCTTCCTGTCCCTGTAAGACTCATATCTGTTTTTCCTTGAAAATTCACAATTCCTTAAAAGATTACAAGTCTTTCCCCTATCCACCTCCTTCCATCATGGTAATCTCTCCTGCATTTCCACAGCATGATAATGCTTTTTTTTTTACATTATATTTAAGCTGTTTTCATTTGTCACATCCTAAAAATTGTATATTACTTGAAGATAGAAACTATTTTGATTCTTTCATCTCTACTGGAAATAGTAAATATTAATATGAAAAAAATTTTACTGTAATATATTCACTTGCACATACTTTCTCACTATTTCTGTATTTCTAAATCTATAAAGAGCTACTATAATCATTTTTAAGTATAATTTTCCTAAAATATCTGGGCTTTTAGGTCACTTTTGTATTATATAAACTATGTAATTTTATAAAATCTATTTAAATGCATTTGTACTGAACATGTATGTGAAAGGATTTTTATACATTTGAAAAATACTCGTATAACCAAACTTAACATCTTTCTGTCTGGAGAGTGCAGAAAGTGTCTGGAGAATGCAGGAGACTCTCTCATTCTATTTATTATTTTTTAATTGTTTTAAGTTGCAGTTATAAAATTATAAAAATTTATTTTTCTTTGATTTCAGATATTAGCCAATTGCATGTTCCTTGTGCAAGATCAGAGTGATTCCTAAATATATAGAAAACAGAAGGCCCTCAAAATTTCTTATCCATGAGATAACCAATACCAATAACTTGGTATATATTTTTCAAACATTTTCCTGAAAAGTATTTGATATAAACAAAATAGTACGTGTAAGTCAGACAGTGAGAGACAAATACTGTGTGTTTTCACTTATATGTGGAATACAAAATGCAAAACAAATGAATTAATAATAACCAAAGAGAAACAGGCTCAGAGATACAGAGAACAAACTGGTGGTTGCCAGAACTGGCAGCAGCATGAGGGTATGAGTGAAATAGGTGAAGAGGATTAAGAGGTATAGACTACTGGTTATAAAATAAATGTCATAGGGATGTAATAGAGAGTAAAAGGATGCTTAAATTCAACATTTAGAAAACTAAGATCATGGCATCTGGTCCGATCACTTCATGGCAAGTAGATGGGGAAACTATGGAAACAATGACAGATTGTTTTCTTGGGTTCCAAAAATCACTGCAGACGGACTCAGTTCAGTCGCTCAGTTGTGTTAACTCTTTGTGATGCTATGGACTGTAGCAGACCAGGCTTCCCTGTCCATCACCAACTCCTGGAGCTTTCTCAAACTCATGTCCATTGATTTGGTGATGCCATCCAACCCATCTCATCCTCTGTTGTCCCCTTCTCCTCCCACCTTCAGTCTTTCCCAGAATCAGGGGCTTTTCCAATGAGTCAGCTCTTCGCATCAGGTGGCCAGAGTATTGGCATTTCAGCTTCAACATCAGTCCTTCCAATGAATATTTAGGACTGATTTCCTTTAGGATGGACTAGTTGGATATCCTTGCAATCCTAGAGACTCTCAAGAGTCTTCTTTAACACCACAGTTCAAAAGCATCAGTTCTTCGGTGCTCAGCTTTCTTATAGCCCAACTCTCACATCTGCACATGAATACTGGAAAAACCATAGCTTTGAATAGATGGACCTTTGCTGGCAAAGTAATGTCTCTGTTTTTTAATATGCTGTCTAGGTTGGATATAGCTTTTCTTCCAAGGAGCAAGTGTTTTTTAATTTCACGGTTGCAGTCACCATCTGCAGTGATTTCGGAGCCTCCAAAAATAAAGTCTTTCACTGTTTCCACTGTTTCCCCTGTCTCCCCATCTATTTTCCATGAAGTGATGGACCCGGATGCCATGATCTTAGTTTTCTGAATGTTGAGTTTTAAGCCAACCTTTTCACTCTCCTCTTTCACTTTCACCAAGAGGCTCTTTAGTTCTTCTTCACTTTCTGCCATAAGGATGATGTCATCTGGATATCGGATGTTTTTGATATTTCTCCCAGCAATTTTGATATCAGCTTGTGCTCCATCCAGCCCGGCATTTTGCATGATGTACTCTGCATATAAGTTAAATAAGCAGGGTGACAATATATAGCCTTGACGTCCTCCTTTCCCAGCTTTGAACCAGTCCGTTGTTCCAAGTCCAGTTCTAACTGTTGCTTCTAGACCTGCATACAGATTTCTAAGGAGGCAGGTCAGGTGGTCTGGTATTCCCATCTCTAAGAATTTTTGCACAGTTTGTTGTGATCCACACAGTTAAAGGCTTTGACATAGTCAATAAAGCAGAAATAGACGTTTTTCTGAAACTCTCTTGCTTTTTCTATGATCCAGCAGATGTTGGCAATTTGATCTCTGGTTCCTCTGCCTTTTAAATCCAGCAGAATGGTGATTGCAGCCATGAAATTAAAAGACACTTGCTCCTTGGAAGGAAAGCTTTGACAAACCTAGACAGCATATTAAAAAGCAGAGACATCACTTTGCGGACAAAAAGTCTGTCTAGTCAAAGGTTGAAGATGGAAATGGCAACCCACTCCAGTGTTCTTGCCTGGAGAGTCCCATAGACGGAGGAGCCTGGAGGACTGCAGTCCCTGGGGTTGCACAGAGTCGGACATGACTGAAGCGACTAAGCAGCAGCAACAGTCAGAGTTACGGTTTTTCCAGTAGTCATGTATGGATGTGAGTGTTAGGCCATAATGAAGGCTCAGCACCGAAGAATTGATGCTTTCGAACTGTGGTGCCAGCGAAGACTCTTAAGAGTCCCTTGGACTGCAAGGAGATCAAACTAGTCAATCCTGAAGGAAATCAACCCTGAATATTCATTAGAAGAACTCATGCTGAAGCTGAAGCTCCGATACTTTGGTCACCTGATGTTTAGAGCTGACTCACTGGGAAAGACCTTGATGCTGGGAAAGAATGAGGGCAGGAGGAGAAGGAGACAATGGAGGATGAGATGGTTGGATGGCATCACTGACTGAATGGACATAGTTTGAGCAAACTCTGGGAGTTGGTGATGGACAGGGAAGCCTGGCATGCTGTAGTCCATGGGGTTTCAGCGTGTCAGACACTACTGAGCGACTGAACAGCAACAGTACAGCAGAGGGAATACAGTCAATAATACTGTAAGAATTTTGTATGGTGCATAAAAATATCAAATCACTCACACAAAAAGAATATATATATATAATCTTGTGAAGCCTACTAATGAAACTAACAGTCACAAACCCATCCCAATTTTAGAAATAAAATGTTTTTAATAGCTTTGAGAATCCCTATGTACTCCCTAAGGATTTTATTCTCTCAAATTCCCTACAGAGGTAGCCGTTCTCCTGAATGTAGAGTTTTTCTTTTGAGAGTGGGGTTTGTTTTTACAGTTTCTTTTCTGAATGGTTTTCTTCTAAATGTATAGTCCTAAATAGTATGTTCTTTAGTTTTACTTGTTTTGAAACTGTATAAAGTTAATGCATTTTTGTATGTTTCTCTGATTAATTGTTGTTGATACATATAGTTCATTGATTTTCATTGTTAACTTGTGTTCGATTGCATGAACATATATCACTTTATTTTTCCATTCACCTGTTGATGGATGTTTATGTCATTTCTGTTTGTTTTGTGATTATGAACAGTATTTTTGTAAATTATCTTATATGAGACTCCTCTTGTACATATGCAATAGTTTATTTAGGGTAGTACTTATCAAAATACTGTAAATTACAGCTTGGAACAAGAAACACATTTTATATTTCAGTGCATGCATGTAGACACATGCTCTTACAACTGAAACTCACTATTTATTGTTACTAAATATAATAAATATAAAAAGTTAATGACAATATGATTTTAAAATCTACAGAATGAGTAGTGAAAATGAATATTTATAAATGTTTTGTTTTGGAAATATTTATACAGTTTTGGAAGTTTTTATTACGGATGTTCTTTCCTATTCATAAATCGCTTTCAGTTCACTTCGTAGAAGAGCAGTGTTTAAATGGCACACTGTTGAACCTGTTGTTTTCTAGTGTTTTTAATTGTCAAGTTGAAATCTTTGTTCATACTAATAGATTTTTGTCAGTGGTAATATGCTCTTTCTATGTAGAAATAGAAATTTCTTTTTGGTCCTACTCTATAATAATTCATGCTGTTTGAGCACCAAATTTAATGTAATGTTTGATTCAAGGTTTAAAAAATGAATCTGTTCTCTAAATGTTTTTCTTTTAAGTTTAGAATTTCTTACTCAAAAATTAATCATGAAATGTTTTACACAGAGAAGTAAGAATTTATAATACATCAATTTAATTTAAACTTGTTTGCATTAATATTCTTTTCAGTAAGGGAACAATGCCTTTTGCTATCCATGGGTATTTCTGTTGTATTAAAATATATCATTACTTGTTCCCTATAGTTTGACATTTATTTTTCTAAGTGTATTGAAAATAATCAAAGATACCTGTTTTGTCCCCCAAGTTTTCAAAAGTACTTGCCTGAAAAGATTTTTATTCACTTTAGAAAAGGATATCTTCTTCCTTCATTTCATACCATCTTCTCTTAGTATTTTCTTTCTCAATAGTTAATTAGTGCTCCTCAAATATAATTCTAAGTGGGTACGGTTAGTTCTAATCTCTGAACAAAATATTTTAGAAAGTCAGCTATTCAGTGAGCCTCCTTTCATTACATTAACAGGTTTTATTACATTTTACCCATGAGATTTGATGGAATTTGTGTGTTAAGGCTTTACTACATAAAATGATGATTCCAACCAACTCTTTGTTTTAGTAGCCTAGTAGTTTGTAAGAATAGCTGTTCTTTTCCAAGCATATATGCTGCTCCATCACTTATAATTCCTGTAAATTTATAAAATTTTAATTTATGCTGATCACTTTATTTAAAAGTTTTTTTTTTACATTTTCCATAAAGTTTCACTGGAAATTATTCTAGTAATTTGTCCTGAATATTTTGTGTATTATATCTCTAGTAGACCTTTGATATTCATAAGTATTATACCTGTTATCTTTATGAAACTCCAAAGTATCAAATGCTTCTCTAGCATATATTGTCACTCATAAAATGAAACCAACTACAACTCAAAAATGTGAACAAGACTCTTTTAGGTCCTGTTCTACAAATAAGTAACTAAACCTTTATAAAGCTGTTAAGTGTTGCCAAAGCAATTGGGTGAATTATTTCTCTTGTTTGCATTGGACTTTATCACATCAGATGGCTGAGCCACCTCTGAATAATGCCTTTGTAATAAACCCAGTCATCTGAAATTTAACATGTCCAAACCTGTTCCTCCCACAGTCTGCCTCACTTTGATAGATAATTCCAGGGCAGAAAACTGGAAACTATCCATGGCACTACACTCTCTCTCATTCCCCACCTCCAGTCCAACAGCATGTTTTGCCTACTCATTCTTCTTTCAAAATGCTCTAAGTTCACGCACTTCTTTCTGTTTCCATCGGCCCCACCCCACCTCTTCTCTTTCAAGAGACTCCTGTTTTCCTCTTGCCAGTGCTGCATTTTATAATTCAGTAAATGTATTTGAGCTAGTTGTTCAGTTCAGTTCAATTGCTCAGTCGTGTCCGACTCTTTGTGACCCCATGAACCGCAGCACACCAGGCCACCCTGTCCCATCACCAACTGCTGGAGTCCACCCAAACCCATGTCCATTGAGTCGGTGATGCCATCCAACCATCTCATCCTCTGTCGTCCCCTTCTCCTCCTGCCCTCAATCTTGCCCAGCATCAGGGTCTTTTCAAATAAGTCAGCTCTTCTCATTAGGTGGCCGAAGTATTGGAGTTTCAGCTTCAACATCAGTCCTTCCATTGAACACCCACACTGATCTCCTTTAGGATGGACTGGTTGGATCTCCTTGCAGTCCAAGGGACTCTCAAGAGTCTTCTCCAACACCACAGTTCAAAAGCATCAATTCTTCGGAGCTCAGCTTTCTTTATACTCCAACTCTCATATCCAAACATGACCACTGGGAAAACCATAGCCTTGACAAGATGGACCTTTGTTGACAAAGTAATGTCTCTGCTTTTTAATATGCTATCTAGGTTGGTCATAACTTTCCTTCCAAGGAGTAAGTGTCTTTTAATTTCATGGCTGCAGTCACCATCTGCAGTGATTTTGGAGCCACAAAAAATAAAGTCTGACACTGTTTCCACTGTTTCCCCATCTATTTTCCATGAAATGATGGGACCGGATGCCATGACCTTAGTTTTCTGAATGTTGAGTTTTAAGCCAACTTTTTCATTCTCCTCTTTAACTTTCATCAAGAGGCTCTTTAGTTCTTGTTCACTTTCTGCCATAAGGGTAGTGTCATCTGCATATCTGAGGTTATTGATATTTCTCCCGGCAATCTTGATTCCAGCTTGTGCTTCCTCCACCCAGGAACATTCTCATGATGTACTCTGCATATAAGTTAAATAAGCAGGGTGACAATATACAGCCTTGACGTACTCCTTTTCCTATTTGGAACCAGTCTGTTGTTCCATGTCCAGTTCTAACTATTGCTTCCTGACCTGCATATAGGTTTCTCAAGAGGCAGGTCAGATGGTTTGGTATTCCCATCTCCTTCAGAATTTTCCATAGTTTATTGTGATCCACACAGTCAAAGGCTTTGGTATAGTCAATGAAGCAGAAATAGATGTTTTTCTGGAACTCTGTTGCTTTTTTGATGATCCAGCGGATATTGGCAATTTGATCTCTGGTTCCTCTGCCTTTTGTCAATCCAGCTTGAACATCTGGAAATTCACGGTTCATGTATTGCTGAAGCCTGGCTTGGAGAATTTTGAGCATTACTTTATTAGCATGTGAGATGAGTACAAATGTGCGGTAGTTTGAGCATTCTTTGGCATTGCCTTTCTTTGGGATTGGAATGAAAACTGACCTTTTCCAGTCTTGTGGCCAGTGCTGAGTTTTCCAAATTTGCTGGCATACTGAGTGCAGCACTTTCACAGCATCATCTTTCAGGATTTGAAATAGCTCAACTGGAATTCCATCACCTCCACTAGCTTTGTTTGTAATGATGCTCTAAGGCCCACTTGACTTCACATTCCAGGATGTCTGGCTCTAGGTGAGTGTGAATGATCACACCATCGTGATTATCTGGGTTGTGAAGATCTTTTTTATACAGTTCTTCTGTGTATTCTTGCCACCTCTTCTTAATATCTTCTGCTTCTGTAGGTCCATACCATTTCTGTCCTTTATCGATCACATCTTTGCATGAAATGTTCCCTTGATATCTCTAATTTTCTTGAAGAGATCTCCAGTCTTTCCCATTCTATTGTTTTCCTCTATTTCTTTGCATTGATTGCTGAGGAAGGCTTTCTCATCTCTCCTTGCTATTCTTTGGAACTCTGCATTCAGATGCTTATATTTTTCCTTTTCTCCTTTGCTTTTCACTTCTCTTCTTTTCACAGCTATTTGTAAGGCCTCCTCAGACAGCCATTTTGCTTTTTTGCATTTTTTTTCTTGGGAATCGTCTTGATTCCTGTCTCCTATACAGTGTCACAAACCTCTGTCCCTAGTTCATCAGGCACTCTGTCTATCAGGTCTAGTCCCTTAAATCTATTTCTCACTTCCACTGTATACTCATAAGGGATTTGATTTAGGTCATACCTGAATGGTCTAGTGGTTTTCCCCACTTTCTTCAATTTAAGTCTGAATTTGGCAATAAGGGGTTCATGATCTGAGCCACAGTCACTCCTGGTTTTGCTTTTATGACTGTATAGAGCTTCTCCATCTTTGGCTGCAAAGAATATAATCAATCTGATTTCTGTGTTGACCATCTGGTGATGTCCATGTGTAGTTTCTCTTAGCCTTTGCCCTGCTTCACTCCGTATTCCAAGGCAAAATTTGCCTGTTACTCCAGGTGTTTCTTGACTTCCTACTTTTGCATTCCAGTCCCCTGTAATGAAAAGGACATCTTTTTGGGTGTTAGTTCTAAAAGGTCTTGTAGGTCTTCATAGAACCGTTCAACTTCAGCTTCTTCAGTGTTACTGGTTGGGACATAGACTTGGATTACCTTGATATTGAATGGTTTGCCTTGGAAACGAGCAGAAATCATTCTGTCGTTTTTGAGATTGCATCCAAGTACTGCATTTTGGACTTTTTTGTTGACCATGATGGCTACTCCGTTTCTTCTAAGGGATTCCTGCCCACAGTAGTAGATATAACGGTCATCTGAGTTAAATTCACCCATTCCGGTCCATTTTAGTTCGCTGATTCCTAGAATGTGAACGTTTACTCTTGGCATCTCCTGTTTGACCACTTCCAATTTGCCTTGATTCATGGACCTAACTAACATTCCAGGTTCCTATGCAATATTGCTCTTTACAGCATCGGACCTTGCTTCTCTCACCAGTCCCCTCCACAACTGGGTGCTGTTTTTGCTTTGGCTCCATCTCTTCATTCTTTCTAGAGTTATTTCTCCACTGATCTCCAGTAGCATATTAGGCACCTACTGACCTGGGGAGTTCCTCTTTCAGTGTCCTATCTCTTTGCCTTTTCATACTGTTCATGGGGTTCTCAAGGCAAGAATACTGAACTGGTTTGCCATTGCCTTCTCTGGTGGACCACATTCTGTCAGATCTCTCCACCATGACCTGCCCGTCTTGGGTGGCCCCACAGGCATGGTTTAGTTTCATTTAGTTAGACGAGGCTGTGGTCCATGTGATCCAGTTGTCTAGTGTCTTTGACTGTGGTTTCAGTCTGTCTGCCCTCTGATGCCCTCTCTCAGTGCTTAATTTGGTTTCTCTGTCTAAACTGTTTAAACTGTCTAAATTGGGTTTCTCAGTCTAAACTGTTTAAACTGTCTAAATTGGGTTTCTCTTACCTTGGACGTGGGGTATCTTTTCACGGCTGCTCCAGCAAAGTGCAGCCGCCACTCCTTACATTGGACGTGGGGTAGCTCCTCTTGGCCACCACCCTGAGCTTGGACCTGGGGTAGCTCCTCTCGGCCACCACCCCGAGCTTGGACCTGGGGTAGCTCCTCTCGGCCACTCATGCACTGTCACAGTGAGCTCGTTGCCTGAGAGTTTAAAATTGCTGCAATATAAAAATCTTAGATTAAATTATCTTCCCACATGTATCTGACATAAGTTGATGGAGTTCTTATCCAGTTATGTCATGAAATTTATGCCATACTAAAATCGAGAGGTTTCTTGATATTTTGTATAAGTTCAGATTTTAGGTAGTTTAGTAGTATATCATTATCAAAAGATATAGCTATTAATGTATCAGCTTTTTAAAAAAATGCCTCTTCCCCCCTGTGTGTACAATGCTAGAAGTAAAAAAATGTTCATTGACTGTGTGTCATTGCTTTTGCGATGAGTTTGGCCACTAAATGATGACTTGTTTTTGCAATTGTATCTCCACGAACTATCAAAACAGTTATTCTTCATTTATCAAAACATACTGCTTTTCTTTAAGACCATTCATTTGTCACTATAGAATGGTAGTTATTTTTCTGGACATTTATTTTTTTATTAATCACCTATGATGTCAATTGCAAGGGATTCAGAGGTAGATAAGACTGTCTCCTTTTTGCAGTGTTCCTAGTCTGCTGCTGCTGCTAAGTCGCTTCAGTCGTGTCCGACTCTGTGTGACCCCATAGACGGCAGCCCACCAGGCTCCCCAGTCCCTGGGATTCTCCAGGCAAGAACACTGGAGTGGGTTGCCATTTCCTTCTCCAGTGCATAACAGTGAAAAGTGAAAATGAAGTCGCTCAGTCGTGTCCGACTCTTAGCGACCCCATGGACTGCAGCCTACCAGGCTCCTCCGTCCATGGGATTTTCCAGGCAAGAGTACTGGAGTGGGGTGCCATTGCCTTCTCCGGTTCCTACTCTAGTAGGTGCTAAATATGTCAGCAAATTTGACAAACTCAGCAGTGGCCATAGGACTGGAAAGTTCAGTTTTCATTCCAGTCCCAAACGAGGGCAGTGCCAAAGAATGTTCAAACTACTGTACAGCTATTCTCACTTCATATGCTAGTAAGGTTATGTTCAAAATTCTTCTAGCTAGGCTTCAGCAGTACACAAACCGAGGGCTTTCAGATGTACAAACTGGGTTTAGAAAAGGAAGAAGAATCAGAGATCAAATTGCCGACATTTGGTGAATCACGGAGAAAGCAAGGGAGTTCTAGAATAACATCTACTTCTGCTTCACTGACTACAGGAAAGTTTTTGACTGTGTGGATCACAACAAACTGGAAAATTCTGAAAAAGGTGGGAGTAGCAGGCCACATAACCTATCTCCTGAGAACCATATATGTGGGTCAAGAAGCAGCAGTTAGAATTTTACGTGAAACAACTGTGGGTTCAAAATTGGGAAAGGAGTACATCAAGGCTGTATAGCGTCATTTTGCTTATTTATTTTGCATGCAGTCTACATCATGTGAAATGCCGGGCTGAATGAAGCACAAGCTGGAATCAAGATTGCCAGCAGAAATATCAACAACTTCAGATATGCAAATAATAACCACTCTAATGGCAGAAAGTGAAGAAGAATTAAAGAGCCTGTCGATGAGGGTGAAAGAGAAGAGTGAAAAAGCTGGCTTGAAACTTGACATTCAAAAAACTATGATCATTACTTCATGGCAAGTAGAAGGGGAAAAACTGGAAACAGTTACAGATTTTATTTTATTAGACTCCAAAATCACTGAGGTTGGTGACTGCAGTCAAGAAATTAAAGATGCTTGCTCCTTGGAAGGAGAAATATGACAAACCTAGATAGCACGTTAAAAAGCAGAGACATTACTTTGCCAACAAAGTTCCATATAGTCAAAGCTATGGTTCTTCAGTAGTCATGCACAGATGTGAGAGTTGAACCACAAAAAAGGCTGAATGCCGAAGAATTGAGCCTTTCCAATTGAGGTGCAGAAGAGGACTCTTGAGAGTCCCTTGGCCTACAAAGAGATCAAACCAGTCCAACGTAAAGGAAATCAACCCTGACTGTTCATTGGAAGGACTGATGTTGAAGCTGAAGCTGCAGTATTTTGGCCACCTGATGTGAAGAGCTGCCTCATTGGGAAAAACCCTGATGCTGGGAAAGATTGAGGACAGAAGGAGAGGGGGCAACGGAGGATAAGATGGTTTGATAGCATCACCGACTTAAAGGACATGAATTTTAGCAGACTCTGGGAGATGGTGGAGGACAGAGGAGCTTGGCATGCCTCCGTCCATGGGGTCTCAAAGAGTTGTACATGACTTAACAACTGAACAACAATAACACTCTACTGGGTAGCCAATGAACAGTCGGAGTGGAGATGTGAAATTAGTGTTTAAGGGAGTACAGAGTCTTTGGTTGTTTTATCAGTCAGGCAAAGCTTCATAATGGAGGACTTAAGCTTAGTTGAAAGAAGAGTAAGCTTTCATCAAGTAGAGGTGGAAGAGAGCCCTCTGACATAGACAGCCTGTGAAAAGGCAGGGAAGACTGAGTGCAACATTTGTACTAATTTTGTCTCCCTGGAGCATTTTGTAACTTGTATTGGGTATTCTGACAGGACAGAAAAGCAGGCAGGCATCAGTTCATGGGGTAGGGGAGTGAGTCTGAGAAAATTAGAGTAATCTAAGTTGGTGATGTGTTCAGATTTGTAGTTTTGAAAGGGTAGTTGCTACTATCCTGGTTATAGTTTTGACTGTTTTGGCCAGAGCTGATTGTTTAGATTTGATAATAAATTAATACCAAAAAAATTGGATTTCTCTTTGTTTTCGGAAATCTTTATGAACATTATCTAACCTATCTTCGTAGCCTACTTAGTGAATTAGATGTCTTTAAGAAAAAAATTTTTCTTCTGAAATTTAAACTTTTTGAAGATTTATCTTTCTCAGATAATTGATCTAATGAGTTATGAGCAGAAGTGAAATGTGTTTTTCTTGGATGGAGCATTTAATTACCAGTGCAGGTCATTTCAGAGCTCTCTTTCTATTAATTGTGATGACTGGCAGGATTTGAGATTGTGATTGCTCCATCATATTGGTTAGTGAAATGAATAGACATGGGGTGGAGCCTTTAGAAGACCCATGAACGTCTAGTAAAAGTGAGGAAAGGACCTGATTGTCTTAAGCCACTGAGATTTTGCAGTTGTTACCTGATCCTAACCTGACCTCTCTTCACTGATGCACATCCTGTATATTAAAGCAGTCTTAACTTATAAATAAAATTATTTGAGGAGTCAAAGAAGTATAAAAATAGGTAAAGAAAATTTTCCTATCTGATTTAGATATTTAAATCACAATAATTCATATATGTGGCAATGTAAACGTTTTCATGATATATGTAGACTATGAGTTATTGTGTCTATAAGAAAAGTCATTTAAAAGAGATTAAAATGATGTTATCTTTAATTTTTAACATAAATATAGTAAATGTGATATAAATCCATTACAAACTAGGTAAAAATTGAAGATAACTGCAATTTTATGTCACAGTGTTAATTTTACACTAGATATTATTTTCCAGTAAGTATTTACATAATTGGAAACTTAGGGGAGTGCCAAAATAATCTACATGTACATTTTGTGATGGTAAAGTGGTACCATTTCAATGGTAAAGAATCAGCCTGCCAATACAGGAGACTCAGATTCAATCTGTGTGTCAAGAAGATCCCTGGAGAAGGAAATGGCAACCCATCCCACTTCTTGCCTGGGAATTCCATGGACCAAGGAGCCTTCGTGGGCTACCGTCCATGGGGTTGCGAAAGAGTGAGACACGACTAAGCAACTAAGCAGAGCACAGCATAAGAGTTACTAAAGCAGTTCACACTTTATTGGCATCATGTAATCATTTTAGATAATCATCATTATAAAATATAATTAGGATAATCATATAGATATATGTAACTTAATGTTTATGTAACATTTTTGTGGTATTTTGGTTATCCCAATAATGAATACTGAGTAAAAATTTTATTTTAAAATGTGCAAGCTAATATAATATAAGGGGATAATATAACATTAATATAAGCTTAGGATTGTCATCATTTACTGATAGTAAATTAGATTTCCATACTAAATTATTCCTGCTTATTTAGGCAATACATTTAAACTATAGAAAAAAATGCAATGTAACTTGTACTGTAAATAAACTATTAGTAATGAGCATCACAGTGAGAGCTGGTAGTGTATGAATTATTCACTGAAAACTTATTATCTCTGTGTCATTAGCATGTAAGATAATGAACCTAATTACCATGGCTTTAAACTCAGGGGAATTAGCAATTTATGTGTGGAACTTTGGGGGCTGTAGTTACCACCCACATGGGTATTGAGAGAACTGCAGAACTGTTTTGTTGCTGAGATACTCTTTCTCCTTATTTGCTTCTTTGCTGGTAAATTTGTTTTTGTTTATTTTTAGGTAAAGACAAGAGATTTTCTCTTATTTGAATACCCTTTAAAGGAGTTAAAGGAAACACTTAAATATTTTTATATGTTTTCTTTTTAGTGTTATTTAGGGTTATAGGTAGACAAAGTATTATTGATACACTTTCATTGACCCACATAAATTAGCATCACCTATTACAGTAGATTACCATAAATACAGTATTTATTTGAAAAATCTAGGCTAAAGGTTAATAATCAATTTTCTCCTTTTAAAGAATTTGGGCTAAAATGCTTTACTTTCAAAGTACTAGATATTAGCATATAGCCCTTTCAAATCTGTGATACTGTATCTGTAATAATAATTTAAGGTTTTGATGAACTTCTTGCTTCTGTTTTCTTTATTACAGTGTAAATTATCTGTAGTAAATCATTCTAATTAAAGTTGGTAAATCTACAACTTCTTCAATTATACACTAATCAATTATACACTAATTTAATTCTTCTTAGCACGGTATGGCACATTATTAATTGGTTTCAGACTTAATATAACAGATTTACAAGTAATCAAAATTTAAAGTATTTTATTTAGCTGGGAAAAAGTGAAGGATCATAATGTCAAATAATTCACATATCTGCTAAACTAAGTGGTTTATCACTTTAACAGTGAAAGCATGCAGCTGCCATTTATGTTCCTTGTTGAGTGCTGTCAGGGTGATTATATAAATAGTGTCAGATATTACCAATATACTTGTTTTATATTCTGTCCTTTAAATTTTTAACATTACTAACTTACTTTCTATACCATGGTTTTATCTATATATATATTATATGTATATGTAATACGAGAGTATACCTTAATTCATTGGTTTTCAGCTTTTTCATGTCATGGCCCATACAAAATATTTATTAGTAGCTGGTTTTAAACGTGTAAACATGTGCTATAATTATTGTTTCTAGAATTATATTAAAGAAATAAGATAATTTAATGTAATTAACTTAAATCTTTAGTAAAGTAATCTTTTGTTATGGTTTTATTCTTGTTGAGGTAGTGACTTAAGTGTGCTTCAGAAATCTTAGGAATGAGTTATAAACTCAGTGTAATAACTTTTCTAAATTAACTGCTCATTGAATTAAATGATTCAGATTACATTTCATTACTCATTCTTTCTCTGCATGTTCATATTAGGGAATACTCCTTGCCCTGCCCACCTTTCTTTCCAATAAATTATTTCTTTGTAAGAATGTTATATAGATGGGGGTTTCTAGGTTATGAAGACTATGTTAAATGCATTTTACCCTTTTGAGAAAGTTATTTTTGGTAGCAAGTTTCAGAGAATCCCATGGGCCTTTGATCCATTATATCTCAGGACCACTTTAAAAAAACTCCAAGTTAATATATGCACATGGTTAGAATTCAGATAGAACAGATGGTCTTATAATGAAAAACAAGAGAAATCATATCCCACGTTTCCCCTTCCCACTCCCCTAAAGGCAACTACTTTTAACTCAATCTGTTTTGACTGCTTGTTGTGGTTATCTTTACCTATAGTAGGGATTGTGTATTATTTCTTGGTATTGCTGCTCTATATTCTTCTGTGATGGGGTGAATCTTTATCTCATACAATCTCTATGTTTCCCTAGCTGTTTCAGCTCTTAAATTGGTTACTTTGTATTTCAGATAACAATAGGAATGTTACATTGTATGGCTGTTCCCTGCTTTCTTTCAACTTCTTTTAACAATATCAAAGTTGATAATACTAAGAATGTTTTTGTATTAAAATAATTGTTGCATGTAGGTAAAAGACTGATTAGTGCCAGGTTTACAATAAAATACAGCAGTTTTCTGCCTCTCAGTTTTCTAGAAGTAACCACTATTTAATGCTATTATTGATAGTTTCTTATGATACCACTTTATTTCTAAATAATATGGTTGTTCAGCTTTTCTTGACTGACCAATTTTGGCTATAATTATTGACTTTTTAATGTTGATTTGAGAGTCAAATCATAAAACACACCTACTTCTTTCTTCTCTAGTTTAAAAAAATATAATAATTTTGGGTAAATCTGTGAACAGTCTATACTTAATGTTTACATTATAATGATCATGTAAGCATTGAATAACATAGTGCACTATATTACATCCATTTACTTAAACAAATATTTGTCCTTTCCCCCTCCTCTATGATTTATTGCTTTGCTTATTCATTTACTTAGTTTTCTGTGGGTTAATTTGCTTATTTCTCCCTATGTTTCAACAAATCTCTTAGGCACTGCTCAATTTTTTTCCAGAGTTTAAGTATAGGTCTAAAAGCTCATTTTTTTTTTCTAGAGCTTTCTCTCAACTTAATGTTCTGCTTCAGTCTTTTTTAAATGTTTCACAGCCCTGATCCTGATCCTCTGACTTTTCTTTGGATTATTTTCTTTTGGGGCTGTTTTCTCCTTTATTAGTTTATTTCCTCATTTTACTGAAGTTTATTCTCATATTTTACTGAAGCATATCATTCAAAGATTGCTGAAGAAAAATGTGTTGAAAAGTGAAATTTTTGAGTACTTGGAAGTCTTAAATATCTTCATTCTTTCTTCACCTTAGATAGTATTTCAGCTACCTAAGGAATGGAACTGTAGATTGAAAATAATTTTTCAGTTATTTTAAATTATTCAAAAATTTTCAATTTTTTCAAGAATTTGAAGGCCTTGCTTCATTGGTAGCTATTGTTAGCCATGAGCGTTATATGTAATCTGTTTTTTCTCTTTGGAAACATTTTGATAGAATTTTTTTCTTTCCCTCTAGTATTCGGAAATGTCTTTATGTGGTTTTTCTTAGGAGCATGTGATGAAACCTTATCATCCAGAGACTTTAATGTTCCTCTTGCCATTTTTGTTAAACGTTTTTGGCAATTTTCTCATTACCATTTTCTCTGTTCTTTCTCTGTATGAACTGTAAATTATCTTTATTAACCAGCTTTCTATTAATAAACACTTTGAGTTTTTCATTGCCAAAGTATGTCTAGTATCTTTTTGCACGTTGTCTTTACGCAATTGTGCCAGTTTTAGTAAGTTGTAACTTAAAGTCAAAGCTAAAGCCTTTGATTGTGTGGGTCATAACAAGTTGTGGAAAGCTCTTTAAAGAGATGGGAATACCAGACTGTCTAACTTGTCTCCTGAGAAACCCATATGCGGGTCAAGAAGCAACAGTTGGAACCCTATAGGGAACAACTGACTTGTTCAGAATTGAGAAAGGAATATGACAGGGCTGTCAGTTGTCACCCTGTTTATTTAACCCACACACTGAGCATGTCATGAAAAATGCTGGGCTGGATGAGTTACAAACCAGAATCAAAATAGGCAGGAGAAACATCTACCTTAGATATGCAGATGATATCACTCTAGAGGGAGAAAGCAAAGAGGAACCAAAGAACCTCTTGATGAGGGTCAAGGAGGAGAGAGAAAAAGCTGGCTTAAAACTAAATATTAAAAAAACTAGGATCATGGCATCTAACCCCATTATTTCATGGCAAATAGAAGGGGGAAAAATGGAAATGGTGACAAATATGCCCTTCTTGGGCTCTAAAATCACTGTGGATGGTGACTACAGCCATGAAATCAGAAGACGGTTGCTCCTTGGCAGGAAAGCTATAATAGACCTAGACAATATTTTGAAAAGCAGAGACATTTCTCTGTTAACAAAGGTCTGTATTGTCACGACTATGGTCTTCCCAGTGGTCACATACGGCTGTGAAAGTTGGACTGTAAAGAAGGCAGAGTGCCAAAAAATTGATGCTTTCAAATTGTGGTGCTGGAGAAGACTCCTGAGAGTCCCTTGGACAGCAAAGAGATTGAACCAGTCAATCTTAAAGGAAATCAACCCTGAGTACTCACTGGAAGGACTGATGCTGAAGCTGAAGCTCCAATATTTTGGTCATCTGATGTGAAGAGTCGATTCATTGGATGGGAAAGTATCATCTTTCCTGATGCTGGGAAAGATTGAGGGCAGGAGAAGAGGGCATTAGAAGGTGAGATGACTAGATGGCATCACCAATGCAATAGACATGAACTTGGGCAAACTTCACGAGACGGTGAGGGACAGGGAGGCCTGGTGTACTACAGTCCATGGTGTTGCAAAGAGTCGGATGCGACTGGGTGACTGAACAACAACAGCTAAAAGGGATGCACATTCTAACTCTTCAAAGATGCCAAATTGTCTTTCACAAAAGTATCATTTACTTATGATAGAGTATAATGGTGTTTATTTACACATGCAACCAATGCAATAGATGAAAATATGACAGCAGTTCTAATAAATTTTCTTTGATATTGAGGACAGTTTTATTGGCCACTTTTAAGCATATATTTTGCCTTTGTCCTGGCTTTGTCATTTTTCAGACAGAGGGGTTGTTCCCAAATGTAAATGTACCAAGCAAAGCAGAACGCCTTCAGAAGACATGAGATTTTCACCTTAAAATTGGGATTGGGCTTTAATCCTGTTTTTCATTGTTTCCTCTAAGAGAAGGAGGGTGGGCGGCAGACAGCTGTGAGAAGAAGTTTCGTGGTTCTACTGACATTCTGGTGTGAAGCTCCAACATTTAGAATTGCTTTTTCAAGCATGTTTATTTTCAGTTCTTCACTTTTTTTTTGTCCTATGTAGTCATGAATCATAACAAACAAATAGGGGACATGTTTGATACTGATAACAGATAGTTGGATTCATTGAGTATTCGTTTATTCATTCAGTCACTTACAGTGACACTATATTTGATCTCATGGAACATACAATCCTAGGGATTGGTTGGAGTCTAATCATAAAACATGTAGTTTGTACTTCTTAACAATAGAAGGATTGAATAATTCAAAAAAACTTTAGAATTCAAACACAGGCTTACTTTAAAGTGGAATGTCATGTTTGCTTGTTTCTATTTTCATAAGTACATTTCTTAGCTTTTGATTTCTAAAGCTAGGAGAGAACAGTGTCTTGGAAGAAAGACCTAATATGTGATCCTTATGAATTTCTCAACTATTGCAAAACATAAACATTTAATAAGACATTCAACAAAGTAGATTAAATGTTATTTAAAACATATGTTATAGTTGACCTCATGGCTAAATGGCCTGGTTCAGGAATCTATGAATTATCCCAAGGGTAATTCTTATATAGGAGAGCTTTTTGTTTTGTTTTCATGCAGAAATACTTGATTTCTACAAATACTGCACAAGGGAATTGAGTAAGAAGTCAAAAAGTCATAAGAAAAAGAGAAGCCTTGACTTTTTACTGCTTTAACTAGGACATAGAGAACATTTTTAGTAAAAGACTATGCTTCATCATGAAAATACAACTGTTTGAGGCCTTCACAAATTTGATTTCACTGTGTTTAGTGATGAATGTTAGTAAGCTAAATGAGATGGGAAGCACTTAAACAGGAACTCGCCCACTTTTCAAGTGGTTGTGTTGTATAGTTTGTATCATGGATTTTCTTTAGATTTTCCTTATAAAATATCTTAAGTATATAGAAGAATTGAACAGTACTGAAACATACACCCATGTACCCAATATATTAAAACTGTGCTATATTTGTTGAAGCTTTTAGTGTGGCGGGGAGAGGGAACCAGACAGACAGGTACAGTTAGGACTTTGTGTGTACCACTCTGCAGTCTCATTCTCCCTGTTATCCCAAGTCATGGGAATTTTTAGTTGTTCTTCATGTTTTTAAGCTATAATACATCTCTTAGTGTTTAATGTGAACTTATGTGTATTCATGCACAATATGAGTGAATTGATTAGAAGGTTGTAAAACATTATGTAAATGCTGTTTTACTGTCTCTATCCTTCATGGTTTTTTGTGCAGTATTACTTTTTGAGATTTATATATTTAAATATTATTTATATGTTGTATTATGCATTTAGTCATTTAGTCATGTCCAACTCTTTGCAACCCCAGTGGACTATAGCCCCTCAGGCTGCTCTGTCCATGGCATTTCTGTTGTGGGTTGGCCATTTCCTTCTCAAGGGGATCTTCCCAACCCAGAGATCAAACCTGTGTCTCCTGCATTACAGGATGAATTTTTTTTTCACTGCTAAGCCACCAGGAAAGCTCTATATGTTATATAATACATTTAAATTTCATGGACATAAATGTTATAAAATAAATATTTATTTTCTTCTATGTAGTGCTGCATGAGTGTGTCACAGTTTGTACTCTGGTTGAGGACTTAGAAGTTTTTCAGTTTTAGAAACTTTGCTGCAATTAAAATTCTCGTATTTATGTATGTACATGTGGAAGATTCTCTTTGGATGTACTGTCTACTGCAGTAGCATGTTGATGTTTAAGTTAATTAAAATTTAGTAAATTTAGTTAAGTTCCTCAGTTAAACTAGCCACATTTCAAGTGCTCAGAAGCCGTATTTAGCTAGTAGCTAATGTACTGAGTATTATAGATACAAAGCATATCCCCTTTCCCAGAAAGCTTGTATGACAGCACCGACTGAGATTTATGCCTGTGTGTGCAACTGCCAGTCACGGCATCCTGTACTTTACTAGATGTTGCTGAGTTGTTCTTGCCACCAGCATTGATTATTCCCTTTCTCAACTGTCATGCTAAGAATTGGTGTCAATAGAAATTTTAATTTGTTTTTACTCCGATAGGTGTGAAATGTGTCTCGGTACGGTTTTCACTGACATTTAAAAAGTGTCTGGTGAAGTTGAGCATGTTTTCCTACATGTTTATTTGCCTATTTTGTGATTGCCTGTTAGTGTCATTTGCTCACTTTTTTTTTCTGCTGTGATATTTTAAGTGGCTATAGTTTTTTATATTTTATGGATACTAACTCTTTGATTGTATTCGTGTACATATATCTGTGTCCTGTGTGTGACTTATCTTTGTGGTGTCTTTTGTTTCATGTAAGTTTTGTAATTTGATGTCAACTAAATTTATCAATCTTTTTCTTGTATACTGTATGCTCTTTTGCTTTAAGAAATTTCTTCTACCTCCAAGTCAAAGAATTTCTATATGTGCCCTACAGAGTTTGATCTTTCATCCAATTGAATGCAAGTTTTGTGTATGGTGTGAGGTAGAGTTTGAGACTGAATTTTTCATAAACGGATAACCAGTTATTTTGGTATAATTTTTTGAACAGTCCAATGTCATATATTGAGTTTTCTGTATATGTGTGAGTCCATTTCTGGGTTTTAATTACGTTTCATTCTTATCCCTACATTTTTGAAGAATTGAAAAAAATGGATAACATTTGGAAAGTCAGTACTTCTAGACACTTTCAAGTGATAGGTTAAATTTTTTAAAATTAATTTTCACTTTTATTTTCTTTTGCAATATAGCTTTTTTTGTTTTCTTTTGGTATGCAACTGAATCACTCACTCCCAATTTTATAAATTGGGTTTGTGATTTGGCCATAGTATGGAAAAAGAAGAAAAAGCAATATGAGTAGTAATTAAGCAAATGGGTTTTGGAGTCTTACAGACTGTCCAATAATTTGTGATCTTGGGTACGTGAATGGGATACTCAGAGTAGTAATTTTTCTAAACTCTTTGTGATGATGACCTGCATTAAGCACTAAGTGCCTGGCAAAGGTGAAGGGCATTCTAAACAGTTGTTCCAAAAGTAACAAGACAGTTGTTGAGAGAGGAATGACGGGAGACTTAAGACAACATGTATGTACATACGAATAAAGGAATGGATTTTATACAAAGGAATGTACAGAGGAATGGATTTTGAAATAATTATTAAATACAGAAAAACAGTAGGAGACGTGCCTGTGCTGTGAAGGAAGTAGAAAGACAGTGAATCTCAGATAGTGACCAGTGCAGGGCACTAGGTGGTGCCATTAGTCTAGACTGTTTATTTGATGTCACTGGAGGCTGAACAGCCTCAGGGTAAAAGATAGAAAGTCAGGAATCCGACTCAATGGGCATGAGTTTGAGTAAACTTGGTGATGGATAGGGAGGCCTGGTGTGCTGCAGTCCATGGGGGGTCGCAAAGAGTCGGACGTGACTGAGTGACTGAACTGAACTGAACTAAAGATGTGAATTGTTTTTTTAAGAGTACGTTTCAAAGTAATGTGATAGTTCTTGATTTTCTTCTCAAGTGATCATTGTGAAAATGTTTCTGTTTTGAAGTAGTTTGTTACTTTTTAAATAGTTTATTTGATGGACAATCCATTTTTCTTTCTAATTTTAAATTAAAGATTATATATAAAAATGTATTTCTATTTAGAACTCATGGTGAAACTAGATAACAAGTTTTCATTTGAGATGATAAAGTCAGAAGGAACTTGGTGTTAAGTTTTAGTGACCTTACCTTAGATCGGATTATGACTCCATTAAACTTTCTAAAATACTGAAAATAATTTAATTCCTGTTGATTTTTTAAAAGATTCCTGTTAATTTCCTATAAGAGTCCAGATTGAGAATAATTAAATGCATTATTTGGCTTTTATGAATGATACATACCACTTTTTATTGATATATGCATTGGACAAGTGACAGAAACCTCTAATTTAGACTGGCTTAAGCAAATGGAAATTTATTGGGTCACATAATTAAAAAGATATGACATGGCCGATTTCAGGTAAAGCTTGATCCAGTGGCTTAAATAACATCTTTGGGTCCTCTTCAGCTGTTAACTGTGTTTCTCTTGGTTTTAGCTTCTTTTGCAAATAGGCTCTCATCTCCTGGAGGTAGGGTAGGCCGCAGCAGGTTTATATCCTTCTAATTTTTTCTTTTTTATTTGCATCTAATCTCTCCAAGAAGAGTTTTGGCATTAAATCATGTTAGGTCTGTTTAGCTCATCTTGGGCTGCCTGTGTACTCCTGCAACTGGGGGTAGAATTAGCTCTCCTGGAAATTTAGAGATTAAGAGTTTTGGAGGGGTAGTTTCTCAAAAGCAGATTTGAAGATTGTTATGGGAATAAAGAATGGCTATAAAAATGATAGTGATTCCTTTAAGAAATTTGACTTAAAACTGCTTTCATTCTTTTGATTTTATTTTGCTAGAGTTTGTTTTGACTCTAATTCTTTTTATGCTATAACTTAGTTGTGCAACTTCTCAGAATCCATTTCGTCATTGTCAGGGGGAATATGACACCTATTGCTGTGGTTATTGTGATGATGAAATACAATAAGTGTGAAATACTTAGCTGAATGCCTGGCATATATTAGATATATTAGAAATGTTAGTTCACCTCTAAGCATGGCCTAAGCCAGAAACTTTTGGCTTTAATCAACACTTGTCTCATATTAGTCTGTAATCAGTAAATATTGCAAGTGTAGTAACTTTTATTGATAAATTTCTAAACTCAATGTAATTTATTGATTAGCACTTTCAGTGATTAAAATGGTAATTGATAGACAGTGTCCTAGTCATGACTTACCTGTACCTTTATATTCTATTGAATGTATAGATTTAGCTTATGAAGACTTTTGTAATTAATCTATGCTGGGAAATATAAATTATCTTTAAAGACAGCAATAAATATAGTTAAATTGTGATAAATGGTTTTATTGTTTGGGGAAATAATATAAAGTGTTTCATGTGTTTGAAGAATAGAAAGAAGTTGGCAACAAGAGAGAAAGATGAATGATTATGGTTTAAACTTGTTTTTTAATTAAGGTGCTTCATTGCTGTGTACAGTATTCAGAAATGTATTTTTAAATATAACATTAATTTTTCAACTACCATTAATCTTTATTTGAAAATATTACTTACATTTATCATAATATTTTTTCACCAACCTTAACTTTTATAATCCATTTAGGTTAACTGGTGTGTAGTCTCAAGAAAAGAACCTTCATAATGGTTTTTAAACTATTTAAACATTAGCTATTTGGGAACCTACATTTCTAGCAATATACATAAAACTCTTGATAGTGCTGACATAGAATTAATTGTGTTCTTTGTAATATAGCACAGTACTGGTATCTTTTATACAGAATTGACAATATTGATAGCAAATATAAAAATATTTGACTGTATAAAATTTTGTAACCAAAAATAAAGCCACATCAGACCAAAAGATATTGAAAACTCATGTGGCCCATCTTTTATTGTTGGTTATTGTGTTCATTATTGTTTGTTTTAATTGCAATTTATTTTTTAAAGCACTGTATTATGTATATGTAAAAGCAATTAAAAAACAAAATGCTAATGAGAGATATCAATTTGATGGTAATTAAAAGTACAGAAAATTTTTTAGATTGAAACGGTGAAAAATTGATTCGTACAATAACAAATTATTTTGAAAACAAAGTTGGTGATTAAATATGTGAAAAGTATTATTCCTTTGTCACAGTGAGTTCTTGCTTCTTGGTTGTATTTCTTGATATTTTACTGTATCAAAAATTAACATGAGGACATTTAAAATTTTTATTTAAACATTTAAAGATAGCTGTAATAAACCCATTATATATTAATATAAGTAACATATTTTTGTGAAAAATGATGTTTTCCAAAACAGAAAATAATATAAAAAGATTGATATTGTTTTACTTTGTATGTTTTACATTTTTGCTAATTTTTTAAGTGTCTGAATTAGTAGAAGCAGGTGGATTCTTACTGTCTGCATTCAGTCTGTTTTGATTGAAGCATATGAATGAAATATGGACTTATACCAAGATTATAGCATGTATAGGTAGTTAAGAGTGTATAATAGAAGTGGCAAGAACAAATTAATTAATCTGTGAAAATGTCCATGTTAACATCCTAGAGCTATTACCTTAAAAAACAAACTTCTCAAAACAAAATGGAACACAAACATATACATTCATTTTATTAGCTAACCAGAGTGATATCATTATGTTATGTAGCCTATGCAAAACTTTGCTGTATAATCATGCAAGAATAGATTATAAAATGAAAATAATTTTGCATGCGGATTCTCTGAAAGAATTGTAGGGTCCCTTGTGGTCCATGGACCATATGTTGAGAACTCCTAGCCTAACAACTTGAAAACAATCGCCGTGAGGCATTGGTAGAAATCCTTTTTAATTTACAGTAAAGTTTGAGAGTTAGTATCAGATGTCTATTGATCTTCTGTTAAAAGACCAAGAGTTTGAGAATTTTAAGTCTTAACACAGTGTGTAAAAGCTGTTTATCAAATTTGTAGCAGCCAGGAATAGTCCTTTAGGGTTAAAACTC
The DNA here is from genome assembly GCF_019923935.1 of Bubalus bubalis. NCBI lineage: Eukaryota > Metazoa > Chordata > Mammalia > Artiodactyla > Bovidae > Bubalus > Bubalus bubalis. Next base: position 149,309,921 of record NC_059160.1, read on the forward strand.
TTTAAATTTATTTGATACTCAGTTAAATGGAAGGTGGACTTCCCTGGTGGCTTAGACGGTAAAGCGTCTGCCTACAATGCGGGAGACCAGGGTTCAGTCCCTGGGTCGGGAAGATCTCCTGGAGAAGGAAACAGCAACCCACTCCAGTATTCTTGCCTGGGAAATGCCATGGACAGAGAAGCCTCTTAGGCTACAGTCCACGGGGTCGCAAAGAGTCGGACATGACTGAGCAACTTCACTTCACTTAAATGGCAAGGTAGCTATTGTGGATGTTATAGCTGCTAAAAAGTTTCTTAGGATACTTGTGCAGAAATCATCAAGAAGAGAGAAATTATTTCATGACTAATTTTTATGTGGACAGACCAGGACTGTTTTGGAGAAAGAAGCAAATAAAATACATGGATGAGCAAGTTAGGAATAGAGGATAACAATGTATTTTTCTATTTGACAGGACTTATATAGGGACTGGTCATGTGTGATTGAGAAACAAAGGGGATTTAACCTACTTTACATATACAGGTTTCTATATAGAGAACTTTCTTAGTATAACTTATATTCACCCCAATATCAAGTTGTGGGGGATTTTGATAGCTTCCAGTTGGCAGTTGTTCAGCTGAGGCATGGAGACAAACCACACGTTGGTTAGTATCTTGCAGTAATTGTAATTTCTAATGTTGGAAATTTTAGCTCTAATACTATGTATTAAACAATTTAAACATTCATGTTTTCTTGCTTAAAGACAAAGTATTTCTGTTCTACATTTTTATCAAGTATGTTTTAAGGCAGTTTTCTTTTAAGTATATCATTTGTTTCCTTAATAGTTAGTGTTTATCAAAACCAATTACTTGTTATGACAGAGCTACTTGGCATTGTCCTGTTAGCTTAAGCTTCCCTTTGATATGTCCAAATAAATACTTGCTTTTCCTGAGTGGAACTCAACTACACTGTAAATCCATTGATACTAAATTATTTGTGAAGAATTAACATGCAGGGAAACCTTAATTATTCAGAATACACTTATGTTATGAAGTGTAGATGATTTGTTTACTATCTTTAATGTAACTCAGTCAAAATATATGTAGATTTTTGCATAAAAGGGAAGTGTTGCTAATATCTTTTACATTACTTAATGTTACATATAAAATTAATTTTCCTTGTTAAGAGATGAGAGAAATTTTTTCATTCTTCATTTCTGTTTCTTCTCTTTAGTTTCTATGAAAATGTAGATTTGATCTTTTTATAATACAAGGAGAGTAGAACAAATGTGGCAAGCAGCATTGGTTTCTGGGAAGATCTGAAAGTGCCAGCTTATCAGCTTTCAGTCTCAAGAATTTATATAATTCTTTAACAACTAGCAGCAGATTAAGTGGCAGGAAGAATGGTTGATCCTGACACAGACACTTTGAGTATAACTCTTACCTCATGTAGTCCACTCCAGTATTCTTGTCTAGAAAATCCCATGGACAGAGGAGGAGCCTGGTGGGCTCCAATCCATGGGGTTGCAAAGACACGACTGAGCGACTAACACTTAACCTCATGTAAAAGCACTCTTGCTCACAATGCTTCAAGGACGCTGATCTTTGTCTTGTTTCTTTAAAACAGCTGCTGATTCCTATATCGGGACCTTGCATCTGTTTCCTTTTTCTGGAATACTCTTCTGTATAGTTCTTTTGGGTTTCTTTCAGTTCTCAGTTTAAATGACACTTCTCTTTGCACGACCCAATATCTGATGTAACTTTGTTTTCTTGTTTATTATTCGTCTAGTATATAAGCTCCTTGAAGGTAGGATCTCTGACCAATTGACTTCTATATCCTGCTCCTAGGAGTGGCTGGTACATAGTAGGACCTTAAATATTGTTGTATGAAGGAAGATTATATTTAAGTGATTTAAGATGAAATCATTTAAAAATGCCCTATTTCCCAATTCTCATAATTTAAAAGATATTATTATAAATGCTTAATCTTACAACCTCCAAGTCGTGATATTTTACTGCTCCTTGTTGCGATGAATAAATTATAAGCCGTCCTGTGTTTAATTCTAGTTGGATTTGGTGGAAAAGTTTTCCACTTTCAGAAGTTTGCTGTTAGATCGTTTTGTCAACTATTCCCATGTAATTACTTAGTTCATTTACAGCCTTTCCCAACAATTTACAAATAAACTTAGGTCAGTAGGGCCTCCTGTTGCTCCTTCTACCCATATGCAATTTCAGTCTGCCCACAGTTTATAGCGTCCCTTCTGTAAGGTCTTCATAGTGCAGATCTCTGCTTGTGCTTTCACCTTAAGCAAGCACACAAATATAATTAGAAGAAGCAGAAAAGAGAAGAAGGGAGTAAAGTGGAAAAGGGGAGGGGATTTGGAGAATGGATGAAATGGGTTCCTAAGTGGAAGTGTGGTGGACATAGAGTTGTGCAGCCCACACCCTTCAAGGGGAGGAGAAGGTAATCAGAAATCTTTCAGCTGTCAGCTTGTTCAAGGTCAGCTTCTGGTACAGAGAACCTCCTGCTTAAGGTTCAACCCTTTCCAGGGCAGCTCTCATCCTGCACCTGAGCAAGGCAGAGGTGTAAAAGCCCAGGCTTTTTGTTCACACTGAGAAAACCCTGACAAGTAACTACTTCCAGAGATCCCTGCCAGGTTGCCTGAGGCTTTGTGAGGTCTGTATTGTAATTTGACTTCTGCCTTGCAATTCTGCTTTCCCCTCCTTCCTTTCACAGGAATAATCTCTAGTAAACATCTTGCATCCCAAACTCTTTTAGAGAATTCTAAAAAGTCTGGTTTTAGAGAATTCTAATTGTAGCAGGGAGGTCTATGGGTCTCGTCCTTGAATTTTTCATAAAATTTATGCAAATTTGTGTGTGTGTGTATGTGTGTATCATTCTGAGAGGGTCTACAGCTTTCATCCTATTTTTAAAGCCAGATTGAAAGCTACAGGTCATTTTTTATCCAAGAATTAAGAAGGAAAGGCTTTTGTTTTAGTTTTTTGGGATTCAGGTTCAGACTAAATTTTGTGAACTTCTAATTTTGGCTAACAACTGAGCCAGAGCTTTGTTGGCTGGGGAACGTTCTCTAATGATACAGCAGTATAGCACCCTGGCAGAAGCCACTGAAGCTGGTTCTCATTTGCTGCTGCAATGGCTCTTAGAAGCTCGGGAAAAGTGATGGCCCATGTTAATTGAAGCCGGTATGTTAGAGCTGCTGTTCATCAATAATGTAATAAGGAAGTGCGATAGCGATGGGGGTACCAGCATCATAGAGAAGCTTCCAGTGGCTATTTACTGTAGATGGAAGCTGATGGTGGTTGTTGTTACTCAGTCAAGCCTAGCTCTTTGAAACCCCATGGACTGCAGCACACCAAGCTTCCCTGTTCTTCACCATCTGCTGGAGCTTGCCCAAACTCATGTCCATCGAGTAGGTGATGCCATCCAACCATCTCATCCTCTGTCGTCCCCTTCTTCTCCTGCCTTCAGTCTTTCCCAGCATCAGGGTCTTTTCCAGTGAGTTGGCTTTTTGCATCAGGTGGGCAAAATAGATACTTTTATAAAACTGGACTCTAGTAGTGAAGAAGATGATGAGATCCTGGAATAGTAAAACCTGGAGAGCAGTACTTAACTGCAAGGAAGGTATATTAGTTTTCTGTTGCTTCCATACAAATTGACACAAATACAGCAGCTTAAAGCAGCACCCGTTTATTATTTTATAGTTCTATAAGTCAGAAGTAGGTACGATGTGTCACCCTGAACTACTTCTCTGCTTCAGTTTTCACCAGACTCAAATCAAAATATTGGCAGGACTACATCCTTTCTGGGGACTCTAGGGATGAATGCTTCCATGCTCATTCAAGATGTTGGCTGAGTTCAGTTACTTGGAGTTGTAGGGCTGGGGTCCCATTTGCTTGCTTGCTCTTGGCCACAAACTTGCATCTGCTTAATCTCTGTTGTTTCTATAGTTATATATATGTGTATTTTCTCTTTTTTGGGTTTTTCTTTTTGTGTGTATGTATTTTCTAAATTGATCTTTGTCGTACCTTTGCTTTCTGTTTCCTTAATTTGTACTCTATTTCCTTCCTTTTGGTTATCTATTGTTACTTTCCTAATATCGTAATATGAACTAAGAATGTGTTCATGTGAACACTTGGCTCATTAATTTACAGATTTTTTTTTCTAAGACTTGCAATCAAGCTATATGGTTTTTCTCAGAACATTTTTTGTGTGGTATCATGTAGACTTTGAGATAGTGTTTTAACTATCATTCATCTATAAATATTTTAAATTTCCCTTAGCAATTTCTTTTTTATTCTTTAATTGGAAATTCTTTTTAAAAATTTGAAATATGGACTTTAAAGAAGTTATCTGTTTGTTTTTTAATTCCGAAGTGTAGTTAGAAAGTTACGTATGATATTTGCTCTTAGAAATTTTTGTAATTTATTTTATGTATACATTTACTCAGTATACAATTACTTTTGTAATTTTTTATGTGTACTTGATATACACTCTCTAATTGTTGGATGAAAAAAATCCATGTGTTCCATATGTCATTGTATTATCCACTCATGTGTATATGCTTGCCTGATCAATAATGTAGAGAGGTGTGTAGAAATCTGTTGCAATGTAAGATTAGTAAATTTCAGATTCTTTTATTTTTGTTTAATATATGTTGCCCATTTTATTAGATGCACATACTTTTAGAATTACTGTTCTTCCTTATATACTTAGCTTCTAAAAAATCATTATTAGTGACCCTTTCTGTCCTAATTGATGTCTTTTACTTTTAATGTTTATCTGATAACAGATACAATTAAACTTCTTTTCATTAACATTTGATCAGTATATCCTTTTCTTTCTTTCAGAACATTAGATGTTCTTATGCTTTTGATATATCTTTTATAACAGCCATTAGTTGAACTTTTTCTTTATCTTAAAATCTTTCTCCTTTAGCATATAAGTGTGACTTTTAAAATTTGTCTTGCTTGTCTTTTTTTCCTCTTTTCTTGCCTTTTAAAAAAAAAGTGTCTTTAACCTGGAGTCTCACTAACAGAACTGTTAAACTTTGGATGTTTTCCCTCAACTTAATCACTAAAAAAGGGTTTTCAGCCTACTTCTAATTTGTGTGTGTTTTATAATGAGTGAAGTTGAGGCTCTTATTTCAAAACCATTTGCTTCTCTGTTACTATGTAACATTTTTCATATATTCTATACCACACTTCCTTTTTTGGTGAATAGTTGATCTTTTTACTGGTTTCTGGGAGCTTTTTATATGTTAGGAACTATAAGCTGTGTAGATTTGTGTTATAGACATTTTTACAAGATTATAATTTAGATTTTTTTGTTTTGCTAATTTTATTTTTATTATATTATTGATCTTATTATTTCTTTTAAGACTTCTTAATTCAGTATTTTACTCAAGTATTTGATCGATTTGTTATTTATCCTTATATGTAGTATGGGTTGTGGACACTACATTTGATCAGTATATCCTTTTTTTTCATAGCTGGTTATTTAGTTGTTTCATACTCTTCAGAGCATTAGATGTCCTTACGCTTTATGATCTAATCAACATTTACTTACAGAACACTGCACTTAAGATGTTGATGTTCAGTTGCTAACTCATGTCTAGCTCTTTGCGACCCCATAGCCTGCAGCATGTCAGGCTTTCCTGTCCTTTACCATCTCCTGGAGCTTGCTCAAACTCATGTCCATTGAATCAGTGATGCCATCCAACCATCTCCTCTGTCATACCTTTCTCTTCCTGCCTTCAGTCTTTCCCAGCATCAGGGCCTTTTCTAATGTTGCAGATCTTTGCATCAGGTCACCAAAGTATTGGAGCTTCATTTTCAGCATCAGTCCTTTTAATGAATATTCAGGATTGGTTTCCTTTAGGATTGACTGGTTTGATCTCCTTGCAGTCCAAGGGACTCTCAAGAGTCTTCTCCAACACCACAGTTCAAAAGCATCAATTCTCCAGCATTCTTTATGGTCCAACTCTTACATCCATATATGACTACTGGAAAAACTGTAGCTTTGATTATATGGACTTTTATATGTATTAATTTTTAAACCCATGTCCCTTACCACATTCTCTTATTGTTCATAAGTTTTCTACTGCTTTTTTCAATTTTTTAACTATGCACCTTTTTTAAACTATGCAATAACATATTCCAATACTTATAGCTCCAATTTCCTTCATTTTGCTAGTGATGTTGACTAGTATTCCAATATGATGGTAAATGGTGATAATAGACTTTCTTGTCTTATTTCTAACTTAGCACATTAGAGTGGTATGTTGTGCCTTTCATGGTACTCCTCCACTTTCAAAAAGTATATTTTCACAAACTCATTCAGTGAATTTCCACCAGTGAACAGTCTTGTCACATTTTGTGCTTTTCTTCCTACTGCATGACAGCTGCTTTTGACAGCTTACCACGTGTATTTATAGTTGTTCTATACCATCATTGGTTACTCTAGCCTTTTCTTATTAGTTTCTAGTACCTACTGACTCTATTAGAGCTTCTCCAGTGGCTTAGAGGGTAAAGAATCTGCCTGCAATGCAGGAGACACAGGAGATGTGAGCTTGACCCCTGGGTGGGGAAGATCCCCTGGAGAAGTAAATGGCAATCCACTCCAGTATTCTTGCCTGGGAAATCCCATGAATAGAGGAGCCTGGTAGGTTACAGGCCACAGGGTCTCAAAGAGTCAGACATGACTGATCAACTAAGCATGCAGGCATGCACTGCCTATGTTTGTCTCCTACTTTTACTAAAAATAAGGTGCTGTTTTCATTATCCTTGATGTTGCATGATTTCCAGTAGGAGGAAGAGACTGTTCCATGAACATTAAAGTTCTAGACAGACGTTTCTAACAGACTTGCAAGCATCCTTAATTAAACCACAGCTTCATTTTTCTTGTTCTCTGTATAGAATTGAAATATTTAGAGTTGTTGAGATTTGAGTACTCTTAGTCCTTTCTTGGAGTACTGGCTGTTGTATAACCAGCTACTTGAAGCAGACATTTTTGGTACAAAGTATTCTAAATCTCAGCAGTGTATTTTTTGCCAAAATCGCCTTTGTATTTTCAAGGCAATAATGCTCCATTATCTTCTAGCTTTCTAGTGTTGCTCTGATGAATTCTGATTCTTTATCCTTTGTTCAAAACACTTTTTCCCCCCTGCAAAAAAGCCTTTAGGCTTATTGTGTGAGTCTCTTTTTATCCGTTTGCTGGACACATTGGTGGTGGGATGCTTCTGATATGGATCTTGTCCTGGAGTCTTTTCTTTTTTTTTTAACATTTATATTTGTCTGTGCTGGGTCTTAGTTGTGGCATTTGGGATCTTTAGTTGCTGCATGTGGAATCTAGTACCCTGACCAGGGATAGAACCTAGGCCACCTGCATTGGGAGTACAGAGTCTTAGCCACTAGACCACCAGGGAAGTCCCTTTCTTGGAGTTCTGAAAAATGTTCTTTAATCATTTATATGATTTCTTCCTATTTGTCTTTCTTCTCTTCAATACCCCAGTTTTTGGGATATTGGACATCTTGGATAGGTCCTCTAAATTTTCTCTTCTAATTTAAAATTTTATTCTCCCTTTTTGAGGAATTTTGGTTTTTACTGTCATATTTTTAATTTCAAAAGGTTCTTATTCTGCTACATTTTTTTTTTAAGTAGCATCTGTTCATGTCTCATGGATGCAGTATCTTATCTTTCTAAGGATTTTAATAAGATAGGTTTCATATCAAGGTTTTTTTCTAATGTATGTCTCCCTTTCCTCCAAGTTTGCGATTAACTTTGTTTTGACTTCTGTCTTTCACAGCGGAGAGTTTCAGATGTCTTGTAATATTAGCCTCTTTGCTTATTTTAAGAGTGGAAAATTGAAAGATAACAACTGTGCATGGATAAGAGTTGATCACTGTTAAATGATCTGCTGTGCTGTTTTGTAGTAGAATTCCATTTGATGTTAATGAGATCATTTCTTATACTAGGTCAGTTACAGGAAGGTTTTTTCCCCAACTTCCTGGTTCTGGAGTGAAGAAGGAGAAGAAAATTGGAAGTCCGAAAGTTTAGTGTATCAACTTTTGGTTAATCCTCCTTACGTTTTCAGTATACTTTTATAGCACTCTTACCCGTTTTAAAAAACGGACCTCTAATCTTCTGCATGGCCGAGAAAAAAAGGACATTTGCCCTGATGTATAAAGTACAGAAAGTGAAAGTGAAGTTGCTCAGTCGTGTCCGACTCTTTGCGACCACATGGGCCGTAGCCTACCGGGCTCCTCTGTCCATGGGATTTTCCAGGCAATAGTACTGGAGTGGATTGCCATTTCTTTCTCCAGGGGATCTTCCTGACCCAGGGATCAAACCCGGATCTCTCGCATTGTAGACAGACGCTTTACCGTCTGAGCCACTAGGGAAGTCCCATAAAGTACAGGGAGGGATCTTAAGCAGACGTTTATGTGCTAGCTTCACTCCCATTCCTAGAGATTGCCAATGCTATCTAGTTTGATGCCTTCTGGGAGTATGGCAGTGTAAACTTGATAACCCTCAGTTTCCTTCTACCTTTCTCCACTGCTATTTGATTTAACTTCCTTGGGTCTGTTGAGTTCCTTGGGTCCATTCTGTTTTATAGTGTCCAAAATTTTGCCACCATTGTTTCCTTTTCTGGAATTTTTGTCCTTGAGAATAGTTTTAGTGGTATTCAGAACGAATCAGAAGTTTATCTAAGTATACAGTTCCTTTTTCTTTTTTCTGAATGTATGACATATGTTTTGAATTGCTGCTTTTTCTTATTTTGGTCTGTTAATTTAGATGGAAAACTATTGCATTATATAGTTTTCTAGTGAGATATTCAGTTATCAGAATTGAGATTTTTAAGAGGTATATAAAAGGATTTTCCACATTGTTACATATAATGTTCATTTGAAGTATGTAAAGGAAATAATGACAATTGTATATTATATGTAATGTATGAAAATAGTGTAATTTGATTCTTGATATTTTATAGAGTTCACTTGATACTTCAGTTTTTATCACTTATCAAAGGCCCATGTACTTTATGGGAGACTAGGTTCTTCTTTACCTTCAGTGACTGAATTTGAATTAGTCTAAGCTAATCATCATTATTTCATTCCTTTTGATTGATTTAGTAATGACTGGCCAATGACACTTGAAATTTATTTGGGCGGTTTTTCTTTTCTTATTTTTATGATACATAAGAAAGAGATAACCCTTCTCCTTTGGACCTTAGATAAAATGATACTTACAACTATTGCAGCTATCTTGGGCCATTAAAGGACAGAAGTCATCCCGCTGAGGATGGTGTGGAGAAAACATGAAAACAACCGATGCCAGTGATGATGATGATGAGTCATAAATTAACTAACTCAGGAGCACTGCTCTAGTTCTGGTACTTTTAATGTGAGATGATAATTCTTCTAATTGTCTTTAAAAATAATCAAACTAACCATTATTCTTAGCAAGTTAGAAAAAAGAATCCTAAATAAATAAACATTCTAAAGGTCAAATTACATAAATGTTAAAACTGCAGGTTTCTGAGAAGTTAGTAGGTTCCCCCCCCCCCCACCCCCAACTAAAACAAGCCGAATTGGGAATTTATATTGTATTCTTTCATTATTACTATTTTTGCCCATAGCTTGTATAACTCTGACATTTTAGTTGTTTGGTAAAACTGGTAATTTTATTCTTTTGTTTTGGTGTGATTCAGGTTGACATGACATTTTAATAAATCTGGCTCCTAGGACTGATTAAAGGAACAACTTATTTGTTGAAATATGTACATTTTTCTTCATGAAATTAAAAAAAAAAATTGTGATTTGCCTTGCCAAAGCTTTGGGATTCTATGTTTTTGATACTGGTGTTACATTTTTAATTAATACTTAAATGCAAAAGGTGACAGTCTAAAGGATTGTTCTGTTAGTGACTTATCCTTAAAAGCAAGTGGCATTTGGTTTTATTTTACAATAGAATTTAATCCTACATGTTTTTTGTTAAAGTAATGTTACCAAAAAATCTCTTATTGAACTGTTTGTGGTGAGCTTTTTAAGGATGTTTAAGATTTCACATGCAGTTTAACTGATCACAGATGAAGTTGTAAATTAATACCTCATGAGTGTATTTGACTGCAGGGCATTGTTTGTGAATCAAAACTCCTTTGTTCCTGTAAACTGTGAAAGAGGTTTAAGCATATGGGTTAAAATTGCATGGTGATACCAGTGTACTTATGAAAAGACACTGTAGTTGGATCATTTAAAATGTACTAAAATATTATGAATAGCCATAAATTGTAATAAGTACCTTAAGCTTTTAAGGGTCATAAGATTTAGTTTTATTCCTTTGTTGGATTTTACCACCTTAATAATACATTTCTTTGTTGTTTTTAAAGCTGTGCTATGTGCTAAGTCACTTCAGTCATGTCTGACTCTTTGTGACCCCATGGACTGTGGCCTGCCAGGATCCTCTGTCCATGAGGGTTCTCTAGGCAAGAATACTGGAGTGGTTTGCCGTTTCCTCCTCCAGGGGATCTTCCCGACTCAAGTATCGAACCTGGGTCTCTAATGTCTCGTGCATTGGCAGGCGGGTTCTGTACACTAGTGCCATCCGGGAAGCCCCTTTTAACTGTACATAGTGATAAGAATAGCCTTTGATACAGTATGGTGGTAAGAACAGATGAAGTTTCTTAGAAAACATGTATTTTTACAAAAGTGTTCACGGCTTTATCAAATAAACATGGCAAGTTTTTCTTCTTTACATTTAAGTCATAGTCTTAATAAAACCTGTAGAATGAATAATTATTCATTGATATTTTCTAGTATAAGATTATTAAGTAAACATTTTTAGTGTAAAGTCAATTTTTTTTTTGCTCTGTTTTTGTTGTACAGTGTATGTTAGCCACCTGATGTAGAATGAACTTTTCTGGTTGTGACAAACTGTCAAATATCTATTGAAAAAAATCAGAAAATAGGGACTTCTTCTGGAAGGCAGTTATAGGTTAGAGGAAGCAGGAAGACGCTTTATTTAACATTTTAAGTGAATAACGCAAACACTGGATCTTACTAGAAAAGATGGTTGGGAAGCTTTTGGAGTTCTGATCTGCGTCACCTTTTTAGACTCTTTCATTCTTTAAAGATGTTGGTATCTGTTTTACAAATATTCTCTTTCTTACTGTCTTCTTAGTTCTCCTGGGCATGAGTAGCAGTCACACACTTTATTAAACTCCTCTGTTATAACTACCTTTATGTTCATTTCACTTGAGCAACCCTCTTTTCACATTCTGAACCTGCTCCATCCCCAGAACTGTTTTAACAAAATAATCTGTGTTTTCCTTTTTAGCTTCTTCATATTTTCACCTTATTCTCTTTCTCTAGCCTGAGTGGCATGGACAGTTAGTTCAACTACCTCTTACCATTATCTTCAACTTTCTGTTCCCTTTGACCAAGCCAATACCTAAACCTTTGTTAATTTAATTTTATGCCTTGTTTTTTGACTTTTTTTTTATCACAATTAACTTATTTTGTCATACTATACATTTTCAGCCGTCTTTGATCCTACTGCTTAAGCCTTCATAAGCAAGTTATTCACTAGTTGTTGTTAGCAAGTTGTTGTTCAACACTAGCAAGCTGTTCTTATTACCATCTGAAATGGATCTAAAATTTCTCCTTCTTTGCTACTTTCATGTTTATTGCCCATATCGTCTCTTGGATTAAGTACTGTAGCCCTATCATCTCTGGTTTTATTTCTGCAGTGGTTCTTGCTTTCCACTTTTTCTCTCTCAACAATATATGAGAGATTAGATATTCATCTAACCCTTTCCCCCTAAATTACGAGTCACCCATCAGTTGTTGTTTTGTTGTTTAGTTGCTAAGTTATGCCCGACTCTTTGGGACCCCATGGTCTGTGGCCCACCAGGCTCCTCTGTCCATGGGATTTCCCAGGCAAGAGTACTGGAGTGGGTTGCCATTTGCTTCTTCAGGGGATCTTCCTGACCCAGGGATCTCCTGCATTGGCAGGGAGATTCTTCATTGCAGAGCCACCAAGGAGGCCGTCCCTTCAGTAGTAATTCTCATTTGAGGTGCCGAATCCTCTATGTCTCGGTAGCATGTTTATTTGATTTTGAAAACACCTTAAAAATGATTCTCTTCTTCTGAGGTCCTAAAGTGTCTATTGCAGGAATTCCTTAATTCTGTAATCTGTAGTGCTACAGGAACTGTCTTTTTGAAACATGGATTTGTTTATTTGGTTGGTTGGTTTGGTTTTTTTGGAGCTGCACTATGGCTTGTGGAATCTTAGTTCCCCAACCAGGGATTGAACCCAGGCTCCAGCAGTGAAAGTGCTGAGTCCTAACCACTGGACTGCCAGGGAACTCCCTGAAACATGGATTTAACTCACTTTGCAAATGTACAGTCACTTTTTTTTTTTTTGGCCATGCAATATTAGTTGCTGGAATAAGGCTAAGGTGTTTGCCTTTGAAAGAAATATTAATGTCACAGTACATCTATCATTTAGTGGAACTTTTATTAAGTGCCAGCTACTTCTTGAATTTGTCTTTATAATAGTTCTTCAGTGTAGATACTGTTAGTCACTCTGTAGATGAGCAAACTGAGTCCCAGTGAACTCTGAGTAATAAACAAGTGATAAATATTATGATAAGTACTTGAAAAGTTACCTCTGAGAGCTTTGAGGTGGGATATGTTGGTTAAACGGATTATAAGATTAACGATTAAGATTGACTGCAATAGAGATGATGATGTTCGTATGAAGTTAGATAAAGAAACTGATAAATAGGAAGGTGTGTGGGTGGCATGGCTGTATTGTGAACAGCCTTTGCAAAAAACATGCAGAGACTTGAGAAAGCATTTTATGGATACACCACAGTATGACTGAAACATAGGACATGAGTGAGGGACCTGAGAGTGAGTGAGCAGATAAAAGATGTTAAATGCAACCTGGTTTATATATGTTTAAATACCCTGCTAAAACGTTTAGATTTGTTTTCAGTAGGTGATGGGAATAATTTTAAATAGGAGAGTTAATTGATTAAACAGTGTGAGAATGGATTGAAGGAAGGCCTTTCTGCAATCGTAAAGACATGTCAGACTGTTGGAATATCCTAAATACTAAATAAGGAGGCCCTACATGTCCCAATGAGATTGAAGGGAATAGAGGTGGAATTTAAAGCCTGTTTGGAAGCTGAAATCAACAGACTTGATGTAAAAACTGAGAGGAGTGATTTCTCAGGTTGTATTCAGTGTGGGAGAGCGGTTGTGTCAGTCTAAGATAAAGCATGTTAATAATATATAGTATGTAATGTAGACATGCTTAAGGCATTAATAGGCTCTGAATAAATATTTGTGTAAGCTGCTTCCTAAATAGCCTTCTAGTTTTTTTTATTGGAGTGTGTTCTTTAAACATCTGAACAACTGTGACCATTGAGACCCTTTCATTTATCAAGCCTTAACTAAATATCTAGGGCCCAGTGATACTGTGGTTCCTGTGGGGTGTGGGGGCTACAATAGAAGTTCTGGGACTTGTCCATCTAGTTGAATTTCTTGAATTTAAACAGCTTATGAACTTCCAGTTTTCACTTTCTCTAGTACTGAAAACAGACTTTTTTTACTCGTGATCATATAAATCAATATTGTGGTTTAAAAAAGCAGTGACCGTAATATATAGAAGCAAACTTTTAAAATTTCACTATAAAGACATTTACCTGAAGGTCTCATTGTTTTTTTGTTTTTTGTTTTTTTTTTACCAAAATTTATACGTTATTAAAATACAGTGAAGGTGAGCTGTATTAACATCTATCTCCTTACATACGTCTAGAATGGAACCTTGATAACTAGTGTAGTAGAAAGTAGGATCTAAAATGGGCAACAGTGTTGCTTCACTTTTCTTTATTAATATTCATAGAAGTTAGTTGGCCTTAAACTATTTAAGAGTTTATTTATATGAAAAGCAAGTAATGTTTTATAAGCATCACAAGTGATGAGGTGGAGGGTACTTTGAAAATTATGTCAATATGTAGAAAATGAAAATATCAGAATGAACCAGTTTACACTTCATTGTTGAATTGAGTCCTAACGTTGTGGATTAATTTCTGGATTAAACTTTATTACAACTGAAACATGCTTCACACACGTACATACACAGATACACACATACTCATTCTCCCTGTCTCTCAATACATGTACATTCATCAAAGTCTTATAGCTACTTTTTTATGACACTCTGCTTTACACATTGTAGGCATTTGATATACTTGTTGGATTGAACTAAATACTATTTGTCAAAGCTGTGTGAAGATTAAGCCTAAGTAAAAATGTCTGTTGAACCATAATGAAAGTTAAAATTACATAAAACATACTCTTAAACAGTAATGATTCTTTCTGATTGTTGAGAATTTGGAAAATACATAAAAATACAACAAAAATATAAAGATCGTCAGTAATTCCACATGAATAGAGTACTTTTGTTGCCATTTTGTATTTTCTTTCAACTAATTTTTCTGTGAAAATGGCACTATGAACTTCCAGTTAAAAAAAATAAATCATGGAGCTGATTTACAGTTTGGGGAACATAGCCAATAATAATATAATATGTAACATAGCCAATATATAATATAATAATATTATAAAAGATGGTAACTAAACTTACTGGAATGATAATTTTTAATGTATAGAAATGTTAAATCACTGTGTTGTGTATCAGGAATTAATGTAGTGTTGTAGGTCACTTGTACTGTAAAAAAAGAAATGAACAAGCAGAAAAAGAGATCAGATTTATTGCAGGTGAGTATAGGAAGAGGATGTTGGAGAGGGAGAATTGGATGAAAATAGCCAAAAAGTATAAACTTCTAGTTATAAGATAAATAAGTTCTAAGGGTATAATGTATAATATGATTAATATAATTAATACTGCTATATGTTACATATGGAAGTTATTAAGAGAGTATATCCTAAGAGTTTTCATCACAAGGAAAAATATTTTTTTAATTTGTATCTATATGAGAAGATAGTTACTAACTTATTGTGATAATCATTTCATGATATCCTTGATTGACATATCCAGGATATGTCAATTCCTTATCCTTAAATTTATAGAGTGCTGTTTGTCATTTGTATCTCAGTAAAGCTGGGAGAAAAAAAATGGTACTACAGGTTTGAAAGAGAGGAGTACTTCAGGGAAGTTACTATCTACTTACTTTCTTACATTGGTGCTTTTCAAAAAAGATAACTCTGAAGTTTTCTGCTGTAGTGAATTTTATTTTGATGCTTAAAAAAAAAAAAAAACTCTCCCCTTTGCCTAAAATAAAGGAAATAAAGTTCTCCTTCCTGGAAAAAGGAGAGAAGATGGAATATATGTATGTCATCATACATGTGAAAATTGATGCATTTTGGTAAATACATGGTCAGTTAGTAGTTTACTCGTTCTTGATACTTTTACACTCTATTAGGGTTCTTGGCTACATGTGACAGGAAACTTAACTAGCACTAGCTTAGTCTAGAAAAGGAACTTAGCAACTTAAGTCGTTAAAACTGCATACACACAAAAGTATATGGGTACAAGTTGGGCCTTAGGAATGACTAAATTTACGGAGTCAAAAGCGGTCAGATTTTTCTTTCTTCAGTTTTCTCCAAGAGTTACCTTCAGGATTTTGCTTCAGTTTGTCAGACTTCTCTTTTCTTACTTTGACTTACTGTGTGTGTTACGGTCTTCTGCTAGCTTTCCTTCTTGTTTGTTTGAAAAGTTATCAGTACTCTTGATTAGTAATTGCAGATACTGTTTTTACATTTTTATTTTATTTTATATGCAAAACAAATATCCAGAAAAATAATTTGGTTTCATAGTTTTGTAAGATTTATGGTGTGTTTCATTATTTGTCCTCAGAAGAGTAATTTCAAATGAAATAACCATGGCTGGAATCTCATTTGTTTAATAGCTGAAAAAGCCTTTGAATTTACACTAGGGACCTGCTGATAAATTTTAGTATTGTGGCATTAGTATTCATATTCTGAGGTGTTAAAAGTGCTTTTATGAAAGAAGTTAACTGTTTTACTTAAAGAATGTCTTTTTCCTTTTTTTTTTTTTTTTGGTAATTTGCAGTGTTTTCTCCATTTTTGCTGAATGCTTTTTTAAAAAAAGACACTTCACATTGTTTCAAGTTTTTCTTCTTGCTGATCAACTAATGTGCTAAATGTGTTTTGTTAAGGTGACCCTTTAAGATTGCTCTTATAGACTAAGGAGAGGCACTGAATTTTCCAGTGTTGAAGAGGTTATATTTAGCTGTTGGTATTTCAAGTTGGAACACTTCATTCTACTTTGCCTTTAGTTAATGAGTCATTTGGAGAAAATGGGCGGCCTCTTGCTTTTAGGAAGAGTCTGTAGCAAATAACAGTAATGAGTTAAACGCTGTGGGAGATTTTCTGCCAAATTACAAACTTAAAATGGAAAATGTTTTGTAATACATTTTATTGTCCATATGTAAGATATAAGCTAAAGAATATAGAAGCATTTTGCTCATTATTATCTTCAGCTGATAAAAATAAAAAATAATCCTGATGTTCCATATAACAGAAAGAAAGGTGTTTTTTTTTTCCTTTTTACCAAAGTGTTATATAGATTATTATCAGTTATAGGCACGTGGGAAGCCAGATTAGCTCTGAAATTCTTTGATATACAGGATATATTACAGTGGTCAAACGAGTAATTGAGGAAACTATTGTGATTATTGATGTACTTATTTTTTTTTTCAAGTCTTATATCTGCTTAGTTTTTTCCACATTTAAAAATTGTGGTAAAATGCATATAATATAAAATTTGCCATCTTAGCCATTTTTAAGTGTACAGTGGTATTGAATATAGTTGTTCAGTCATTACCACCATCCATTTCATCTTATAAAATTGAGTCTCTATGCCCATTAAACAATAACTCCTGTTTTTCCCTTTCCCTAGCCTCTGGCAACTACCATTCTACTTTTTGACTCTATGGTTTTGATTACCTCTAAGTACCTCATAGAAATGGAATTATATAGTATATATTTTTTTATGACTGGCTTCTTTCTTGTTCTAAAGATTTAATTACATTGTAGTATCAGATAGTCCATTATGCTTATATTTCACATTTTGCTTATGCATTATCTATTGATGGATACTTGAATTATTTCCACATTTTAGCTGTTATAAATAATGCTGCAATGAAAATGGATGTGCAAATATCTCTTTGGTATCAGTTGTTTTGGTCATAAAGACAGAACAAAAAATACATACCCAGAAGTAGAATTGATGAAATATATTGTAATTCTGCTTTTATTTGTTGTGAAATCCTATACTGTTTTCCACAGTGTCTGTACCATTTTACATTCCCACCAACAAGTGTACAAGGACTCCAACTTCTCTCTGTTCTGGTCAAACAGTTATTATTTTCTTTTTTTTTGATAGTAGCTTTCCTAATAATAATAATAATTCCTAATAATATTTTCTAATAGTAAGTTTGAGGTAGTATAATTCTGATTTGCATTTATCTAATGATACTGATGTTGAACATCTTTTCTTGTGCTTTTTGGTCTTTTTTTTTTTTTTTGAGAATCATTTATTCAGGTTCTTTGCCCATTTTTGAATCATGCTGTTTGGTTTTCCTTATTAGGAATTCTGTATAAATTCTAGATCTTAATCTTTTATCAGATATATGAGTTGCAAATATTTCTTCCCATTTTGTGGGTTGTCTTTTTCTTCTGTTGATATTTTCTTTTGACGCACAAAAGTTTTTCATTTTCATGAAAGCCTGTCTGTTTTTTGTTGTTGTTGCCTGCTCTTTCAGTGTCATATCCAAGAAGTCATTGCCTAATACACTATCATGAAAGTTTTCCCCTGTGTTTTCTTCTTAGAGTTCACAGTTTTAGTTCTTAAATTTAGGTCTTTGATCAATTTTGAGTTAGTTGCATATATTATAGAGAGCTAGATGGAGAAGGCAATGACACCCCACTCCAGGACTCTTGCCTGGAAGATCCCATGGATGGAGGAGCCTGGTAGGCTCCAGTCCATGGGGTCGCTAAGAGTCGGGCACGACTGATCGACGTCACTTTCACTTTTCACTTTCATGCATTAGAGAAGGAAATGGCAACCCACCCCAGTATTCTTGCCTGGAGAATCCCAGGGACAGAGAAGCCTAGTGGGCTGCCGTCTGTGGGTCGCACAGAGTCGGACACGACTGAAGCGATTTAGCAGCAGCAGCAACAGAGGAGAGTTAGATGAACGTCCAACTTCATTGTGTTGCATGTAGATATCCAGTTTTCCTAGCACAATTGGTTGAAAAGACTGTTCTTTTGTTCATTAAATGATGTAGGCATCCTTGTCAAAAATCATTGACCATATGTGCAAGAATTCATTTCCGGACTGTTTATTGTATTCCATTGGTTTATATTTCTGTCTTTAAGCGAGTTCACACTATTTGATTATTGTAGCTTTGTAGGAAGATTTGAAATCAGGAAATACGAGTTCTTTATCTTTGTTCTCTTCAAGACTGTTTTGGCTGTTTGGGTTCACTTAAGATCCCACATGAATTTTTAAGGTATGTTTCTTTATTTCTGAAAAAAAGGTCATTAGGATTTTTGATAATGTGCTAAATTTTTATAGTTTTCTTTGTTACCTCATATTTGGTTTAGTATAACAGCTTTGCAATATTAGAAACTCCTTGAGAGAGTAGCATAGGATATGGAAGATACTGATTCTAATTTTGGTTACCTTTATGTTATACATGTCACAATATTTGCATACTTAAATTTTCTCATCTGTGGAATATTTTGTTTCTCATGACTTTTCTTGCAGGAGTGAAAGGAGATAGCATGGGATAAAGAAGAGCTTGTCTTTTGGTTCTGCCTTAGTAAAGCCTGCATTTTGGTTCTTGATATGTACAACCCTGTACATGGCAGTCAAGCTATAGGACAGTTTCTATCTGAAAAGAAACTGGAAAGATGGCAACGGCTGTAAAGTCTCTATACTTTTTTGTGGATCTCATGGATCATTTCTTTGCAGTGAAGTAGAATGTCTTGTGGCATAGCTCGTATCCTAAACTCAGCTCATCCAAAATCGAACTCTTAATCTTTCTCCAAAACCTGTGCCACCTATAGCCTTCTTTTTTTCACTTTATGACAACTTTATCCTGGTTTTTTGGGCTGCATTATTCTTGATTCTTATCTTTTTCTGATGGCACATATCCAATTCTTTGCAGATCTTACTGGACCACTTTGAAATACATCCTGAGTCTAGTCACTTTTTAACCATTGATACCACAATGGTCATTGTCCCTTGCTTTAGGCCACCATCATTCTTTGCCTTGGTTATTGCAGTAGCCTCTATCAGTTTTGCTTTTTCTACCCTTCTCACCGTCATTATATTCTTAGCAGGGCAGGATGTGTTGAATTTTTAAAAACATCAAGTCAGATCATTATGCTCTGATAAAAAATAAGGTATAGAAATCAAAACG
The DNA here is from genome assembly GCF_019923935.1 of Bubalus bubalis. NCBI lineage: Eukaryota > Metazoa > Chordata > Mammalia > Artiodactyla > Bovidae > Bubalus > Bubalus bubalis. Next base: position 149,329,401 of record NC_059160.1, read on the forward strand.
AAAGGAAACTATAGTTTGTAGGTGAAATGACTCTGTTTTTGTAAAACTCAAAAAATACCAACAAACAAATAAATAGAAACATTTACTTGGTAGGAATTTACTTAGTGGAGGTGTTGGAATTTCAGTTGAGCTATTTCAAATCCTGAAAGATGATGCTATGAAAGTGCTACACTCAATATGCCAGCAAATTTGGAAAACTCACCAGTAGCCACAGGACTGGAAAAGGTCAGTTTTCATTCCAGTCCCAAAGAAAGGCAATGCCAAAGAATGCTCAAAGTACCGCACAATTGCACTCATCTCACATGCTAATAAAGTAATGCTCAAAATTCTCCAAGCCAGGCTTCAGCAATATGTGAACCATGAACTTCCCGATGTTCAAGCTGGATTGACAAAAGGCAGAGGAACCAGAGATCAAATTGCCAACATCCGCTGGATCATCGAAAAAGCAAGAGTTCCAGAAAAACATCTACTTCTGCTTTATTGACTATGCCAAAGCCTTTGACTGTGTGGATCACAACAAACTGTGGGAAATTCTGAAAGAGATGGGAATACCAGAGCACCTGACCTGCCTCCTGAGAAATCTGTATGCAGATCAGGAAGCAACATTTAGAACTGGACATGGAACAACAGACTGGTTCCAAATCAGGAAAGGAGTACGTCAAGGCTGTATATTGTCACTCTGCTTATTTAACTTATATGCAGAGTACATCATGAGAAACACTGGACTGGAGGAAGCCCAAGCTGGAATCAAGATTGTTGGGAGAAATATCAGTAACTTCAGATATGCATATGACACCACCCTTATGGCAGAAAGCAGAGAAGAACTGAAGAGCCTCTTGATGAAAGTGAAAGAGGAGAGTGAAAATGTTGGCTTAAAGCTCAGCATTCAGAAAACTAAGATCATGGCATCTGGTCTCATCACTTCATGGCAAGTAGATGGGGAAACAGTGGAAGCAGTGACAGATTTTTATTTTTTGGGGCTCCCAAAATCATTGCAGATGGTGACTGCAGTCATGAAATTAAAAGATGCTTGCTCCTTGGAAGAAAAGTTATGAGCAAACTAGACAGCATACTAAGAAGGAGAGACATTACTTTGCCAACAAAGATCCATCTAGTCAAGGCTATGGGTTTTCCAGTAGTCATTATGGATGTGAAAGTTGGACTATAAAGAAAGCTGAGCGCCGAAGAATTGATGCTTTTGAACTGTGGTGTTGGAAAAGACTCTTGAGAGTCCCTTGGACTGTACAGAGATCCAACCAGTCCATCCTAAAGGAAATCAGTCCTGAGTATTCATTGGTAGGACTGATGCTGAAGCTGAAACTCCAATACTTTGGCCACCTGATGCAAAGAAGTGACTCATTTGAAAAGCCCCTGATGGTGGGAAAGATTGAAGGGAGGAGGAGAAGAGGACGACACAAGATGAGATGGTTGGATGGCATCACCGACTCAATGGACATGAGTTTGAGTAAACTCTGGAAGTTGATGATGGATAGGGAAGCTTGGAGTGCTGCAGTCCATGGTATTGCAAAGAGTTGTACATGACTGAGCAACTGAACTGAACTTGGTAGGAGATTATAGAATTAATACACAAAAACATTTTTTATACTTTTCTCTATCAGATCAGATCAGATCAGATCAGTCACTCAGTCGTGTCCGACTCTTTGCGACCCCATGAATCGCAGCATGCCAGGCCTCCCTGTCCATTACCAACTCCCTGAGTTCACTGAGACTCACGTCCATTGAGTCAGTGATGCCATCCAGCCATCTCATCCTCTGTCGTCCCCTTCTCCTCCTGCCCCCAATCCCTCCCAGCATCAGAGTCCTTTCCAATGAGTCAACTCTTCACATGAGGTGGCCAAAGTACTGGAGTTTCTGCTTTGGCATCATTCCTTCCAAAGAAATCCCAGGGCTGATCTCCTTCAGAATGGACTGGTTGGATCTCCTTGCAGTCCAAGGGACTCTCAAGAATCTTCTCCAACACCACACAGTTCAAAAGCATCAATTCTTCGGCGCTCAGCCTTCTTCACAGTCCAACTCTCAACATCCATACATGACCACAGGAAAAACCATAGCCTTGACTAGACAAACCTTTGCTGGCAAAGTAATGTCTCTGCTTTTGAATATGCTATCTAGGTTGGTCATAACCTTCCTTCCAAGGAGTAAGCGTCTTTTAATTTCATGGCTGCAGTCACCATCTGAAGTGATTTTGGAGCCCAGAAAAATAAAGTCTGACACTGTTTCCACTGTTTCCCCATCTATTTCTCATGAAGTGGTGGGACCGGATGCCATGATCTTTGTTTTCTGAATGTTGAGCTTTAAGCCAACTTTTTCACTCTCCACTTTCACTTTCATCAAGAGGCTTTTGAGTTCCTCTTCACTTTCTGCCATAAGGGTGGTGTCATCCGCATATCTGAGGTTATTGATATTTCTCCTGGCAATCTTGATTCCAGCTTGTGTTTCTTCTAGCCCAGCGTTTCTCATGATGTACTCTGCATATAAGTTAAATAAGCAGAGTGACAATATACAGCCTTGACGTACTCCTTTTCCTATTTGGAACCAGTCTGTTGTTCCATGTCCAGTTCTAACTGTTGCTTCCTGACCTGCATACAGATTTCTCAAGAGGCAGGTCAGGTGGTCTGGTATTCCCATCTCTTTCAGAATTTTCCACAGCTTATTGTGATCCACACAGTCAAAGGCTTTGGCATAGTCAATAAAGCAGAAATAGATGTTTTTCTGAAACTCCCTTGCTTTTTCTATGATCCAGCGGATGTTGGTAATTTGATCTCTGGTTCCTCTGCCTTTTCTAAAACCAGCTTGAACATCAGGAACTTCATGGTTCGCATATTGCTGAAGTCTGGCTTGGAGAATTTTGAGCATTACTTTATTAGCGTGTGAGATGAGTGCAATTGTGTGGTAGTTTGAGCATTCTTTGGCATTGCCTTTCTTTAGGATTGGAATGAAAACTGACCTTTTCCAGTCCTGTGGCCACTGCTGAGTTTTCCAAAGAACCATAAATGATAAATTGTTATTTTAGTTGCTAAGCTGTCTCTCTTTGTGACCCCATGGACTGTAGCCCATCAAGCTCCTCTGTCCATGGGATTATCCTCTCAAGAACACTAGAGTGGTTTGCTATTTCCTCCTCCAGGGGATCTTCCTGACCCAGCAATTGAATTTGTATCTCCTGCTTGGCAGGTAGGTTCTTTACCACTGAGGCACCTGGGAAACTCCAAATGATAAATTAGCAGCAACATAAACAGAATAGAACTACATACCAAGAGACTAGCACAAGTGGAGGTTCTTCCCTAGTAGCTCAGATTGTAAAGAGACTAGCACAAGTGGGGTTTATTCTAAAATGAAAGGATCATTCAGAATTAGGGAATCTTTGAATACTGTTTACCATGCTTTTTCCCTAGCTGCTTCCCAGAGGTTACTATTATTTGCTCATGAGCTCCAGACCAGCTAAACCAATGAACCCTGCTATCTGGTGGCTGAACCACACCTTGTCAAATGAAGTCTGATCTTTACATGTTTTTCCTTCCCCTCGAATATCATATGGGCTTTCTTATATCTTTTAGTTACTCTTTTATCATAGTTAATTCTTTATGTTAAAATTCCCCTGTTTAATCTTACTGTGGTTTTAATCTTTTTAGTGAACCAAACTAATGAACCATATTAGTAGATTTTTGGAGAAATTTTATATTTTTTTTTCATAGATGCTAAAAACGCATTTGCAAAACTCAATGTTTATTCTTCTTTTACTAACTTTTTATGAATTGAAATATAACACACATAGAAAAGTGTACAAATCACAAGTGTCCAGCTAAAGGAATTATCTGAGTAAACATACTTGGTTTAACTGCCATCCAGTTCTAGAAATAGAACTTGGCTAGCAGCCTAGAAGCACTCCTGTCCCAGCTCTTTGTTCCCAAAAAGTATCCAGTGTCCTGACTTATAACACAGAGATTAGCTTTGCTGTTTTTGAACTTTAAGTAAATGGAATCATACAGTGTGTATTTTTTTTTCTCATACCATTCTGGCTCATCTTTGTTTGTGTGATTTATCCACATCAATTCTGGTAGTACTGCTTCATTCATTTTCTTTTCTCTGTGCTATTCCACTGTATAAATCAATCTCAATTTACTTTTGTATTCTACTGTTGATAAATATTTGTGTTGTTTCTAGTGCGGCTCTGTTATAAATAATGCTAGTGGTGAACATTCTTGTATATATCTTCTAGCGTTAATGTACACACATTTCTTCTGGAATTATGTGTAGCATTGGGTCACTGAGTATGCTTGTCTTAATTTTTACTAGATGCTGACAAAAAGATTTCCAAAGTTTTGTATTTCCATTAGCAGGACTGAGAATTCTAGTTTTTCTACTGTTATTTTCAGTCTTTAAAACTTTTGTTTTAGCCAGAGGGTTGTATAAGGAGTGGTATTTCATTACTGTTTTAATTGTATTTCCTTGACCATCATCAATAATAAGTTGAGCATTTTCTTATTTGTTTATTTACTGTCTGTGTGTATACTTGTTTGTGAACTGCTGCATGTTTAAGGTCTTTTCCCAGTTTTCATTGGGTGGTTTATAATATTTGATTGATTTATAGGAATTTTGTATTGGCCCTTTTTGGTTGGCAAATGCCTTCTGTGATTGTGAGACTTGCCTTTTCACTCTTTAAAGGTATCTTTTTGTGAATAAATGTTCTTCATTTTAATGTGCATACTCCCTTTTGGTGTTCTTCTCTTTTTGTGCTCTGTGATTTTGGTTACTGTCAGTGTTATTTCATTCTTAAATGTTCTGTAGCATTCAGTGATAATGCTTTCTCAACTTGGAGTTTTCTTTGTGGGAATATTCCATTAAAAATATATGAAGGACTTTTTATAGTTTTCTATTTATTCTTATGCCACCTTTGGTAAGATTTTTTTTTATTTTATTTTATTTTATTTTTAAACTTTACATAACTGTATATTAGTTTTGCCAAATATCAAAATGAATCCGCCACAGGTATACATGTGTTCCCCATCCTGAACCCTCCTCCCTCCTCCCTCCCCATTCCATCCCTCTGGGTCGTCCCAGTGCACCAGCCCCAAGCATCCAGTATCATGCATCGAACCTGGACTGGCGACTCGTTTCATACATGATATTTTACATGTTTCAATGCCATTCTCCCAAATCTTCCCACCCTCTCCCTCTCCCACAGAGTCCATAAGACTGTTCTATACATCAGTGTCTCTTTTGCTGTCTTGTACACAGGGTTATTATTACCATCTTTCTAAATTCCATATATATGCGTTAGTATACTGTATTGGTGTTTTTCTTTCTGGCTTACTTCACTCTGTATAATAGGCTCCAGTTTCATCCACCTCATTAGAACTGATTCAAATGTATTCTTTTTAATGGCTGAATAATACTCCATTGTGTATATGTACCACAGCTTTCTTATCCATTCATCTGCTGATGGACATCTAGGTTGCTTCCATGTCCTGGCTATTATAAACAGTGCTGCGATGAACATTGGGGTACTCGTGTCTCTCCCTTCTGGTTTCCTCAGTGTGTATGCCCAGCAGTGGGATTGCTGGATCATAAGGCAGGTCTATTTCCAGTTTTTAAGGAATCTCCACACTGTTCTCCATAGTGGCTGTACTAGTTTGCATTCCCACCAACAGTGTAAGAGGGTTCCCTTTTCTCCACACCCTCTCCAGCATTTATTGCTTGTAGACTTTTGGATCGCAGCCATTCTGACTGGTGTGAAATGGTACCTCATAGTGGTTTTGATTTGCATTTCTCTGATAATGAGTGATGTTGAGCATCTTTTCATGTGTTTGTTAGCCATCTGTATGTCTTCTTTGGAGAAATGTCTGTTTAGTTCTTTGGCCCATTTTTTGATTGGGTCATTTATTTTTCTGGAGTTGAGCTGTAGGAGTTGCTTGTATATCCTCGAGATTAGTTGTTTGTCAGTTGCTTCATTTGCTATTATCTTCTCCCATTCTGAAGGCTGTCTTTTCACCTTGCTAATAGTTTCCTTTGATGTGCAGAAGCTTTTAAGGTTAATTAGGTCCCATTTGTTTATTTTTGCTTTTATTTCCAATATTCTGGGAGGTGGGTCATAGAGGATCCTGCTGTGATGTATGTCAGAGAGTGTTTTGCCTATGTTCTCCTCTAGGAGTTTTATAGTTTCTGGTCTTACGTTTAGATCTTTAATCCATTTTGAGTTTATTTTTGTTTGTGTTTATAAGTATTCATACATTTTGTCTAAATAGTTAAATGTGTTGTTTATACAACCCATGTTCATAATGTCTTCCTGTGATCTCTTAATTTGTATGTCATCTATGGATTACAAAATGTACTCTTCTGCATTTCTGCTAATGGTTGTTTGTTGCTTCTAAGGGCTTATCAGTTTCATAAACCTTTTCAAAGAGCCAGCTTTGTCTTTGTTGTTCCCCTATTTGTTTTCTGTATCTACTTGTTCTACTGTTTGTTGTTTTCTTTAGGTTTAGTTTGCAGGCTTTTTGTTTGTTTTGTATTCTAGAATGGATACTTGACCATAAGAAATAATTTTTTAAAATATATGACAAAATGTTTGCCTAAAGTCAGAAGACAGTTCACGAACTGATCAAAATAATTGCCAATTAAATCAGAGTTCAAGTCCAAGTTCTTTAATATGTTAAGAGCTTCTAGAAGTCAACGGAAAAGAGCAACAATTACATATTAATAATGAGCAATGTCTGTGAGCAGATAACGGACAGAAAAGTCATTATCAGTGGCACTTAAACATATGTAAGGATGTTCATCCTCTCTCCTAAGAGGAATTCAAAGTAAAAGCATTGTGATAATTCATACATAATTTATTGGCAAGGATATGGGAAATGGGTACTTGCATACTATGGTCGGATATAAATTGCCACAACCTTTTAAAGGAACAATTTATATTATTTATCAAAATTTTAAATGCCCTCTGACTTTTATGTATCCATACGTATATTTGTTCTCATATTACCTGTAAAACCAAAAAAAAAAAAAAAATCCTGGAAAACATCTGTTAGTATATGTTTATTCTATAGATTAGGTTGTAGCTATGCAATGTAAAGCTGTGAAACCACTGAAGGGAGGTAGTTTGAAGGTGCTGGTTGTTATGGAACAAACTCTGTGAAAGACTGTTTGCTAAAAAATGTATCTTGTTAAATAACGAGTTTGAGGGTGAAGTGTGGGTTTTGTGTGTGCATAGTGAATTTCTGTATTGCCTAGCTGTGTATCGTGTGTAAGGTAAATGCTAAGTGTTTGTTTTATGTCTGTGGAATTGAATTGACTTCATCTGGTATTTATTTAACACAGGATATTCGGCATTTCTCTTAGTTACATTGTAATTTTTCACTCATATTGTAAATTCATTGAAAAATAGATTATATGGACCATGTTACATGCTCTTTATGTGCTCCACGCTGCCTGTGATAATACACTGAATGTTGTACAGACAGTATTTTGTGAATGCAAAATAGAGTTAGTTCACACACAAATATTCACTTCTTTTACATTTTCCGAACCTGGTCATAGTTGCATATGTGGTAGATGGATAGGACAGTCGTTATTTAATTTTCATGTTACAGAAGAGTGAACTGAGCTCAAGTGAATAAATGATTTCTCTGAAACAAGGATTGGTAAAGCCTATGGACCACACCTGTCCCTTCACCTGTTTTCATATGATCTATAAGCTAAGAATGGTTTTTATATTTTTTAATGACTAGGGGGAGTATTATATGACAGGAAGCTTTTATAAAGTTCAAATTTTAGTGTCCATAATTAAAGTTTATTAAAAGATATCATAAACATTTATTTCTGTACTGTCTGTGGCTGCCTTCCCACCGCTATGGCTGACTTGAATAGTTGCAGAAGAGATTCGATGTGGCGTTCTCACTGCTTCATTCACACTGTTACTTGGCACACTGCACAGCTCAGTGATGCAGCTGTGATTCAGTAGTGTTTCAAGTGTCACACGTATTTCTGTACCATAACATTTTTTTTTTTTTGTAACTGTTGCATATCCCATTATGACAAAACAAGAAAAGGAGAAAAAAGGGGACTTTGAAACTTACGGTTTTAAGGGAGTGTGGATTGTGAATTATTTTATTAAATTAGATGATAAAACATTGGGTTTATTATGTTCTATTAAAAGAATATTTAATATATGTCACCCTTACCAGCCTAAGTATTACAGTATTCCAAATGCAGGAAAGCAACTCGCATAAAAATTAGAAAATTTAAAAAATTTCATCATAGCAGATTTTTTTCCCCACAAGTATAAAAAAGGTGAAAATGAGCTGGCTCTCAAAGTAAGGTTTGGAATGGCTCATTTGTTAGCTAGGCAAAGAGAGCCAGTTACCAATGGTGAGCTAATTTAATTAAACTGTGTTTTATTGCAGTAAAGAGATGTGTTTAGAAAAAATAAATTTGTTTAAGATTATTAGCCTTTTGATGACAATAATTGTGTTAAGAATTGAGGACATTGGTAGCAACATCAGTAGTCAAATGTAAAAAAGGATAATGATTTTGAGTGGTTTTCCTGACTCTTGATGAGTCAACAGATGTTTACTGACACTGTTCAGTTGTGTATTCAAAGAGGCAATGCTGAGTTTCAAGTGACTGAAGAATTAATTAGTCTCCCTAAGAAGTGTTTGTAGAACAACTTCAGGCAAGATTATTTTCAGTGAAGTTGACAACACTATTTCAGTGTAGTCTGAAGTAGAATCGAAAGATATGTTACAAGTGATGGTGATAAAAATATATGTGGAGCAGAAAAAAAGGTAGACTAATTTACAAAGTTTGTGAAAATGTAAAGTTTTTAAAGCCTATGGATATTCTCTATTTTTATGATTACAGAATTGTGGAAAACGTTTGTAACTGCCATCTATTATTGAGCCAGAAATATAGTGAACATAATTTGATCTCATAAAGAAATGGTTGTAGTTTTCGTCAGAAATTTGAGCTGTTTGACATAACCTAGCACCCATAAGTTTGATCATTGCAATTTTTTGAGCTTGCAGTCAAGATTAAAAATTTTCTAGACAGGAACACACTCCTTTTACTACTCTTGAAATATTGAATGGCTTGAACATTACCTTTTGCTTCAATCTTCATATTGCTTCTTACTGATTTAATTGATAATATTTCTAATTATGAGGCAAACCAACTCTTACATGTGAAACTTAGACCATGGTAATCATTTGACAGCAACTAAGGCAGCTTGACCTGGAGAAGAGAATGGCAACCCACTCTAGTCTTCTTGCCTGGAGAATTCCATGGACAGAGGAGCCTGGCAGGCTGTAGTCCACAAAAGTCAGACACGACTGAGCAACTAACACACACACACACACACACGGCAGCTTGAATCACAAGTAATGTCAATTTGCTTTATATATGTCATTCTGTCAGAAGGTAAAGCAAGGAGTGGTATCTCCATTCACACAGACAGCAGACATATTTTCCAGGCTGGAACAGTAGTTCCAACAGTATTTTTCAGACCTTGATGGAGGTTCAAAGAAGCTTCTTTATTTCAAAATCTTCTAACAGTGTGATTGAGAAGCCTCTACCTAACCTTAAGTTGGAAGTGATTGATCTATAGTGACATGCTAAAAGGCAAATATCAAGAGACTTTTGTAATAGAATTCTATAAATGCCTTATAAGTGATGAATATACTCAATTAAAGTCATATGCTTGTGGATTGATATCAGTATTTGGCATTATATCTGTGTGAAAAGACATTTTCAAAGTTGAAATATGTAAAATCTCATTATAGATCAGTGTTAGCAGATGAACATTTGCAATCATTTTTGATGATGGTGAACAGTAATTTTGAACACCATTAAATGAAATGTTATTCCCCCCAAAAGATTATGTTCTACTGCTAATAGTAGACTTGAATTGCCGAAAGTTTTTTGGAAATTTGTTCTCTCTTATTTTATAACTGCCTCAATAATACTGTTATTATGTGTTTTTCTCTTTACAGAGAAAGTTTTCTGAAGCCACTCTCCTCCTGAAGGAAAAATACATTTCTAGTTAGAAACCAGTTATGCATTGATTGTCCTTTATTCTCATTTTAGAGTTCTTGCCTTTAGAAAATACTAAAAATGTTCAAATTTGGGACAGTTTATTGCCTATTAATATAATTTCAATTTTTGAAGTGTTGGAAATGAAATTCACCTGTAAATTATGTCAGTAGAGGATGTCTACATTGTACTGAGTTCAGTGTTTTATTTTATTGTTGTTTTATTTTATTTATCTATTTTTGGCAGTTGACTTAACAATATGAGTACTTTCAAGTTAATAAGCTTCATGGACAGTTTTATTTTAAATTCTGTGAGAAATACATATTTTAGGATCCCATATAACATGCCTTGATGCATTTTATAATATATATTTTGGTAAATAATTGCTTATGAAACAGGCTTTTACATTAACAGCTTAACTTCATGCAAAAGAAAAATGCACCTTCAGGATTTTAATAGAAATTAACCCATTTATTCCTTAAAATAATCTTCTGAGAGTTTATTGTTATCTCATGAGAGTTGCCATCTTTCACCAAAGGAAATATTTGTTATCTGAACCCTTTACCCAATATATTTGTTAGCAATTACAAAGGATTATTGATAGTTACTTTCTGGTCTCTGATCCCTCTAAAATTAGTATATTCTCATATAATTAAGTCCTGTATATTTTATATTTGAGCACTAGTGTTTGTTTTTAAAGTTTTCTTTTATGGAGCATTTTTGTCTCTTGGTACTTTGCTTCCAAATTATAGTTTCTTTTTTCTTTTCTCTCTCTCTCTCTTTTTTTAAAGTCTGTTTATATTCAATGGGATTAAAAACACACTTCCACTTTTAGAGCAGATTTATCATCTCCCCTTCAGGCTGTTCTTTAACGTGGAGCTCTTAAAATGAATATCTTAAGATATACCCCAGATGTTTTAAACTTCAGCAAACTTGTGGTTTTCTTTATTGGAATCTCTGTTTGTAGTACTCAGAAGATGAAAGAAAACATCTCCTCGGTCTCCAAACACTTTTCATACTGGTTTTAACGTCTTGTGCTGCAAAGACATGGATAAGATAAAACTTCTATTACTGATAACTTTTTAGAATCCTTCCTTTAAAATTTAATTATCAAACTGGGAATTGCATTAACAATCATGTAAAAAATGATATTGGTCTGTTGTATGTGCTTTTCAATCAACACTGTTATGTGGTTAGTTTTTGTTTTTTATAGCTGTAGCATTTAGTAGAGGTTGAGGATGTTTTGTTTCAAGTGTTTATCCAAAATGTTGGGAAGTTTGAATTTTTTTTTAATGATGTCAATCATTTAATTCTTTTTTTTTTTCTTTCTAGAGGATAGCCAAATTGCATATTCTGTACAAAATCAGCAACTAAAGTATTTCTCCAGTTATAAAAATAGTTGGTAACATTTATTGAGTGCTTACTGTATTCAAGGCAGTGGCATATTGCTCATGTCAGGACAAAGTAGCCATGATTTGTACTAATTGAAAGATAATAAGGGGTTAATAAATGAGTACAGTAGTGTAGTACATACAAACACACACACTTTTGTCATCTTAAACATGTTGTAAAGGAAGCAAGTAGGAGCACCTTATCTGATCTCTACTGTTTATAAATAAACAAATTTTTTTCTTACCAGGTAGCATCATATCTAAATATTAACCTAAAGTTTATGTCTTACGCTTAAATTTCTCTCGTAACAATGTTCTACATTCTCATTTGTTTTAGTTCTTTCGATTTAATTTTCCACCTCATGTCTAGGAGGTATTTCCTAGACATGAGGTGACATAGGCAAAATTGCCATCAATGTCAAGTTCTTTCTAAAAATATTCAAGAAAAACTTAATTTTGTTAAAATGTGTACAAATTGGCAGTCTGTACCTTCTTAAAAATTCAACACCAGCAGCAGCAAAAAGACTCCTTTAATCCTTCCATAGGTCATCCATCCACTTATCCCCCTTCTTTTTTTTGGTGCGTGCGCGCACGCGTGTGTGTATACCCAGTATCTGTCAGTCACTATGTTTAAATACTGCAGAATGCAAAAACAGTCTCTAATATCATGCTTTACGCATGCTGCTGCTGCTGCTGCTAAGTCGCTTCAGTCGTGTCCGACTCTGTGCGACCCCATAGACGGCAGCCCAGCAGGCTCCACCGTCCCTGGGATTCTCCAGGCAAGAATACTGGAGTGGGTTGCCATTACACATGAGGAAACTTAATCTTGGAGAATATAAATTACTTGCCCCATCTCAGACACTTAGATGAATATGAAATTAAAGCCAGATCTGTCTATACCAGAGCCTTTACTTAAGGAATCTGTCTATCTTGATCACTTGCTATGTAAAATCATAATTTGACCATATTGGTATCAGACTTGTCTTTTGTGTTCTTGGTAAGGAATTTCAACTATGCTAGGTTGATATCTGCCCTCCTCCCTTCTTCCTCCCTTTTAAATCTTTTCCTTTTAAATACTGATATTCCATCTGGTTCCACCCTCTGGGTTCTTCTCATTTGTGTAGGCATAGGTTTCTTTGGATTTTTTTTAGCTTCTTAAGCCTATAGGAATGTGTCTTTAATCAAATTTGGGAAGTTTTAAGGTGCTATTTCTTCAAATTTTTTTCTGCACTGCATTTTTCTCTTCCTTTGATTCTCTGATAGCATAAATGCTAGATCTTCTAGTGTTATTTCATAGGTATCTGAGTATTTTCTCATTTAAAAAAATCATTTTTCTCTCTGTTGTTCAGACTGTATTGATTGGTCTTCAAGTATACTGAGTTTTAATTTTTCTGTTGAGTCCATCTACTACTGCTGTTGCTGCTGCTAAGTCGCTTCAGTCGTGTCCGACTCTGTGTGACCCCATAGACAGCAGCCCACCAGGCTTCCCGTCCCTGGGATTCTCCAGGCAAGAACACTGGAGTGGGTTGCCAATCCCTTCTCCAATGCATGAAAGTGAAAAGTGAAAGGGAAGTCGCTCAGTCCTGTCCGACTCTAGCGACCCCATGGACTGCAGCCTACCAGGCTCCTCCGTCCATGGGATTTTCTAGGCAAGAGTCCTGGAGTGGGGTTGTTGAGTCCATCTAGTGAATTTTAAATTTTCACTTATTGAATGTTTATTTGATCTTCTGTATATCTTTTATTTCTTTGCTGAGTCGTTCCTTTTTTTCTAGATACTTTAAGAGTTCTAGTAGTTTTTGTTTTCTGGAGTTCTCCTTTCTGGTCTCCTAGCCAGAGATCTGGGGCTTTATTTTCCCAGTTCTGCCTCAGACTCAGACTTGTCTTGGGCTAAGTAATAGGAAGATACAGAGAAAATATTCTCAGCTTCAACTTATATTCAAACTTATAGTTATTTGAACAATAAATTCTTAAACTCACATATATCAAATTGTTCAGTTCTAAATGTTTACTCTTTTTTATAATTTTAATCCTCTTAAATTCTCCAGTGTTTCTAGTTTATGCATTCTTTCCTTTAATTCCTTGAAAATATTATAGTTACTATAAAGTCTCTTTTTTTATTTCCAGTATTTAAATCATTTTGAAACTTCTTTATTGTTTTTTTTTCATTTTTAGTTTTCAATCAAATTATTTTGCCTCTTTGCATAACTATCAGTTGTTCATTGTTTGCTGTTCACTTTATATAAGAGCTGTTGATCCTTCAGATTGTGTATTCTACCAGACTGTTCACCCATTTGTTTATGAGGCTGATGTGAAGTGAAAGGACAGCTGATCACTGTAACAAAGTTAAGAATTAAATCTAGGTCAGAGTTGATTTTTGGTTTTAATAGATTTGGTCTACACTGTTTGCCTCTGTTTCTAGAGCTTGACTCTCTAAGATTCTTAATTTAGACCCCTGGGGTCTTTGTCTCAGCTGTGAAACAGTCCACCAGAACTTCTCTCAGAGGTTTCTAGCTTAATTCTTTAGCTTTCTGCCCAGTACACATTCAAAATTTGACAAATATGTCAAGTAGGTGACTGACATTTAAAATATATATATTTTTTCTTAAATTTGAGTATAGTTGATCTACAATGTTAGGTTAGTTTCACCTATGCAGGGCAGTGATTTATACACATATATTCTTTCCCAAATTCTTTTCTCTTATAGGTTATTACAAAATGTTGAGTATAGTTCCCTGTGCTATACAGTAGGGCTTTTTGTTAGTTATCTATTATGTATGTAACAGTTTATATATGATAATACCAACCTCCTAATTTATCCCCTCTCCCCTTTCCCTTTTGGTAACCCTAAATTTGTTTTCTGTGTCTGTGAGTGTATTTCTGTTTTGTAAATAAGTTCATTTGTATCTTTTTTTTTTTTTTTTGGTTTCTTATAAAAGAATAGCATATGATATTTGTCCATCTGGCATACTTCACTTAGTATGATAATCTTTAGGTATATCCATGTTACTGTAAATAACCTTATTTCATTCTTTTTCATGGCTGTGTAATATTCCATTGTGTATTATATATAACCTTTTTTAATAAAAGTTTTCTCCAGAATTATGCCCAGGAATGGGATTGTAGTATTGTATGGTAACTCTATTTTGAGTTTTTTCAGGAACTTCCATGCTGTTGTCCATAATGGCTGTACCGGTTTACATTAGGAAACTGATATTTTGTTTTAGACTCTTAAGTTTCCAATTTTATCACTTTACTACTATGTAATGAATTAAATTATCCAACTTTTTTTTTAATCCCCCTCCCTTCCACCCCCATACCATTGTTCTGCTAAACCCAGAGTTTGAATTTTCAGCTTCAAGATAGAACCAGGATAGCCACACATCCTCTCCTGCTTCCCAGTAGAAGAGTGTCTATCTTTAGTTTTTATTCTCCCCTCTTCCTGTGGAGTTCATTTCTTGCCTAACATATTTTTAGTTCCTTTGCTCTTGGCCTTTGTTTTGTAAGCACTGCCAGACTGGGCAGACTTTCTGGTTTTCAGGTGATTTTGGTTAACCTCCTTAGTTTGCATTTCATTTTCAGAATTCAGCAAATGTGTTATGGGACAAACCAGCTATATGTTTGTGGTTCCTGAATTGTCAAATTTTGTCTCTCTAGCCTAGAGCTGGTGAGTACAAATGTGGACAGGTCAGACAAACAGCTGCTGGTTCTGGCCAACTCTGAACAGTTCTCACCTCCATAGAAATTTATTCATTTGGTGATTGTTGCTTCCAAAGATCTCTTGTACCTTTAGTGATTTATAATATGTATGACTTTACTAGTTGTTGTCAGTAGAAATGCTATTTATGACTCAGAATCAAAATTTCTATGTGTTATGTTTTGATAAGAAATCTGAATGTTTGAGTGTTTCTGATAAATGACACTTTTTATAGTTGGATAGAGAAAAATGATTAATTTGTTGCTTAAATACTGTCCATATCCATATCTGTTACATATGTTTATGGAGTGTTTGTATTAAAGAAACTAAGGCCCCATTATAAACCATGTATTCTGTGATAGAAATAACAAAGCAGTAATGGAGTGAAAAAGAGTAGTTTGTGTTTTGGAACTTTCTGTGGACATATGGGTGACACTCTTAAGTTTATCAGGAGACTGTCTCATTTTGAGAAACACTATCTTACAGTATTTCTTTTTCTTATATATGACTTTTTCTTGTATAGTTTAAAAGTAAATGTCAAACAGTTTTACTATTTAATGAAACTTGTACATTGGTTTAGTGAAGTTTCCTTGTATATTTTTATAAGGAGGGGATACCTAATGTGTATGCTGTGCATCTGTATTTAGGAATAATTCATTTTATCTTAATCATCTTCTATACAAAGTACTTTTCAACAGTTATTTCACGTGCAGACATCTTCATTCATCTTCAGAGTTATAAATGGGAATAATTAAAACTTTTAAACGTTTTAGAATTGAATAAAGACTTATCTAAGCAATGCATGCTTAAAACTGCTTTCTTATCAAGGAAAATAAAATTAGAGGTTAGAGAAATACCTTTAAATTACGATCCTCATGAGCTAATAGCTTAACCCTGGTTTTGAATGACTGTTACTTTTTCCATCTTTTAAAAATATGCTTAAATATAAACACATGTGGGAAATGTTCTTTTGGCTTTTATCAAACTGACATTTAAGTGAATTTTTTTGAACCTCACTAAACATTTGTGGTAAAAGATTTCAAAGCTTTGAATCTTTCTATTGGCCTATGGATTTTTCCCCACTGTGTTATTCTATTAACATTTGGTCTTAATAAGTATAACCTGTTTAGAATTAGTGATGTTTTTTCATTTATTATTTGTTTAGATGAGAAGTTTAGGAAAAGAACTTCATCAGAACCCTACTTGGCAGTTATGAATGCTTTCTTAAGGAAGTTAAATATTTTGAGTTTTACTGTAAAGATTTTACATGTATCTTATCCTTCATATGTCTTCTTTACGAAGTTTTCGAAATTTTTGATGTTTGGTTTCTATGCTCTGATGTTAGCACAATCTGAGGTCTTCTTTATCTTCTGAGCTCACTCTTTTTCCTTCCAAGACTGGGATAAAAGAGACTTTACTTTAGTTGCTGTGAAAGTGGGAAGCAATTGCCCTAAGATAGAACTAGAAATTATAAAGGATGGTTTTGTGGACATTTTCCTGTTGATATTTCTTTTATTTTACTTACAAAAACTTTTTTAAGGAGGTTTAAGAACGATTGGTCCTAAGTTATAGGGTATAACTGTGACATTTTCCTCATGATTTCAAGATGCATGCAGAAAATCCTTCTAAAGAGTCATAAAAATAAAAAGAATGATAAGGGAAAAAAAACACAACAGGAGAGAAGAAATTAAGTTACAGAAATAGCTCCTTAAATGTTAATGTGTAATTTTTCTGTTCTTAGGTTCAAGCCAATAAGGTATTTTATTCTAAATTATCTTATTTTTACTTTATATGATTTTAATGTTTTCTTAATTTTTGGATGGATCTCTTAGTCCTGAGTCTGCCACTTACTAAGAGAAATTAATCAAAAATCATTTAACTGGACTTGTAGGATAATGAAAGTGAATTTCCCTGGTCTTCTTAAAACAAGGCACGTAAATAGAATCACATAACCTGCAATTCAGAATTGCTAGGAGACAGATCATACTAAGAATTTAAATTTCTTGTAAATACTGGAAGAAACATCAGGTTCCAATAGAGCTCTAACTACTCCTATGTCTTTATGTCTTTACCTCTGGAGAAAAAGGTTGGAGGGTGAAGGACCTTAAAGAGCCTATTAAAAAGAAGGAAAAGATATGGAGAACAGAGTTCAAGAGCAAATGCAGTCAATCCTGAAAAGTATATACTTCTCAGAGTTAATATTTATAATAAATGTTGAAGAGTACTTTTATAACAATATCTTTGAAATGGTAGGTCAGTTAATGTTTAAGTCAGAAATGCTAAACAACGCTTTAGCATCCTTAGTCACTAGCCTCACAATGACATATTCAGACTGAGTATAGGTTTCCAGACTTGTCAGGAATTAATGTTATGTAATATGAAAAATATCTAGATTGGTAAATCACTTTTTTCAGGAATGTCAGGAAATAAGTTCATATTTCTAAAGTTTTTCTTTAAAAGTCTCACATTTATGTCTTTCCCATTTGTCTTACCAATTTACATCGCTGGTTGGATAATTTATTTAGGGTTAAAAAACAGGTTTATTTGAAAGAAATTTCTTAACCTAAAAACTGAGTAAAGATAGGAATTAAAAATGCCCTACATTCTAAAACTTTCTTTGAATCTTAAAAATTTGAACTAGATTATATTTGAGCCCCAGATTATAAGGGATAAGACTTAGTTTATCATTCATATCCTTATATGTGAATCACTGTCAGTGGAATTAAGAGTCTTATGATTGTTTTTTCTAAGGTGTAGTATATATACATGGTTTTATTATCATCCTCTGACAAATACTATTCTCCTTAATCTTTGCACTCCTGATTTTTACTTTTGTGTGGTTGTTATTCTTTATTCTTGAGTGCTTAATTTTCTGAGTTAGACTCTGCTTGTGTTTATTTCTTAAAACTCATTGAAAAATCATTTAGTGTTTGTTCCTCATTCCGACTTTGTAAAGTGGATACTAGTTGGAAATGTTATGAAATGAACAGTTTACTATAATAATAAGCAGCAAAATCTAGAGACTGTCTTAAAGGTAGCACCATATTTCTCTTCCATTAAACTTTTCAGTTGTTGACTTCTCCATAGTCTTATCTGACCGTGTCGTAGTTGTTGTTTTTCAGTCACTCAGTTATTTCTGACTCTTTGTGACCCCATGGACTACAGCACGCCAGGCTTCCCTGTCCTTCATCTTCCAGAGCTTTCTCAACCTTATGTCCATTGAGTCAGTGATGCCATCTAGCCATCTCATCCTCTGTCATTCCCTTCTCCTGCCTTCAATCTTTCCCAGCATCAGGGTCTTTTCTAATGAGTTGGCTCATCGCATCAGGTGGCCAAAATATTGGACTTTTAGCTTCAACATCAGTCCTTCCAGTGAATATTCAGGACTGATTTTTTTTAGGATTGACTGGTTGGATTGCCTTGAGGTCCAAGGGACTTTCAAGAGTCTTCTCCAACACCACAGTTCAGAAGCATCAATTGTTCGATGCTCAGCCTTCTTTATGGTCCAACTCTCACATCCATACGTGACTACTGGAAAAACCATAGCTTTGACTAGACAGACTTTTATTGGCAAAGTAATGTCTCTGGTTTTTAATATGCTGTCTAGGTTGGTCATAGCTTTTCTTCCTAGGAGCAAGCGTCTTTTAATTTCATGGCTTTAGTCATCCTCTGCAGTGATTTTGGAGCCCAAGAAAATAAAGTCTCTCACTGTTTCTATTGTTTCCCCATCTATTTGCCATGAAGTGATGGGACTGAATGCCATGATCTTCGTTTTTTGAATGTTGAGCTTTGAGCCAACTTTTTCACTCTCTTCTTTCACCTTCATCAAAAGGCTCTTTAGTTCCTCTTCATTTTCTGCCATAAGGGTGGTGTCATCTGTGTCTGAGGTTATTGATATTTCTCAGGGCAATCTTGGCAGCTCTGCCAGCCATGTTGTAGTTAATATAGTAATTACTGTTTTTGAAAAGGTGAATCTCTTTGTAGTATACTCTCCTACATTCTTTTCCATTAATACTTGGCTTGACCTCAATGCCAAAAGAGCTTTTATGCTAAAGGATGAATTATGTTTGGTTGACTATGTTTACTTTGGTCATTTAGTCATTGCCCAGCTGTTCCAAAATTAGAAGCTCTTTGCTCCTGCTAGTAGCATGCTTATGATCATCAGTACTATTTTTATCAGAAGTCTCTGTTATCTTTTAATAGACTTAAAATTTTCATGGTTGATCATTTTCTTATGATAACTTTTCTGTGCATATTACCACTCTGAGGTATGGTTTAATATTAAACCAGGATTAAAAGATTAGTATTTAGTCACATCTCTGCCTGCCATGTTAGAATTTGGAGTCTTCTCTCTACTCTATTGCTTTTTGCTTTTCTTCTCAAAAACAAAGCATATATATATAGATAGATAGATAGATAGCATATTTATGAAGTATTTAATAATATGTGATATGAGAGCTGAGAGTGTTACTGAAAATTTAAGTTCTCCTGTACACCATCAGCTTAATACTGCACACAAGTATTAAAATTCTTTAGTAGTATATGGTATATTGCATTCTTCTTTTTTCCATAAGGTTAGTCTTTGAGAAATTCTGAATTATATCCCAGTGACATCAATTTTTATTTAAAATTTTCTTTAATGAAAATCGTTTCATTATGAAATGGATCAGCTGTTAATTTCAATTCTGTTTTTTAATGAGGTGTTTGATACACTCACTGCATTCAGACAAAGAAGCTCAAAGAAAGGAAAAAGTAAGAATGTATCTATAAAGTACAGAAATAGACACATTGCTCCCTATAGAAAAAAAAAAATCACATTCTGAAATATATTGAAGTTCTCCATCAAAAGTAAAGGTATCATAAACTCTGTTATTTCTAAATAACCTAGAAAATATTTAGGGTTTTTATATAATTGATTATATCCCTATAAAGTTTTAATCATGGTTTTGAGGCTTATTAATATTTTAGCTTAACTTTGTTGTTCTTTCATTAAAGATATACAGTCCTTCTTTTCCTGGCATTTTCCACTGAGTGCATTTATAGTTTTGTCATAGACAATGTGGAACATTCATATAAAATCAGGAGATTTTGTATCAACTAGAAAATTGTGTAGAGAAGATGTGCCCAATCCATGCAAGAGATGAAAGAAAATAAATTTTTCCTCAGTGCAGTTAGTTCCCTAAACAGAAATCTTTCTAGGTTTGATAATCACATACTTAGGAGTTTCCTTTTTTCCATATGATTTTTCTTCTTTCTTGTATTTCCTTTCTTAACACCATCCAACTGGTAATCCAAAGTAGAAGTTTCAGGATTGTTTTCCCTCTGACACATCTTTTACTTCCAGTTATTTATCACATGTGATGTCTTCAACTTCGGAAATGATTCCTTAGCTTGATCACTTCGCTCTAGCCACTTGTCTCAGCATCTGACTTATGAACTTTTCCAAAGGCTTGCGATGTGCCTGTCTCTCTTTCTCTCCCACTCTCTGTTCTTTTTTTTTTTTTTTTTTGCCCTCAAAAGATGTGATTTCCCCCCTCCCCTCTTTTTAAAAAATACTTTGTTTATTTGGCTGTGCAGTTGTGGCCTGTGGGATCTAGTTCCCTGAGCCAGGGATTGAATCTAGGCCCCCTGCATTGAGAGGGTGGAGTCTTAGCCACTGAATCCCCAGGAAAGTCCCAGTCTGCCTCCCTTTAATCTACCTTGTTCTTAGAGGAGTGCTATTATCATTTAAAAATAAAATCTACCTTTCACACTATGAGTAAATAGATTTTAATAATTCCTAGTTGCCTACTGACTAGTACTGAAGTTTATTAGTCTGGCAGAGAGAGTTCGCTTTTGTCAGTTTTTACTACTTTGATTTTTACCTACATTTTAGTCTGTGTATAACTTATTTCCCTGAATATGTTAGAGTTTTGTTTTATCCTTAGCCCTGAATATTTTTTCTCCCATGTGTGTCAAATTCCACTTCAGATGTTACTCTTCCCCTGCCCCTTTCATTCAGAACCACTCACTGCTCTGTGTTTTGATTTGTATATAGTTCTATTTGTATTGTTGTATGGAAAAACTGCTGTTTTCTTCTATTATAAGATGAAGTAGATTTTTAAATGTTTTTATTACAAACAGTTTCTATGCTTATTACACAATCAAAAAAAGTATATAAGATCTGTAATTGCTTCTACTTTGGAGTAAACCACTGTTAACACCTTGGTTGTAACCTTCTAGGTCCTTTTTAGTACACATGTATATTCGGTAATTTTGCTTGCAGTATACACATACATATTGTAATTTTCTTGGGTTATATTGTACATATATTTTGGTTACTTAATATTTCTCAATTGAAATATATGGAAAGTGTCAGTAGTATAAGTCTACTTTGAAGAAGTAGACTGAATGTTGAAGAATGTTTAACTATTTAGTAGAATCAGTGCAAGGAGATCCAACCAGTCCATCCTAAAGGAGATCAGTCCTGGGTGTTCACTGGAAGGACTGATGGTGAAGCTGAAACTCCAATACTTTGGCCACCTCATGTAAAGAGTTGACTCATTGGAGAAGACCCTGATGCTGGGAGGGATTGGGGGCAGGAGGAGAAGGGGACGACAGAGGATGAGATGGTTGGATGGCATCACCAACTCAATGCACATGAGTTTGGGTAAATTCCAGGAGTTGGTGATGGACAGGGAGGCCTGGCGTGCTGGGATTCATGGGGTTGCAAAGAGTCGGACACAGCTGAGCAACTGAACTGAATTGAAATGAGAATCAGTGCATACACACAGTAAAAAATCAAAATGAAAAATTAAACATTTTTGAAATGGACCTACCTTGTCATCTGTCAGAATTCATCAGGATTTATCAGACCAAAATTTGGAATACTGCATACTGTAGCATGTAGGTATTTGTTGAAAAGAAATTGAAAAAAATAGGAGCTAATAGTAGTACCCATGTTATAAACTTGTATTGAGCATTTAAAAAAATGATTTGGGTAAAATTTTAAAACAGTTGCTTCTGGCATGTAGTAAATATTACATAAATATTAGCTGTGGAACCCTAGAACCTTAGAGGGTTCTAAGATCCTGTATGTTCAATAAATAAAACATGTTTCTTTGTTTCAGATATCTCAGTGCTTTTAATATGCTGATATACAATATGAATCTTCAAGATGAGAATAGAATACACAATTTCCTATGCTTATTTGGTCTCTAGAGCATCTTGAAAAGCTGGTGTTCTTTTTAAACCATAATAGTCTAGAAGGTAGCCGCTAGCCTTGAGGCTATAGATGTTCAAGTGTAAGTTAATAAAGTTAAATGAAATTTAAATTTTTATTTGAAATAAAACATCAGTCACACTGCCTACCTTCCAAGCATTCAGTAGCTAACTAGTGGCTGCCAGACTTGGTACACAGATACAGAACTTTTCACTATTAACAGAAAATTCCTTTGGATGGTGCTGGGAGAATTGATAACAAAAACAAAGTAAACAGTACAGATTGTTGCTGGTCTACTGTGATTTTAGTATCTGTACTGAATCTACCCCCAGTTATTACCAAAATATTATATGTGTTTGATTCTTTGTTGTTGGAAGGAAGAAATTAATGATGGAGCAGATAAGACAAACTTTAAGGAAAGATTCTTGAGAGAGTGAGAAAGGATGGTGTTGCTGTAGCAACAACAAACTGGGGTGGCCTTCAGCAGAAATATATTCTCTTAAAGTTCTTGGGAAGCAGAAGTCTGAAATCAAGGTGTTAGCATAGTTGCACTCCTTCTGAAGTGGAGAATCTTTGTCTCTTCCAACTTTTCATGGGTGCTGGCATTCCTTGGCTTCCTTGGCTCTTGGCCACATTTGTCCAGTCTCTGTCTCCATCCTCACTTCTGTCTTCTCTTTTGTCCATTGTAAGAAGAACTGGCATTGGGGTCCGAGACTTAGCTGAGTAATTTGAGAGGGAGGATTTTGCCTCCTCAAGATGCCCAAATCTTTACCTCCTGCAAGACCCCCCACTTTTTTTTTTTTCTTCCAAATAAGGTTACATTCACAGGTTCTGATATTTAGAGAAATTGGCTTTTGAAAGTGGAATGACCTCAAACAGAGCAATTAATCACTTAATGTTTATTTTGTCCACCATTCTTCCTTTCTCTTCCAATCTCCAGTATCATTCTTAGCTGATATATAGTTTAGAAAGTAATTTGAAGAGAACATTTCCTAGACTACCACAACTCCCACGTATCTGCATCTGGGACTATGTACTTTTTCTTCTGTCCTGTAAGTATTCAGTTCAGTTCAGTTCAGTCGCTCAGTCGTGTCTGACTCTTTGCGACCCCATGAATTGCAGCACTCCAGACCTCCCTGTCTGTCACCAACTCCTGGAGTTAACTCAGACTCATGTCCATCGAGTCGGTGATGCCATCCAACCATCTCATCCTCTGTCGTCCCCTTCTCCTCCTGCCCCCAGTCCCTCCCAGCATCAGGGTCTTTTCCAGTGAGTCAACTCTTCACATGAGGTGGCCAAAGTATTGGAGTTTCAGCTTTAGCATCAGCCCTTCCAATAGATTAGTATTATTCCATTCAGTTCAGTTGCTCAGTCGTGTCCGACTCTTTGCAACCCTGTGGACTACAGCACGCCATGCTTCCCTGTCCATTACCATCTCCTGGAGCTTGCTCAAACTTATGTCCATTGAGTTGGTGATGCCATCCAACCATCTCATCCTTTGACTTCCCCTTCTCCTCCTGCCTTCAATCTTACCCAGCATCAGGGTCTTTTCCAGTGAGTTGGTTCTTTGCATCAAGTGGCTGAATATTGGAGCTTAACCTCTAGCATCAGTTCTTCCAGTGAATATTCAGGGTTGATTTCCTTTAGGATTGATTGGTTTGATCTCCTTGCAGTCCAAGGGACCCTCAAGAGTCTTCTCCAACACCACAGTTCAAAAGCATTAATTCTTTGGTGCTCAGCCTTCTTTATGGTCCAACTCTCACATCCATACATGCCTACTGAAAAAACCATAGCTTTGACTAGATTGACTTATGTCTTTAAAGTAATGTCTCTGCTTTTTAATATGCTGTCTAGGTTGATCATAGCTTTTCTTCCCAGGAGTAAGCATCTTTTAATTTCATGGCTGCAGTCACCATCTGCTGTGCTTTTGTGGCCCCCCCAAAATAAAGTCTCTCACTGTTTGCATTGTCTCCCTATTTGCCATCAAGTGATGGGACCCAATGCCATGATCTTTGTTTCCTGAATGTTGAGTTTTAAGCTGGCCTTTTCACTCTCCTGTTTCACTTTCATCAAGAGGTTCTTTAGTTTCTCTTTACTTTGTACCATAAGGGTGGTGTCATCTGCATATCTGAGGTTATTGATATTTCTCTCTGCAGTCTTGATTTCAGCTTGTGCTTCATCCAGCTGGCATTTCGCATGATGAACTCTGCACATAAGTTAAATAATCAAGGTGACACTATACAGCCTTGATGTACTCCTTTCCCTATTTGGAACCACTCTGTTCCATGTCCAGTTCTAACTGTTGCTTCTTGGCCTCCATACAGATTTCTCAGGAGGCAGGTCAAAAAGATAAGGTAAGGTGAAGTCACTCAGTTGTGTCTGACTCTTTGCGATCCCACGGACTGTAGCCTACCAGGCTCTTCCATCCATAGGATTTTCCAGGCAAGAGTACTGGAGTGGGTTGCCAGTTCCTTCTCCAGAGGATCTTCCCGACCCAGGGATCGAACACAGCTCTCCCTCATTGTAGGCAGACACTTTACCATCTGAGCCACCAGGGAAGTCAGGAGACAGGCCAAGTGGTCTGGTATTCCCACATCTAAGAATTTTCCACAGTTTGTTGTCATCCATAGAGTCAAAGATTTTAGTGTAGTCAGTGAAGCAGAAGTAGATATTTTTCTGGAATTCTCTTGCATTTTCTATGATCCAATGGGTGTTGGCAATTGATATCTGGTTTCTCTGCCTTTTCTACATCCAGCTTGAACATCTGGAAATTCCCAGTTCACATACTGTTGAAGCCTCGCTTTGAGAATTTTTAGCATTACTTTGCTGGGGTGTGAGATGAGTGCACTTGTACAGTTGTTTGGATATTCTTTGGCATTGCCTTTCTTTGGGATTGGAAAGAACACTGACCTTTTCCAGTCCTGTGGCCACTGCCGAGTTTTCCAGATTTTCTGGCATTTTGACTGCAGCACTTTAACACCATCATCTTTTAGGATTTGAAATAGCTTAGCTGGAATTCTGTCACCTCCACTAGCTTTGTTTGTAATCATGTTTCCTAAGGCCCACTTGACTTGGCACTCCAGGATGTCTGGCTGTAGATCAGTGAACATGCTATCGTGCTTATCTGGGTCTTTAAGATTGTTTTTTGTAAGTTCTTCTTAGAGGTATACAGATACTGTTGTGAAAACTTGCTAGTGTGTGCTCCTCATGTCTGGCTCCTGTGACCACCAGCCTCCTCTCTCCATGGAATTTCCCAGGCTAGAATACTGGAGTGAGTTGCCATATCTTACTCTATAGGATCTTCCTCACCCAGGGATTGAACATGTGTCTCCTCTGTCTCCTGCATTGTCGGGTGGATTCTTTACCACCGAGCCACCTTGTCCACATTTTGGGCTTTGCCAGTTGTGTTTATTGACATCTCAGGGTTTTATAGATGGGGTTTGAAGGCAATTGGAAGTATAGAAGTGGGTATAGTAACTCTGTTTTCCCTATTCCTAATGTAACCATCTCTTTATTTATCCCTTTTTGCATTTTGAAGTTTTGTGAAAGGTTTCATTTGAGTAAAAAACCTCCTTCTGAGCTTAAAATTTTAGAGTTGTGAAAATAGCACTAGGACCGGTATCTTTCCTGAATACTGTATTCACACCCCAGTCTCTCTTCTTTGATCTTCTGTTCCCTTGTTGTCTGTATTGCATGCATTTTGTTTGTGGATAACTTGGTATTTTTAAATTTTCTCTTTTTTCATGCATATTCATCCTTGTCCCTCCAAAACATATAAATCCTTTAAAATAAAGTTTATGCCTATGCCCTTTGGTCATCTCAGCATCCAACATGTTAGAAATGTGTAGTAGGGAATATTGACTTGTCATCTAGATTATTAAACACCATGTAATTTGAGACATTTTAATCAGTTTACTTAGCCCTTTGAGTGTAATACTAGGGATTTACATGCGTCACTTTGTTTGAAAAGTACTATGTGTAGTTAGTATATATATCTTCCTTTATCAGATGCCAAAGTAATGAAGTATGAAAGCTTTAGATCATGTCTCTCTTCCTCTCTATTTGGCAGATACAGAAACTGTCACCAAGCAACTTTCCTAAGAATCATGCAACTCCATGTAGTTTTGTAATTCTTTAAGTTTTAAAACAGTAGCCTTTATGATATTTAAAATTTTTGAACTTATTAGGGCATACATTTGTAAGAATTTTAGAGTTCAGCATTTAAAGTAGGAAAATATTCATTGCTTATAAGTATTTAATAACTTACACATTTTTATTTTTACCTTGTTTTTAATGTCTAATTATGGTCACCCTATGTATTTTAAAGTCTCATAATTGTACACTTGTGGAAAACAATTTGTTAAGTATGGAAATTTAGGAAAGTTGTTTTCATATAGCATTTTAATTCATTTATTCAACATAACTATGTAATTCAAAAATTTCACTAAATGTAATTTAATGAGCTTCTAATCAGAAAAATTTGCATTGTGACAACTGACAAATGCTAACTTATTTCTACTGTGATTTCCTTCTAGGTTTGATGAACTTGTAAAAAAATTCAAAGTTGAATATCATGCTGGTGGCTCTACCCAGAATTCAATTAAAGTGGCCCAGGTTAGTTGATTATTTTAAAGGTGGTAAAAGAAATTGGCTTAAAATGATTTGATACTTTTGGTCATTGTTCGTAAGTATTTTAATCTATATTTTTGCTATAGAATATTTTTGTTGGTTTTAAATGTTTATTATTTGTATATATTTCTTAATTACTTGTGGAATCCTTTGGTTATATTTTATCACGTTTCATGTTATTGATTTGTAGAAGTTCTGCATATTTTATAAATAGTATTCCTTTTTTGGAATTGGAAGTATTTTTTATTTGTCATTTATACTTCAGTGACTTTTCACATCTTTTACTCTGCCAAAGTTCCTAGTTTTTTTTAATATAATTAAACTTTATGGCTTTCTTATAGTTCTTAGAATGGATGTTCTTATGGATACTATAAGTTTTCTTGTAGTATATATAAATACATATATATCTATATATTTGTGTATATTTATGTATAAGTTTATGCATCTGTGTCTGTATCTATATACATCTTCCAGTGGGTAATTGGACAAACTTATTTTGACATGTACTCTTTCAAGTTACCAGTGTAACCTAATTTTAAGTGGTAATGTTAGTGTTTTATTTAAAGTTCCAATTATGAACAATAGGAAGAGTTTTATAAATCTCTCTTCTTACATCTGCGATTTGTAAACTAGCTCAGAATCCCTCTAACTGCAGTCTCAAGTGTTAACTCTCATGGATTCAGGTCATTTTGATTTTTTTTTTTTAATTGATTAATGCTTTCCCTTGCAATTTTAATTATGGGCTGAAGAAGTGGAGAATTGTCAAAGATTGAACTTTTATTAAATTTAAACATTTACTATAATTATCCTGCGTACTATCAAAGCTCAAATTTAATCATTTGATCATTTAAAGTGTTAAAATATTTTAGGTTGTAAAATACTGTGTTCAGTGGCCTGAGGAGATGAGATCTTTGTATTTATCAGTGGATTTTGTTTGTTTGTTTGTTTAACATTCCAGTAGTCATTTTGTAATTTCAGGTTAACAGAAAAAAGGCAGTTTACCTTTTGTACTTAGGTATTTTTATTAGTCTTCTCAGGCTGCCATATCAACTGTATCTTAATCTTAGATTTCCAAGCCTCCAGAAAAAGTTTTCTATTTTTCAAGCCATCTGGTCTATGATATTTTGTTATATCAGGCAGAGCACACTGAGTCAGGTTATATACCCAAAAGAATTAAAAGCAGGTATTGACATATATGTACATATGTGTTCATGACAGAATTATTCACAACAGCTAAAAAGTGGAAGCAACCCACATGTCCTTTAGTGAATGAATGAATGGCTAAACAGAATGTGGTGCATGCATACAGTGGTATATTTTTCAGTCTTAAAAAGTAAGGAAATTCTGACACATACTATAATATGAATGAATCTTGAGTGTATGCAGTATGTGAAATAACTTAGTCACAGGAATATTAATATTGATGATTCCACCTATATAAGGTACCCAAATTAGTCAAATCCATAGAGATGGTAAGTAGAACGTGGTTTCCAGGGGTTATAGGAAGAGGAAATGAAGAGTTATTGCTTACTGGGCATAGAGTTTCAGTTTTACAAGATGAAGAGTTTAGAGGTGAATAGTGTGGTTGTACAACAGTGTGAATATATCTAATGCCATTGCACTGTATGCTTAAAAATGATTAAAAATGATAAATTTTGTGTATGTCTGTTTTACCGTTTTTAAAAATAAATTGAAAAATAGATTCTAGAAATGCTTCTATAGGGTGTAGTATCAACTTTATTCAAGTTTTATATTTCCTTTGCTTATTTAACAATCACTGAGGCAACAAGAACATGGGCTTGCTCTTGTGGCTATGGGAATCCATTAAACTGGGTTTGAGTTCAAACTTTGTTGCTTTACTGGCTGTGAAACCATGAGCAACTTTTATGAGCCTTTCATCTGTAAATGTGGAGTTTAATGCATATCTCAAATGAAAGTCATAAGGATTAATGAGATAATGAACATTTTAAAAAGTTATACTGCTCTTTAAGGGAAAGTTTGGAAACCACCAGAGTTGCAGGGCTTCTCCCCCTCCCCCCATTTTGCTTAGTTAACAGACTGTAAACTTACACACCCATGGACAGAACAACCAGATTTGTGGCTCTCATCCACTTAAAAATACTGTTTCAATCTAGTCTTCAGTTGAAAATGTTATTTGGCTTTTTATTTCCCCTAATATTTTGAGAGTGCTTTTCCTTTCCTTCTGATTGATGATTCAGCTACATAATTGCCCAATTATAATTTATCTTTGGGGTAGCCAGAGAGGTTTGAAAAATGTCCCTATAGAAGTACTTTTCTTCAGAAGGAGAATTCTTCAGATTTTCCGTGGCAGTCATTAATGGAAATAATTGATTGCTTTATACGTAAAGTAAATATTTATTGGCATCTGCTATGTGCTAATCATTATGCTTGGTAGTAGCTGGTATAATAAGCTGTGTCTTCTAAAGTTTAAGTAAAATTTGATACAGTATTTAGAACCTTAAAGTGAACGGTTTTGATAAAGCCTTGCTTGAATCTAATGTGATGAATGAATGAGGTTGAACTGTAAGCTGTTTAAAAAGTCTAGCTAGAGATGTCCCATCAGGACAGGTTCCAGACTTTGTTTTCTGTTAGTGCATTTGATTCGTTGGTTTTGGGCTTTGGTCTTCTTTTCTTATCCATTTGTGTTCTCCTTCACTTCAGAGAACAACTGGATTGCTCTTCCATTTTCTCTATTATTCTAGGTGACTGAGAAGCAAATACTGGGCAACAAATACCAGTTTAGTGTAACTATGCTAACTGAATGTCTTCCAGGTCCTGTGAACTGTAGATCTAAAATAGGGCCGAGCTCTATGATAGGAATTCAGTCATCATCAAAGTACTCATAAACCATTTAATTCTATATAGATTTTGTTAGTACATACCATGTGTAATATGTGGTTCCTGTGTGATCTTTTGTAATGGGTATTTTGAAAATAATTCAGTTCTTCTGTAAAGATATGAAAAATAAAGATAGATGAAATTTATAAATAGTAAACTGATAGCTTTTAAGATTGAGGTAAAACTAACAGGTTTTTGTTGTGTTTTTTTTTCCCTTGCCCGTGCCATGCACCATTTGGGATCTTAGTTTCCAACCAGGGATCAAACTCGTGTCTCCTGCAGTGGAAGCACAATGTCTTAACCACTGGACTGCCAAGTATAAGTAGTAAACAAGTAGCTTGAGAAACAGGCAATATTGATATGATTTGTTAAATATAAATAGCAAGTAAGTTTGTAACCTGTAAGACTGCCGAAGAGGTAATAAAAAGCTATGCTATAACAAACAGTGTTACTTACAGCTAGAAAGGGATGGAAAAACCATATTATGATCATATAATACTAGGCTGACAGTTACACCTACCCTTGAAAGATCACTCATTAGTGAAACTTACTATGTCCTTATTTCTGGCCTCACAGGTGTATAACTTCCGAAAGGGAAATAAAGCCATGACTACTCAGGTTATTTCCTAAGATTTAGTTTCCTTGTTTTATAATATCTGCCAAGGACTCCCGTCTCTGGGCCCCGTTGCTCAAACTGTGGCCCTGTTCTCCTACCTATACCATTATCATCAGTCAGATGAGGTTAAAGGCAGATAATGTGTGAACATTCAGGTGGTGTGGTCCTTACACTTGTTTGCACATGAGCATTAACCTACTCCAACACTTTCCCTTGCTTCTTGGTGTGTATTTTAGATGGATGCATCTCTGATTTCAACATCTTAATTTGGTCAGGAGGCCCTTTCTGTTCTGTGTCCTGTGGTATAGCTTGCTTATAAAGTACTTGGAGTCTACCAGGGCTTTAAGGTAATTTCACCACACAACACCAGGTTTAGGTCGATTTCTCCTTATTCAGTAGTTTAACAACAATAGCTTGCATGGTAGCTATATTAAAGATATGCTGAAACATTGAAAGGCAAAGTTACTTGGAATAATCATCACAGCTATTAAAGAAGAACTGAAAGTCTTATGGAGAGTAAAGGTTAACATTTGACGATGTAGAACTCATTCTGTCAGATCTTATCAGCAATCACACTTTGATATAAGTGATGTGACAAATCATGTCAACAGGAAAATGTTCCCATTAGCTCTTAGATAATTTAATTTGTTAAAACATGTTTTGAAGATTTTAATCAAACTGCAGGCAGCATAAAACAAATTAAGATATCATAATATTATTGATATCATGCCCAAATATACTTTTTAGACTTTTCTTACCTGCATATTTGACAGACAGTGCAAATTTAAATTTTAACAGATTCTGTTCATTGTAAACTTACTAATGAAAATAAAAAGATTTTATCTTCTAAATATCCTACACATGTTGTATACAAAAAAGTGATGTGATTTGCTTACCTGTGAGACTGGTACTTTCATAGAGGACGTTTGGTCACTTTTCAGTTTTTTTAAGTGTACGGATGCACTTAATGTGATTTTTGACTTTAAAAAAATGGAAGAGGATTGCCTCCTTGAACATGTGCCTAAAAGATGGCTATAATTATTGCTGGACCTAGAAAATATGTCCTGCAGTATAATATTTTAAAGATGTGATACAAGAAGAATGTCCTTGTCTAATGTACATTGAAGAGAATGCAGAGAAAGATTACAGTAAAACAAAAATTTATATGCCATTTCTCCATAAGTGTTTGATGATACTTGAAGAGGCCATAAAGAGGCTAAGAAAAACTCATACAACAAACAAATGACTCATTGTTGTGTGATAGGACTGCTTTATATTTCAAGAGGGATAGAAGGTCACTTTGAAAGGGCAGCTAACTTAAATAGGACTTTCTCAATGACTTTACTAAAACTGTGACTTACTTGGACTCCAGCTTGACAGCCCAAACTGCAATGACCATTGTGTTTTGAAGTGTTTTGAAATAACGGTCATTTTAGGCATGGATAGTATATGTAATGAATCTATCGAAGCAAAGGATATGATTGAATAAACATTTGGAATACTAAAACAAGCATTTAGATTCAAGGTAGATCAATATTTTGCAGAGCTAGAAATGGATTCTTATACATCTCAATGTCTGTTATTGCTAATAAGTAAAATCTAAAGTATTACATGTTCAGATGCTTTTGTTGAAAGAATATTTAGTTTCATGTCATCATGTTGGATGGACATCACGAATGTGGCCTTGATAACAGCAGAGCTGTAAGTCCAAGTGAAATTTACATTTAACTGTACCCAGTTTTATCACACATTAAAGGAGATGTCCTAATGGTTTTCTAGTCAGTTCAGAGAGAAGTATTATTGGAAACAGAAATTTGAAATATTCTTTTGTTTTATGGGACAAAATGGAACAGGTTATTGTAATTTTTTTCTAAATTTTGTTAATATCTGTTCAATTCAAGTGTACTTAACTCTTCTTTTTAAAAATCTTACATTTATGTACATTAAGAATATACAGTATGGCCTATCAAAATTTAAATATCTAATAAAGAGTTAAGAAAAGTATACAATTTCAATTAAATACTATGGTGGTTTGCTCTGGCTGCCATAATAACATCATGGATTGGGCAGCTTAAAAAAAGAATTCAACTTTCTCACAGATCAGGGAAGCTTAGAAGTTTAAGGTCAAGGTGTTGGCTCCTTGGTTTCTTCTGGGTCCTTTCTTCTCTTGCTGCCTTTTCACATATTTGCCCCTCTGTGCATACCCCTTGTGTCTCTGTGTGTTTCTATTAGTTCTTATAAAAAGACACTAGTCAGATTAGATTCAGTTCAGTTCAGTTCAGTTGCTCAGTCGTGTCCAACTCTTTGTGACCCCATGATCCGCAGCACGCCAGGCCTCCCTGTCCATCACCAACTCCCGGAGTCCACCCAAACCCATATCCATCGAGTCGATGATGCCATCCAACCATCTCATCCTCTGTTGTCCCCTTCTCCTCCTGCCCTCAGTCTTTCCCAGCATCAGGGTCTTTTCCAATGAGTCGGCTCTTCGCATCAGGTGGCCAAAGTATTGGCGTTTCAGCTTCAACATCAGTCCTTCCAATGAACACCCAGGACTGATCTCCTTCAGGATGGACTGGTTCGATCTCCTTGCAGATTAGGGCCTATAATAAATGTCTCATTTTAACTTAATGACCTCTTTAAAGCCCTAACCTCCAAGTACAGTTGCATTTTGAAATCTTGGAGGTTAGGGCTTCAACATATGAATTTTGGAAAGACAGTTCAGGACAAGTCCTCATTTGTTATATATCTTTTGTGGTAGTGTGCCATTTTGATTCCCATCTTCTTTCCTTTTCTATATTTGCTTTAGTTTTTTCCTTGGTGGTTACTTTGGGGAATTACAGTTTCATTCTAAACTTATAACAACCTAGTTTAAATAGTATCAACTTAGTTTCAATAGTATGAACACTTTGCCCCTTTATATCTCCATCCTCCGTCTTTACATTATCGTCACTGATTATATCTTTATACATTGTGTGCTCATTAACATAGATTTATAGTCACTATTTAATTCACTTACCTTTTAAATCCTATAGGAGGAGTTGCAGACCAAAAGTATAGTAATACTGGTTTTTATATTTGCCTGTGTAATTACCTTCATCATTTTTTTTTATTTCTTGATATGTTTTTAAGTTATTGTTGTATGTTATTTCCGTAACATCTCACAGAAGAACATGAGCAAACTTTTTGGACAACCCAATACTACCTGATGTGCTTTCACTTCAATGTGAATGACTCCTTTCAGCATTTCTTATAGGGCAGGTCTACTATCAGCAGCTTCTTTCCACTTTTGTCTTTAATCTGTGAATGTCTTAATTTATCCTTTATTCTTATTTATTTATTTAGTTATTGGTCGCACCATGTGGCTTGAGGGACCTTAGTTCCCTGATCAGGGATTGAAACTGGGCCACAACAGTGAAAGCCTGGAATCGTAACCAGCAGGCCCTCAGGGAGCGCACTATCCTTTACGCTTAAAGGATAGTTTAGCTCTGTGTAGAATTCTTGGTTGACAGTTCATTACTTGAAATATGTCATATCATTGCCTTCTAGTCTCCATGGTTTCTGATGAGAAATCAGCTTTTACAATTATTGAGGACCCTTTATTCTTGACAAATTGCCTCTCTCTGCTTTTAAGATTCTTTGTCTTTTGATAGTTTAGTCAAATCTTGGTACGGATCTCTTTCATTGTTGAGCTTCTTTGATGTATAGGTGCATGTATTTCATCAATTTGGGATGTTTTTGACCATTATGTCTTCAGTTATTTTTTTCTGCTCTTTCCTCTTTTCTGTGATTCCTATAATACATAATATCTTGGTATTCTTGATGGTTGTTTTTTTTCCCCTAATACTTCTTAGAGTTTGGAGCTGCCTGTCTCATCAATTGCTCCCTAATTATTGTTTTGCCATTATATACATATGTATATATATATACACATACATATATATGCATATATATATGTATACAGCAAATATACATATATATAAAATACATATATTTACATATATAAAAGTCTGATATATTTGTTCCTGGGCTGGAATTCTAAAAAGTTGGTCACTGTTAAGGCCAATGGTCTATTGATTTCTTTTCTTATGCTGGTGCTATTGGTTTTTGTAAAGTGTTGTTTCTTTGCAATCTTTATTGTATACCTGTGTTGTATACTTGCTCAACCTTTAGATCCTCATGACAGCCTATGAGACAGAAAAAAATATGTGGTTTCTGTTTTAATGATAAGATTCTAATTAAATAACATAGGTAAAATGTCATAGTGGTTAACAAAGCAGGTCAGCACTAGAACTCAGATGTTCTAACTGGAAACATCTGATTACTCTCCTTACTGGAGATTTTTCTCTCCTCCTTAGTGGACGTTAGTTTTGACTTGTTCATATGTTGCACTTCACATGTTGTCTACTTCTTACGGTCTGCTTCAATTTGGGAAGAGTTGGAGGTTGTCAGAGAATCAAGTAGCCATCATTTTAAATACAGCTCTGAGTAAACCAGCTCTTTCTTTCATGCTTCTTAGGGACAGCAGTTTTTCTTGTTTGGACATCTTTTTGCTTCTAGATAGTTCATATTTTTTCAGACTTACTGAATTTTTCAGAAGTCTGATGACCAGATACATGTGGTATTCCTATATGGTTTTTAAGTTATATAAATCCACTGTTTTTAAGCTTCCTGTACATTTTTTAAAGATTGTTTATTTTTTATGTTTGGTTGCACTGGGTGTCTGTTGCTGAGCGCAGGCTTTCTCCGATGGCAGTAAGCAGGGGCTGCTCTTTGTTGCAGTGCGAGGGCTCCTCATTGCAGTAACTTCTCTTGTTGTTGGAGCACAGGTTCTAGGTTCATGGGCTTCATTAGTTGTGGCTTGCAGCTTCAGAAGTTGAGGTTCTCTAGAGTGTGGGCTTGGTGGTTGTGGCACATGGGCTTAGCTGCTCTACAGTATATGGAATCTTCCCAGACTAGGGATCGTACCCATGTCCCCTGCATTGTCAGGTGGATTTTTATCCACTGTACCACTAGGGAAGTGCCCTCACAAATTGATTTACTGATTTTTCTAATGTTCTATACTTGTTAAAATTTTGTCATTTTGGATATATTCTGGGTGTCTAGTCAGATATTTTAAGTGCCTTCTCAGTCTTTATTACCTGGAATATAATGTCTTTGGAATCAATTAATTCTCTCTTTCATCCCCTGAAATGTTAAGGCTATATGAATTTTTATAATTCTTTCTTCAATAATGAAGGGTAATCATTTTCTTATTACTTTAATAACTGTCATTTTCCTAAATATATTTTTCTTTCTCATTTGAAGCAAAGATCTTGGGCATCAAATAGTGCTTCTTTCTTTGCTGTAGTTTAAATCATTTATTGAAAACTACTAAATTTCTATATGTTCCTTGTCAAATAGCCCTCTCTCCTACATTTTTCTTTAGAAAGTATAATATGTTCCTGATTATAAATTTTCTTCCTTAATCATAGATATAAATCCATCAGTGATAGATTTGATTCTCTTCTTCACATAAGCATTAAACATTTCGCTTGATCTTTTCTTGAATTCTTATATCCTTCTAATTCTTCACATGGTTTTCTGATTACTGACTTTTTAGTCTTTGTATTTCTCATCTTTCTCCCAGTTAGATAAGCCTTTGTTTTGAAATTTTAACCAAGGTGTGTGTGTGTGTGTTTTTAATTTTGAGAGAAATCTTTTTTCTCTCAGTATTTTTATGTTTTATACAGTATGACTATGAGGGGTGTGTATTAGGGAGGGCACATTTTTTTTTCATATAAATATCACTTAATCTTTCACGTTTCAGAATTGTTTTAAAGCTTTCCCAAACTCTTTATATATTGAATACCTACAAACATTTTTTATAAAGTTTACAGTTAATATTGGATTGAATAGAAACATGTTCAACCCAGAATTGTAAGCTTGGTAATTTAAGAACCTTGTAACATTTCCAATTAGGTCATAGCAAAATAGAGCACAGCTATGCACGGCCCTTAACGCACAGCAGGTTTTCCCGGCATGTTGTTACCAGGCTGTGGTCACCTTGGACTGTTAGTGTCCTGCTCACCCACTGGTCAGTGCTGCAGTGGTTCCCTCCCCCAAGTGATTAACTTTCCCTGAGGGACCATGAGTGGGCCCACTCACCTTATGACCAACAGAGTGGTGGTCCCCAGTCAGAGAGTACGATAAGACTTTATCCTGGCCCTCTCCCCAGGGCTCTTAGCTCATCCAGCATCAGGTCAGTGAGTGAGCTGGGGTGCCCAGGGCACAGGCTGAAGGCTGTGTCCTGCAGGGCCCCACTACTGGCCGGGCGCAGGCCTTGAGGCGGCAGGGAACCTCTCCCCAGTCTCTGCCTCTGCCACCTAGTGGGAGCTGCCATCTGCCTATGTAACAGTTTACAGAACCTGCCTCTGCTGTGTGGGTGGCCTGTGGAGCCTGAGGGCCAGTTGGGTCCTGGGCACCTGTCTCTCCCAGCGATGTCATCTGGGCAGGGTTTGACAACCCTGCCCTGAGGGAGCCACCAACTGAGAGCTGCTGCCTCTTAGCCAGGACCTGATCTCAGAGGGTCAAAGTTGTGCCTTGGGGTCTGGTCCTTTCTTGTAAAAACATAGAATAATGTTTCTTTGGTAGAGATTTATAAGAATGTCATTACCTGTCCATGACCTACTACCAAGAAGTTTAGGACTAACCTAAACTCTTCCTCACTTTTCATAGAAAAGGGCTTTGCTGAAAGCTTTTGGGGAGTTGGGTTTTTTTTTTTGTTTTATTTTTTAAAATTGTTTATTTATATTTATTTTTGGCTGTGCTACATCTTCATTCCTGCATGTGGGCTTTCTCTTGTTGCAGTGTGCAGACTTCTCTTGCAGTAACTTCTCTAGTTGTGGAGCATGGGTGTGGGTTTCGGGTGTCGGTAACTGCAGCTCACCGGCTCTAGAGTGCAGGCTGAGTTGCACCAGTGCATGTGGGATCTTTTCGACTAGGGATTGATCCAGGGTCTCCTGCACTGGCAGGCGGACTCTTAACCACTGGACCACCAGGGAAATCCTGAGTTTGGGTTTTTAAGGCATGAAGCACCCATCACTTTGCATGGCCCTCAGTAAACCTTTCTTTGTTCCAAACTCAGACATTTAGTATTGTTTGGACTCAGTGTGCGTTGGGCACATGGGCTTGTGTTTTAGTAACAATAGCATTTAGAAATAAAAATTGATGAAAATCGAGATCCTCATCTTTATTTTTGTAGACTTTTTTTCTTTTAAAGAAACAAGTCTATGTGGCTTTCCTATATGAATAAATAGTATTCTGATTATTTCATTTTCTGACCAATTTCACTTGAAAAAACTATTTAGAGATTAAAAGGCATTTTAGTAGATATATCTCTGGGAATCTGGGAACAGTCTAGACTGCTTAGATCTAAAGAGAAGAAATGACATTGGAGTGATCAAAGAGAGTTCTCCCTTCTAATGCCTTACACCTGGAGCAGTTGTAGAAACATCAATAGCACAACTATATTTATAAATATCAGAGCAGAATGTGGCAGATGGTGATGCAACACAGAATCTTGTCAAACTTTTATGTCCCTAAAAAGAAGGTTTCTTTTAGTGCCTATTTTAATAATTTTAACTTGAATCTTACAAAATAAAGTTGACTCTTTATATTGTGAATTTCTCCTTGTAACTGAAAAAATTAAGTATGAATTAATATCTTGCTTCTTTGGTAATCTTTTTCTTTGTTGAATTAGACTGTGAATGACTGTTGTAGTAAACTGAGGTGAAAAAAGTAGTGTTTTGTTTTCCTAAATGATATTTTTCATGAGTTTGTGACATCCATCTATGTTGTTAGATTCTTTAATGTAAAGCGAAACCCGATATTTTCTCTTTCTTCCTTAGCTCCCCATCCTCTTTTTCTCTTTCCTTCTTTCTGTATTTTTTGTCCTTTAGGACTTACTTTATGACTGTTTAGGGATTCTTTTGCCACCATTAGTAAAACATGCCTTTGGTTTTGTCTTAGTAGTTTTGGTGTGCTCTGAGGTTGTATAGTATAAATCTATACCTACATATCATAAAGCATGCACTTTATTTAAAAACAAAAGTGTACCTTTTACACTTATGGACCTTAATGTGGTGCGTTGTCCCGTGGTATGAAATTAAACATGGTTACAGTTTGATGTTGTGTTTCTCCTGCCTAATAGTAAAGCAGCAAGTGCTTCAGTAAGGAAAACTGGAAATAGCAGGACCTTATTTCATCCAGGGGATAACATTTTTTGCCTTGATTCTGTTTCCTGTTATTCTATTTGTAATTACATTTAAATAAGTATCTTGTTGATTAATTAACTTTTTGGAACTGAAAAACAAAGATGGGACCTCTTCTGGTGTAGAGGTGAGTGCCTAGACTTTTTTTTAAATAGGGAAGGCTTTTTTTTTTTTAAGATTTATGTATTTATTTTTGACTGCACTAGATCTTCGTTGCTGTGTGCGGACTTTGTCTAGCTGTAGCAAGTGGGTGTGCAGACTTCTCACTGTGGTGTCTCGTTGCTGAGCATGGGCTCTAGGCACACAGGCTGTAAATGTGGTGGTAGGACCGAGCAGTGGTTCATTAGCTGTGGGGCAGGGGCATAGTTGCCATGTAACATGTGAGATCTTGGCGAAGCAGGGATTAAACCTGTGTCCCCTGCATGGGCGGGTGGATTCTTAACCACTGGACCACCAGACTTTTTGTTTGATTAGTTGGATAGTGAAGGTGGTCTTTGCTGATTAAATGGTATAGTGGTACTGTCAACTGCCGTGTATTTTAAGATAAGCTTTTCTAGAGTATTTCTGTTTTCTTTGGTACTTTTGGTGATAAGATATTTTGTAAAAGTGAAAAACAAAATAGTAAATTTTTAGCTTAATATCACATAGTGGTGGGGGGCTTAGTAATGTTTTGTGCAGTAAATAAAGCTGGAGAAGTGTAAACTTGGACTAGTTACCTGACCTTTTCAAGTTTCGGTTTCCTTTTCTGTAAAATGGGAATAATCATAGTACTCTTACATGCTAACATTCTGAGAAGGGAAAATCATGACTCTCAGATATAAAATAAACACATGCCAACCATTTTATTTAACTCATTGTTAATTAGTGTACAGGTAAGATGTTGCAGTTTATTTTAAGGAGAATTGAGGACTGGAGATACATGTGGTCCAGGGAATCAGTCTATAAATATGACGATGATGGGGTGACATTTCAGTTTTCATCTCTACTGATTTTAATTTTTGATTTTTATAGATAAGAATTATTGCTATATATAATACATAATTATAAACTCCTGAAATAGCTCAAAGGTGATAATATGATGTGTACTTCATATTGCTGCTGCTATTTAGTCGTGTCCTACTCTTTGCAAATCCATGAACTGTAGCCCACCTTGGGATTAGCTTTGTCCATGTGATTTCCCAGGCAAGAACAGTGGAGGGGGTTGCCACTTCCTGCTCCGGGCTATCTTCTCAATCCAGGGATTGAACCCACGTCTCCTGCTTGACGGGTGGATTCTTTACCACTGAGCCACCTGTGAAGCCTATAATTAATGTTAGGGAAGAATAATTCTAATCTTTATATTTTCACAACTTTTATTAAGAAGAGCTGTTGACAAGTTCTCTGGTGGTAAAGAATCCACCTGCCAATGCAGGGAATCCAATGAGTTGGATCCAATGAGTCAGATCCCTGGTCTAGGAAGATTCCATATGAGGCTGGTCAGCTAGGCCTGTGTGCCACAGCTACTGAGCCTGTACCCTGGAGCCACAAGAGAAGCCACCGCAATGAGAAGCCCACACACTGCAAGCAGAGAGTAACCCTTTCTCACCACAACTAAAGAAAGTCCATTTGTAGCAACGAAGGCCCAGCACAGACAAAGATAAAGTAAGTAAATAAATATTAGAAAAGAATAATTGTTGAGTTGATAGCATAATTATTTTTCCTTTTTAGCCTGTTACTACAATTTATTATTGTAATATTTTTCTTCTGTTACTATTGTGTATTCTTGAGGGCAGGCACTTTGTTTTATTCTTTGCTCTGTGTCCTTAGTATCTCCAGCAATCTGTGTGACTTAAAAGACTTAAGTGAACAAATTTTGAGTGATGGAGGTGATTAAGAGACATAACCCTATATGAGAAAACTTATTTTTCTTTAGTGCTCGATTCTCTGGTTTGTGCTAATTTTATTTAGGTTTTTTTTTTTTTTTTTTGGACAGGCTGAAAACATAGCATCTTTACAAGCATATTTATTTTAATCTAATTATTAATTTTTGTCTTTTAATGTCATGCATTGAAATGTTTTGACTGCAGTATAAATAAAGTTTATAATAGTATAATCTTCAGAGGCAAAGATCTTTATTTTAGACCTGGTTATTCACTTTCATATTGAGTGGCCTTCAACTCTTTGAGCATTAGTTTTCTTCACAAGTGAAATGATATGATAACTCAAAACATCATAACTTTATAGTTTATTAAGAAAATTAAATGTAATAATAGGCATAAATTACCTAGCAAGGTGCCTGACGTGTAGTAAGTGATCAAAAAGCTTAGCTTTGGGACTTCCCTGGTGGTCCAATGGCTATGCAAAGGGCTCGAGTTCAATCCTTGGTTGGGGAACTAGATCCCATCTGCTCCAGCTAAGACCTGGCAAAGCCAAATAAAACTAGTAAATAAATTAAAAAAAAAAAACAACAAGCTTTAGCTTTTACATAACTATTTTTGATTTGAAGGACTCACAGATGTAATGTGATGGTGATTTATCACATTAATAATAGATATGATAAAGTAAAATGTGGGACCCTAAAATACCCTTATTTAAGTTGGTATTCAGGATGTTTATAGTCTTTTTGAATACATGATATCATAAGATATTCACCATACCTAATAAAATAATGTCATGATTTTTACTTATGTTAGTGGGCAAATAAGCTAACTTCTGAGAGTTAAATAAAAGGTCTGAATTTTGCTTAACACATTTTATGCTATGTAAATAAGGAATTTTAAAGCATTTCTAAGACATGCTCATTTAGGGTTCCCCTTTAAGCCCTCAGTTTAGCTGTTAATATCTAAAGTTAAGTGTAGGAAAAGAAGTTTTTAAAAATCTTAGTTGAGTATAATTGCAAAATGTTCTTATTTCCACCAGAAGAAATTCAGGGTATGTAAAAGAAAATTCTTAAGACAGAGTTTTTATTGTAACAGTACTATATGAATAGGCTTTTGAATATAATAGCTTATTGATAAAATTTTTGAATTTGTAAATGCATCATCTGTTAAAATCTTTAGAGTTCATATTAAATCTTAGGAAATTGTTCTTCATATATAGTCTGTGTATTGTAGTTCACTGTCAACTTTGCAGTGTATAATAATGAATTGTTAAATTGAGAATCTGGGATAGTACTTTCCAGGTTCTGTTTATTTGCTTGATACTCATCTTTACTGTAAGAAAGTGAGCTAAGTGAATTCCCTGGCTGTCCAGTTGTTAGGTTTGGTACTTTCACTTCTGGGGCCTGGGTTCAGTCCTTGATTGGGCAACTAAGATTCTGCAAGCTGAGTGGCACAGCTAAAACATAAAAAAGAGTGAACTAAACTGTTTGTTTCCTTAGGACCTACCCTGTGCATTGCTGCTTTTTAGGTGACCACACACTCTGAACTCCCTACTCCCCACTTGTTTCTTTTGTTTTCCCCCACAGAGGCATTGTTGCCATCCATTAAGAGCCAATAACTTCCTATTTTCTAATTTTATTCCTGTACCAGTCAAGATACTCATTCCTTCTTTGACATTTTCAGGACATTGTATTAACATTGATTTATAAAATTATTTTATTATGTATCTGTTTAATATTTATATTGGGCTTCCCAGGTGGTTCAGTGATAAGAATCTGCCTGCCAAGCAGGAGACATGGGTTCAATCCCTGGGTCTGGAAGATCCCCTAGAGAAGGAAATGGCAACCCACTCCACCATTCTTGCCTGGGAAATCTCATTGTTAGAGAAGCCTGGCAGGGTGCAGTCTATGGTGCCGGGGTCCAGCCCCGGCTGATCCAGGGTATTCGAAGGAGAGACGGTGTAGGCGAGGATCAGGAAACAATTGCTTAATTAAACGTTAATTAAGGATATAAAGAGTAATAGAATGAGGATAGCTCAGTAGGAAAATTCAGTAGAGAAAAGAGGCTGAGTAGTTGGTTTACGCGGGAGACCAATAAAACTTCAAGACAAGAAGTTTGCAACACTTACATAGGCCGCAGGCGTCCTTCCGTTCTCCCGAAGGAGAGGAGACACTGAGGCCTCCCCGGTCGGCTCTTAGAAGCCCAGGCATAATTAGCAAGCATGGCGGGTTCCGCTCTCCAGATGGAGACTCAGCCAGAATTTGGGAGAGAGAGCGACATGGGGAGACCAAGTTTCGGTGAACAAGGCCCGCTCTTTATTTTCCAAAGTAGTTTTTATACCTTAAGTTACGTATAGAGGATAATGGGGGAAGGGGTGGAGTCACGCAAGGACAGCAGTTCCTGGTTCTAATCAAAGCCAGGCTCTCAAACTTATCATATGCAAAAGTTCAGGTGATTTACATTATCTTCTGGCCAGGAGGCCTGTTAACATTTTAAGAAACTTATTTTTCTCTAAAGGTGATTATTCCAAAGTCAGGCACCAGCCTCCAAAAAAGCACTGCACAAAGCTGCATTCCTATAGGGCAAAGGTGAGGTGGGCTCAATCAAGAAAAGAATTAACTCAAGGGTCCAAGGTTACAAACATTGAGGTTACTACTTACATTTCTATACACCCATTATATCAATCAATACACTGCCAAGGACACAGTAGGTAAGGAGTATGGAGACTTAGCAGCAAACATTGGCCCAATAAGTGAAAGACCCTTCACCAATACAATTTCTAATCAATCATTTAACTACTCAAAGGAATCTGTGTTTAGACAGTTTAGAACATCTCCTGCCTCTCACAGTTGGGAGGCTCTGAACAATCACATGTGGCCGGAAAAACCTATTCAGGCAGGCTAGAGGATTTCCAAAGGAGTTTGTAGGTTGAAACACTGTCACACCCAGGAATTATTAACTGGAGCTGTAAGCTAACTCTTTTTTCAGAGAGAGGTAGTGGGGGACAGCCCCCTGTAAAGTCAGAGGTGTAGGTGAAAGCACAAAGCAGAAAGTAGGCAGACTCTGGTTTTGGGGGTAGATGCTCGAGAATTTCCAGGGGGACTCCTGAGGCTCGATCCCGCCTTTGCGTATGCCGAGCCTCTTTCCTCATGACCTTGTCATGGGTGGAGTGCCTCACACTGGGGCGGAGTGCCTCACGCTGGCTCCCGGCAGTGATAGAATTCTGGTTGAGCTATTCCAGATCCTGAAAGATGATGCTGTGGAAAGTGCTGCACTCAATATGCAATATGCACTCAATATGCAATATGCCGGCTCCTGGCACTATGGGGTCGCAAAAGAGTTGGCCATGACTTTGCAACTAAACAACAGCAACAATATATTATTAAGAAATGAAAGGCCTGAATTTTTTGTTAATGGAATTTGAAATAAGTGCAAGGTAAATAAGATAAGGAATATTTTCTCTTTTTAAAATTAGACACTTGTATGGTTGGCCGTAAAGATAAATATGTATGCATATATACACAGGGGTTGGTGAGATAAATGAAAAATTGACCTAAGGAACCCTATTTCATTCTATTCTCCTGCCTGAATCCCTCCCATGTAAAGCATTTAGAATCCAGTATGCAGTGATACAATCCTTGGACTCATTTTCATAGATCTTACTGGGTAGTAATTGCTGTCCATTCTATCATGAGCTATAATTTCCAACTTTTCATAAAGTCTCTGCATGAAAATTAGCAGCTTTCAAATAAGTGGGAAGAAGACTGGATGGTTGGTTGAAAGTTAGCTGACCATTGAGAAGCTCTGTTCTTGGTAAGAGTAGCAGGTTGATTGCAGGTGGTGTATAGTTAAATTGATGAGCTTTGCTGTTTAATCTTTGTGTATTTAGAAGTGATTTAACAATATGTAACAGAAAAATTTGAACATTTTTATAATTAAAAAATTTGTGATCGGACAAAATGAGCTTAGGTTTGATTTTATGAAAGCAATACCAATTATTATGCTTTATGAATATGGCATACAGTTTATGCAAATATGAGCAATTAAATAATAGTTCATTGTATAGATCAGGTTATTTTCCGTTAAGTTCAGAAAAGTAAGTTTTCCTACTTATGGACCACTAGGTATTTGCACTTTATGTGAAGTTATCACTTTCTCTTGTGTTAAAAATTGAATGAAATGTTCATTGGGTAAACTAATGCAATTCACATTTGAAAGTAATATTTGAACCCCTAAGAGTTATCTAAAAATACTGGGGAACTAAACTACTTTTTATTACTACTTTGCTACTATGTAAATGTGAAGCATTTACATAAATATATCATTTATCTTAAATGGTGAAAGATTTTAAACCTCTAAGTATATAGAATACAACTTTAAATTATTTAAAATAGTTCATTTTTCCTTCCCTAAACTTACAGATTTAATCCTACCCTGTGGAAAATTA
Source organism: Bubalus bubalis (assembly GCF_019923935.1). NCBI lineage: Eukaryota > Metazoa > Chordata > Mammalia > Artiodactyla > Bovidae > Bubalus > Bubalus bubalis. The sequence goes on from NC_059160.1 coordinate 149,374,390, forward strand.
CACTAAATGTGAAAGATCATACTCACTAATAATGTAGTCAGTGTTGCAGTTATTTTAAAAGCAGAAACTATCAATTCTTAGCCATCTCCTTTAAGCACCTAAGGGTTGAGGTTTAATTTTGTAGCAGCAGTGACTGCAAGTAATGTACATGGCTTGGGACATGTACATAGCTGACTTGAGAGGGCTCATACTTTTGCATTGACTATGTTGTAGGTGGAGTAGCAAGCTCAGCCATTGGGCTGTTCTGTGTATAATTAAACCTTTCATATAGGAAGCTGTAGCAGGTTGATGCTTTATCCTCACCCCCTTAAGGGCTCCTTAACATTTTTTCAAATGGCTTTGTTCAACTTAGAACTCATGTTAGAAAATTGAAATGTAAAGAAAAGAAAAAAAATGACAATTTTTTTTTCTTTCCACTTGTATGTGAGTCGGTGTGTGTGTTTATATAGTTCTTACAATTGGAGAACTTGGAGGAGAAAACGTTTGCTTTGTTTTTAAGGCAAATTCAGTTTGTGTCATGTAGGTTTATAGAACGACCAAAACACAATGTTAGGGAGAGTAATGTAAAAAGAATATTGAAAATGAAGGAAAATGGACTAAGAAGAGTATATTTCTTGAATATGGTGCTTAGTTCTGGTAACCATATATATATTTAGATGACATGACAAACTTGTTTGGATGACGTTGGGCAAGTCATCCAAACAAGGCTTCCCTGGTAGGCTCAAATGGTAAAGAATATTTATGGACCACTAGGGTTTCCCTGTGGCTCAAACAGTAAAAAATTCTGCCTGCAATTCAGGAGACCTGAGCTCAATCCCTGGGTTGGGGAAATCCCCAGGAAAAGGAAATGGCAACCCACTCCAGTGTTCTTGCCTGGTGAATTCCGTGAACAGAGGAGCCTGGCGGGCTACAGTCCATAGGGTCGCAAAGAGTCAGACGCAACTGACTGAATTTCACTTTTTCCCGTGCCTCTGTTGGCTCATTTGTCCACTGTAAAATGCACACTGTACACTTGGCTTTGTGAGGGTGAAATGTAAAATATAAGAAGAGTATGTACTACTCAGTAAGGTGCTGGCACATAAAATCATTTCACAGATGTTATTAAACTTCAGTATCATCATTAAAGATTATGTGATTTAATTTTTCCGTGTTTTCATAACATATTTGTATGAATAAGTGGTACACACTGACATATTGGCACTGTTCAGAGCCATTTTCAAAATAGTCCTTTATTATACATTCAATTGCTGTTTCTTATTTTAGATACAAATGTAGAGATTGAGATATGTGTTGTTATCTCATAAAAATTAAATTCCAGTTCTCTCTGTCATTCTTTAGGTAAATGATAAAAGTTTGTCAGAAATTCCCTGGCAGTCTAGTGGTTCGGACTTGGTGCTTTCACTGCTGAGGGCCCAGGTTAGTCAGTGAACTAAGGGAGAAGGCGATGGCACCCCACTCCAGTACTCTTGCCTGGAAAATCCCATGGACAGAGGAGCCTGATAGGCTGCAGTCCATGGGGTCGCAAAGAGTCGGACATGACGGAGTGACTTCACTTTCACTTTCATGCACTGGAGAAGGGAATGGCAACCCACTCCAGTGTTCTTGCCTGGAGAATCCCAGGGATGGGGGAGCCTGGTGGGCTGCCGTCTATGGGTCACACAGAGTCAGACACGACTGAAGTGACTTAGCAGCAGCAGTGAACTAAGATCCCACAAAGCCATGAGACAGGGCCAAAAAATAAAGCTTGTCTTACACAGAGTTATAGCCATCTTTTTATTTAATTTTCTAATATTCTTCTATTTATATTTCCCAAAATGCAATATGTATGTTTCGGCTTTTTAAAAGTATCGCTCTCAAGTTCTTTGACATTCTTATATTTAAAAGGTGGAGTCTAATTTCCCTGTTCTTAAATATGGGCCAAACTTAGTAACTAGTTTCTAACAAATAGAATGTATGGCATTGATGATGTGCCATTTCTGTGGCTAGGCCCTTAAAGGTATTGTTGCTTCCACATTATTTTCTTTTGGATGCCCATAGTAATAAAGTCAACTGGTATGTCATGAGGATACTTAATCAGTCAGTGGAGAGGTCCACATGGGAAGGAACTAAAGTTTTCCACCTCCAAGGAGCACCAACATGCTAGCCATGTGCAGGAGCCAGCCCCAGTCACTATAACCTAATGAGATACTCTGAGCCACAACTCCTCTGCTAAGCTACTCCCAAATTCCTGACCCATTAAAAACTATATAAGGTTACGTTTCTTACTTTAAGCCACTGTATTTGGTAGCAACAGATAACTAAGAGTCACAGAGTCCAAATTTTTAAATGTACAAGACTATGTAGTGAAAAGTAGATTTTCTTCCTGTTCCCATACTCTGCTCACCTAGCTCATTTAATTAGATGTGATTCCTATAACAGATTTCTTGTATCCTTCTAGAAATATGTTATTCTTTTACAACTATGTGCATATCTGTCAATGTGTGTTTTTGTCATGTGTTATACTATATATACAGTTTTGTATTTTCAATTTTTTTCTTAATAGTATATCTTGGAGATCGTTCCATATCAGTATGAAATAAATCTGGCTAGTTCTTTTTAATGGCTATAATGGTCCATTCTGTGATAGTATTATAATTTGATTAATTACTACTTCTTGACATTTAAATGGTTTATAGAGATGCTTTAGGAGTGCCTTAATATACATGTTGTTTTCCATTTGTATGTCTTTATAATTTAGTTTTAGAAATAAAATTGCTGACTGAAAGAGCATAGACATGGTAAATTTTTAAGCAAATAAGCAAATTTGTCCACATAAACATTTTACCAATTTTTATTTCCATCAGAACTGAATGAACATGTTTGTTTTAGTACATCCTTACCATTCAGAGTATACTTGGGATCTTCTTTATCAATATGCTATGTAAAAAGAAGATCTCATTGAAAGTTTACATTTCAATTTCTCTGGATGACATGAATTACTTGGATGGAGTAAACTATTTTCTGAGAGAAATAAATCACCAAAACTTCATTCTAAAAAGAGAAAAATCTGAGTGGTATAATGCTCATATGAGAAATACAGATTATCAACAAGCTTCCTCTCCACAAGTGTGAAAATCCCAGATAATTTTGCTTAGAAAATATACCAGACTTGTGAAGAGTAGATTATTTGAAGATAGACCATTGAGCAGTGTAGGTGAAAAAACCTTTTCTTTTCTTTTCTTTCAAGCTTGTCTCACATTGATACCATAACCCAACAAGGAAAGCAGAAAGAAAAAGGAAGAAGCAGACATAAAACTAAAAGTGTAGATTAATACTATTTATGACTATTGTGAAGAAAAGCCTCAAGTACAATATTTGGAAGTAAATTTCAGTTTAAATTTAGTGCCACGTTAATAATTGTCAGTGATCAAACTGAGAAATAGGATTAATTCTGGGAATGCAAGGATGGTTCATTGTGCCAAAATCTATAATTTGGACCCATAGTAATAAAACAAAGGAAAAATAGGATCTTCTCTGGAGATGCTGAAACAACTTCCATTAAAGAAAACAGGTATATGTTTCCTTAGTACAGTCTGCCTCTTTTATCTCTAATGACAGTATCCTATTTTATAGATAAAATGGAAAAATAATTTAGCACTACTTTTGTTGAGGGAATTCCCTGGTGGCTCAGACTGTTAAGAATCCACATGCAGTGCAGGAGTCATGGGTTCCATCCCTGGGTCGGGAATATCCCCTGGAGAAGGGAATGGCTACGCATTCCAGTATCCTTACTTGGAGAATGATAACCGAGGAGCCTGGCGGACTACAGTCCATGGCGTTAGAGTCAGACCCAACTGAGCGACTAAGCACAGACGCACGTTTATTGTGTCTTTTGTGTAAAACCTCAATAGAATGAAGTAAATACTGTTGTCAACAAAGAACTAATACATTAGCTGCATTTAAAATTAAAATGTTGAGGTGCTTATATTAATAGATGCTAGAAACTAAACCTCATTTACGATAGCAAACAAAACGATAATACAACTTTTGGACAGACATCAGTCTTTATTTTTGTTTTCTGCAATCTCTTCGCCACCAATCCTCTTTCATATTTCCTGTTTTTATTTAAACATTCTTTTTTTCTGCCCTTATTTTTATTTCTCTTTGTTTTCTCTCTACTCCCATTGTTGTGTGACTTTATATGAGCTATAAGAATAATTTAATACCAGAGACATTACAGATAGGAATATTACAATGCGTACAGAAAATACTACTATTATTATAATTTACTATTGTTGCTTACATCAAGAAGTACAAAAATAAGCTATTCATGGGCTAATTTTTGTTCTTTACAGATGCAGGGAAATGCCTAAATTTCAATCTTACTGATGTGTTTTCCAAGTTTTAAATCATGCTTCTAGTTTTGAAAACCATACTTGATTTTTATTTCTCAGAAATATGATACTCTAAATACATTGATAAATGATTATTTAAGTCATTTTACTTCAATCAAAGTAGCAAGGCCAGAATAATTTAATTTCCCAGAAGAATAATGGAATAAAAATCAGTGTAATTCTATGGAACATTAGCCTATATTTCTATTTCTTTAACTTTGAAATCATTTGTTGCCTTTAGCTGGATCATATTTCTTGAATTTTACTTTAATAATAATTTGCTAATGTAAAAAATTGCTATATAATGGGATTAGTAATGCCATACTCTATTAAGCTGATGCTCTCTTAAAAATTGTTTATGATAGCAATATAAAATGAGAGGTATATGTAGTTTTGAATGATCTTAACATTACTGTGTATCTTTTTATTTAAGTTTAAAATATACTCATATTGTTTCTATCACCAGTATTTTTCTTTTAGTGGTTAGCACAAAGAGCTATATTATGATGGTGAGACTATGAAAAGGTAAATTTATGGTTAGTTTCCAAATCTGCTCTAGAGTTTATTACCATCTGGTCTCTTTGGAGACTATTATAATTATTCATGGAAGTGTTTTCAACACACAAAAAAGGAAGGTTTGTGTATTGGCAGAAAGCAAGAAATACCAGTGGTTTAAACCACATGTAGTTTTCTTAGAATTAGGCAAGGGAAATGAACTTAAGAACTAATTGAGAATCATTAGTAGTTATGTGGTTTGTCTCAACTTTGTCAGAATTTCATTCATAAAGAACAAAATACTGTACAAGAAAAACTGAAGGTCATAGAAATACAGTAACTCCATTTGGCATATTTTATTTTCATTTTAATCAGTGAAATGTTAGGATGGTCTCAAATCTTGGTGTAAACCTCAGAAATACGATGAGGAATGTATGTCAAATTTGAGGGCTTTTGAAATAAAAGCAAAAATATATTCATGTTAAAATAATTGTAGAGATGAGAATGCCTTTATTAAAGATATTTGTCTTGGATTTAATGCAAACATTATATTAAATAATTTTACATGTGTTCTGGACTTATGTTACTCTCCAGAGTAGCAGTTTGCAGTGTTTTAAGCTTAAGTTGATTTAATAGTAAAAGGATAAAAAGAAATGTCTTTTTACTTTTCCATTCTCAGAGTTGGAGAGAGGTCTATAAAAAATGAGATGACAAGTCAAAAAATTGAATTCATCTATTTTTATTCAGCAATTTTAAACAAAAAATGGCTGGTGGGCTGGGAATATACAGGAAATTTAAATTTGTGATTGAGAATAAGAAATGCATTTGTGGTTTAAAAAAGAAATACCAGCATGTCGCATTAAAGTTATGGTATCTACAGTATTATACAGTTAGCAGGAAAATGTATTACATCAGGGGGCATGTTGCACTTTAGAGAGCTAGTGTGGGGATGCAGATGAAGAGAATAACTCCATAGAAGGCATGAGCATTAATAATCCAGTCAGAGAGGAAGAACTCTGCTGTCTCGCATGTAACATAAAACAGATGTTACGTTCTATTAAAAACCTCCTTAACTAAAATGAATGTTTAGATCACTGGTCAATAAGAAAAACATGAACAATGGCAGTGTAATGATTTTGAAAATTTATTCCATTTGTCAGTTAATATTGGTGGTAGGGAGGGTGAAGGGAAGCTTGCTAAATGTTATTGTATTTTGGATATCTTAATTTAGAAAGCTGAAAGACAGCAGTGAACTATATTTGTTTTTAATTTATTTTACACGTTTAAGCTCGTTTCTTTCTCAAATTATTGTAAAAGCCAACAAGAGATTTAGAAACTATGAGTTCTGATTTAATATGTCTGAAGAGGTGATTTAAATATATCTAAAAGTTTTAATTAATTAAATGAATGCTGGAAACATTGTTAAGTAGTTGGCAATGGAAAGAAGACATATGGAGAGAAGGACATTGGGGATGTTACCACAAGGTGCTAGATACCTTTCCTTTTTTTAAAAAAAAAGATTTACCTTTTCTTTTCCCTTAATATTTTTAACCATTAGAAAATTTTAGGTGTAACAAGTAAAATTTTAGGTGTAAAAATTAGGTGTAAAGTACATGCAATAAAATTGACTTTTTAATGTACGGTTGTGTCAGTTCTGACATATGCACACAGTCATGTAGCCAGTACCAGGGTACAGGATATATTTTAGTTCCCCTACCCCAAATGTCCCCTGTGCTCTATTGTAGTCAACCTTTTCCCCACCTCAGCTCCTAGCAATCAGTGCTCTGTTTTTGTTGGCAGATATAGACCTCCTTGGTTGATGTGCCAAGACCATAAGGCTCTGATTGCTCTCTTTCCTGGGACATTTCTCAGTATTATTTATACAGCTGGTGGACTTAAGACATGAGGTAACTGTCTCTTGCCAGACAAAGAGCAGACTTAGTTACTGTTTGCTATAAAATTGGTAGAGTCCCCAAGCTTTATGTTCCTCACCTGCCAGTGGAAACCCAGAGCATATATAGCATCTCTCTGAACCATATCCTATTACCTCCATAGGACTTGGAGCAAGGGGAAATAGTGCAAATATGCCTATATTTGAATGCCTTGCCTTGAGTAAAATAAAGTCTTTCCCTTTGACTCAGGAGTCTCATGTCTTCTGTCAATGAATTAGTACCAGACTTTTTTTTTTTTGTAATTAGCTTTTAAAACATGATAAAATCAAATCCCATATCTCATAGTTTTCTGTTTTTATAGTTTAACCTTTTACAGTGTTTCATATTGAGAGATCCAGCTCCTGGCTGAAAACCCACATGTGATTTTTCAAGGCGTCATAGAGATTGACAAAGGTTTTATATGGTGGGCTTTAAATGGGAAAGCTGCCCTCCCTACTCCTGACTTGGTACAAAGCCAATCAACTGTCTCTGAAGGGAGTTGCAGTCAAGGACTCGTCCCACATGGCCAACCATGCTCATCCTTACACATGTCAGTATTCCTAGGCCAAGTGCCTTCGTTTGGAAACTTGACTGGGGCTTTCATTGAGACCTGGCTTAGATTTCTATGTGAAGACCTTCTTATTAGGGAAGTTAAAGAATTTTGAAGACACCTTTCTGTTCTGTGACTTAGTACTCAATACTTTTCTACACCTGGCTCTCCTTCCATCTTACTCCAGACCCAAGGTCTTAAAACTACTGGAGCCTTTTTTTGCAGACTCTCCTTGGAAGGAAAGTTATGACCAACCTAGATAGCATATTCAAAAGCAGAGACATTACTTTGCCAACAAAGGTTCGTCTAGTCAAGGCTATGGTTTTTCCTGTGGTCGTGTATGGATGTGAGAGTTGGACTGTGAAGAAGGCTGAGCGCCGAAGAATTGATGCTTTTGAGCTGTGGTGTTAGAGAAGACTCTTGAGAGTACCTTGGACTGCAAGGACATCCAACCAGTCCATTCTGAAGGAGATCAGCCCTGGGATTTCTTTGGAAGGAATGATGCTAAAGCTGAAACTCCAGTACTTTGGCCACCTCATGTGAAGAGTTGACTCATTGGAAAGGACTCTGATGCTGGGAGGGATTGGGGGCAGGAGGAGAAGGGGATGACAGAGGATGAGATGGCTGCATGGCATCACTGACTCGATGGACATGAGTCTGAGTGAACTCCGGGAGTTGGTGATGGACAGGAAGGCTTGGCGTGCTGCGATTCACGGGGTCGCAAAGAGTCGGACACGACTGAGCGACTGATCTGATCTGATCTTGGAAGTGAAGCAACCCCCACATTGGTTAAGATTCACCTGATCTTTGATTAGTGTACTGGTCTTTGGGGGGAACATATGGAGCAGTAGGGACCTGACACTTTCTACAATTTAACCTCTTTTTTTTTTTCTTTAATTTTTATCAGAGTGTAATTGTTTACAATATTGTTTCAGGTGTAAAGCAAAGTGAATTTGTTACACATATACATTTATCCACACTTTTTTAGAATCTATTCCCATTCCCATGTAGGTCATTATATAGTATTGAGTAGAGTTCTCAGTAGGTCCTTATTAGTTATCTATTTTATATATACTTGTGTTTATATGTCAATCCTAATCCTCCAATTTATCCCTCCTCCCCTTTGCCCCCTGGTAACCATAAGTTTATTTTCTACATCTGTAACTCTATTTCTGTTTTGTAGATAAGTTAATTTGTACCTTTTTTTGTTCTTATAGATTCTGTATATAATCTGTATCATGTATTTGTCTTTATCTGACTTACTTCACTCAGTATGACAATCTCTAGGTCCATCCATGTTGCTGCAAATTAGTCTCTTTCTTATAGTATCACTGTAAATGATGAAAGACTTAATTAGTTTCAGTTTGATTTGTTGTCTTTTTTAAATTTTTGGTGCACAGCTTATGGGTTCTTGGTTCCCTAACCAGGAATTAAACCCTTGCTCTCAGCCTTGAAAGATAGAATCCAAACCACTGGTGTGCATGCATGCTCAGTTGCTGTGTCATGTCTGAATCTTTGTGACCCCATGGACTGTAACTGCCAGGCCTTGCATGGGATTTCCTAGGCAAGAATACTGGAGTGGGTTGCCATTTGTGTCTCCAGGGGACGTTCCTGACCTCAGGATCAAACTTGCATCTCCTGCTTAGCAGGCAGATTCTTTACTGCTGAGCCACCAGGGAAGCCCTCTTAATCACCTGGATCACCAGGTAATTCCTGGCTTGTCTTAATCAACTACGCTGATATCTGACAGCCCATCTTTCTTCAATTCACTTGAGTTCCTGACACATATAAATGGAATCATTTAGTCCATCAGTTCAGTTCAGTCGCTCAGTCATGTCTGACTCTTTGTGACCCCATGGACTGTAGCATGCCAGGCTTCCCTGTCCATCACCAACTCCTGGAGCTTGCTCAAACTCATGTCCATCGAGTTGGTGATGCTGTCCAACCATCTCATCCTCTGTTGTCTCCTTCTCCTCCCGCCTTCAATCTTTGCCAGCATCAGGGTCTTTTCCAGTGAGTCAGTTCTTCTGATCAGGTGGCCAAAGTATTGGAGTTTCAGCTTTAGCCTCAGTCCTTCCAATTAATATTCAGAGCTGATTTCCTTTAAGATTGAATGGTTTGATCTCCTTACTGTTCAAGGGACTTTCAAAAGTCTTCTCCAACTCCACAGTTCAAAAGCATCAATTTTTTGGCCCTCAACCTTCTTTGTGGTCCAACTCTTACATTCATACGTGACCACTGGAAAAACCATACCTTTGACTGGATGGACCTTTGTTGGCAAAGTAATGTGTTTGTTTTTTAACATGCTGTATAGCTTTGTCATAGCTTTTCTTCCAAGGAGCAAGAGTTTTTAAATTTCATGGCTGCATTTAGTCCATAACTGTTGAATTTTCTTTGCTTTGGTTGGCACAAGTACATCAGAGATTATCATACCTTTTATTGAGTATGAGTAGTTTGTTTCTTTTGTGACTGAGTAATATTCCATCATGTTGATGTACTGCAGCTTGTATATCTGTCCCTAATGGAGGAATACTTAGATTGTTTCCAGTTTTGGTGATAACTGATAAAACTGCTATAAACATTTCTGTATATATTCTTTATTAGCAAATGTTTTCATTTCGCTAGAAGTGGAATTGCTGGATCACATGCTTAATAAGAAACTGTCAAAGTGGCTGTTATCATTTTACATTCCCACCAGCAGTATATTAAGAGATTTAGTGGCTTCACATTCTTGCCAGTACTTGGTATTGTTGGCTTTTGTTATTTATCCACTGTAACAGGGGTAAAGTAGTTTCTCATTGTTTTATTTATACTTCCTAACGATTTTGAGCATATTATTCTTTTTTTTTTTTTTTTTTTTTTACTATCTGTATACCTTCTTTAGAGCAATATTCAGATCTTTTAAAAAAAAAATAAATCATGTTCATTTTTCGACCCTAGTTGAGGGTCAGAACTATATTCTTCTATATTTTCTTCTAGAAATTTCATTGTTTTACTTGTTATATTTAGGTCTGTATTCCATTTTGAGTTTTTGTGTTTGTAGAATGAGATAGGTAGCAATGTTTCTTTTTAATCCTCACTTTGGCATATAGGTATCCACTTGTTCCAACCATTACCCTTTCCTGAAATCTTTTTAAATCACTGTAATTGCCTTTGTACTTTTTTCAAAATCAATTCTGTGGTTGTTTTTCTGTACTGTATGTTCTGTCCCATTGATCTATATGTCTTACTCTGTTTCCAATATGCTGTGGTGATTTCTGTAGCTTTATAGTAACCCTTGATGTATTTGTTTTCTGTGGTCTCTATAATCATATTAAGTTGAATCTAAAAGTTGAAATTATTACATTTCACAGGTTGAAATTTTTTCACATTTATATTCATGTGCAGGCGTGCTCAGTCACTTCGGTCGTGTCCAGCTCTGTGTGACCCTGTGAATTGTAGCTCGCCAGACTCCTTTGTCCATGGGATTCTCCTGGCAAGAATACTGGAGTGGACTTCCATGCCCGGCTCCAGGGCATCTTCCCAACCTAGGGATCAAACCCACGTCTCCTGCATTGCAGGCAGATTCTTTTAACCGCTGAACCATTGGGGAAGCCCATTTATAGTCATAAACATCTATAAATTTTCACTATTGAATTTTGATTAATGTACATGTTAGAAATTGTTTTCAATATCCAAAGTGCTGTTAATTTACAGTTGAAGAGAATTTTGTAATAGTGACTGTAGTTAATAGTAGTAAGTAGAAACATTAAATAGAAAAGGGAAAACTTATACATGTTGCTAGTTGTCACTACTTTTAAAAAATATTTTTATTTTTAGTGAGACTTTTTTTGTTTTCATAGGTGGTTTAATTTTTATAGGTTCTCCTAGCAGCAGAACCTAGGACAAGAATTTTAAAATGCCAATTTGGGACATGCAGGTGTCTCTTGAAAGGTTGGCAGGAGGTGATTCAGGGAAGACAGAGCAGCTCATAAAAAGTCATTAAGCCTACTATCACAATAGGATACTGGGGCTTTATCCTGTTGGGAAACTTTAGGAATAATCAGTGTTGATACTGGAGAAGGCAATGGCACCCCACTCCAGTATTCTTGCCTGGAAAATCCCATGGATGGAGGAGCCTGGAAGGCTGCAGTCCATGGGGTCGCTGAGGATCGGACACGATGGAGCGACTTCACTTTCACTTTTCACTTTCATGCATTGGAGAAGGAAATGGCAACCCACTCCAGTATTCTTGCCTGGAGAATCCCAGGGATGGGGGAGCCTGGTGGGCTGCCATCTATGGGGTCACACAGAGTCGGACATGACTGAAGCGACTTAGCAGCAGCAGCAGTGTTGATATCATTTTCAGAATTAACTCATGGAAAATGCAAGTATATTTCCTGTTACTGATTGTGTTGTGTGGTTTAGAGGACTGTGCACCTGCCTAGTGCCCACATGGGCACAGTAGCTTTCACCAGTTCAGGAGAAGATCCCTCTGGGGCAGAGAGGAAGCTTGTGGCATTTAGAAGCCTTGAGCCAGAGTAAACTGTTAGGTTCAAAGAACACGCAGGGACACTGATAGCATCTGTGTCCTATGCATGCTCTATGACTTCTAAGTCCCTTTTCTGGGTTATCATAATAAATAACTTCAATCAGATCATCCCTATAGTGATATTTCCTAAATAAATTAGATTACACTTTCTGTACTTAAGTGTCTGTCTCCACTTTTTATTCATAAAGCTTCATTAAGTTTTGTTTATTTATCCTTGTCATACTATTTACTTATGTGAGAGACCTTATTAACTACACACTTGGAAATATTATTGTTTATTCCATCTTAAAATCATGTCAAAATGGCAAATAAGTGTATAATACATTTTCATTATCTTTAGCTATCAGAAGAGTGCAAGTTAAAAACATGTGAAGCATTGCACATCTTTAATTAGCTAACAGTTTTAAGTGATGACAGTAACAAATCCTGATGAGAATACAGAAGAACTGGCTCTCTCATACATTGCTGGTGGGAATATAGAATGACACAGCCATTCTGGAAACAGTTTGACATTTCTTTTAAAATTGAACATACATTTTCATGACTCAGCAGTCACATTCCTGAGCATTTGTCATAGAGAAATGAAACTTACATTCCTGCAAAGACTTCCTACACTATATTCATAGCACTTTGTTATTACCCCAAACTGGAAGCAACCCAAATAACTTTTATCAAATGAATGGCTAAATTGTGATACATCTGTACGATGAAATACTACTCAGCTTTAAAAAAATAATAAAATATTTTTTCAGACAACAATTGGAGAAGGCAATGGCACCCCACTCCAGTACTCTTGCCTGGAAAATCCCATGGATGGAGAAGCCTGGTAGGCTGCAGTCCATGGGGTCGCTAAGAGTCAGACATGACTGAGCTACTTCACTTTCACTTTTCACTTTCATGCCTTGGAGAAGGAAATGGCAACCCACTCCAGTGTTCTTGCCTGGAGAATCCCAGGGACGGGGGAGCCTGGTGGGCTGCTGTCTATGGGGTCACACAGAGTCGGACACGACTGAAGTGACTTAGCAGTAGCAGTAGCAGTCAGACAACAATTTGCATGGATTTCAAGGGGGGTCACACTGAAGGTAAAAAACCAGTTGCAAATGGTTATATTCTATGTGATTCTAATTATATAATATCCTTGGAATTAAAAATATATGTAGTTTTGAAATATATTAAAATGGTTGTCAGAGGTTTAGGGATGAAGGTGAAAGATAGTGTAAATAGAAAGAATTTTCACAAAAAGCTGTCTTGGTGGTGATGGAATGGTTCTATATCTTGATTGTGGTAGTTGCACAAATCTGTACACCGTTAAGATTTTATAAACTGTACACATACACAAACAAGAATGCATGTGAAACCTAGTGAAATCTTAATCAGATCTGTAGTTTAGGATTGTACCAATGTCAAGTTCCTGGATTTGAAAATGAGCTATGGTTATATAATACATCATCTTTAGGGAAAACTGGGTGAAGGTAATGTAGGAGCCTTCTATACTATTTTTTGCAATTTCTTGTGAATCTGAAATTAGTATTTGGTTACTCAGTATGTTTTATTTATTGACATTCTTTTACATCTTGTAAGCTGATTCTTCATTACAGAGTAATCCCATAATATGTAATTTAAAGTGTTTTTTAAGTTAGGGCTTAAAAGACTATGAAACTAATTGTATAAAATTTAATTTTGTCAAGTGTTTCCTTGTCTGTTGTAAACCTTTTCACAGAATTTCAAGGTTGCAAATATAAATAAAATAATTTCATTTTTAAATGATCTACTTTATAGACTAAATTAGAGAACACTCATGATTTCTTAAGAATTCTAGGTTGTAAATTAAAACCTTTGATGGTCACTCATCTCATTGATATAAATCTATAATCTTTCCTACTTGTAACATTCTTTTTGTTTTTTTTTGACCTGTTTGTGCCCATTTCTTGAATCTCAGCTTAAATGTGACTTTCTTGTGGAAGTCTTACTCTGACACTCTTCTTTCAAAATCTTTGTTTCTACTCAGATATATGCTTCTATGCCAAGTCGAATTCATTTTACATATGTACAGAGTAATCAAATAATGGGAAAGTTAATCAACCAACAGTGTCGTTTGGTATAAAATTTTGGAGTACATCCTAAATCTTAAACATATTAATAAATTATTGAAAAGATGAGAGCACCCAACCTATTCTAGTGATACTTAACAGAGATTTATTTGTAACTGGTAGAAGAAATATCACTCCCTGAGTGTAAGATCAATTGCTGTTCATTTTATTCACCTGAAGATAAATCACTTTTTCAGATTTTGCAGACTTTCCCTTTTTCTGAAAAAATGATATATTAACGTGAAAGTTTCTTTACTATATCAATGCTAACTTCCTCTTCCTTTATAGTACTTCTATATTGAAGGAACCCAGAGGTCAACAGTAAGTCTTGTCTGCTCTCTTTTTTATTTCAATGTTATTTCTAAACGACTTGATGAAATTCCCTTCTGTTTTGAAGGACCATTTTTCACCTGCATATGAAGAAATTTAAACTATTTGAGCTGATATTAACATATTCTATTACTATAAATTATCTATGATTAAAAAAAGTATTTGTCAATTTATATTTATTAAGTATAATTTTAGGATTCAAATCTACTGACCAGAAAATAAATAGTGTTTTTTGGTATGATGAAAAGAAAAAGGTATATGATAGTGGTTAATTATCTAAGGAAATGTTTTCAGTGTTTCATCATGTGTCAGAATTTTGCACTGCTTATATTATATGAGGAAAAACTTGGTTATTTCCCTATATTCTCATACACTTTTTGACACTTTGACAAGTACGATAGTTTTTATTTCTGCACCTAGTGACTTTTCATTCTAAAAATATTGTTTGAACCAGGTTTCAGAAGATGTATTCTGGTTCCTAGTTTGGGAACTCTGCTGCTGCTGCTGCTAAGTCACTTCAGTCATGTGTGACCCCATAGACGGCAGCCCACCAGGCTCCCCCATCTCTGGGATACTCCAGGCAAGAACACTGGAGTGGGTTGCCATTGCCTTCTCCAATGCATGAAAGTGAAAAGTGAAAGTGAAGTTGCTCAGTCATGTCCGACTCTTCCTGACCCCATGGACTGCAGCCTACCAGGCTCCTCCGTCCATGGGATTTTCCAGGCAAGAGTACTGGAGTGGGGTGCCATTGCCTTCTCCTTGGGAACTCTATTACTATTCAAAACTAAGCATTTTCATCTTTTATGAAAATGAGGGCCTATGTACCATTTGTTTTGATAAAGTGAGTAGAAATATGGATTATTCTGGGAAGTCTAGAATATATAATTTTATTGTATATATCTAGATACAATAGATTAAAGACCAGGGGATCAAAATAGAGTCAAGAAATAAATACACATAACACTGGAAATTCTGGAAGAAAATATATAAAACTGGCAGCCAGTGGAGTAAAACTAAGAAATTACTATTTGTGGGAGAATTTGTGCTTTCTTACTGTTTTAATCACTTGTATAACATGTATTATGAATTTTAAGTATTGTATATAATTTTGAAAAATTAAAATGCACTGTCAGATTTTTGTAAGAGAAATTTATCAATCAATATTTAATTGTCCATTTGCTAATTATACCAGGATTAGTATGATATGCAGAACATTGGACACTGTCTTTCAAATGCTTTTTTAAAAAACAGTACAACCTTCTTCCATAAGACATATTTCTTAATAAACTATTCATTAGACATATACCATTATCCTTTATGTCAGAAATTTAAAATAAGAAAAATTTTATGACTGGCCTGAATGATGGACATTTGTCCTCATTTTCTTGTGCTCTGGCCTTTGTGATATCCAAAGGTACAGTTCCCAGGTGGCACTAGTGGTAAAGAACCTGCCTGAAAATGCAGAGAACATAAGAGATGTGGGTTCTATCCCTGGGTTGAGGAGAACCCCTGGAGGAGGTCATGGCAACCCACTCCAGTATTCTTGCCTGGAGAATCACATGGAGAGAGAACCCTGGTGGGCTGTAGTCCAAACGGTTGCAGAGTTGGACACGATTGAAGTGACTTAGCATGCGCACACATGACCTTTGTGATATCCGAAGTTACAGTTTTCTACTTACAGTTTTTTTTCTTCCTTTTATAGTATACTAACACAAGTATATTTGATGCAATGTCCTAATTTCGTTTTTTTAACATTTAAATTTTAATTTTTATCATCCTTTTCCCAAGATTTCTTACACTTGCCATACTATATTGTGTACATTGAAATAATTTTGGAAATCATTACTTTTGCTTCTTGCTGTCTCTGGTTTTGTTTTGCTCTGTGTGGCCTCTTCAGAGTTTTATATATGTTTGGGCTGACTTATTGGAAAATCCACCATGTGTTAGCTCTCCTAATAGTTCCCCATGTCATGCAGCTCCTTACATAACACAAGTAACTATTCTTGGGGTTTTGTATATATTTATTTGACTGTCATTTTATTGAAAATTGTTTGACAGTTGTTTACTTATGAAAAATGCAAGACTAGCACGCTCAGTTTGTGCTATTATAGTTAATTGTTGCTATATGGGTATTTTCAAATTTTAAAAGACTCAGAACAGTAAAATATGTACTTAGCACAAATGTTACCACTCTTTGGTACCTTTAAAACCGTGCTTTAACTTTTTAAACCTTTGTTCTCATGCTACTTAAAAAAAATAATTTTATTGAGGTATAGTTCGTCTGCCAGACTTTTAACCATTGAAAGGGTACAGGTCCATGGTTTTCCCTGTATTCACAAATGTGTGTGGCCACCACCAGTGTCAATTTTGGTACCTTTTTGTTACTTCAAAAAGAAACCCCATACTCTTCAGCTATCACTCTCTGGTTCTCCTTCATGTGTTTTCCACATGAATTTTGGAGTCAGCTTGCACATTTCTACAAAAAATACAGCTTGGACTCTGATTAGGATCAATGTGGGTATTGCTGGCCATATTAACTGTGTGAAGTCTTCTGACTCTGAAAAAGTGGGATTTTTTTCATTTGTTTAGATCTTTAAATTCTTTCAACAGTGTTTTATAGTTTTCAGAAGTTTTTCACGTTAAAAGAAAGTATTTCCAAATATATTTTATTTAAAAAAATAATTTGTTTTTGGCTGTGCTGGGTCTTCATTGCTGTGTGCAAGCTTTCTCTGGCTGCGGCAAGTGGGGGCTGCTCTCACTGCAGTGCCTGGGCTTTTCATTGTGGTAGTTCTCTTGTTGTGGAGCACAGGCTCTAGGCTCGTGGGCTTGAGTAGTTTCTGCTTGTGGGCTCAGTAGTTGTGCCCCGAGGGATCTAGAGCACAGGTTCATTAATTGGGCTCATGGGCTTAGTTGCTCCCAAGCATGTGGGAATTTCCCAGAAGAGAGATGAAACCCGCGTTCCCTGCATTGACCAGCAGATTCTTAACGACTGGACCACCAAGGACGTCCATATTTTTTCATTTTGGTGTTATTGTAAATTGAATTAGTTTTTAAATTTCATTTTTCAGTTGTTCATTGCAAGTTTATAGAGATAGAATTCATTATTTAAATTTTGATCTTATTTCCTGTAGCTTTTCTGAACTCATTTCTAATATTTCTGAACTAAGTTCTTATATTTTTCAGTGAATTCCCTACGGTTTTCAATGTACTAAATATGTTATCTATTAGTTTGGCCAAAAAGTTCATTTGAGTGTTCCATAACATCGTACAGAAAAACCCAAACAAACTTTTTGGTCAACACAATACAAATACTTTTCCTTCTTCCTTTCCAGTTTGGAACCCATTTGTTTATTTGTTTCTTTTGCCTACTTGCCTTGACTAATGCCTCTTTGTTGTTGTTGTTTAGTGGCTAAGTTGTGTCTGACTCCTGTGACCCCATGAACTGCAGCACCCCAGTCTTCTCTGTCCTTTACTATCTCCCTGAGTTTGCTCATGTCCATTGAATCAGTGATGTCATCCAACCATCTCATCCTCTGTTGCCCGCTTCTCCTCTTGCCCTCAGTTTTTCCCAGCATCAGGGTCTTTTCCAATTAGTCAGCTGTTTACATCAGGTGGCTAAAGTATTGAAGCTTCAGCTTCTGTCAGTCTTTCCAATGAATATTCAGGATTGATTTCCTATAGGAGTGACTGGATTGATCTCCTTGCTGTGCAAGGGACCCTGAGGGGTCTTCTCCAGCACCACAGTTTGAAAGCATCAGTTCTTCGGCACTCAGCCTTCTTCATGGTCCAGCTCTCACATCCATACATGACTATTGGAAAAACCATAGCTTTGACTATACAGACCTTTGTCGACAAAATGATGTCTCTACTTTTTCATACATTGTCTAGGTTTGTCATCGTTATTCTTCCAAGATGCAAGCATCTTTTAATTTTGTGGCTGCAGTCACCATCCGTACTGATTTTGTAGCTCAAGAAAATGAAATCTGACACTGTTTCCACATTTTCCCCATCTGTTTGCCATGAAGTGATAGGACCAGATGCCATGATCTTTGTTTTTTGAATGTTGAGTTTTAAGCCAGCTTTTTTACTCTTTTCTTTCTCCTTCATCAAGAGGCTTGTTAGTTCCTCTTCACTTTCTGTCATTAAAGTGGTATCATCTGCGTATCTGAGGTTGTTGCTATTTCTCCCAGCAATCTTGATTCCAGCTTGTGCTTCATCCATCCTGGGATTTCAAATGAGGCACTCTGCATATAAGTTAAATAAGCAGGGATCTAGTATAATGTTGAAGAGAAGTGATAAGAGTAAACATCCTTGTGTTGTTCCTTGTCTGAGGGCCAAGTATCCTGTCATTCACAATGATGTTTACTGTGTATTTTTCTTAAATGTTCTTTATCATATTCAAGAAGTTCCTGTCTATTACTAGTTTGTTGAATCTGTTAAACTTGAAACAGTGTTAGATTTGCCAGGTGTCTTTTCTGCGTTTGTTGTTATAAGCATATGAGTTTTGTTTTCTATACTGTTGATATGCTATATAACATTAGTTGGTTTTGAGATGTTAAGCCAATCGTGCATTCCTGGGATTAAATCTCATTGGTTATATTATATAATTCATTTTTATACATTGCTGGATTTGTTTTTGCTAATATTTTACTGAGGATTTTTACATTATATTCATAAGATGTATTGGTCTGTAATTACCCTATTTCTATCTGTGGTTTGGTATCATGGTAATACTGCTCTATAAAATGAATTGGGGTTTGTCTTTTTTTTTCTGTTTTTTGGAAGAATCTGTGGAGAATTTTTAAATTCTTTTTTAAATATTTGTTAGAATTCAGTGGTGAAGTCATCTGATCTTTTTCATTTGTGGGTAGTTTTTGATTACTAATTACTTCACTAGTTGTATTAGTTTCTAAAGATTACGTGTTTATTCATGAGTCAGTTTCAGTAGTTTGTGGTCATTCTATTCATTGTATTACCCATCTTATCTGAGTTACCTAATTAATTTTTATGTCTATTTTTTTATTACAATAGCCATTTCAGGTCTCTTCTGGATATTTGCATGATACATCACTTCCCACCCTTTTACATTCAATCTGTTTGTAGCTTTTTATGTAAGGTGTGTTTCTTCTAGACAAACATAAATATTTTTATATAAAAGTATCAGGACTATTGATATGAAACTGTGAGATTTGTCTCATTATTTTATTTCCATGAATTGGTATACTAGTCCACAAATTGTTTCCTACTTTTTCTATAAAACTCAGCTTGTTTTTACTAAGGCCTTCGATGAAATATTTAATAAGATTAAGTTTCATTGCATTTTGAAAGTTCTGTTATTTTTTGAGTTGTAAATTCATTTCCCTTATTTTCATGTCATGAAATGAATTAAAAAATAGTGATTTGAAGTTTCCTAAACACTGGATTTTTATTATATTGAATAATGAGTATAATAGTTATATCTTATAACGTGATCTTCTGGCATGGAGAAATATTATAATGTTAAATATAATCATATTTTTTAGTTGAACTTATGTATCATTTAGATTTTTCTCTGATAGTTTAAATTTTTATATTGACAGTTTGTTGCATACTGATAAATGCTTTTAAGTCATAATAGTGTGTAATTTTAACATGGATTGGCCTCATCCAATGCAATTGTTTAATTAGCTTGTAGTTAATGCAAGTTAGTCTAAATTTTCACTGATTTCCAGTCTCTAATCAGTTGACTTCTGGGATACATTTCTTACATTTTTTTTTTTTCCTTAAAAAAAAAAAAAATCTTAAAAAGTGAGAACACTAAAATCACTTAAATACAAATTATAAAAGTGTTTCATAATGTTTTAAAGAAGCAGTCTTGTTTTTGAAATGTCTAATTTTGTGTATAGAGTTCCTTAGGGATTAAAAAAAATAGTTTTTCTGGATTACATACATAAAAATGTATGGAGAAGAAGTAAGATTTTATAAACACTGTTAATCATTCTACATTAATAAAGATTTTCATTTTTCAAAAAACCCTCACTTTAAAATAGTGGTCAAAATATGTATTCAACGAATTAGTGTAAGACTTGTAATGCAGGCAAGTAAACCTTTGGCTTTTTTAGTTTTTCTACTGATTACCACTGTTAAGCAGAAGTTTCATATGGGAATAGGAAAAAATGAACTCATCATTCTTTTGAGCATCTGGAGTAAGTTTACTGCCAGAGGCAAGCTGGTAATTTCTATATTCTTATCCATACAGCAAATCCTATCCTGCCCTGAAATGAATCACATACACAGCTTCATTGACTCTCACAGAAATATTCTAGTACCTATGTGAGTTTTTTTAGCTGGATAAATTGCATCTCTGGGCCTCAATACAATTCCTTTATAAATAGTAAAGATACCCCCATAACACAGTTCCTTCAGCCTTAGTATGCTTTGATAATTATCCATGGAGTCCTAAAATAGATATGAAAAAAATTATTATTTTTAAATGAATGTCATATCTTATCAAAAATAATGTGAACTTTAACTCTTTTATGGCTATTTAGAGCTGAAGACATTATTTGTATAGTCTTATGGAAAACTTTATAAATATCTGGGATGATAGAAACAGTCAAAGGCCTGATGGGAACTCACAAAGTAGAAAGTCTACTCCATGCTCTGCTAGCAAGTAGCTGAGTGATCTTGGGCAAGTGATTCAACTATTTAATAATATAATAATACTTCATAATTAGTTAGATATGATTATTGTGGGGAAATTAACAAGATGGTGCCAATCAGGCTCTGTTGCCCCACACTCTCACGCCCTCTTGCCCCATATTCTGGAAACAGTGACTTTGCACAGCTGTGTAACAGCTGAGATCATTTATAACACTGCACATGTGTATCACAAGGTACTCGCTTGGTCATGGTTAGTAAGTAGCAGACTTGTAGTTTGAACTGAGGCATTTTTTATAGGTAGATAATACAACCAGAAAATATTGTGCTAGTGGCTAGAATTTGATGAAAGCAGACAAATACATATTTTATATCACATTTGCATACTTTTACCTTTGACTCTCCCTCTGATAGCTCAGTTGGTAAAGAATCCGCCTACAAAAAAAAAAAAAGGATCCGCCTGCAATGCAAGAGACCCCAGTTTAACTCCTGGGTCGGGAAGATCAGCTGGAGAAGGGATAGGCCACCCACTGCAGTATTCTTGGGCTTCCCTTGTGGCTCAGCTGGTAAAGAATCTGCCTGCAGTATGGGAGACCTGGGTTCGATCCCTGGGTTGGGACAATCCCTTGGAGAAGGGAAAGGCTGCCCACTCTAGTATTCTGGCCTGGACCAACTGTATAGTCCATGGGGTCACAAAGAGTCGGACACAACGGAACAACTTTTACCTTCACTTTTCACCTTTGACTCATGAGCAGTCTGAATGTTTTCCTCCTCATCCCCATACGTTACACTAAAAAATGTGATAGGCTGTGGCTGGAATATCTCAGGATGAAATTCTTTTTATAACAATATAGGTTTTGTATAATTAGAACACATTGAAAAATAAAAGTACAATGACCTTGAATAAAAATTGTGGGAATTTCCTGGCAGGCCAGTGGTTAGGACTCCATACTTCCAATGAAGGGGACATGGTTTTGATCCCTGCTTGAACAACTAGGATCCTACATGCCATGAAGCTGGCCAAAAAAAAAATTAGAGAGTATCTTTATACTTGTTATAGAATTACCCTGGGATTTCTTTGGAAGGAATGATGCTAAAGCTGAAACTCCAGTACTTTGGCCACCTCATGCGAAGAGCTGACTCATTGGAAAAGACTCTGATGCTGGGAGGGATTGGGGGCAGGAGGAGAAGGGGACGACAGAGGATGAGATGGCTGGATGGCATCACTGACTCGATGGACATGAGTCTGGGTGAACTCTGGGAGTTGGTGATGGACAGGGAGGCCTGGCGTGCTGCGATTCATGGGGTCGCAGACAGTTGGACACGACTGAGTGACTGAACTGAACTGAACTGAACTGAATATCCAAAAATATTGATTTTAAGTGACACTCCTTATGTGATATTTTGGGTATTATTAATCCTGTGTTTTGAGGAATCATTTGTAATGTAAGTTATAGAACATTTTAGAAAAATCCCTAGATTTAGCATTAGCATAGGCTTCTAAAACTAAGCATGATGCATTGAACAGTTGATTTAACATTATCTGTGTCTAACCTATGGGCCATTTATTTCAGATTTCATTGTGAGATATATATGTAAAGATTGTTTGTGACCAAAAGAATGCAGCTTTTTCTATTTTGAGAATCTCTACAAAAGCTTACAGATTACTTGTATATGAATATGGTTTTATTTTCAAACCCTTTCACAATATATACGTTTCACATTATATATATTATAGTTACTATTAAGAGATAAGAAACAGACTAAAGCTTCCTCCCTCAGAGTGAAGAATTCTCTATCTTACGTTTGGCTGCAGGAGGAAGACAAAGGTGTTTTTGTTTTAACTAAGCTGTCATCAACAAATACTTGTTATATCTGTACAGATCTATATGTAAATATAGCCATATTTTCTAAGTACAGTGAAACTATTATGAAAAAATTTGATCAAGATATGTAATTTATAAATACTGTCTAGTTTGTGATATTCTGAAACATAGTTATTTGAAATTGCATAGCATGTGAGAAATCTGGGTGATTTCTGTATAAGCAATGGGTTGGAGGTGGTGTTCAGTTACTAAGTCGTGTCTGACTCTGCAACCACATGGACTTCACACACCAAGCTCTTCTGTACTCCACTGTCTCCCTGAATTTGCTCAAATTCATGTCCACGGAGTTGATGATGCCATCTAACTGTCTCATCCTCTCCTACCTGCATCTTCTGTTGCCTTCAATCTTTACTAGCATGAGGGTCTTTTTCAGTGAGTGGCCTCTTTGCATCAGGTGGCCATAGTTTTGAGGTTTCAGCGTCAGTCCTTCCAATGAGTATTCACAGTTGATTTACTTTAGGATTGACTGGTTTGATCTCCTTGCTGTCCCAGGGACTGTCAAAAGTCTTCTCCAGCACCACAATTTGAAAGCATCAATTCTTCAGTGCTCAGCCTTCTTTATGGCCCAACTCTCACATCCATACACGAATACTGGAAAAACCATAGCTTTGATTATATGGATCTTTGTTGACAAAGTGGTATCTTTGCTTTTTAATATACTATCTGGGCTTGTTACGGGGGCTTCTCTGGTGGGTCAGTGGTAAAGAATCCACTTGCAATGCAGGAGACAGAGGTTTGACCCCTGGGTCATAAAGGTTCCCTGGAGAAGGAAATGGCAATCCACTCCACTATTTGTGCTTGGGAAATCCCATGGACATAGGAGCCTGGTGGCCTACAGTCCATGGGATTACAAAAGAGTTGGACACAACTTAGCAACTAAATAATGACTTCTGGGTTTGTCATAGCTTTCCTTCCAAGAACCAAGTCTTTTTTTTTTTTTTTTTTTTTTTTGCATGAAAAACAAGATAATTTATTAAGGCAAATTCTTCATCCCCTCAAGATATTGTGGGTGGAATGATTTTGGAATTAACCTAATCAAGATGAGAGGCAAGACAATTTCGTTAGGAATTTGCACATCTATCATAGTAAAGAGAATTCACTCGACAGACAACTGAAAGTGGAGACTAGGTCTCCTGAAGTGTAACAGCTGGAACTTAATTGTAGTTACTTATTTTAAAAAGCAAACATACTGAATGGTATGACTAGGCTTGTTCATTCAGTTCAGTCCCGTAGCTCAGTCGTGTCCAACTCTGCGACCCCATGAATTGTAGCACACCAGGCCTCCCTGTCCATCACCAACTCCTAGAGTTCACTCGAACTCATTTCCATCGAGTCGGTGATGCCATCCAGCCATCTCATCCTCTGTCGTCCCCTTCTCCTCCTGCCCCCAATCCCTCCCAGCATCAGAGTCTTTTCCAATGAGTCAACTCTTTGCATGAGGTGGCCAAAGTACTGGAGTTTCAGCTTTAGCATCATTCCTTCCAAAGAAATCCCAGGACTGATCTCCTTTAGAATGGACTGGTTGGATCTCCTTGCAGTCCAAGGGACTCTCAAGAGTCTTCTCCAACACCACAGTTCAAAAGCATCAATTCTTCGGCGCTCAGCCTTCTTCACAGTCCAACTCTCAGATCCATACATGACCACAGGAAAAACCATAGCCTTGACTAGATGGACCTTTGTTGGCAAAGTAATATCACTGCTTTTTAATATGCTATCTAGGTAGGTCATAACTTTCCTTCCAAGGAGTAAGCGTCTTTTAATTTCATGGTTGCAATCACTATCTGCAGTGATTTTGGAGCCCCCAAAAATAAAGTCTGACACTGTTTCCACCGTTTCCCCATCTATTGCCCATGAACTGATGGGACCAGATGCCATGATCTTTGTTTTCTGAATGTTGAGCTTTAAGCCAACTTTTTCACTCTCCACTTTCACTTTCATCAAGAGGCTTTTTAGTTCCTCTTCACTTTCTGCCATAAGGGTGGTGTCATCTGCATATTTGAGGTTATTGATATTTCTCCTGGCAGTCTTGATTCCAGCTTGTGCTTCTTCCAGCCCAGCGTTTCTTATGATGTACTCTGCATAAAAGTTAAATAAGCAGTGTGACAATATCCAGCCTTGACGTACTCCTTTTCCTATTTGGAACCAGTCTGTTGTTCCCTGTCCAGTCCTAACTGTTGCTTCCTGATCTGCATATAGGTTTCTCAAGAGGCAGGTCAGGTGGTCTGGAATTTTCCAGAGTTTATTGTGATCCACCCAGTCAAAGGCTTTGGCATAGTCAATAAAGCAGAAATAGATGTTTTTCTGGAACTCTCTTGCTTTTTCCATGATCCAGCAGATGTGGCAATTTGATCTCTGGTTCCTCTGCCTTTTCTAAAACCAGCTCGAACATCAGGAAGTTCACGGTTCACGTATTACTGAAGCCTGGCTTGGAGAATTTTGAGCATTACTTTACTAGCGTGTGAGATGAGTGCAATTGTGCGGTAGTTTGAGCATTCTTTGGCATTGCCTTTCTTTGCAATTGGAATGAAAACTGACCTTTTCCAGTCCTGTGGCCACTGCTGAGTTTTCCAAATTTGCTGGCATATTGAGTGCAGCACTTTCACAGCATCATCTTTCAGGATTTGAAATAGCTCAACTGGAATTCCATCACCTCCACTAGCTTTGTTCGTAGTGATGCTTTCTAAGGCCCACTTGACTTCGCATTCCAGGATGTCTGGCTCTAGGTGAGTGATCACACCATTGTGATTATCTTGGTCATGAAGATCTTTTTTGTACAGTCTTCTGTGTATTCTTGCCACCTCTTCTTAATATCTTCAGCTTCTTTTAGGTCCATACTATTTCTGTCCTTTATCAAGTGCATCTTTGCATGAAATGTTCCCTTGGTCTCTCATTTTCTTGAAGAGATCTCTAGTCTTTCCCATTCTGTTGTTTTTCTCTATTTCTTTGCATTGATCACTGAGGAAGGCTTTCTTATCTCTGTTCTTGCTATTCTTTGGAACTCTGCATTTTTTTTTTTAATTTTATTTTATTTTTAAACTTTACATAACTGTATTAGATTTGCCAAATATCAAAATGAATCCGCCACAGGTATACATGTGTTCCCCATCCTGAACCCTCCTCCCTCCTCCCTCCCCATTCCATCCCTCTGGGTCGTCCCAGTGCACCAGCCCCAAGCCTCCAGTATCGTGCATCGAACCTGGACTGGCAACTCATTTCATACATGATATTTTACAAGTTTCAATGCCATTCTCCCAAATCTTCAGATGCTTATATCTTTCCTTTTCTCCTTTGCTTTTCACTTCTCTTCTTCTCACAGCTATTTCTAAGGCCTCCTCAGACAGCCATCTTGCTTTTTTGCATTTCTTTTT
Source organism: Bubalus bubalis (assembly GCF_019923935.1). Classification (NCBI taxonomy): domain Eukaryota; kingdom Metazoa; phylum Chordata; class Mammalia; order Artiodactyla; family Bovidae; genus Bubalus; species Bubalus bubalis. Next base: position 149,400,583 of record NC_059160.1, read on the forward strand.
CTTGGAGTTGGTCTTGATTCCTATCTCCTATACAGTGTCATGAACCTCCATCCATAGTTCATCAGGCACTCTATCCATCAGATCTAGTCCCTTAAATCTATTTCTTACTTCCACTGTATAGTCATAAGGGATTTGTTCAGGTCCTACCTGAATGGTCTATTGGTTTCCCCACTTCTTCAATATAAGTCTGAATTTGGTAATAAGGAGTTCATGATCTGAGGCACAGTCACTCCCAGTCTTGTTTTTGCCGACTGTATAGAGCTTCTCCATCTTTGGCTGCAAAGAATATAATCAGTGTGATATCGGTGTTGACCATCTGGTGATGTCCATGTGTAGAGTGTTCTTTTGTGTTGTTGGAAGAGGGTGTTTGCTAACCAGTAGATTCTCTTGGCAAAACTCTATTAGCCTTTGCCCTGCTTCATTCCGTATTCCAAGGCCAAATTTGCCTGTTACTCCAAGTGTTTCTTGACTTCTTACTTTTGCATTCCAGTCCCCTATAATGAAAAGGACATCTTTTTTGGGTGTTAGTTGTAAAAGGTCTTGTAGGTCTTCATAGAACCGTTCAGCTTCTTCAGCATTACTGGTTGGGGCATAGACTTAGATTACTGTGGTATTGAATGGTTTGCCTTGGACACGAGCAGAGATCATTCTGTCATTTTGAGATTGTATCCAAGTCCTTCATTTTGCACTCTTTTGTTGACCATGATGGCTACTCCATTTCTTCTAAGGGATTCTTGCCCACAGTAGTAGATATAATGGTCATCTGAGTTAAATTCACCCATTCCAGTCCGTTTTAGTTCGCTGATTCCTAGAATGTTGACGTTCACTCATCATCTCCTGTTTGACCACTTCCAATTTGCCTTAATTCTTGGACCTAACATTCTAGGTTCCTATGTGATACTGCTCTTTACAGCATCGGACCTTGCTTCTATCACCAGTCACATCCACAGCTGGGTATTCTTTTTGCTTTGACTCCATCCCTCCATTCTGTCTGGAGTTATTTCTCCACTGATCTCCAGTAGCATATTGGGCACCTACCGACCTGGGGAGTTCCTCTTTCAGTATCCTATCATTTTGCCTTTTCATACTGTTCATGGGGTTCTCAAGGCAAGAATACTGAAGTGGTTTGCCATTCCCTTCTCCAGTGCACCACATTCTGTCAGATCTCTCCATCATGACCCGCCCATCTTGGGTGACCCAGCACGGCATGGCTTAGTTTCATTGAGTTAGACAAGGCTGTGGTCCTAGTGTGATTAGATTGACTAGTTTTCTGTGATTATGCTTTCAGTGTGTCTGCCCTCTGATGCCCTCTCACAACACCTACCGTCTTACTTGGGTTTCTCTAACCTTGGACGTGGGGTATCTCTTCACGGCTGCTCCAGCAAAGTGCAGGCACTGCTCCTTATCATGAGGAGACACCCCTCGTCCAAGGTCAGGCTTGTTACACTAGTTTAAAAATCGGCCACGCACGGGCACTGCGTTCTGTGCCTTCTGGCGTTGGTCATTTAAAATAGTGAATATTAAATATGTGGGCTCCACGTCTGACCCACAGAACATCCACCCCAAATCTTCTTGTTCTGTGTAAAATATCCACTGTGTATGTACTATGAAAGTTTTATCCAGGCTCCATTATTAAGTCAAAAGAATGTAAATAGTCATATTATAATAAGCTAATGACTTGCGTATTTCCATATGGATGAATGTCAGTATATCTAAACAGGAAATAAATTGCAATCCTATCTACCTATATTAAAAAAAATAGAATATCTCCAGATTTGCATACTCATCACTGTAGAAGAGGTATGCAGGTTTTAAGGTTTTGTAATCACTTGTCAGAAAAATAGCAGTTGTTCCTGCAATATCTCATTAGCATCTTACTCAAATTATTTTTAGATTACATGATTTAGAAGACATTATAACTCCACTAAGAATTTGTAATTATTCTGGGATGGTTTCATCATTAACCCTAGAATCACTATCAGAAAGAGTAACAATGTGATATAGGAAAAAAGCTAACCAACATGACTAAAAATGTGGTCACTTTCAGAAGAACAATCTGGTCATCTGGAAAAATCCCAGCTACAACCTGCAAATATTCCCATGTGGGAGACTGGCCAAGGCACATGATTTCTCAGCAGGAAAGCCATGAGATGGGGTGAATTGAGGCTGTCCCTAAGGAGCAGGCTATAAACTTCCAAAGTTACCTTGGGCAGCATAATTGGTCCCATTTCCTCTAACGAAGTCTCATGCTTTCCTCCTCACATCACCCAAAGTTTGCTAAAGAGCATATTGGAGCAGAAGTGGACATTCTAGCACATTCTTATTGCTGTATTATGTTCGAAGACAAGAACATCCCAACCACAACAGTGTTGTTCCAGGAAGCAGGGCGGGAGTAGTGGTAGATTAGAAAAGAGACTATTAATTGCACAATTAATAAGAAAGTGAAAATGTTTCAAGATCTACAATAAGCCTGTATCCAAAGGAGTCTGTTTTCTTCAGTGGCTGAACTTTGAATTCTGTACTAAAGCTTGTAATGAACTCCCTCTGGTCTGCCAACCTGTGTCCGGCTTGCTTCCTGCCTGTTGAGGGGTGCGTATGCTACACAGAGCTATGATGGATTCTGTGGAGTGGTGAGATTCACAGAAGTTCCAGGATGCTCATGTCAGGATCATTCCTTTTGGAAAGTTTGATGCAGATGAAGATAAAGTGGTTTCTTGGACAGTAATTGCAATTTCTTTCTTTTAAAGTCAATGGGTTTCTTGTATAGTTTTATTACAATTATCCTAGGTTTAATTTCATCCATCTCCATGAAAGCAAAACACTCGGTACTGGTAAACCTTTCTTTAGGCTTGTAGTGTTTGAATTAAAAAAAAATAGCTGCCCCTTTCGTTAATTTTTCAGCATGCTTCTGGAGCTCAATGTCTACATTAAAATGAACATATGTATCTTCTTTTCTTGAAGCCACAGAAGTATCTTGCACAGGAGTTAAATCTGTGCCATTCAGGTCTTTTACCCTAACTGTAATATAGGGATCATTGCATTGCCTGGCATCTTTCAGGCCAGTTTTCTCAATTCTGATAGTAACGTCATTTCTGGTTCTGATGGCAACCTTGGTAATTAAGTACTGGGAACTCTGGCAGGAAAGAAATCAGGAAACCCTAATCCAGCACCACCCTCTTCTTCATCTTCTTCAAATTCCAAATTTTCTTCTTCACCAGGTGCTAAAATTCTTCTTAAAGGGACAGGCTGAACATCAAATGGGAATTCTTTATTATACGTAAGAATATTCTTTAGGATTGGTTCTAGCTTCTTCAGATCCGCCTTTCCTAAAACTGGCGTCCCAGCGCTGCAGCAGACTTCGAGTCACCTCTGACATGGCTGGTCCCCACCCCGTCCCCTCCCACCCCTACCCCAGGAAAGGCCAGGCTCTAGGGCGTCATGTTCCCTGGGCCTGGCCCCGACATGAACAAGGCCAGGAGGAAGCGCTGTGGCCACTGCTGCCACCCGCCAAGGGGCCGCCGAAGCCCATTTGCCTTACCAAGTGTCTTTTAATGTCATGGCTGCAGTCACCACCTGAGTGATTTTGGAGCTCAAGAAAAGAAAAACTGTCACTACTTGCACTTTTTCTTCTTCTGTTTGCCATGAAATGATGGGACCAGATGCCATGGTCTTAGTTTGTTTAATATTGAGTTTCAAGCCAACTTTTTAACTCTCCTCTTTCACCCTCATCAAGAGGCTCTTTATTAAGAGTTTCTCCTCACTTTTTGCCTTTAGATATCATCTTCATATCTGAGGTTATTGATATTTCTCCCAGCAATCTTGATTCCACTGATGAGTAGAAATTTGTATAAAATCATGCGTGCTCTTTGTAAATAGGCAAAGTAACTTAGTTGCGCCCTGAAACGTCTTTTCTTTCCTTTTTTTAATTGAGTTATTAATTTACAATGTTGTGTTAGTTTCAAGTGTACACCAAAGTGATTATATATATAAAATTTATTATATATATTTATTCTTTTTTAGATTCTTTTCCATTATAGTTTATCACAGCATACTGGATATAGTTCTCTGTGTTACACAATAGATCCTTGTTGTTTGCTTGTTTTCTATGTAGCTGTGTATAGAAGTTAATTCCAAACTCTTGACTTATCCTGTTGGTGACCATAAGCTTATTTTCTCTGTCTGTGTGTCTATTTCTGTTTTGTAAGTAAGTTCATTTGTATCGTCTTTTAAAATTCACAAATAAGTGACATCATGTAATATTTGCTTTCCTCTATCTGACTTACTTCCTGGACATTTAGGTTACTTCCACATCTTGTTAGTGGCTCACTCATGTCCAACTCTTTGCAACCCCGTGGATTGTAACTCGCCAGGCTCCTCTGTCCATGAAATTCTTTAGGCAAGAAGACTGGAGTGAGTAGCCATTCCCTTCTGCAGGGAATCGTCCAACTCAGGGATCGAACGTGGGTCTCCTGCATGCAGGCGAGTTCTTGAATGACTGAGCCACCCTTAGTTACTCTAATAGCACTGCTGTGAACATCACGGTGTTTAAGTAAGAGTTTTCCTAGATATATTCCCAGGAGTAGGACTGCACAATTATATGGCAACTCTATTCTTAGTTTTTTAAGGAACCTTTGTAATGTTCCCCATTACGTGTAAGTGGCTGCACCAGTTTACATTCTCAGCAACAGGGTAGGTGGTGAAACTTCTTTTCAGTTCTTTAATTTGCTTTTAGCTTTCTCTCTTATTTTCTCTAGATTTTTTGTTAATAATTTTTTCCTATCCTCACATCTACCCACTCTCTCATCCCTGTACCAGGAGATACCTTCCCAGCTTCTCAACTAAGCAACTGTTTTGGCTTTCAAGAAGTGTTTTCAGTGTCTTGTTGTGTAGTCACGCTTAACTGCATCCATATCTTTATTTCATTGTTTCTATCTAATATTTGAGAATTAGTTATTCCACTTTCATTTTATATCTAACATCCTTCATTTGTGCTTTTCTTCTCATCCTTGAGTCTACCTTCAAATCTTATCCCCTCCCTGGTCTTCACTGTCTTTGTTATAAATGTGCTTAATTTCTCTCTCATCCCAATATAAAATAAGAAAATCTCTCTCCAAAATCTGCCTTATCTATCTAGTTTCATTTTCAGTTGAAATTCTTGAAAATGTAGTCTATACTTCTTTATCTCTTCATTGTTCTTACCACTTCTCTGAAACTCAGGTAGTAGGAGCCACTGATTATGATTTGGTCATCCAATCCACTGAACACTTTATAGTTCTCATCTCATTTGACTCATTTATCAGTGTTGACCCTACCACCAGTTTGAAGCTTTAATCCTCTCTGGCTTCGCTTCTGTGATACTTGTTCCTCAGGTTTTCCTCCTTTTCTGGTTCCTCTCCCTCCTTTTCCATAGCTGGATCTTCTTCTTTTAATTCTTGCAGTGTTTCTTTCCTTCTTTAAAACTTTACCCACTGTTTTCTCTTGGGTTCTTATAGCCCCTTAACAGATGACTTCCAGCTCATTTTCTGACATATTCGGACACTGAGCTGGAGTGTCAGGCACTGTTTGTGATTTCCTCTCCTTTATCTGCTTGGCAGTCTTGAAAAGTCTCTCCTGGGTTTCACTGTTCCCCTCTATTTTTCTCTGATACTCCTTCCTCCCTTATTCTCATTTGTTCTTTTCTCAATTATAGGATGATTTCCCTCTGTTCTCACTACAGCTATTTGTCTCTCCACCAATTTGTCTTCTACAGAGCTGCTGAAAACCCTACTAAAAGACAAATTTTGTGATGTTGCTTCTTTAGAATGCCTCAGTGGGTAACGTTAGCAGGATAAATAGGCTTTCCTTTTTTTGTGTGTTCTTTTTTCACTGAAGTAAAATCCACATAACATAAAATGAATCATTTAAAGTGTACAATTCAGTAGAATTTACTTAATTCACAATACTGTGGAAGCATACTCCGTGTCTAGTTCTAGGCTGTGTTTCATCACTCCACATGGAAACCCCAGAATGAAAGCGGTCGTTCCTCACTCCCTCCTGTCAGCCCCTGACACCCACAGATAGGTTATCTGTTACAGTGGATTTGCTGTTTCTGAATGTTTCATGTAAATGAAATCATTGCTTTATATGACCTTTTTTATTTGGCTTCTTTTACTTATATGTAATAATATTTTTGTGATTCATGTAGATTGTCATATGTATTAGCACTTGATTCCTTTCTGTAACTGAATAATAATTCCATTATATGGCTGTATCCTGTTATCTATTCATGAGTTCATGAACATTTGGGTTGTCCACAGAGTTTGAATGCCTCTTTTTTATTCATTTGAGTATATACCTGCAGGGATTTAATTGACGGTTCGTATGGTAAATCTGCGCTTCTGGAGGAACTACCAAACTCTTTCCACAGTGGCAACAACAATGTACATTCTCATCAGAAATGTATTAAGGGTTCCAGTTTGTGCAGATCCTTGCCAGAATTGATCCCCTCACCCTTTCTTTTCTTTTTTTCTTTAAAATTATAACCAATCTTGTACATACAGTGGTATTTTATCACTGTGTTATTTCCCTAATGACTAATGGTATTGAACATCTTTTTATGCACGTGTTGGCCATTTATATATTTTCTTTGGGGTAATTATTAGGCTGATTGTCTTTTGTTTTTGACTCAGAAATATCTTTTAAATAATCAGATCCAAGATATTTCTGGATTTAATGATCATCAAAGAAGAGTTTAACCGTAGAAATTAATTTTAACCTTAGAAATTCTTTATTATTATGGTCTCAGTTTAATTGGGACTTGCCTGGTGGCTGAAATGATAAAGAATCTGCCAGCAATGCAGGAGACCCCAGTTCTATCCCTCAGTGGGAAAGATCCCCTGGAGAAGAGAATGGCCCACCCAATCCAATATTCTTGCCTGGAGAATTCCATCGACAGAGGAGCCTGGCAGGCTATAGTTTATACCTCACAAAGAATCAAAAACGACTGAGAAACTATCACTTTATCATTTTAAATAGTTGCTTGAATATTACCAGCATTTCTGGACTCTCTGTCCTTAAAATGCAGCAAATTGTTTTTTAATCTTAATACTAAAATATCCAGTTCAGTTCAGTTCAGTCACTCAGTCATGTCCGACTCTTTGCGACCCCATGAATTGCAGCACGCCAGGCCTCCCTGTCCATCACCAACTCCCAGAGTTCACTCGAATTCATATCCATCGAGTCGGTGATGCCATCCAGCCATCTCATCCTCTGTCGTCCCCTTCTCCTCCTGCCCCCAATCCCTCCCAGCATCAGAGTCTTTTCCAATGAGTCAACTCTTCGCATGAGGTGGCCAAAGTACTGGAGTTTCAGCTTTAGCATCATTCCTTCCAAAGAACACCCAGGACTGATCTCCTTTAGGACGGACTGGTTGGATCTCCTTGCAGTCCAGGGGACTCTCAAGAGTCTTCTCCAATACCACAGTTCAAAAGGATCAATTCTTCAGTGCTCAGCTTTCTTCACAGTCCAACTCTCACATCCATACATGACCACTGGAAAAACCATAGCCTTGACTAGACGGACCTTTGTTGGCAAAGTAATGTCTCTGTTTTTCAATATGTTATCTAGGTTGGTCATAACTTTCCTTCCAAAGAGTAAGCATCTTTTAATTTCATGGCTGAAGTCACCATCTGCAGTGATTTTGGAGCCCCAAAAAATAAAGTCTGACACTGTTTCCACTGTTTCCCCATCTATTTCCCATGAAGTGAGGGGACCAGATGCCATGATCTTCGTTTTCTGAATGTTGAGCTTTAAGCCAACTTTTTCACTCTCCTCTTTCACTTTCATCAAGAGGCTTTTTAGTTCCTCTTCACTTTCTGCCATAAGGGTGGTTTCATCTGCATATCTGAGGTTATTGATATTTCTCCCGACAATCTTGATTCTAGCTTCTTTGAGTTTTTGAAAATTTTAATATAGAATATTTCCACCTAGCACTTCTTCATACCTTAATGAGCAGTTACAAAAAGGGTGTAATTTCCTTTGTCTGTTAACTAGCAGTCATTGGTTAGTGCTGACATAATTGCTGATATTCTCTGTTGTTTACTACTTTCTCTTTTTAAAAAATATTGTTTGCTTTCTTGTGAGTACGTAATAAACATATACCAGGTTAATGTTTTGTTGACAGTCAGGTATAAATGTGAATATAAGGTATAAATGTGTTTTTTGCAGTCATTCTTATGTGAATATAAGTATCTTTGATTAATGTTTTTGAAGACCATATAGAGTAATTTTGAGGTAATTTGAAAATAAGCTTGTATTTATTATCATGGAGATATGCTAAACTGTTGAGGGTACCTTTACTGATTGTCTAGTATTTTAAATTATAGTGTTTGCTTTTCAAGCAACAGATCATGATGAAAAGTTAATTCATAATGAAATGTATATATTAGCAAGTGTTAATTTTCAATTTGGCAAGGAAAAATTATAATCTGAAGTTTTATCTACCACCACCACTCCAAAGATAGTTTCCCTTGACTTTCTGAATGTTTCAGATTAGATTTCTAACATCCCCATTTTCAAAGATTGTATATTTATTTTAACTTATATTCTGATAGAACTGGAAGGTTTAGCCATAATGCTAAATGTATGAAAGAGATTAGATTTTACAAGAGAGAATTCACATATCCGTTAATGTTTTTTATGTTACCTCCAAATTTTTCAAAGATGAAACAAACCTGAAATCTACTACTTTCCAAGGGCTTCATAGGTGGTGCTAGTGGTAAAAAATCCACCTGCCAATGCAGGAGACCTTAGGGATGCAGATTCGGGAAGGAAGATCCCTTGAAGATCCTGGGTCAGGAAGATCCCCTGAGGAAGGTAATGGCACCCTACTCCAGTATTCTTGTCTGGAGAATCCCATGGACAGAGGAGCCTGGTGAGCTGTGGTCCATAGGGTCATGAAGAGAGACAATGACTGATGTGACTTTGCACTCGCATGCACTTTCCAAATGAAAGGTTTTTACATACAATATTTTTCTGCTTTATCTAAAGGGCTTACTTTACAAGCTTAATTTGAGTGTCTGTTCTCTTCAGTGCATGTAGTTTCTGGAGACTAATTACATCTTTTTGTTTGTTTGTGGTTTTTGTTTAATTACATCTTTTATTAAGGTGTGTTTCTTAGCTCTCAGGGACTTTTCAGCATGTACCAATTTTTTCCTAGAAATGGTCATTAAATTATATGGAAACAAATATTCCATTTTTTTCTACTTTGCCTAGAAACCGCTTCTCTGAATAATAGACTTTTTTGGGTATCTGTTAATTGGTAATTTTTTGTATCAGTTGACTCCTGGGATTCTAGTTGTTAAAAGTTAACTTAATGAAGAATTATAATTCTTTAAGTAGTAGTTGCCTATATTTCATACTGTATTTTTTATTAAATGTCCCATGATCATTTGTTAACTAAGTCCTTAACTTATCTGATAAATGGAACATTTATTATCAATCAATCAGTTCATTCACTCAGTTGTGTCCAACTCTTTTTGCAAATCCATGGACTGCAGCATGCCAGGCTACCTTGCTCATCACCATATCCTGGTGCTTGCTCAAACTCACATCCATCAAGTCAGTGATGCCATCCAACCATCTCATCCACAGTTGTCCCCTTCTCCTGCCTTCAATCTTTCCCACCATCAGGGTCTTTTCCAATGAGTCAGCTCTTCACATCAGGTGGCCAAAGTATTGGAGCTTCAGTTGTTCCATGTCTGGTCTAACTGGTGCTTCTTGACCTGTATATAGATTTCTCCTGAGGCGTGTAAGGTGGTCTGGTATTCCCATCTCTTGAAGAATTTTCCAGAGTTTCTTGTGGTCCACACAGTCAAAGGCTTTGGCATAGTCATTAAAGCAGAAGTAGATGTTTTTCTCGAACTCTTGCTTTTTCTGTGATCCATCGGATGTTGGCAATTTGATCTCTGGTTCCTGTGCCTTTTCTAAATCCAGCTTGAGCATCGGGAAGTTCTTGATTCACACACATACTGTTGAAACTTTGCTTGGAGAATTTTGAGCATTACTTTGCTAGCGTGTGAGATGACTGCAATTGTGTGGTAGTTTGGGCATTTTTTGTCATTGCCTTTCTTTGGGATTGGAATGAAAACTGACCTTTTCCAGTCCTGTGGCCACTGCTGAGTTTTCCAAATTTACTGGCATATTGAGTGCAGCACTTTCACGGCATCATCGTTTTGAATTCCAGCTCAACTGGAATCCCATCACCTCCACTAGCTTTGTTGTAGTGATGCTTCCTAAGGCCCACTTGACTTTGAAGTCCAGAATGTCTGGCTGTAGGTGAGTGATCACACATCCTGGTTATCTGGGTTATAAAGATCTTTTTTATATAGTTCTTCTATGTATTCTCTGTATTTTCGTAAAAATTCCATTCATATTTAAGTGACTATTCTACGTCACTTAACACTGTTAGTTTTTTTTTCCTTGCTCTCCTCAGAATAATGACAATATTCAGTCCCAGCATGATTTTGTACATGTGCTTCAGATCCTTCTATATTGAGTCAGCAGGCATCTATTAAATAATTAGTATTTCTTAATAACGTTGTTTTAGAATATATTTTTTTTACTTTTAAAGTACTTTCAAATCACATACCTTACTTTTTTGAAGAAATAAAAATTTTTATGAATATCTTAGTACTTTCAGTTCAAGGTAATAATACTAGGCATTATTTGAAAAACAGTGTAGCATGTTGTGAAATGGTGATGCTGTCCTAACATACCTTTTCAAGAAAATTTTAACATTTCCCCTCTTTTGGCAATCATTTTTAAAATGATATGTTTCCTATTGATCAAACAGAAACAGGAAAAATGCACATTTTAATCTTTTCTTTTTGTATTTTTGAAGTCTAAAGGCATTTAAATGAATTTTCTTGTAACTTGTAAAGATCTGTCTACAGTCTCCCAACCAGAAGGTAAGGGATGATTTCACTGGTATAAACCACCCATCTTCCCCTTTCAGAGTTTGTTGAACTTGATTCTTTTTAAATAATTCTCTATTATGTCAGTGCGGTGTATTGTCATCCCTTACAGTTCTGTATATGAGATCTATGACTCGTTTCCTGGGATGATATAGAATTTTCCTAGCCCTTGTACCTCTACGTGTCACTGCCCCCAAATCTGGCATTTCACTGCCCTTAGTGCATTTGAGTACACTTAATTTTCTCTCAAACTTATGTAAACACGTTCTCTCGCTTTTTGTGTTCTTCTATTTCACCATGCTTTGCCACCAACCCTGCGTCAGTCTAACTTAGTATCTGCCAGTCTATTCCTTGGTATTGAGATTGTTGAATGCAAATCACAGCACTACTATATGCATGGGTCCTATTTCAAATTCCTGGTCTCCAAACCCACACTTGGCTCTTTCTGTAGTATTTTTGGAAATGGTAGCTTTTCTTTTTAGAAATTCTAATGAAGATTAGTGTTAAAGTATTATATAATTTATGTAAATACGTCATTATTCATCCACTTGGAGGATACTGAGTTCTAGCATAGAAATACATTTTAGAAAGTTGATGAATAGTTGACCCTGAACATTTAGGGGTTAGGCTTGCCAGCCCTTCACCTATAACTTTATAGTTCACGCTCCATTACCCTGGATGTGTACCAACAGTGGATTGTGTAGTACTATCAGTTCAGTGCAGTTCAGTTGCTCAGTCATATCTGACTCTTTGCAACCCCATGGACTGCAGCATGCCAGGCTTCCCTGTCCACCACCAACTCCCAGAACTTGCTCAAACTCATGTCCATTGAGTCAGTGATGCCATTCGACCATCTCATCCTGTGTCGTCCCCTTCTCCTCCTGCCTTCAGTCTTTCCCAGCATCCAGGTCTTTTCCAATGAGGCAGTTCTTCGCATCAGGTAGCCAAAGTATTGGAGTTTCTGCTTCAGCATCAGTCCTTCCAATGAATATTCAGAACTGACTTCCTTTGGGACGGACTGGTTGGATCTCCTTGCAGTTCAAGGGACTCTCAAGAGTCTTCTCCAAAACCACAGTTCAAAAGCATCAATTCTTCGGTGCTCAGTTTTCTTTATAGTCCAACTCTCACATTCATACACGATTACTGGAAAAATCGTAGCTTCAACCAGATGGACCTTTGTTGGCAAAGTAATGTCTCTGCTTTTTAGTATGCTGTCTAGGTTGGTCACAACTTTCCTTCCAAGGAGTAAGCGTCTTTTAATTTCATGGCTGCAATCACCATCTGCAGTGATTTTGGAGCCCCCGAAATAAAGTCAGCCACTGTTTCCACTGTTTCCCCATCTATATGCCATAATGTGACTGGATGCCATGATCTTAGGTTTTTTGCATGTTGAGTTTTAAGCCAGCTTTTTCACTCTTGTCTTTTCCTTTCATCAAGAGTGTCTTTAGTTCATCTTCACTTACTGCCATAAGGGTGGTGTCTTCTGCATATCTGAAGTTATTAATCATTTCTCCCTGCATTCTTGATTCCAGCTTGTGCATCATCCAGTCTGACATTTCACATGATACACAGTCTGCGTATAAGTTAAATAAACAGGATGACAGTATATAGCCTTGTTTGCTCCTTTCCCAATTTGGATCCAGTCCATTGTTAATATTCGGTTCTAACTGTTGCTGCTTGACCTGTGTACAGATTTCTCAGGGGGCAGGTAATATGGTCTGGTACTCCTCTCTCTCGAAGAACTTTCTACAGTTTGTTGTGATCCACACAGTTAAAGGTTTTGGCGTGGTCAGTGAAGCATAAGTAGATGTTTTTCTGGAACTCTCTTGCATTTTCTGTGATCTAGTGGATGTTGGCAATTTGATCTCTGGTCTCTGTGCCTCTTCTAAACCAGCTTGAACATCAGAAAGTTCTCAGTTCACATACTGTTGAAGCCTCGATTGGAGAATTTTGAGCATTACTTTGCTAGCATGTGAGATGACTGCAATTGTGTGGTAGTTTAAGCATTCTTCAGCATTGCCTTTCTTTGGGATTGGAATGAAAACTGACCTTTTCTAGTCCTGTGGCCACTGCCGAATTTTCCAAATTTACTGGCATATTGAGTACAGCACTTTCACAGCAGCATCTTTTAAGATTTGAAAATAGCTCAGCTGGAATTCCATCACCTCCACTAGCTTTGTTTGTCTAAGGCCCACTTGACTTCACACTCCAGGATGTCTGACTGTAGGTGAGTGATCACACCATTGTTGTTATCTGGGTCCTGAAGATCTTTTTGGTATAGTTCTTCTGTGTATTCTTGTCACCTCTTCTTAATATTGTCTGCTTCTATTAGGTCCATACCACTTCTGTCATTTATTAAGCCCATCTTTGCATGAAATGTTCCCTTGGTATCTCTAATTTTCTTGAAGAGATCTCTAGTCTTTCCCAATCTGTTGTTTTCGTCTATTTCTTGGCATTGATCACTGAGGAAGGCTTTCTTATTTCTCCTTGCTATTCTTCGAAACTCTACATTCAAATGGGTATATCTTTCCTTCTTCCTTGGGAGAAGGCAATGGCAACCCACTCCAGTACTCTTGCCTGGAAAATCCCATGGACAGGGGAGCCTGGTAGGCTGCAGTCCATGGGGTCGCTAAGAGTGGGACACGACTGAGCGACTTCACTTTCACTTTCACTTTCCTTCTTCCTTTGCCTTTCACTTCTCTTCTTTTCTTAGCTATTTGTAAGGCCTCCTCAGACAACCATTTTGCCTTTTTGCATTTCTTTTTCTTGGGGATAGTCTTGATCACCACCTCCTGTACAATGTCATGAAACTCCATACATTGTTCTTCAGGAACTTATCAAATCTAATCCCTTGAATCTATTTCTCAGTTCCACTGTATATTTGTAAGAGATTTGATTTAGGTCATACCTGAATGGTCTAGTGGTTTTCCCTACTTTCTTCAATTTAAATCTGAATTTGGCAATAAGAGTTCATGATCTGAGCCACAGTCAGCTCCCGGTCTTGTTACTGTATAGCGCTTCTCCATCTTCAGCTGCAAAGTATATAATAATCAATCTGATCTTGGTATTGACCATTTGGTGATGTCCATGTGTATAGTCGTCTCTTGTGTTATTGGAAGAGGGTGTTTGCTATGACCAGTGTGGTCTCTCGGCAAAACTCTGTTATTCTTTGCCCTGCTTCATTTTGTATTCCAAGGCTAAACTTTCCTGTTATTCCAGGCTCTTGACTTTCTACTTTGGGATTCCAGTCCCTTACGATGAAAAGGACATATGTTTTGGGTGTTAGTTCTAGAAGGTCTTGTAGGTCTTCATAGAACCATTCTACTTCTGCTTCGTCGGCATTAGTGGTTGGGGCATAGACTTGGATTACTGTGATGTGGAATGATTTGCCTTGGAAATGAACAGAGATCATTCTGTTGTTTTTGAAACTGCATCCAAGTACTGCATTTCGGACACTTTTGTTGACTATGAGGGCTACTCCATTTCTTCTAAGGGACTCTTGCCCACTGTAGTAGGTATAATGGTCATCTGAGTTAAATTTGGATGACTTTAATCATCCTATGTTAGAAACTATAGTGTAGTACTATAGTATTTATTATTGAAAAAATCTGTATATAGGTGCACCTATGTAGTTCCAACCTATGTTGTTCAAGGGTCAACTGCAATTGCTACATGAAAACACTACTCTTATTTTTTATCCTGCTTTCAAATCGAAATGTATCCTTTTATTTATCACTTGAGTTGAAAGTCAACAAACCATGTCAAAATTTTGCCAAAAAATAATTAGTTTATGACACAGAGAAGATTTTTTTGATTTGCAGAATAATGACTACAAAACAAGAAAGCAATATTATGATTGTGATAATTTTATTATTGTTATATAATATTAATTTTATTATAGTATATTAATATAACATAAAGGGTATATGAGAATTCTTTGCATAATTTCTGTTTTCTTTAAGTATAAAATTATTTCAAGGTAAAAAGTTAAAAGATAGTGTAATTTTATATTTAGTTTTTTAAAATAAATGTTTATAGAAATTATTTTTATTGGACTTAATTGATTTACAGTGTTAGTTTCAGGTGTACAGCAAAGTGATTGAGTTATACATGTACATATATCTATGTTTTTCAAGTTCTTTTCTCGTTTAGGCTATTACAGAATATTTGAGCAGAGTCCCCTTTGCTATATAGTAGTTCCTTCAGTTCAGTTTAGCCGCTCAGTTGTGTCCACTCTTTGCGACCTCATGGACTGCAGCATGCCAGGCCTCCCTGTCCATCACCAACTCCTGGAGTTTACTCACACCCACGTGCATTGAGTTGGTGATGCCATCCAACCATCTCATCCTCTGTCGTCCCCTTCTCCTCCCGCCTTCAATCTTTCCCAGCATTAGGGTCTTTTCAAATGAGTCAGCTCTTCGCATCAGGTGGCCAAAGTATTGGAGTTTCAGCTTCAGCATCAGTCCTTCCAATGAATATTCAGGACTGATCCTTATTGGTCATCTATTTGAAATGTAGTAGTGTGTGTATTTCAATCCCAAATTCCCAATCTAATCTATCCCTATCCCCATCTTTCCCCCACCATAAGCATAAGTTCGTTCTCTTAAGTCTGTGATTCTGTTTCTGTTTTGTAAATAAGTTTGTATCATTTTTTAGGATTCTTCATATTAACAGTATCTTATGATATTTGTCTTCTGATGTCTGACTTACTTCACTTAGTATGGTGGTCTCCAGGTTCATCCATTTTGCTGCAAATGGCATAATTTCATTCGTTTTAATGACTGAGTATATTATATTGTATGTAAGTATCATATCTTCTTTATCCTTTCATCTGTTGATAGACTTTTAGGTTGCTCTCGTGTCTTGGATATTGTAAATGGCAGTGCAATGAGCGTTGGGATCTGTGTATCATTTTGAACCATGGTTTACTTCAGATGTATGCCCAGGAGTAGGATTGCTAGATCACACGGTAGCTCTATTTTAATTTTTTTAAAGAACCTCTATACTGTTCTCCATGTCACTGCACCAGGTTACATTCCCACCAACAGTAGTAGGAGAGTGGACTTCTCATTTGGAATAATTTTAGATTTACAGAAAAATTTTAGAGTAATAAGGGAGAGTTCCTATGTAATCCTTAGCTAATTTCTTCTCGCTGTTAGTTTATTAAATAAAAATATCATTTTCAGTGTATGTTTAGGAGCTGAATACATTTAAAGTCTTTATTCTAATTCTGTTTAAATATAAGCTTTAACATTAAATAGCAATTTTAGTACTTTTTACTTTTGATTTTATTATGCAAATGATTCATTGACAATTATTCATGGTAATATAGTTTAGATATAATTTGATTAAAAATTTGTTATACTTTACATCATAAGATTTTAAATTCTGTGGTTATATATGTATTAAAATATTATATGTCTTGATAAATTAAAAATTCCATTTTTAGTGATATTTACAAATTTTTGGTCATATACTACAAATATAAATTTTAATAGGTGCCACTTCATCTGTTTGCCAACCCATTAGTATGAAAGTTTTAATCTGATTCTGTAGAAATTAAATCAAATAGAATTATATGTTCTTCTTTGGAAATCATGTCACTGTATAATTATCATATTCGTGTATACTGATTTATATAAAATTTTTCTATTAAAAAGTCATATAAAAACTAAATTTCTTGAAGCATGTATATTTTTTAGTTATCCAAAATCTGGTCATATTTTATATGTATTCATTGAGTCTGTCCATATGCAAGCATTTTCTAGGCATTTTAAAGGACTCAGACATGTCTGTATCCACAATACTTTGAGTTTCTACTCCCAACTGTCATTCCCTTCATGTTTGTTTGAAGTGAAAGTGAAAGTCGCTAAGCTGTGTCTGACTCTTTGCAACCCCATGGACTTTACAGTCCATGGAATTTTCTAGGCCAGAATACTGGAGTGGGTAGCCTTTCCCTTCTCCAGGGGAATCTTCCCAACCCAGGGATCAAAGCCAGGTCTCCCACACTGCAGGCGGATTCTTTACCAGCTGAGCCACAAGAGAAGCCCTCCTGTTTGTTTAGATCTCTCTTAATCTCTTTTAACACATTACCCTATTCTCAGCAAGTTACTTCATATCCTTCTCAATACATATAACAGAAATCATCAGGTTTCAACTTTTTCACATTCTCTCCTCATTGTCTTCAAACCTGTTTATATAATTTTATTTTTTAGGTTCTATTCCATTTTTTTTCTCATTCTCTGAAACTGCAAATTGTTCCCTTTCCACCTTCCCTTTACTACCCCTCGTCTAGGTAGAAGAGTTTATATTCATTATCACCACTGCTTTACCTCCCACTTTTAAGATTTTAACCTTTCTCTCTCTTTGGAAACATTATTTATTTATTTTTTAACAGAAATGACTAATAATATAATTGCTGAAACCAGAGACCATTTAAAAATATGAATTCTAATTGACCCACTCAAGGTTATTTCATTTGTTGATTACTTCCTCAGTTTTAAAACTTTCTTACATTGGCTTTCAAGACAAATAAATAGCACTCTTTCTTCGTTCATGTTAACTTTGAGCTATCTGTACCCTTTACTGGCTTATCTTTCTCTGTCAGTTTCTCACTGTTGTTTCTAATATGTAAGTCTTAAAGTACATTAAATTCAAAAAGTGGTAGGTGAAATACATAATAAAGATGAAATGAAAATATTTGGAACATTTATCAGTCAAAGAATTAATGTTCCTAAAGTCTTAAACAATTCTTAGAATTTTGGCAGCATTAAGAAAAGAAAAGCTAAACTGAAAAAGTAAACAAAGGATATGATGAGTAATTCAGTTCATATAAGAAGAAATATGAATTGCTGATAAGTAAACCTCAAACCAGTTAACAATAAAAATCAAGTTTAAATAGAAGTCACCAGATTTGCGTATCACTTAGTTGTAAATAGGAGAAGGAAATGGCAACCCACTCCAGTACTCTTGCCTGGAAAATCCCATGGACAGAGGAGCCTGGTAGGCTATAGTCTATGCGGTCGCAAAGAGTCGGACACAACTGAGCGACTTCACTCACTCACTCATTCACTCACTAGTTGTAAGTAATTTGATTAGAATTCAGTGTGGGGAGATTGAAAACCAAAGGATACTTTTATACATTTTTGTATGGGAGTGAAAACTAGGTATACCTTATTGTGGAGCAATTTGGCATCATTTTAAAACATTTTATATGCACATAATCTTTGATGCAGCAATTCCTATTTTTGGTATCCTGTAGTAGTAGTTAGATATTTAAATAAGGAATATGTAAATATATTAAGGTAGTTTTTATAATAAAGTAGACTGAAAACAAGGTAAACATTCAGCAATAGGGGAAAATTATAGTCATTATGATATACTATTATCTGTGTATGGAATGCTAACTTTCCAATGGTAAAAAATTATAATACCACTAGCATTTATAGAGTGTCAGTTTTATATTAAAGCTGTGTATTTAAGAATCCATTGGTAAGGGATTTTACATTTAGATCTATAATCCGTTCTGAAGTATTTTTATTTACAGGTGAGGAATGGATGGAAATTTTTGTATGTAACTATCTAGTAATTCTGATTATACAGTGAAAGTGAGAAATAGATTTAAGGGACTAGATCTGATAGACAGAGTGCCTGATGTACTATGGACGGAGGTTCGTGACACTGTACAGGAAACAGGGATCAAGACCATCCCCATGGAAAAGAAATGCAAAAAAGCATTGGCTGTCTGGGAGGCCTTACAAATACCTGTGAGAAGAAGAGAAGCGAAAAGCAAAGAAGAAAAGGAAAGATATAAGCATCTGAATGCTGAGTTCCAAAGAATAACAAGGAGAGATAAAGCCTTCCTCAGCGATCAGTGTAAAGAAATAGACGAAAACAACAGAATGGGAAAGACTAGAGATCTCATCAAGAAAATTAGAGATACCAAGGGAACATTTCATGCAAAGATGGGCTCGATAAAGGACAGAAATGGTATGGACCTAACAGAAGCAGAAGATATTAAGAAGAGGTGGCAAGAATACACAGAAGAACTGTATAAAACAGATCTTCACGACCCAGATAATCACAATGGTGTGATCACTGACCTAGAGCCAGACATCCTGGAATGTGAAGTCAAGTGGGCCTTAGAAAGCATCACTACGAACAAAGCTAGTGGAGGTGATGGAATTCCAGTTGAGCTATTTCAAATCCTGGAAGATGATGCTGTGAAAGTGCTGCACTCAGTATGCCAACGAATTTGGAAAACTCAGCAGTGGCTACAGGACTGGAAAAGGTCAGTTTTCATTGCAATCCCAAAGAAAGGCAATGCCAAAGAATGCTCAAACTACCGCACAATTGCACTCATCTCACACGCTAGTAAAGTAATGCTCAAAATTCTCCAAGCCAGGCTTCAGCAATACGTGAACCATGAACTTCCTGATGTTCGAGCTGGTTTTAGAAAAGGCAGAGGAACCAGAGATCAAATTGCCACATCCGCTGGATCATAGAAAAAGCAAGAGAGCTCCAGAGAAACATCTATTTCTGCTTTATTGACTATGCCAAAGCCTTTGACTGTGTGGATCACAATAAACTGTGGAAAATTCTGAAAGAGATGGGAATACCAGACCACCTGACCTGCCTTTTGAGAAACCTGTATGCAGGTCAGGAAGCAACAGTTAGATCTGGACATGGAACAACAAACTGGTTCCAAATAGGAAAAGGAGTATGTCAAGGCTGTATATTGTCACCCTGCTTATTTAAACTACATGCAGAGTACATTATAAGAAATGCTGGGCTGGAAGAAGCACAAGCTGGAGTCAAGATTGCCAGGAGAAATATCAATCACCTCAGATATGCAGATGACACCACGTTTATGGCAAAAAATGAAGAGGAACGAAAAAGCCTCTTGAAGAAAGTGAAAGAGGAGAGTGAAAAAGTTGGTTTAAAGCTCAACATTCAGAAAACGAAGATGAAGACATCTGGTCTGATCACTTCATGGCAAATAGATGGGCAAACAGTGGAAACAGTGTCAAACTTTATTTTTCTGGGCTCCAAAATCACTACAGATGGTGCCTGCAGCCATGAAATTAAAAGACGCTTACTCCTTGGAAGGAAAGTTATGACCAACCTAGATAGCATATTCAAAAGCAGAGGCATTACTTTGCCAACAAAGGTCCGTCTAGTCAAGGCTATGGTTTTTCCAGTAGTCATGAATGGATGTGAGAGTTGGACTGTGAAGAAGGCTGAGTGCCAAGGAATTGATGCTTTTGAACTGTGGTATTGGAGAAGACTCTTGAAAGTCCCTTGGACTGCAAGGAGATCCAACCAGTCCATTCTAAAGGAGATCAGTCCTGGGTATTCATTGGAAGGACTGATGCTAAAGCTGAAACTCCAATACTTTGGCCACCTCATGTGAAGAGTTGACTCATTGGAAAAGACTGATGCTGGGAGGGATTGAGGGCAGGAGGAGAAGGGGATGACAGAGGATGAGATGGCTGGATGGCATCACTGACTTGATGGACATGAGTTTGAGTGAACTCCGGGAATTGATGATGGACAGGGAGGCCTGGTGTGCTGCAATTCATGGGGTCGCAAAGAGTCGGACACGACTGAGCAACTGAACTGAACCGAACTGATCTAGTAATTCTAGCTCTATTTGCTTAAAAACTATTCTTTCTCCAGTGAATTATGTTTGTACCTTTGTCCGATCTAGTTTGCACAGATTTTAGAGTCCTGAAAGAAATTTATCCATTTACGATTAATTGATTTCTTACAAGAATATCAAGAGAATCAAACAGAGAAAGAATGTCCTTTTCAACAAATGATGCTGCGGAAGGTACATACAGTAAAATGAACTCATACCGTGTCTCACAGCATATATGAAAATTGTGGTGAGGATGTTGAGCTGGTAGGATTACAAAATGGTGAAGCTTGTTTGGCATAGAGTCTCTCAGTTCCTCAAAAGACTAAAGATGGAATTATCATATGACTCAACATTTCCGGGTATATACCCAAGAGAGATGGAAATATATATTTACATAAAAAGTTGTACATGTATATTCATAGCAGTGTTATTCATAATAGCAAAAAAGTGGGAGAAAACCACATGTCCTCCAATTGAGGAATAAATAAACAAGATGTGAAATATCTGTACCATAGTATATTGTCAATAAAAAGAAATGAAATACTTATTCATGCTACAATGTGGCTGAATCTTGAAAACATTGTGTTAAGCGTAAAAAGCTGCTCACAAAAGTCCACATACTTTATGATTCCATTTCTGTGAGATGTCCTAAATATGCATATTTATAGTGACAGAAAATACACTGGTTGTTTCCTAGGATTTGTGGGAATGGGGGTTCAGGGGTATTGTGACTAAGTGATGTGGGATTCTTTTTAGGGTGTTGAAAATGTTCTGAGATTGATGTGGTGATCCTTGCACCGCTCTGAATATACCAAATTCTATTGAATTGTTCATTTTAAATATAAATTATATATGTGTTGACTGTATATCAACAAAGATATTGTGTTAAAAGATATATGTATCCATCAGTCCTTTTAACTCTTTGTATAGAAATTCTTCCCACGTGTGACTTTTACTATGGTGCATTATTCATTTGCATAGTTTTTATTCATTAAATTATCCAGATTTTTCAAATGTTTTAAAATGTCTCTCATTTGTCAGTATCACTCACAGTTTCAAGAAAACAGTCTTTTATGTATTGGGAATCTCACAGTGGTGAATATGTGATTTATACAATTATAATTTTCAGTCGAAAGCTCAGATTTCATTATTAAGAATAAATCCTGACAGTTTTTTTTTTTATGTGACAGGCTGACTTTTTTTCATTTTTAAGAATTTATCTGCCAAATACTCAAGTTTTAGTAACTGTCATTTGTCTGTCCATCATTATTTAAATTAAAAGTAGTTTTTCCTAAAGAAAGCAATTTAGTTTGTGTAGAAACTCAACATCATAAGAGTTTTTCCTTAGGAAACCATTTTATTCATTCATACTTTTCCAGTTTCTTAAACAGTGTATTTAAAAGATGTGTATTTAAAGGCTAGTGCTTAATAAAAATGATGACTTTTGCTGCTTCAAAAAATTCTTAAATTGGTATCATTTAAAAAAGAAAACAATTCCTTCCAGTTTTATTGAAATATAATTGACTTCCAGCACTGCATAAGTTTAATGTGTGCATCATAGTGATTTGGTTCACAGACATCATGAAATGATTACTGCAAAATGTTCAGGGAACATCATCTCATCTAGATAAATAAAGAAAAAAAATAATGTTTTCTTGCGATGAGACCTCTTAGGATTTATTTTCTTTTATATATAAAAAACAGCAGTGTTAATTATGTTGTACATTAAATCCTTAGTACTCTTATTTACGTTATAACTGCAAGTTTGTGCCTGTGACTGCCTTCGTCCAATTCCTTCCACCAGTCCCCCACCTGTAATAATCACAGATCTGATGTTTTTTTTCTATGAGTTTGTTTGTTTTTGAACAACTAACATAACACTATGTTAGTTCCTGGTGCTCAGCTTAGTGATTCGATGTTTCTGTGCATTACAAAAGGATCACTACGATAAGACTAGTTAACATCTGTCACCATACAGAGGTATTACATTATTGAATATATTACCCATGCTGTTCATTTATAAATTGGTATCTTTTTAATATGAGCACAAGGTTGTGAAGAATTCAGTGACTACTGTTCTGTAGCTCCACTTCCTTTATTTATCTTAGATACCAGCAGTTTACCCTTCATTTGCAGTTTGCACTTTAAAAGCAAATGTCAGCATAGTGAAGAATGCAAATAATATCTTCATATAGTCTGAAACTTGAATTGACTTTGTGAATACCCTCTCATGTTTTCAGGGTCTTCCGGGGGTCGGCAGACTCTTTCAAGAATAGCTAATTTTCAATACTTTTTCAGTATTCGTGACCTTTTGTGGTGCTAGAAACTGGTTTTTCCAATATACCAGTAGATATTCTACAAGAAAGTTCTCCTATTTCCATATGTTGAAATTCACCTCTTTCTAGTTTTTTCACATAGTACTTCATTCTGTGTTCTTAAATCAGTTCAGTTCAGTTCAGTCGCTCAGTGGTATCCAATTCTTTGCGGCCCCATGAATTGCAGCATGCCAGGCCTCCCTGTCCATTGCCAACTCCCGGAATTCACCCAGACTCATGTGCATTGAGTCCGTGATGCCATCCACCCATCTCATCCTCTGTCGTCCCCTTCTCCTCCTGCCCCCAATCCCTCCCAACATCAGAGTCTTTTCCAATGAGTTAACTCTTCGCATGAGGTGGCCAAAGTATTGGAGTTTCAGTCCTTCCATTGGAAGCATCAGTCCTTCCAATGAACACCCAGGACCGATCTCCTTTAGAATGGACTGGTTGGATCTCCTTGCAGTCCAAGGGACTTTCAAGAGTCTTCTCCAACACCACAGTTCAAAAGCAGCAATTCTTTGGTGCTCAGCTTTCTTCACAGTCCAACTCTCACAACCATATATGACCACTGGAAAAACCGTAGCCTTGACTAGATGGACCTTTGTTGGCAAAGTAATGTCCCTGCTTTTGAATTTGCTCTCTAGGTTGGTTATAACTTTCCTTCCAAAGGAGTAAGTGTCTTTTAATTTCATGGCTGTAGTCACCATCTGCAGTGATTTTGGAGCCCAGAAGGAAAATAAAGTCTGACACTGTTTCCACTGTTTTCCCATCTATTTGCCATGATGTGATCAGACCAGATGCCATGATCTTCGTTTTCTGAATGTTGAGCTTTAAGCCAACTTTTTCACTCTCCTCTTTCACTTTCATCAAGAGGCTTTTTAGTTCCTCTTCACTTTCTGCCATAAGGGTGGTGTCATCTGCATATCTGAGGTTATTGATATTTCTCCCGGCAATCTTGATTCCAGCTTGTGCGTCTTCCAGCCCAGCGTTTATCAAGATGTACTCTGCATATAGTTTTTCTCTATTAGTAATGTAATCCGCCCTCAGTCATCCAGTTAGAGCTTTATAGTCAGTTTCAACATACACTGTCCTTCATTTGCCATAACTATAAACAGTCCTTCGGAGCTTCCCAGGTGGCGCTAGTGGTAAAGAACCTGCCTGCTAATGCAGGAGACATAAGAGATCTGGGTTTGATCCAAGTCAGGAAATTCCCTGGAGGGGTGGGCAAGTCAACCCACCCTAGTATTCTTGCTTGGAGAATCCCATGGACAGGGGAGTCTGGAGTACTACAAGTCCATAGGGTCACAAAGAGTCAGACATGACTTCAGTGACTTAGTACACGTGAACTCAAAATCAGTCCCTCGTCTTATCAGTTTTGCCTCCAAAAGAACCCTTCTTTATATCTGTGTCCTGCTTTCCTTAGAATTCTTGAGAGTAGATCCTTGTCTCTTTTCTGCAGTACTGCATGGCCAGCTAATCGGTCTTCCTGTATCCTGTTCCTGATCATCCTCTTCTTTTTTGTCAATATCTGTGAAATATCTTGGATTTTATACCTCTTGCAGGCTAGCAAATTGGTCTGCCACAGCTTCTAAGTTGTTACAGAAGGCAAGAAGCTCCTGGGTCACAGACGAAGGATTTTTTTTTTTTTTTTTTTTTTTTTACTTACAACAATGCAGGCAGCATTAAGTTTCTATTCCCATTAGTTCTGTTTGATTCCTCAGTCACTGAGAGGCAATGTAGAGGGGAAGCTGTGTTCACAGAGCTTGCATCACAGTTGAAGAATCCTGAATTTAAGAAATCACAATCTTTAAATATGTTCCCTGAAACTTGCCCAGCCTTTACCCTGACATAAAGCCACTGTCTTTATCTTTGAAGACTTTGTTATATTAACATCCTTAAAAAGAGAGAACAAAATCTGATACGACCTACAGAGACATGATAGACCCATGGTGAATTGTCTCTCAATAGTTTTTGGTTCGTTTTCTGGATACTGTTGCCAAAATTGTGTTACTAAAATACATTTTTGTCATGTAGCTCAGTGATTGCAGCCTGCTTTTCTGTGTTGTGGATTGCTGGTCCTTTATAAAATATGCTGTTACAGAACCCATGTTTACTAATCCCCTGAGTAAGCCATGGACGTAGTTTCCCTCTGTTTTTGCCCATATGTTTCTCTTGTGTACAACTTACTTTATTTCTCTTCTTCTCAAACTGATAAGATCTTCAGCCTTCAAGAACCAGCTTATTTGTCATTTTCTGTTTGACTTTCTCATTACTCCCCAAACTTCTTGCTGCTCTCAGAATATTTTGTGTCTACATCTTTTATAACGCTCATTGTTTCTGTTTCCATGCTGCCTCCTCCACTGGACTTGAACTCTTCAAGGTCTTAATTTGAGATTGTGTTCCTTCACAGAGTACTTTAGATATAATAAGAGCTTGATAGAAGTTTATTGAATTAATAAGTGTATAATTCCATGGTGGGTGCCCAATAACATTTTTATTTTGATGATGATATAATTCAGCTACTAATCTTTATTAACTATGCCAAAGCCTTTGACTGTGTGGATCACAATAAACTGTGGAAAATTCTTCAAGAAATGGGAATACCAGACCACCTGATCTGCCTCTTGAGAAATTTGTATGCAGGCCAGGAAGCAACAGTTAGAACTGGACATGGAACAACAGACTGGTTCCAAATAGGAAAAGGAGTATGTCAAGGCTGTATATTGTCACCCTGTTTATTTAACTTATATGCAGAGTACATCATGAGAAACGCTGGACTGGAAGAAATACAAGCTGGAATCAAGATTGCCGGGAGAAATATCAATAACCTCAGATATGCAGATGACACCACCCTTATGGCAGAAAGTGAAGAGGAACTAAAAAGCCTCTTGATGAAGGTGAAAGTGGAAAGTGAAAAAGTTGGCTTAAGGCTCAACATTCAGAAAACGAAGATCATGGCATCCGGCTCCCATCACTTCATGGGAAATAGATGGGGAAACAGTGGAAACAGTGTCAGACTTTATTTTTCTGGGCTCCACAATCACTGCGGATGGTGACTGCAGCCATGAAATTAAAAGACGCTTACTCCTTGGAAGGAAAGTTATGACCAACCTAGATAGCATATTGAAAAGCAGAGACATTACTTTGCCAACAAAGGTCCGGCTAGTCAAGGCTATGGTTTTTCCTGTGGTCATGTATGGATGTGAGAGTTGGACTGTGAAGAAGGCTGAGCACCGAAGAATTGCTGCTTTTGAACTGTGGTGTTGGAGAAGACTCTTGAGAGTCCCTTGGACTGCAAGGAGATCCAACCAGTCCATTCTGAAGGAGATCAGCCCTGGGATTTCTTTGGAAGGAATGATGCTAAAGCTGAAACTCCAATACTTTGGCCACCTCATGTGAAGAGTTGACTCATTGGAAAAGACTCTGATGCTGGGAGGGATTGGGGGCAGGAGAAGGGGACAACAGAGGATGAGATGGCTGGATGGCATCACCGACTCGATGGAAGTGAGTCTGAGTGAACTCCGGGAGTTGGTGATGGACAGGGAGGCCTGGCGTGCTGCGATTCATGGGGTCGCAAAGAGTCAGACACAACTGAGCGACTGATCTGATCTGATCTGATCAGAAATATGTATATGCCTGAAAAACTGTCCTTTGATTCACAAATCTACACTTGGGACTGTGATATAGTTGTTACCACTAACACTTACTGGATAGACAGGCT
The DNA here is from genome assembly GCF_019923935.1 of Bubalus bubalis. Classification (NCBI taxonomy): domain Eukaryota; kingdom Metazoa; phylum Chordata; class Mammalia; order Artiodactyla; family Bovidae; genus Bubalus; species Bubalus bubalis. The sequence goes on from NC_059160.1 coordinate 149,427,211, forward strand.
CAAAGCTAAAGTCTCTTATTAGAGTCGGTCAAAAGGGGCTAGAACTGCCTAAGTACTTCAGCAGTATGTTGAGAATGTCAAGAGTACCTTCTTCAAAGACATATGGCCTCCTCAGTAGGAACAGGAACTTTTAATAACATCAACAGTGGCCTCCTTAATGCAGATTTGAAAGCCAGTGAAGAGTTCTTTTGTTTTTTTCCGAGTGCTGCTTATTCTTATTCTGTACAGACTGCTAGTGTTCTTTACTTACATGAAAGGAACATGTGTATTATTGCTTATATCATGTCTGACTCTTTGTGGCCCCACGGACTGTAGCCTGCCAGGCTCCTCTGTCCATGGAATTTTACAAGCAGAAATACTGGAGTGGGTTGCCATTTTCTTCTCTAGAGGATCTTCCTGACCCAGCAGAGACTGAACCCACGTCTCATGTGTGTCTTGCATTGGCTGGCAGATTCTTTATTACTAGTGCCACTTGGGAATCCCAACGTATCAAATTGAGAAACAGAAATTGAACCTACTGGTAGAACACTGGTAGTGTTGTTGTTCTTGTTTAGTTTGCTAAGTTGTGTCCAACTCTTTCATGACCACACGAACTGTAGCCCTCTAGGCTCCTCTGTCCGTGAGATTTCCCAGTCAAGAATACTGGAGTGGGTTGCCATTTCCTTCTCCAGGGGATCTTCTGATCCAGGGATTGAACCTGCATCTCCTGTGTCTCCTGCATTGGCAGGTGGATTCTTTACCACTGAGCCACCAGGGGAGTCCTTATATGTATGAGCATTACTCTAGGAAGCACCATCCTTATCACAACCTTGCATATGATTTTCGTACTGATTTTTGAGAGTGCGTTGTCCATTAAAGATACTGACCTCTCTCCACCCTTTCGGCATGCACACACTTCTTTGCTTCTCTGTATTGATTTTAACTTTAAATCAAGTCACAGCTATCAGATTTTTCCTTTATAGTATTTGGTGTTCTGGCCATAAGGAAATCTGCCTTTGTCTTAAAGTTATTTTGGAAGTCTCTGGATTTTCTAATTTTCTGGTTTTATTTATTTATTTTTTACATGTTTTTGGTTTAAGTATAAGAGGAAGGAATCACCCCTACCCCCAGAGGCTGTATTCTTATCCTAGTTCAGTGTACTGAATAATCCCCTTTTCCCCCAACTCAGTGAAATATCATCTGTAGCCTATACTGTGTTGCCATCGGTACATGAGTCTGAATTGGAACTCTTTTTTATCCCCCACTGATTTCTTTCTGTGTTTGTACCAGTTACAGTTGTGAAATAATACATTTTAAAGGCAGTGTAGGTTTGTCATAGTTTTTCTTCCAAGGAGCAAGCATCTTCTAATTTCATGGCTGCTATTAGGATGGTGTCATCTGCGTATCTGAGGTTATTGGTATTTCTCCCAGCAATCATGATTTCAGCTTGTGCTTCATTCAGCCTGGCATTTCGCATGATATACTCTGCATATAAGTTAAATAAGCAGGGTGACAGTGTACAGCCTTGACGTACTCCTTTCCTAATTTGGAACCAGTCTGTTGTTCCATGTCCGGTTCTAACTTTTGCTTTTTGACCTGCATACAGGTTTCTCAGGAAGCAGGTAAGATGGTCTGGTATTCCTGTCTCTTGAAGAATTTTCCACAGTTTGTTGTAATCCACATAGTCAAAGGCTTTAGCATAGTCAGTAAAGCAGAAGTAAAGTTTTTTTCTGGAATTCCCTTGCTTTTTCTATGATCCAGTGGATGTTGGCAATTTGATCTCTAGTTCCTTGCCTTTTCTTAATCCAGCTTGTATTTCTGAAAGTTTTCAGATCATGTATTGTTGAAGCCTAGCTTGAAGGATTTTGAGCATCACCTTGCTAGCATTTGAAATGTGCACCATTGTACAGTAGTTTGAACATTCTTTGGCATTTTCCTTCTTTGGGATTGGAATGAAAATTGAACTTTTCCAGTCGTGTCCCAGTGCTAAGTTTTCCAAGTTTGCCGGCATATTGAGTACAGTACTTCAGCAGCATAATCTCTTAGGATATAAAGTGGCTCAGCTGGAATTTCATTGCCTCCACTGGTTTTGTTTGTAGTAATGCTTCCTAAGGCCCACTTCACTTCAAAATCCAGGATATCTCACTCTAGGTGAGTGACTACACCATCATGTTTATCTGGGTTATTAAGACCTTTCTTGTACAGTTCTCCTGTGTATTCTTGCCACCTCTTATTAATATCTTCTGCTCTGTTATGTCCATACCATTTCTGTCCTTTATTGTGTTTATCTTTGCATGAAATTTTCCCTTGGTTTCTCTTATTTTCTCGTTGAAAATTGAGTATCTACTATGTGTCAATTTCTAAGGATGTACTGATGAGCAGAACAAATAAAATTTCTACCTCCATGTACTTTTCAGTGAGTTACAACTCCTTGCAACTCCATGCTCTTTGCATGAAGCGAAGAGCAGACTCATTGGAAAAGACCCAGATGCTAGGAAAGATTACGGGCAAGAGGAGAAGCGGGTGATAGAGGATGAGATGGTTGGATGACATCACTGACTGACTAACTCAAACTCATGTCCATTGTGAGAGAGTGAAGGACAGGGAAGCCTTGTGTGCTGCAGGTTATGGAGTTGCAAGCAGTTGTACTTAGCAATAGAGCAGCAACAACAACCTCCATGTAACTTATTTTAGTGGGAGGAAGACATACAAATAATGTAATGTGTTAGGTGTTGGCCTCAAAAATTTTTCTTTAGGAAAAATGTGTTGATTCAGGATCAACAAACCATCGTAACTGGGGATCTGCAACCATGACAAGCCTTATGCAGGTCCCTACAAAGGAAGGAGGAGAGGACTCTTTTATTTATTTGTGTTTTTCCCTGTTCTCAGTCTTCATTGGCGTGCAGGTTTTTTCCTAGTTGCTCTGCGCGGGCTTCTTACTGAGGTGGCTTCTCTTGTTGCTGCAGAGCTCAGGGTCTAGGGCGCAGCAGTCTTCAGTAGTTTCTGCTCCCAGCCTGCAGAACACGGCCCCAGTTGCTGTGGTACATACATTTAGTTGCTCTGAGACCTGTGGGATCCTCCCGTATCAAGGATCGAACACATGTCTCCTTCATTGGCGGGCAGATTCGTTACCACTCAGCCCCTAGGGAGGACTCTTAAGGAAGTGAAAATAAATTGGGAGTTTTTAGTAAAAGAAGAGCCCATTGGGGGAACTGAGAGGTCAAAATAAGTGACTTTTCATTGACTGAGTGATGACAGTTTCTCATTGGCTGACCTCTTGCCAGGCAAGAAAAGGACCAGTTCCTCCTACTGGTCTCCACACTCTTATTTTAACTGAGATTTCTGTTTATTAAATTTTATAAAAGCAAAATAATTAAAAGTAAAGAGAATTGGGAGAGTATTGGGAATATTGGAACAAAAGAAATGTTTTATAATATTAAATAGAGTGTGTGTGGAATAGTTTTGTTTAGATTTGTGTAAAGAATTTTTAGATGAGGGAATCACTGGGAAATCTGGCTCACTGGAAAAGTCCAGTCTAGTAGAGTGTCAGTAGTTGCTAAGGGAGAGCATGCTTGGCATGTTTCAGAATCCTGCAAGGAGTTCATTGTGGTTGCAGCAGGATATGAAGAGTAACAGAAGATGAGGTTAGAGAGGGAACAGGAGGTACAGAAGATTGGCTTGAACCTGTGTAGCCTCACAGACTAATATAAGAAGTTTTGCATCTTACTGAGTGATCCGAAGAGCATTACAGGGTTTTAAGCAAAGGAATGACATTTGCTGGTGTACGTTTTAAAAGGAGGCTGTCAAGAAAGGAGGCAAAGACATCAGCAAAGTTTTGCAACAGTTCAGGCAAGAGATTATGGTAACTTGGATGAGTGGTAGCGGTGAAATCAACTAAAAGTTCTTGAAAAAAAAGAAGAGTAGTTAAAATTTGGAAATAAAATGAGGATAGACGCAATTAGCTTTTCCAAAGGGCTGGATGCAGGACGTGAATTATACCATCCTAACTAATATCTTTTAGGCTTCCCAGGTGGCTCGGTGGTATAGAATCCACCTGCCAATGCAGGAGATGCAGGAAATGGCAGCTGACTCCCGTATTCTTGCCTGGAAAATCCCATGGAGAGAGGAGCCTGGCTGGCTACAATCCATGGGGTCTCAAGGAGTCGGGCACGACTTACTGACTGAGCATGAACACACAACTGATATCTTGCCTGTTTATCTGTGGTATAAAAATCCTTTATATGTAATAGTAATATTGATTCTCATTTAAATTCAATAATTTTGCTTTGTTGTTTAAAACACTTCAGTGACATTCTGTTGCACTCTGTATAAAATTTATTCTCTTTACCATAGCCAATAAGGTGTGCATTATCTGGAACCTACATATGTGTCAAAACTTAGCTACTATAAACAATTTTTTCTTCAGTTTCTTGAATATATGCCAACTTCTGTGCCTTAGAAGTTTTGCACTTGCTTCTCTTCCTGTTTGGAAGGGTCCCCACCCCCTACCTCACTTTTTGCCTATTTAGCTTACTTACATATTTTATGTCTCAACTTGTTCCTTAGGCAGGCCCATTTAAGGTAAATTATTTCCTTGCTTCTCTCTCCCATGCCTTTCTCCTTCTCAGCCATTTGTTTTGTTCCTTTTTGGCATTTCTTGCAATTATTTCTCTGTTCAGTGTTTTTGTTTTATTTGCTTTGTATTTGTTTGTTTTCTTTTCTTTTCTTTGGTATCTCCCTGAGGTAAGAACTGATTCTAACTTGTTTAACTTTGTGTTTCAGTGCTAGTCTGGTGTCTGCCCCATAGACTCATTCAGTAAGTACTTCAGGTTGGATGATTGACTGATTAATGCACAAATTAACAACCAAAATATTTACTTTATATGCCAGAGTTAGCAGCCCTGAACATTACACCTAACTTAGATTTTTATTGGCTTGTTATTTTGCTGCTCTCCTTGTTTAATCAGCCATTGCATATTGCTAATTGTAGGGTAATCATACATGATTCTTTATCACTAGAAGAAAGTTTTTCCTTGAAATTCATTTTGTTATTAAAATTAGGCAAATCCTTATGTTTCAGAAGATAGCTGTAGTCATTTAGTTACACTGCCTGTTACAATGATGTGTGAAAGGAAATGTGAATAGGAGCTTTAAAGATGTTTCCTACCTCCACCCCCTTTGCCCCTTGCAGCTCTTATCTTAAAGGAAGAAAAGGAAAAGAGAGAACTCTATGGTGTGAGTTCAGGTTTACTACTGTAAGTATATAAGGAAGGCCCCCTGTTACCATGACAACAAATGGATAAATTTCAAATGGAAAATTTTCAACGTAGGGAACTGATAAAATTGTAGTATCCCTATTCTCTTAGTATAGAATTGCTCTTTGGCAAGTTGTAAAAAAAAAATTCTGAAATCCCCTACTAAAATTAATAAAATAGTCCTATAATATTGTTTTAAAGTAATTTATTATGAGTTAAAACTATACCAAAACAATATACTTTCATAGTTCTGTCATACAGAAAGTTAAGCATTTAATTTGACATTAAAAATTACTTTTCTAACCTGTACTGTATCTTTGCTTAAATGGTAAATAGTTTAATATATTGGGAGTTTTTGACAATAGAAAATGACCTGCCACTTTATAGATTCCTTTGCCTTAAATGCTTTCTAACTCCAGTGGAGGAAGGCTGTTAAGCTTTAAGTGCTCTGTCATATTGGCAGGCTTTTATAGTCGAAGAGAACCGCAGTGAGCAGTGATGATGGAAAACGATGGCAGGTAGACTTAAAACACCATAAAGCACAGACGATTGTGTGTAATGCCTTGAATTGAATCCTTTTCGAATGAAATGATCAGCCATATGTGCCACCCTTATGGACCCTGTAAGAAGAGGAGAAGAAATGTGCCCTAATGCTAACTGTGCATGAAATTGCAGTGTTAGGAGATATTGACCAGATGTTTCAATCTCAACAAATAGCTTGTTATGTGACTGAGTGAAAATATCTTTGCTGCTTTGATCACATACACCTTGAAAGAAGGGGTAATTTAATAGAGGCTGTCATAGTTCATCATTGTCAATAAACTTTGGCTTGACCTTTGCCTTATGTTTTTGATGTTGCTTCTGATAAGCGTTGATGGGCAGATGTTTACTGCCTTGAGGGATTTTTCTTTTTATAACATGTATGCTAGAAATCGTAAAGGAGAAGGATTTTTCTCAATTCTTCTCTTGCTCTTTGGTTATTATTTGGATTGTTTCTCTGTAGATTTTGTAGAATTTCTGCATGAATACATCTGAGTGACATTTTTACCTTTAAAGACCCTCAGTGGTTTTTCTCCAAAAGTTTCTTATTCTCCTCACCTCTCTGCCCCAGTTTTAATTGGCCACAGTTAGCTTCTGTGGTGATTTTTTTTCTTGTTTCATATACTGAATATATATATTTTTTTGTAGTTTGAAGTGATGGATATCTTAGAAAAGCTTCATGATTTGCTGACTTTTACGATTGAGAACAGTGAAAGCTAGAGAGATTAAGTTACTTATTCAAGGTTACTCTTTTCAAAGCTGGCTGCATGTCTGAGAACTGATGACACTCTTCCCAGTAAAATTTTCTTTAGTTCACTTTCTTTCTTATATCTAGAGTAGTGATTGAGAGTACACTTTCTAAAATAATCCAGACTTGAACTTGCCACTGACCTATTTTCCTCATCTATGAAATTGGAATAGTAAGTATCTATATCATGCTTGGTAGTTCACATTAGCTGAGATTACATAAGTAGGTAAAGCATTAGCATATTGTCTAACATAAAGTAAGGGCCCACTAATTTAACCCTCAATTATATTTTTGTTTCTAAAAGGAAGCGTTGCGTGCTGCAGTCCATGGGGTTGCAAAGAGTCGGACATGACTGAGTGACTGAACAACATCGTTCGTTAATTACAGTGCTTTTTAGCTGAAGTTTTTTTTTTTTTTATATTGCAGTTTTTTCTTAAGTTGTCAGAGGGAAGTATTTAGACTATATATGGAAAATTAAACTGATTTTAGACATCATTTTTAAATTATGGTAGAAAATATAGATAAATAAAATGTGCTTTAAACTAGAGCAGCTGTTGCTACTATCTCCGTTACTTTGAAGTTTCTTGGCAATTGTAGGAGATGAAAAAATTTCCTTGACTCTCATAGGGTCCCTGGCTAGGTTTGAAAATCAAACTGACAAAACATACAAATTTATTTAATATAAATTGTATGTGATGTGAGAGCTTTCTTAAGGCAATGAAGATCCAAGCAAACAGTTTGACCTATGTAGCTAGCTTTAATGAAGAAAGGGAAATCTTGCAGAAATACAATAGGTCAGAAGAGTGTGAGCAAGTGTTAACCTGAGGAAATGTAGCAAGGTCTTTTTATTAGGATTCTTCTCAGTGTCCCTTTGTCTTTGGAGATAAAGGTGCTCTTTTCCTTCAGATACAGGGAGGGCGCTTCACACATGAAGGTTTTATGATCTGTTTCAGGAGAGGAAAGGGATGGTAAGAGTGATCATTTTCCTGCTTCTGCCTTTTTTTTCAAATTCCTTTAGCCACTATGCCATAACTTGGAGTAGTGTGTCTTAAACCCCCTCAGTGTATTGGCTACATATATTTACAACATCATTTCACTTTGTAAGGGAATATAACAAGTTCAGGTAATGTCATGGAAATGTTATATTGAATTCTCTTTCTGAAGACTTTTTCTGTAAGATTTTTTTTTTAACAAATCAAATTTCTCCTTGTAAGACATCTCTATTTTGATCTAAAAGTAAGACTTAATTGTGCATAGCAAGAAAATAAAAGAAAGGTAGGCCTAATTTTTAAAATCTTGGGAGAACATAGAAATAGAGTATAAATTATCTGTTTGGTAGAAATCTTATTTCCCAAAGACCTTTGTTGAATAAAAACCTGAATCCTGTTATAGCACTGTATTCAGGTACTGTGTTATCTTTTTATCATCTGATGTTAGAGTCTTTGGAAATAAATCTGGGCTACTTATTTTTGATAAGTGAAGAAATTGAGTAACAATTTTCAAATAATATAAATTGTTTAAAAATGTTTTTAAAAATTTAGATGAATAGTTTTGGATCAGTGGTTTTCTTGGTTAATTTGTTGCTGTCCTATAGCCTTCTTACCCTTATGTTTGAAAAGAAAAAGGCATCTACCCTAGCTATAGCTGTGTTCTCCCTACACCATTCCTCTTCCCCCTCTGTCCTCTCTGGTGTGGGTGGTCTAATCCCTTTTAAGAATCTAATGAAATTTGTGAATCCTATCTTCTGAAAAATGTATCAGAATTTCCTTAATATTTCAGAGAGTTCATGGATTCTCTGCTTTCTCTCACGTATACCTTGACCTGATTGGAGCCCATGGACCTCAGATAGGCCACACATTTCATTAGAAAATAAAATTCAAACTCCTTTCTAATAATCTCAGTATTTAACAGTTCACCTTAGAAATAATAGTCTTATTGATACCCATATAATACTTAAAATAGTAGTGATTAAAAGAATAGTTAAAATTTTATTCTGTGCCAAAGTTATACTCCATCTTCTGTTAAACCTTTAACCCAGACTAATGGTTTATTATTAATGATATCTCCAAGTGGACTGATCCAGTTTACATTTATTGTGTGCTTTAGAAAATAGTGTATCTTTAGAATACAATTTTAAAGAGTAGATTGTAAGCATTTTGATTCTAAGACCTTTGCTGATTTATCTTCATTTACTGCATTTACACAAAATTCCTTTTAGGAATACTGAATTTATTTTTAGTTCTTTAATTTCAGTAGTCTCTGTTTTCCTTCTGAGCCTGTTTGTCATTTTTCTGCTGCTGAAAATTAACTATCCAACCCATACCCACATGTCCCTTATTTCCTACAAATTTCAGTTTGGATACAGGTTCTTGTATTACCCTTAGGATATCTTCTTTGGTCACTCCCCAAAGTCTAACATACATGCTACTCCTATGTGCTTCAGTCATGTTCTTATTCTCTCTTGCTCACTCACTCACTCGCTGTCACACTTTATATATATAAAAATGGATAGGATCGGAAGAGTAGATTCCAGGCTGGTTAATACTAGGGGATCGGAAAAAGAAGACAAGTCTACTAAAAAGAGAATTGTTTCTTTATCTATTATTTACTACAGTAATGTTCAGCAGGTGTTCACTGATCAGAAATAGTTGTCAAATGAGCTAAATGAAGTTACACTAAAATTTATTTTTATTATATCTCAGTGTACTGTTATCGTCCTCACTAGTACTCTTCAACAGGTACTGCTTTGGGCACTTTACTTTCATTGTCTTATTAAATTCTCATAATAATTCTACAAGAAATATAATTTTTCATAAGGTATATAATTTATCATCACGTGACTAAATGAACTTACATATGTCTGAATCTAAAGTTTGCTTGTTTGTTTGATTTTTCTAGTAGGCCAAAGTTTCCCAAAATCTCTTCAGAGAAATAGATGTTAACACGTATTTAACAACAGAAATTGGAGAAGGCAATGGCACCCCACTCCAGTACTCTTGCCTGGAAAATCCTATGGGCGGAGGAGCCTGGTAGGCTGCAGTCCATGGGGTCGCGAAGAGTTGGATACGACTGAGCGACTTCACTTTCACTTTTCACTTTCATGCATTGGAGAAGGAAATGGCAATCCACTCCAGTATTCTTGCCTGGAGAATCCCAGGGACGGGGGAGCCTGGTGGGCTGCCGTCTATGGGGTCGCACAGAGTCGGACACGACTGAAGCGACTTAGCAACAACAGAAATAACTGAAAACCTATTTGGGGGATAATAGTAGGATTATTGGGAATCAGTTTTTACTAATGGGTTGTATACCAGTAGGTGAAAATGAAGCAGCTTTGGCAGGACAGGAGAATAGTATTAGTCATTGAAGAAGAATGGATTCTTGATAATATTTATGAAAATTTTGTTTCACCCTGACTCACTTGGTAGCATAGCAGTCATCTCAGAGAATCAATCCTTTAAGCTTTGTGATATATGCAGTTTTTCTAACCAACTACCTCAATTTTGATTTCCTCATCACCCTTTGCAATCTGCTTTGTTGCTGTTATTTCCCAGTTTTGACGTTTAATTTCTAATAGTTGTGCTTTATGGTTTTCTTGAAATGCCTCATTGGGTTTTCTCTTACAAAATTTTTTATCTTTAGGCTTATCTTGCAAGTATTTTAGTATCTAGGTGTTGTTCTTCATCATTCTTCATGGATTGAATTAAAGTAGCATTATTTTAGAAGTGACTGGTTCTTGAGCATCACTGTCATTTATATTGTCCTAAATATTACATTTAGGTGACAAAGAGAAAATTCATCTGATAGATGAAATTAATAGAAATCTTTCCATGTCTTATTTAAGTCTCTTGATGTGAAGCTTAATATGTCATTTATTCAGCTCCTATTTAAATCCAGTTGTAAATTTCCTCCTCCTGGTTTCTTACCTGATGAGATATCATCTCTTATCCTCTCATTTTTGCTAAAAAACCCTCCTGTGCACCCTCTACCTATAGAATGTTGCCTAAACTTCTTAAAGTGGCATTTAATGACCTCACCTAGATTTTGCTCTCATCAGTCTCTTTCCTCACATATTTGTTGTTGTTCAGTTGCTTGCTCATGTCCAGCTTTTTGTGACTAACCCCATGAACTGCAGCACTCCAGGCTTCCCTGTCCTTCACCATCTCCCGGAGCTTTCTCAGACTCATGTCCATTGAAGCAGTGATGCCATCCAACCATCTCGTCCTCTGTTGTCTCCTTCTCCTCCTGCCTTCAATCTTTTCCAGCATCAAGGTCTTTTCCAATGAGTCGGCTCTTTGTATCAGGTAGCCAAAGTATTGGAGCTTAAGCTTCAGCATCAGTCTTTCCAATGATATTCAGCACTGATTTCCTTTAGGATTGACTGGTTTGATCTTGCTGTCCAAGGGACTCTCAAGAGTCTTCTCCAACAACACAGTTCAAAATCATCAATTCTTCGGCACTCAGCCTTCTTTATGGTCCAACTCTCACATCCGTAACTGACTACTGGAAAAACCATAGCTTTGAGTAGACGGACCTTTGTTGGCAAAATAATGTCTCTACTTTTTAATATGCTTTTTAATAGCTTTTCTTCCAAGGAGCCAAGTGTCTTTTAATTTCATGATTGCAGTCACCATCTGCAGTGATTTGGGAGCCCAAGAAAATAAAGGCTGTCACTGTTTGCGTTGTTTCCCCATCTATTTGCCATGAAGTGATGGGACCAGAGGCCATGATCTGAACGTTGAGCTTTAAGCCAACTTTTTCACTCTCCTCTTTCACCTTCATCAAGAAGTTCTTTAGTTCCTCTTCTCTTTCTGCCATAAGGGTGGTGTCATCTCCGTATCTGATATGCAGATGACATAACCTCAGATATGCAGATAACACCATCCTCACACATAATACTCTGTAATTATATTTCTAATTGACAAATGTTTATTTTCCTTTATTTCTCTTTCTCATTATTTTTATTAACATCATTCTTTTTTTTTTTATTTTTAAACTTTACAATATTGTATTAGTTTTGCCAAATATCGAAATGAATCCACCACAGGTATACCTGTGATCCCCATTCTGAACCCTCTTCCCTCCTCCCTCCGCATACCCTCCCTCTGGGTCGTCCCAGTGCACCAGCCCCAAGCATCCAGTATCGTGCATCGAACCTGGACTGGCGACTCGTTTCATACATGATATTATACATGTTTCAATGCCATTCTCCCAAATCTCCCCACCCTCTCCCTCTCCCACAGGGTCCATAAGACTGATCTATACATCAGTGTCTCTTTTGCTGTCTCATACACAGGGTTATTGTTACTGTCTTTCTAAATTCCATATATATGCGTTAGTATACTGTATTGGTGTTTTTCTTTCTGGCTTACTTCACTCTGTATAATAGGTTCCAGTTTCATCCACCTCATTAGAACTGATTCAAATGCATTCTTTTTAACGGCTGAGTAATACTCCATTGTGTATATGTACCACAGCTTTCTTATCCATTCAACTGCTGATGGGCATCTAGGTTGCTTCCATGTTCTGGCTATTATAAACAGTGCTGCGATGAACATTGGGGTACACGTGTCTCTTTCCCTTCCGGTTTCCTCAGTGTGTATGCCCAGCAGTGGGGTTGCTGGGTCATAAGGCAGTTCTATTTCTAGTTTTTTAAGGAATCTCCACACTGTTCTCCATAGTGGCTGTACTAGTTTGCATTCCCACCAACAGTGTAAGAGGGTTCCCTTTTCTCCACACCCTCTCCAGCATTTATTGCTTGTAGACTTTTGGATTGCAGTCATTCTAAGTGGCGTGAAATGGTACCTCATAGTGGTTTTGATTTGCATTTCTCTGATAATGAGTGATGGTGAGCATCTTTTCATGTGTTTGTTAGCCATCTGTATGTCTTCTTTGGAGAAATGTCTATTTAGTTCTTTGGCCCATTTTTTGATTGGGTCATTTATTTTTCTGGAATTGAGCTGTAGGAGTTGCTTGTATATTTCTGAGATTAGTTGTTTGTCGGTTGCTTCATTTGCTATTATTTTCTCCCATTCTGAAGGCTGCCTTTTCACCTTGCTAATAGTTTCCTTATTTCTCAAACTGTGTGCCAGGGTCTCATCTGTGTGGACACAGTTTGGTTCCACAGTATATTTTAAATTTTCTAGGGAAACAGTGATATCTATTAGACATAGTACAAACCACTTGCTTCAGATACTTCCATTTTAAAATTGGATTGCAATCTTTCTTTTGGTGGTGTCATAAACTTTGTAAAATTGGGTTTCTGTGATTGGAAAAAAAAAAAAAAGCAGTGCTCAAAAATCACTGTGAGACAGGAAATGAGTGTGGTGGTGACCAGTCTGATTCCAAGGTTTGAGAATTTTGTAGTGCTCAACAGGGACTGAATTGTTATGAAATAAATACTGTGTTGTTTAGAACTAACTACTTAATAAATAAAACTTCTTTTTCCTAACATAGTAAAGGAGGCATGTGCTTTATGCTTCTACTTTCTTTCCAGTTTATAGCTATTTTTGAAAATTATACCTATCCTTCAGACTAGTTGATCATGTCACCACTCATCCCTGGGAGGCTCTTCTGATCCTCTCAGCTGCAATTAATCTCCCTCCTGGGTGTTTCCTGGTAACATGGTATCTTTACTATTGCTTTCAAAATTGTATTCAACTAATTCATGTGTTTATTTAAAGTTACCAGTGATGACTTTCTGGTTCTCCTGTTAGGTGTAGTTATTTACAGTATAGTAAGAGCTATTTCATATCATTTCCAGAACTAAAGTGCGTGTTTTTTTAGCCTATTTCTAATTCTTAAAGCATCCTTATAAGATCACAGGTTATATTATCCACATTTTGTATGTGAAGACATTGGAATTTAAATCACTGTTAATTTCTGTCACACTGCCTACCTCCTAACCTTTGACTGTTCTAGTTACTTCTCCTTTTCCTATTGATAGAACCAGCTTTTTGATATATCCTTAAAAATTCTATTGAGTTTTTTGTTTGTTTTTATTTATTTGTTCATGCTGTGCTGGGTCTTCAGGATTGCCCACGTGCTTTCTCTGATTGCAGAGAGTGGGGGCGCTCTTCAGTTGCCGTGTGCGGGCTTCTCACTGCCATGTCTCCTCTTGTTGGGGTGTATGGCTCTAGGGCAAGCAGGCTTCAGTACTTGTGGCAGGCAGCCTCGTTAGTTGCTGCACACGGGTTTAGTTGCCCCGCTACATGTGAAATCTTTCAGGACCAGGGATTGAACCCCTGTCCCTTGCACTGGCAGGGAGATTCTTAACCATTGGACCGCCAGGGAAATCCTCATATTGAGATTTTGATTAGGATTTGCAATGGCTCTCTGAATCTATTAATGGAGAATTGTTTTTTTAACAAGTATTGAGTTTTGGGGAATTCCATGGCAGTCCAGTGGTAAGACTCGACACTTTCACTGCTGAATGACCAGATTCAGTCTATTGGTTAGGGAACTAAGACCCCACAAACCACACAGCATGGCCAAAAATGTGTGTGTGTGTGTGTGTGTATACATATTTTTTCCTAGTCCATACACATACAGCACTCTATTTATATAGGTATTTTTCCCCTTTAGCAAACATATATAGTGTTCTCTGTACAGATTTTGCATGTTTTCTTAAATTTATCCCAGTATGTTTCATTTTTTTATATTATTGTAGGTTACATTGTTTTCTTAATTTTAAATTTCAGCTGTTCCTTGGTAGTATATAGAATCACATTAGATTTTTTTTTTTATAATGATCTTGACTCCCAAGTCAGGCTTCTCCAAGCCAGGCTTCAACAGTATGTGAACCATGAACTTCCACATATTCAACCTGGATTTAGAAATGACAGAGAAATCAGAGATCAAATTGCCAATATCCACTGGATGATTGAAAAAGTAAGAGTTCCAGAAAGACATCTACTTCTGCTTTATTGACTGTGTCAAAGCCTTTGACTGTGTGGATCACAACAAACTGTAGAAAATTCTTAAAGAGATGGGAATACTAGACCACCTGACCTGCCTCTTGAGAAATCTGTATGCAGGCCAAGAAGCAACAGTTAGAACTGGACATGGAACAACAGACTGGTTCCAATTCGGGAAAGGAGTATGTCAAGGCTGTATATTGTCACCCTGCTTATTTAACTTATAGGCAGAGTACTTAATGAGAATGCTGGACTGGATGAAACACAAGCTGGAATCAAGATTGCCAGGAGAAATATCAATAACCTCAGATATGCACATGACACCACCCTTATGACAGAAAGTGAAAAGAACTAAAAAGCCTTTTGATGAAAGTGAAAGAGGAGAGGGAAAAAGTTGGCTTAAAAATCAAGATTGAAAAAATGAAGATCATGTCATCAGGTCCCATCACTTCATAGCAAATAGATGGGGAAACTGGAAACAGTGAGAAATTTTATTTTCTTGGTTTCCAAAATCACTGCAGATGGTGACTGCAGCCATGAAATTAAGAGACACTTGCTCCTTGGAAGAAAAGCTATGACCAACCTAGACAGCATATTAAAAAGCAGAGACGTTACTTTGCCAACAAAGGTCCATCTAGTCAAAGCTATGGTTTTTCCAGTAGTCACGTGTGGATGTGAGAGTTGGACTATAAAGAAAGCTGAGTGCCAAAAATTGATACTTTTGAACTGTGGTGTTGGAGAAGACTCTTGAGAGTCCCTTGGACATCAAGGAGATCAAACCAATCTATCCTAAAGGAAATCAGTCCTAAATATTCACTGGAAGGACTGATGCTGAAGCTGAAACTCCAATACTTTGGTCACATGATGCGAAGAACTGACATTTGAAAAGACCCTGATCCTGGGAAAGATTGAAGGTGGGAGGAAAAGGGGACAACAGAGGATGAAATGGTTGGATTCCATCACCAATTCAATGGGCATGAGTTTGAGTAAGCTCTGGGAGTTGGTGATGGACAGGGAAGCCTGGCGTGCTGCAGTCTGTGGTGTCGCAAGGAGTCGTACACGACTGAATGACTGAACTGAACTGACTCCTGAGACCTTGATAAAGTCACCTTTTAATCCTTAAGCATTTATATGAGATTCTTTGTGATCTCAGATATTCCTTAAACATGCACAGATTGGTCCCCAGCCAAAGTCTCAGTAATTACTCTACATGGATTTCAGCTCATTCCTCTTTGAAACTCTTTTGCAAAATTTCTAGTCTCTTGACTCTCCCTGAACCTCTGTCTGCTCATTTCATTGAGAATGCCAGGTTGTGTTTGTCTTCTTCCTCCCTGCACCGTAGTCTGTAAATTGCTTACTGGCAGAGAGACTGCATGATGTCAGGGCTTACCTTGAGTCTTTTCTATCAAAGATTACAGTGCAGCTCTTCCTGTTGGCCACTGTTTTGAAATTCTATAGTTTTCCCCTTTTGATTTTCTTTTTAGTTAATTATAGCACAAGGGTAATTCTGAACCGTATTTCTCCCTCAGAGCTAGATTGGAAATTAAAGATATGTGTTTAATGATGTACTGTACTTACAGGAACAAAAAATTGGGGCAGTTTATTTTGCCTTTAAAAAAGCAGTAATGATTGAATCAAGTTATGACTGAAGGTTGAATCTCTTCTAGAAACACTGAGAATGTAATGATTTTGACTTTGTTTTAGGGACTGTTATTTTCATCATTTTATTCTCTAGTATACATGTATTAAATGTTTAAGAATTGATTTTTTAATCTTTTCCAACTTCCTTGATTATAACATCTTGACTTATTCAGGTAGTTTACTAAATACTTTCTAGCAGTGAGCATGGCTTCTGTTTCTTTTATGTGTCTACTTTGGCTTACTAAACTCTCATTTTAGATTGGCTAACTTTTAAGTGGAAATAACTGATCCAAGAGTAAAGTTCTTTTCTTTGTCAGTATGCTGATATCAGATATTACCAGAATATTAGCCAGTTGCTTATGATGAAATATTCAATAGTGGAATTATAACATAACCTGCTGAATAGTTCTATTATTTGTCCATTCTTTTTGTTTTGAAGGTTAAAGTAATATTGATTTGTAATGGAAACATTTCAATTTATTTAAATTCTGATTAGGGAAGAATTATAAATCAGATTTAACCTCCATAGTGAGGTGATATAGCCCTTTTTTTCAGACTACAGTTTTTAACATGAAATTTGATTATAATTGTGATTACTATCATTGATGTTTTAATGACATTTTAAGTTATTTAAATGAACATAGTAAAATTTGCTATTGACTTTCCCTTTTTTTATCTCACTACCTAAAGCAAACATGGTTGATCATTCAGTCATGCTTCTACATGAGTAAAAGTAAATTATAAAAAAAACCTCGCAGGTATTTTCTGTTGTTAAATTTATAATTTACCTAAGAGTGGTTTAAAGGATTTAAAATCTATTAGGTATGGCTATTGATGCATTTTAAGATATTAAAATGCTTCATGAGGTTGACTTATTTTAATAAATTGATATCATCAAAGTTTGAATAAGTTAATTTTAAATTATTTTTAAATTTAATGACTGATTTAGTCATAATATCTTTGTCCCTTCCTTTAAGTTTGAAAATTTTCTAACTTACAGAAAAATATTTGTTGTTCAGTCACTAAATCATATTCAGCTCTTTGCAACCTCATGGACTCTTACATCCCAGGCTCCCCTGTCCTTCACTGTCTCCCAGAGTTTTCTCAAATTCATGTCCATTGAGTCAGTGATGCTATGTAACCAACTCATCCTCTGCTGCACCCTTCTCCTTTTGCCTTCAGTCTTTCCCAGCATCAGGGTCTTTTCCAATAAGTCAACTCTTCACATCAGGTGGCCAAAGTATCAACTTTCAGCTTCAGCATCAGCATCAGTCTTTCCAATGAATATTCAGCATTGATTTCCTTTAGGATTGACTGGTTTGATCTTGCAGTCCATGGGCCTCTCAAGAGTCTTTTCCAGCACGACAGTTTGAAAGCACCGAATCTTTGGCACTCAGCCTTCTTCATAGTCCATCTCTCACACGCGCACATGACTCCTCAAAAAACCATAGCTTTGACTGTTTGGACCTTTGTTAATAAAGTGATGTCTCTGTTTTTTAATATGCTGTCTTGGTTTTTCACAAAAAAGTATAAAGAGAAGTAAAAGGAACTTCTTTGTACCTATTATATAGATATAACAACTTTTAGCATTTTAGCTTTCACTTTCTCTTTTTTTACATAAATATATATATTTTTTTCTGAACCATTATTTATTCTCTACTTCAGAAATTTAGAATTTATACAATACTGTTTTCTGATATATTATACATATTCCAATTTCAGTGATTATTCTAATAATTTTATAGCTGTTTGATTTTATTCTCAATCCAACATCCAGTAAGGATTACACATTGCATTTAAATATTTGTTGTATTTCAAATACTTTTGCTTGTCTTTTTTTTTTAATTTTTATATTCCATTGATTGAATTTATTATATTTTATTAAACCAGTCTTCTGTGGAGGGACATTTTTTCCCCAATAATTTTTCATAACAAATAATGTCTCAAAGAATACTTAGGCATATGTTGTTTTGTATTTGTGGACATGTATCCTCATGGCATCTTGTCCCATCACTTCATGGGAAATAGATGGGGAAACAGTGGCAGACTTTATTTTGGGGGGCTCCAAAATCACTGCAGATGGTGACTGCAGCCATGAAATTAAAAGACGCTTACTCCTTGGAAGGTAAGTCATAACCAACCTAGACAGCACATTCAAAAGCAGAGACATTACTTTGCCAACAAAGATCCGTCTAGTCAAGGCTATGGTTTTTCCTGTGGTCATGTATGGATGTGAGAGTTGGACTGTGAAGAAGGCTGAGCGCCGAAGAATTGTTGCTTCTGATCTGTGGTGTTGGAGAAGACTCTTAAGAGTCCCATGGACTGCAAGGAGATCCAACCAGTCCATTCTGAAGGAGATCAGCCCTGGGATTTCTTTGGAAGGAATGATGCTAAAGCTGAAACTCCAGTACTTTGGCCACCTCATGCAAAGAGTTGACTCATTGGAAAGACTCTGGTGCTGAGAGGGATTGGGGGCTGGAGGAGAAGGGGACGACAGAGGATGAGATGGCTGGATGGCATCACCGACTCGATGGACCTGAGTCTGAGTGAACTCTGGGAGTTGGTGATGGACAGGGAGGCCTGGTGTGCTGCAGTTCATGGGGTTGCAAAGAGTCGGACACGACTGAGTGACTGAACTGAACTGAACTGATCTTCAGGATAAATCCCTATATGTAGAAGTAGACTGCTAAATCATTAGACAGTTAGTGTATCTTTATCTTACAGATTTCTCTTCTTTATCTTTTTTTACTTTCCTCATCCATTTTACACTAAATATATTGATACATGCATTTCTTTTCTCCTCCAAATATTTGGGAATATGGTATGATTTTGACATCTTGACTTTGTATATTGAGTAGTTAGCTAAAAAGTCATAGAAACAAAATAAATGTTTACAGTAGCAAAATGACTGTTGTAACTAATATAAGTGTTAAAAGCCTCAGTTGTAGCCTAGTTAGAAAAGATAACAAGTCAAGAGAAAGTATGCATTTTAAAAGACATTGTCATTAATTTATAGCAAATAAATTAAAGTTTATGAGACTAATGAATTAGAATTTTTAATACTCTTTAGTTCTGAATAAGTAAGTTGTCTTTAAAGCAACTTACTAGACCTGAACATAGTTTAGCATTTATATTTGTGTATATATATATGTATACACACACATATATGAATTACATATATAGTAGAGACAACCACAGCTATACATCATTTACTGTATGCTGTGTACCTTGTCCAACAATACATGTACATTAAATTACTTAGTTTAATCTCCAGCAACCTTATGAGATATAGTTATTTGCCATTTATAGATGAGGACAGTGAGGCATAGAAATATTAAGTGATATGCTATTACTTATTCAGCTAATTTGGAGAAGGCAATGGCACCCCACTCCAGTATTCTTGCCTGGAAAATCCCATGGAAGGAGGAGCCTTGTAGGCTTCAGTCCATGGGGTCTCGGAGAGTCAGACACGACTGAGCGACTTCACTTTCACTTTTCACTTTCATGCATTGAAGAAGGAAATGGCAGCCCACTCCAGTGTTCTTGCCTGCAGAATCCCAGGACGGCAGAGCCTGGTGGGCTAATTAGTGTCAAAGGCAAGATTTGAACCCACACGGTATTCATTATAGATTCTGGACTTTTAATGACAATGCTTCACTACTTCTATCAGACTTGGTATTATTTTTCTGTATTAAGACTGATTAGTAACGTAACATTCTATATGACTTTGATTCTGAGTTCTTAATTGCTCTGCTGTCTTTCTTTCCTTGAAAGAAGTATATTAAGATTTTCTCTAGTTGTTATATCAAATTTGTTATCATAAGTGGTGATACAGGAATAGAATTCCGTTCATAACAGCAACAGCTGCTCACAAAGAAACTGTTTTATGCCACCACCCATGGCAGAATACTGAACTATGTGTTCCATTTTTCTGACCCATTAAAATTATTTATGTTTCCATTTTTCAGTGGATGATTCAGCAGCCACACAAAGCAGCAACATTTTTTGGATGCATTGGGATAGATAAATTTGGGGAGATCCTGAAGGAAAAAGCTGCTGAAGCCCATGTGGATGCTCACTACTATGAACAGAATGAGCAGCCAACAGGAACTTGTGCTGCGTGCATCACCGGTGACAACAGGTCAGTGTTCTCTGCAGGCGAGCTCTGTACCAATTGGCTGTTTAACCGCCGGTAAAATCTGAGTTCAAATCTGAATTTGGAATTTAGACTTCATGTTTATAATGGTTTTAATACTTAATAAACCCTTCTTCCTTATATCACTTTTCCTTAAGTTTTTTTTTTTTTTTTTCCTTTCTTGAACCTGCTATTGTCTCCATGAAGTATAATGAAATGGAAATTTGGAGATCATGTGTTCTTGCCTGTGCTTTTTATGTGTGTGTGTGTGTGTTGCTCAGTTGTGTCTGACTCTTTGAGACCCCATGGGCTATAGCCCACCAGGCACCTCTGTCCATGGAATTCTCCAGGCAATTATACTAGAGTGGGTTGCCATTCCCTTCTCCGGGGAATCTACCTGACCCAGGAATTTAACCAGGTCTCCTGCATTGCAGTCAGATTCTTTACCAGCTGAGCCACCAGAGAATTAGAGTTAAGAATGAAGCACGTTTTATTCAATGTTTTATAGCTAGGTTCTTGCCAAACTGACATTAAGAAGAATGTCCTTTTCAACATATCCTGAGATTGAAATGTTAAAATAAATATTTGTGCATATATATTTTAATATATATAAAAATATTTTTATGTATTTTATCATGTATAAAATATTACATTATATCCAGTCTCTCATGGATTACATCATGTAAAGCAGTTCTGGCAAAGAGTTATCTGTCCATACTAAACAACTTCAGTCATGGGTAGTGTACTACTCAAAAAACAAGCCATTACATTTCTAAACAGCTTTGCTTATCAGAAGATTTTTCTTTCTATGAACTTGAATGCTGCCTGTCAGAGCCTGCCAGGCATTGCTTCTTTCTGAGCCTTTTGCAGTTATATCGGGGTGTATCTTCTGTACCTTCATGGTTTGCTAACATCAACATTACCATGTTGCTTATCAGCACGAGCTTTTTTCGTCCATTGGAAAATAAAAAAATGATTTTTTTTGTTATTGTTAGAATCCACAAAGATGATCTCTTTTAAAATAACAATTCACTCGATACTTCACATACCTTATAGCTAGAAATGCAGTATGTCCTCCCCCATTTCTTGTCTCCCTTTTTCTTCTTTCTTGCCTCTTGTCTTCTTTTCCTTATATCCTACCTTATCTCTCCTTCCCTTGCTCCATTCCCTCTTTTTACCTCATTTATTTTTGCACACTTTTGACTTCGCAAACATATATTAAAAACTCGACGATATTCTACACAGTAATCATGAAACAGCTAAAATAAAACTTTCAGAAATAGTTATCATACCAAAGCCATTTTTAAAAATAAAGTTACAGGAAAGTAGTAAAGTTCTCCTACCAACAAAAAATAGTATTTGTAATAAATAAAACCATCAATTGTTGAGATATTGAGATATACTTAATTAGACCTTTCCTCTTTTCAGTTTTTCTAAAATTACCTTTAGTAGGCAGGTGCAGAGATTTCCTGTTAGTGAGAAATGGATCAGCTTTTGCCTGTTTTACCACTCAAGCTACAGTAAAATTGCTAAATTGTTTTTATATGTTGTTACTTTAAAGCGCATTTTATGATAATACAAGGTTTTCCAGATGTCAGCAGCTTAATTTATATACTCATATGAATTGCATTATTAGTATTATTTAGGTAATATTGAAAGTCAGAAACTGAGGGAAACCTTTGCTATCTAACTCATTTTCCAAATTGTAGAACTTAATAAATTTGGATAAACTTTTATTTATTTATTTATTTTTTTAGTTTATAATCATTTTATTTCAAGTGTATTTTTAAAATCATAAATGGAGTTTTGGAATCCAAAGTCAAAACATTTATTCTTTATAGACTCAGAATCTGACAAGCAATTACAGACCTTGCTTTCCAAATCCAGTGTTCTCTGCTATTTTTCAGACTGAGACCTAGTATTTAAAACTACTCTGTTCTAAACGTATCATTTTGGATAACTGTTGTGCACTTGCTATTGATAAGATTCTTCTGAAAACAGTCCATCAAATATATAAAGAATGGTTTCTGTCCAAGTATCAGCAGAGAGGGGAGAACTACTAAACACCTATCAAAAAATCATCTATTCATTTAAAAAATAACAAAACCAGTGCTGTTCTCTGCCATGAAAGAGAACATGCAAAATTAAATTACTTTTGTAGAACTGTGGTAATATTTTATTACCTACACAGGCCTCAATCTCACTTAAAGATCTTTTAATACAAAGTCACCATCAGGATTTACTCAGTAAAAATCCTGGGTACTAACATGGCCCTACATGTGCTTGGATAAACTTTTAAATAGAGCTAGAAACTCTTACTTCTACTATCCCAAACTCAGATTAAGGCAGTATTTTTCTTACCCAGGTTCTTTTTCTCCACACTCTGAACCAGATACACTTGGATAGTAAGAATACGTGTATTTTCTTTTGGAGGACTAGTTTTCTGTTGAAGAATAGTTTTATTATCAGAATAGAATTTAGTAGCTCGTACTAAAAGTATTTGCTTTTATTTAGTAAGCATTTTATGCCAAAATTTTGCAGGAGTCATGATTTCTAAAATAAATTTTATAGATTGAGTGGTTATTCTTAATTTATAATATAGTTATTTTGTATATGCATGTATTGATGCACATCATGCTTATTTTCATTAATCCAATTGAACATAAACAATGTATCCTTCAGTTAGTCACTCAGTTGGCATATGGGTGAGTAGAAATATGTTTTTGAAGTTAATTGATTTTTTTCAAAAGAGAATCTAAACATGTTATCAAAATCTTAAGTGATGATATATTTGTGGGTTTCTTTTTGTTTTTTTATCACAACTGTTACCAAAAAAAGTTGGAAAAATTGGCAAGTTGTTTTTTCTTATTTCTGTATCAGTAGGTAAAGGAAAAGTATTTTTGTCTGTAATGTAAACAATTATTGTGTTAAGTTTAATTGTTGGACAATAATAAAAAGTTGTATGTGATACTTGGCAGCAAAATTTTAAGTGTAGTATTGTGGTTAGATTTTTCAGCTTCAAAACTGGACCAGCACAGGGAGTTTTCAAGTATAAAAAGTAATTTAAATCTTTTATAGTGCATAAAATGTAATGAATTGCAAATTAATTTCTCGTAGTAAATATGGTCTACATATATATGTGTATTTTACAAAATTAATCTCATGCTTGGCTTTTAAAGCATTAAATATCAATGGATATTCTGTTGATACTTGAAAACTGAAGGTTTTCGTTGCATATGTATTTTTTCTGTATAACTGTATAGTAGCTATTTCTTACCTGCGTTTTGAACTATTAAAATGTAGAGGGTAGATAATTTTATCATTTTAGTATCAAAAGGAAACTTAAATGCTAGTTTCTCGAAATATCAGATATTTAGATTAATGTCTGTGTTTTTATCAAGGTAACCAAGATGTCTTACAAAATTTTAAAACAAAATTAACATTACTTTAGTAAAATCAATATACAGCAGTTTGAAGAATTAAGAATTAAAATGAAAGTCATAGTGAAGTATTTCAGACAGAGAAGGAGATATATCACATGACATCCCTTACATGTGCAATCTAAAAAGAAATGATACAAGTGAACTTACTTACAAAACAGAAAAAGACTCACAGACTTACAAAATGAACTCATGGTTGCGGGGTGGAGGGGGGGTTCCATGGGATAGTCCAGGAATAGTTAAGCACTTTGGAAAGGTCGTGTATATACTGCTATATTTAAAATGGATAATTAACACAAACCTATTGTATAGCACATGAAACTCTGCTCAATGTTATGTGTCAGGCTGGATGGGAGGCGGTTTTGGAGGAGAATGCATACATGTGTATGTTTGGCAGAGTCCCTTCTCTGTTCACCTCTAACTGTCACAGCGTTGTTAATTGGCTACACTTTAATACAAAATGTTTTTGGTGTTAAAAAAATTAAAAAAGAAGAATTAAAATGAAAACAAAAGTTTCAAAAATAGTTAACTGTATAATTAACTATTATAATTAAGTATATAAGTAATAAGAATGTAAGTAAAAGCCTACTTACATTTTGTTGTTTTAGATCACTTGTAGCTAATCTTGCTGCTGCCAACTGTTACAAAAAGGAAAAACATCTTGATATGGAGAAAAACTGGATATTGGTAGACAAAGCAAGAGTTTATTATATAGCAGTAAGTATTTGACTAATTCAAATTTCTGGTACATATTTTTACTATAAATTATAGTTGTTTGTTGATGTACATTTAAAAATAATTGTCTCATCCTGCAAATTATATACCCATCTCAAAGCATATTTTGGGCTCACTATTAAAAATTAAGAACAGAAATATGATCATTCTGTGTAACATAATCTGAATTATTTACCTTTAAGTATACCTCCTTTTGGATACATTACATATAGATGTTTTTAACCAAGTGTCAAATTCTGTATTAAATGTTAAGGAAGTAATTCTGGAAATTAGCCAGTTGTATTTATAGGCTGCATATGAATGATGCATGTGTTGTGTGGGAAAATGTTAGTTATTAATTTAATTGTTCACTGCAAACAGAGCTTATTTGCCTAAAAAATCTTAATTAGTATTTATTCCATAGTAATTACCATGACACCTTCTAATTTAATATTTCAGAGACATTGATCTTGACAAATCTGTTAAATATCAGAATAAGGGCAGCATGTAATTTCAATTATTAAGTCTTCTGACATAAAAATAATTGGTTAAGAATTCAATTCTAAAATAAGACTGTAATAAAAATTCTCCTGAATTAATCACCCTGTGAAAATCTTGTTTTTATTTAATATGAGTTAAATGTGACTGATGAAAAATAAGTAGATACCTCTGAAAAATTATAAGTACTTCATATGCATATATGGTTTTGATATAACAGCTGCTGCCATTTACTACCTGAGCTGTGAAACAGCTGGTAAGATGTGTAAAAAATTGATTATCCAGTAAGAACATGTTTATTGAAAATATAATTATTTCTTTCAGTCTAGTGTTAATGTCTCCTACAGCATGTTTATGTGCTCTGCTGTAGGCTTTACAAGGTTGGTATTGATTCTTCTGTATAGCAAATCCTGTCCCTTTTATAGCTGTCAAGTAAATGCTTACATTGAGAGGATTATATAGAGGAAAGTCACATTATGTCTTCTGCTAGTATGTAAGAAAAACATCTCAAAATTAAAAAAATAATTTCTGTGTTATCTTTTGTGTTTTTTTTTTTTTTCTCAAAATTGTCTCATTTTTTCATTAATGTCTTGGTAGCAAGTGTTTGTAGTGTAGCTGTAAGGGGGTCTATGCATTATCTTAAACCATCTTGTATTTGAAAGTCAAAGAACACATGGTTTAAAGTTTGTTGTTATTTATGCTATATTTACTGACTGAAATTTGGCAATATATAATGATACAAAAATATTTTTACCCTAACATTTATAATTCTTGGTATGTCAATATATTAATTGGACCTCAAGTTATGAGCTAACTTGGAAACAACTCATAATTTTAATGATTATGCACATATAACACATCTAGCCAATTTTGCATGAATGAAATTTTTGTAGCAGTATAGACCCATTTGCAACCAACAAATAATTGTAGCAATTATACACTGTAACACATGTAGCCAACTTTGGGTAGATGGAATTTTTTTAGTAGTGTTAACTAGTTATTCGAGTACAGTTTTTTATAAAGTGTAGAGTGATCAGTTTTGGTCAAAATAATACAATTGAATTACTTTTGAGACTTGTGTGGTGTATTCAGCCAGAAACAAGTATCAAAACAGATTGCAGTTGATTCATCTGTTTGTAGCTGTTATCTCTTAGTTTCTGTGTCAGCAATTTCATAAAAGAATGCTCTTAAAAAAAAAAAAAAGAATGCTCTTTCACACTGCCAGGTAAGTCTATAGTTTGTTCAGAGTTGGCTATTTAAATAGTTCTGGAAATAGTAGATTCATACTGGATACTTAGAATGCTATATATTCTTGGTGAACATTCAACAAATATTTATTCTGCTTAACAACTAAGAAGATAATTATTATTCATTAAAATCTGTGATATTTCTTCAGAAATGTAATGTTATTTCTACAGACTTTCAGCTGTTCTTTTAAATATTTAATTTCCTTTGTGTTCAGAGCATCCAGTCTAGTCTTAGTGAGAAAACTGCAAATTTAGATTGAGTTGATAGATATATCTGTACTTATTTCAAGAAATCAAATGGGCTTTCTAACACTTTCAGGTTCTAAAGGGGTTTGTAGTCATCTCACATCATCATCGTAAACTTTGGAGGTTCAACAAGTTGAAATTGTGGGAGCTCTTTTAAATACAAAAGGTTCTTGATCTAAAGAAGCGGTTCAGTATATCCAGCATATTTCCATAAGTAAAAAGTCTGTCTGCGTTATACAAAATAATCTAAATCTACATACTTGACTTTTTCCTCACTTTTCCATGAATTATTAATGGTCAGAAGCATTAAGAAAATTTAAAACTTTTCATCATTTTCTCTGTCACATAATGCATTGAATCTATAATTGAAAGCAAAAACTTGTCTTATAAAAAATTGAAGTATAGAATATGCATACACCAGCATTCTCTTTTAGTGTAAACTGTCCCACTTATGGCATATAAACTCAAATTTTCCATGTTTAAACCAAATTCTTAGTAGATATTTAGGAATTCTTGGTTATATTAGTAGCTAATTGATTTTTGAAAACATAAACCTTAGTTGCTCTTTACCTTAGAATCAGATTGACATGTCTGTTTATTGAAAGAAATACTGTTACAGTCGCCCTCTAAGACTGTGATATTTAGGAAAGGTTTATGAAAAAGATGAGATTGGAGCCATTAATTTTGTAAACCATGTGTTTTCTTTTTAAGCAATATTAATGTGCTGTGAAAAGTCAGCAAATTAGTGCTTTATTTCATCTTCCTTCTTGTTTTTTTATAATTATTTTTATATTTTAAGTATTTAAAAATTTACATTTTGTTCTATAACCATAATTGTTACAGACTTATTCTATGTTTAAATGATCTAAGTGATTACCATCCATTTCTTTACTCCATTTATCTCATTCCTTTATTGTTTACTTTGACTGTCCCTCAATTGGCTGCATTCATTAAACATTTCCCAACCAGTGAAAGACTAAGAACTCTCTTCTTGAGCTTATTTTCATGTTGTTTTTATATGTGAATGACACCTTGTTTGGTGTAATATTTCATGAAACAAAGTGCCTTGTGGACATTTCTTCATTGTCCACTTGTTCACTTCTTATGGGAAGTGTAAGGTCAGGTTGGTTTTTATTTCTGTTCTTTACTATTACTTTCTTTTTTTCTGTTTACTTTGAATTTCATTTGCCACTCATTTACTCCTCTTCCTTCATTCTGTTCCACCCCGCTTCCAGCTTTGGAAGAATAATTTATTGGAGACTTCTCTTCTACTATAGACATTTAGTGCTGTAAAATTCTCTCAAAGCATTCATTTGACTGTCTCTCACAAATTTTGATATGTTTTCATTTTCATTTAGTTTGTAATACTTTCTACTTTCTCTTTGGCTTTTGTATATGACTCATGGATTATTTAGAAATGTGTTGTTTTTTCCTAAATATAGAGATTTTCCAAGGATCTTCCTCCTACTACCATTATGCATTTGTGTATTCCTCCTTGCAATTCTGATTTCTCTTCATATATTTTGAAACTCTTTTATTAGGGGCATAAATGGATGTGGTTGATTATTTGACTCATTTATCATTTTGAAATATTTATCCCTCATAATATACTTTGTCCTCAGTTCTACTCTGTCTGATATTAATATAACCAATATAACTTTCTTTTGACTGTTGATATTATGGTATATCTTTCCCCACTCTTTTACTTGTAACTTATTTGTCTCTTTAAAGGGGATCTCTTATAGGCAACAGGATACTGAGTCTTATTTTTTTGTCCATCCTAACAAGGTCTACTTTTTGACTGGAATGCTTATACCATTCCCATTTAATATAATTATTGATATGGTTAGATTTGAGTTTTTCATCTTGATATTTGTCCCATCTGTTCTTTAATGTATGTTTTCTCTTTTCTCCTATTTTTTGGGTTAATCTAGTATTTTTATCTCCATTGTTGGTTTAATATCTCTAACTTTCTGTTGTTGTTATTTTAGCCATTGATTCAGATGTTATATATATTTAAAACATTGTAATCTGCCTTCAGATAATGCTGTATGGCATCACACTCGGTATAAGAACTTGCAGTAGTACACTTCCATTTCATCCTTCCTAGTCTTCATGCTATTTTACTGTAACACATTTTATTTTCTAATTTTGTGTTTATTTTTGAAAACAGCTTGATTAATACATTATTCACTTACCATACACAGCCATATTATACTTTTACATGTGATAATCAGTATAACATTTTTGTTGAAATCATCAAATATCTTTTAAAGTGATTTAAATAATAAATGTATATATGTTCGTTTAATTACCATTTCTAGAGCTCTTCATTTCTTTTGCTTAGAATCAGATTTCCACCTGGTATGATTTTCCTTCTATCTGAAAACCATCTTTTAGCATTCCATGTGTTTTGGTCTGTTGATGATGGATTTGTTCCGTTTTTTTATGCTTGAAAAGTCTTTATTTCACCTTCATTTTAAAAGGAAATCTTGCCAGGTATGTAGTTCTGGTTTGACGGTTTTGTCTTAGTGCTCTGAAGATGGCGCTCTACTGTCTTGTCACTGCGCTATTTCGATGAGAAATCTGATATTCTAAATTTTGATTCTCTGGATGTCACATGCCACACACCCCTGATTCTGTCTCCTCTTAGAGATTTCCTGTTTATTGCTGATTTTGATCAATTGATTATTGATCTTCAGTTTTTAGTTTTAGTTTTCTTTTCACGTTCATTGTGCTTGGGGATTAACTTCTTAGAGCTGTGTATTTATGGTTTTTATTATGTTTGAAATGTTTTCATCCACTATTTCTTTAAATATGTTCTTTGCCTCAACATCCATCACCTCCTACTGGGTCTCGGAGTACTTCTGTATTAGGACACTTGCAGTTTCTTATTGTGATGACTAAGGATTGCTACTAGTAGGTACAGGACAGTATAATGTTGCTAAACATCCTGCAATACATGGGACAGAACCACGCAACAAAGGATTATCCAGTGGTAAACATCAATGCAGCCAAGGTTTAAGAAACCCTGTTCTAAGGCTAAATAATCCCTATGACTGAGGCAAGATTTATCTATACTTGATGCAGTGCCCTGTTAATTATGAATTTTTTTGCTCTAGATGATGGAAATAAATACCATTTCCAGAGGTCTGTGTGCCTAACTATTGTATAATCTTTTTCCCTGTAATACTTTTAGATCATTCTTTCTTGGGCTCTGGTCTGGTGAATGTTCAAAAGCAAACCCTCTGCACATTTCTGGGATTCTCTGTAAAGCTTTTTCTTCTAGGATATCTGGCCTCTGATGTCTACCTGCTCTGGTCTTCCTTGATTCTCAGCTCTATCTCCTCGACTTAGTGGGCTGGGCACTCTCTCAAGGCAGTAAGCTAATTCAGTTTTGTTGAATTCTGTTTAAGAGAAGCTAAAGGCAAAGGAGAAAGGGAAAGATATACCCATTTGAAAGCAGAGTTCAAAACAATAGCAAGGAATGATAAGAGTGCCTTCCTCAGAGATCAACGCCAAGAAATAGAGGAAAACAATAGAATGGGAAAGAATAGAGATCTCTTCAAGAAAATTAGAGATAGCAATGGAACATTTCATGCAAAGATGGGCTCGATAAAAGACAGAAATGGTATGGACCTAACAGAAGCAGATGGTATTAAGAAAAGGAGGCAAGAATACACAGAAGAACCATACAAAAAAGATGTTCATGACCCAGATAACCACGATGGTGTGATCGATCACTCACCTAGAGCCAGACATCCTGGAATGCAAAGTCAAGTGGGCCTTAGGGAGCATCACTACAAGTAAAGCTAGTGAAGGTGATAGAATTCCAGTTGAGCTATTTCAAATCCTAAAGGATGATTCTGTGAAAGTGCTGCACTCAATATGCCAGCAAATCTGAAAAACTCAGGAGTGGCCACAGGACTGGTAAAGGTCAGTCTTCATTCCAATCCCAAAGATGGGCAATGCCAAAGAATGTCCAAAGTACCACACAGTGGCACTCATCTCACACACTAGTAAAGTAATGCTCAAAATTCTCCAAGTCAGGCTTCAATAGTACGTGGACCGTGAACTTCCAGATGTTCAAGCTGGTTTTACAAAAGGCACAGGAACCAGAGATCAAATTGTCAACATCCACTGGATCATCAAAAAAGCAAGAGAGTTCAAGGAAAACATCTACTTCTGCTTTATTGACTATGCCAAAGCCTTTGACTGTGTGGATCACCACAAACTGGAAAATTCTGAAAGAGATAGGAATACCAGACCACCTGACCTGCCTCCTGAGAAATCTGTATGCAGGTCAGGAAGCAACAGTTAGAACTGGACATTGAACAACAGAGTGGTTCCAAATCAGGAAAGGAGTATGTCAAGGCTGTATATTGTCACCCTGCTTATTTAACTTATATGCAGAGTGCATCATGAGAAACACTGGGCTGGATGAAGCACAGGCTGGAATCAAGATTGCTGGGAGAAATATCAATAACCTCAGATATGCAGATGACACCACCCTTATGGCAGAAGTGAAGAAGAACTACAGAGCCTCTTGATGAAAGTGAAAGAGGAGAGTGAAAAAGTGGGCTTAGAGCTCAACATTCAGAAAACTAAGATCATGGCATCTGGTCCCATCACTTCATGGCAGATAGATGGGAAACAGTGGCTGACTTTATTTTTCTGGGCTCCAAAATCACTGCAGATGGTGACTTCAGCCATGAAATTAAAAGATGCTTACTCCTTGGAAGGAAAGTTATGACTGACCTAGACAGCATATTAAAAAGCAGAGACATTACTTTGCCAACAAAGGTCCGTCTAGTCAAGGCTATGGTTTTTCCAGTGGTCATGTATGGATGTGAGAGCTGGACTATGAAGAAAGCTGAGCACCGGAGAATTGATGCTTTTGAACTGTGGTGTTGGAGAAGACTCTTGAGAGTCCCTTGGACTGCAAGGAGATCCAGCCAGTCCATCCTAAAGGAGATCAGTCCTGGGTGTTCATTGGAAGGACTGATGTTGAGGCTGAAACTCCAATACTTTGGCCACCTGATGCGAAGAGCTGACTCATTTGAAAAGACCCTGATTTTGGGAAAGATTGAGTGCAGGAGGAGAAGGGGACGACAGAGGATGAGATGGTGGATGGCATCATCGACTCGATGGAAATGGGTATGGGTGTACTCTGGGAGTTGGTGATGGACAGGGAGGCCTGGTGTGCTGCAGATCATGGGTTCGCAAAGAGTTGGACACAACTGAGCAACTAGACTGAACTCAAAACTCAACACTCAGAAAACTAAGATCATGGCATCTGGTCACATCACTTCATGGCAAATAGATGGGGAAATAATGGAAACAGTTAGAGACTTTAGTTTTGGGGGCTCCAAAATCACTGCAGGTGGTGATTGCAACCGTGAAATTAAAAGACACTTGCACCTTGGGAAGAAAAAGAGCTATGATCAACCTAGACAACATATTAGAAAGCAGAGACATTACTTTACCAACAAAGGTCCATATAGTCAAAGCTATGGTTTTCCCAGTAGTCATGTATAGATGTGAGAGTTGGACTCTAAAGAAGGGTGAGTGCCAAAGAATTGATGCTTTTGAAGTGTGGTGTTGGACTTCTCCAAGAGTCTCCAAAACCAGTCTATCCTAAAGGAGATCTGTCCTGAATATTCATTGGAAGGACTGATGCTGAAGCTAAAACTCCAATACTTTGGCCACCTGATGTGAAGAACTGACTCATTTGAAAATCCCCTGATGTTGGGAAAGATTGAAGGCAGATGGGAAGTGAATGGCAGGGGATGAGATGATTGGATGGTATAACTGACTCAATGGGCATGAGTTTGAGCAAGCTCCGGTAGCTGGTGATGGACAGGGAAGCCTGGCGTGCTGTAGTCCATGGGGTCGAAAAGTGTCGGACACGACTGAGTGACTGAACTGAAAGGAACTGAATTGTTTGCTAAAATTTTGTTGAGGATTTTTGCTTCTATGTTAATCAGTGATATTGGCCTGTAGTTTTCTTATTTTTTGTAGTGTTTGTCTGGTTTCAGTATCAGGGTGATGGTGACCTCATAGAATGAGTTTGGGAGTGTTCCTCTGCAATTTTTTGAAAGAGTTTTAGAAGGATAGGCATTAGCTCATCTCTAAATTATTGATAGAATTCTCAAGAATCTATCCATTTCTTCCAAGTTATCCATTTTATTGCCATATAGTTGTTTGTAATAGTCTCTTATAATCCTTTGTATATTTGCATTGTCTGTTGTTACTTCTCCTTTTTTATTTCTAATTTTGTTGATTTGATTCTTCTTTCTTTCTTTCTTGATGAGTCTGGCTAGAGGTTTGTCAATTTTGTTTATCTTTCACAGTACCTGCTTTTAGTTTTATTAATCTTTGCTATCGTTTCTTTCATTTCTTTTTTACTTATTTTTGCTCTGATCTTTATGATTTCTTTCCTTCTGCCTTTTTTTTTTTTTTTTTTTTTTTTTGGACTTCTTTTTCCAGTTGGTTTAGTTGTAAAGTTAGGCTGTCTATTCAGTTTCTTGAGATAGGCTTGTATTGCTATAAACTTCCCTTTTATAACTGCTTTTGCTGCATCCCAGAGGTTTTGAGTTGTCATGTTTTCATTGTCATTTGTTTCTAGAATTTTTTTTATTTCCCCTTTGATTTCTTCCATGACGTGTTGGTTATTTAGAAGCATATTGTTTAATCTCTATGTGTTTGTGTTTTTTGCAGTTTTTTTCTTGTAATTGCTATCTAGTCTCATAGCCTTGTGGTCAGAAAAGATGCTTCATATGATTTCAGTTTTCCTAAATTTACTGAGGTTTGATTTGTGACCCAAGATGTGGTCTGTCCTGGAGAATGTTCCATGTCCACTTGAGAAGAAGGTGTATTCTTTTGCATATGGATGGAATGTCCTGAAGATAGCCATGAGATCCATCTCATCTGTATCATTTAAGACTTGTGTTTCCTTATTCATTTTCTGTTTTGATGATCTATCTATTTGTGTGAGTAGGGTGTTAAAGTCTCCTACTATTATTGTGTTACTGTCAATTTCTCCTTTTTTGTGTGTTATTGTTTGTGTTATGTATAGAGGTGCTCCTGTGTTGGGTGCATAGATATTTACAATTGTTATGTCTTCCTCTTGGATTGATCTCTTGATCATTAGGTGGTGTCCTTCCTTATCTCTTGTAATATTTATTTTAAGGTCTGTTTTGTTTGATATAAGGATTGCTACTCCAGCTTTCTTTTGCTTTCCATTTGCATGGGATATATTTTTCCATCCTCTCACTTTCAGTCTATATCTGTCTTTAAGCCTGAAATGGATTTGTTGTAGACAGCATATATATGGGTCTTGTTTTTGATCCATTCAGCTAATCTGTGTCTTTTAGTTGGAGCATTTAATCCATTTACATTTAAAGTAATTATACATATATATGTTCCTGTTACCATTTTCTTAATTGTCTGGGGGTTGATTTTGTAGATCTTTTTCTCCTCTTGTATTTCTTGACTATATAAGTCCCTTTAATATTTGTTGTAAAGGTGGTTTGGTGGTACTGAATTCTCTTAACTTTTGCTTGTCTGAAAAGCTTCTGATTTTTCCATCAGTTTTGAATGAGATCCTTGCCTGTAGAGTAATTTTGGTTGTAGATTTTCCCCTTTCAGCACTTTAAATATATCCTGCCATTCCTTCTGGCCTGCAGAGTTTCTGCTGAAAGATCAGCTGTTAAATGTATGGGGTTTCCCTTGTATGTTTCTTGTTGCTTTTCCCTTGCTGCTTTTAATGTCCTTTCTTTGTGTTTAATCTTTGTTAGTTTGATTAGTGTGTGTCTTGTCATGTTTCTCCTTGCGTTTATCCTGTATGGGACTCTTTGTGCCTCTTACACTTGAGTGACTAGTTCCTTTTCCATGTTTGGGATGTTTTCAACTACAATCTCTTCAAAAAATTTCTCATACCCTTTCTTTTTCTCTTCTTTGTCTGGGACTACTATAGTTCAAATGTTGGTGAGTTTGAGGTTGTCCCAGAGGTCTCTGAGACTGTCCTCAGTTTTTTTCATTCTTCATAATTTTTTCTGCTCTTCAGAAGTTATTTCCACCATTTTATCTTCCAGCTCACTGATTCGTTCTTCTGTTTCAGATATTCTGCTATTGATTTCTTCTAGAGTAATTTAATTTCAGTAATTGTGTTGTCTCTGTCTGTTTATTCTTTAATTCTTCTAGGTTTTTGTTAATTGATTTTTGTATTTTCTCCATTCTGTTTTCAAGGTTTTTGATCATCTTTACTATTATTATTCTATTCTGAATTCTTTTTCAGGTAGTTTGCGTATTTTGTCTTCATTTTTTGGACGTCTGTGTTTCTGGTTTGTTCCTTCGTTTGTGTAGTATTTCTCTGCCTTTTCATTATTATTATTATTTTTTTAGATGTACTGTGTTTGAGGTCTCTGTTTTGCAGGCTTCAAGGTTGAATTCTTTCTTTTTTTGCTTTCTACCCCACTAAGGTTGTTGCAGTGGCTTGCTTAAGCTTCATATAGGGTGAGATTTATGCTGAGTTTTTTTCTTTGTTTTTCCTCTGTTGGGCAAGGCTAGGTGACATGGTAATCCTGTCTGCTGATGATTGGGTTTGTATTTTCGTTTTGTTTGTTGTTTGGATGAGGTGTCCTGCACAGGGTGGTACTGGTGGTTGGGTGATGCTGGGTCTTGTATTCAGGTGGTTTCCTTTGTGGGAGTTCTCACTATTTGATACTCCCTAGAGTTAGTTCTCTGGTAGTCTCAGGCCTTGGAGTCAGTGTTCCCACTCCAAAGGCTCAGGGCTTGATCTCTGGTCAGGAGCAAAGATTCTACAAGTGGTTTGTTATGGCATTAAATGAGATTAAAACACATACCCAAAAACGAGAAACCAAAGATGATCCCCAGACAAATGATAGTTACAAAATCAGGCAAATAATAATTAAAATAATGGAATATACACATATACATATACATCCATAAGCAAAATCAAAAGAGTCCTACAAAAATAAAGTACAATAGATTGACCCAGCAAAGAAAGGAAACCAAAAATTATATCTGTTAGTTAATAACAAAAACTAGCTAAAGCACAAACTGGAAAACAGAACTAAAGCAAGGTGCTAACTGGGGAATAAAGCAATGAAAGCAAAACTAGCAAATATGTTGAGAGGAAAGGAAAGAAAAAAAGAATAGATATGCAAAGCTAAATAGAGGTACATGAAGATTTATATACATTAAAGATTAACTGCAAGGGGAAAAGAACAGTAGGAAAAGCAGACAAAGGACTGAATGTAGAAAAAATAATAATAGGTTTTAAAAAATTAAAAGAAAAGGAAAAAAAAGGAAAACTCCACAGAACTGCAAAAGCCCAATGCAGAGGCAGAGGTTTATAACAACAATAAAGAGTGTGATTGGAAAAAAAAAAAAACAAAAAACTCAAAGCTTAATAGATTTCATAGTGCTCTTAAAATCGACAACTACAGTGGAAGGGGGCAGCAGTGAAGGAAAAAAAAAATCCAAAAGACAGAACAAGTCAAAACATAAGAATAACAAATTTTTCTTGAGTCACTGCTGCCAGAGTCCTTTGCCTCACTGGGAGTCACAGCCCACCTCACTTCCCTAGGATGCCCTCCAACACTGTGCTGGTCTCTGGCCTTGCTGTGGGGGCAGCTCAGATTCTAATCTGGTCCTACTCCTGTGTATTCTTGCCTCCAATGTCCACATCTATCAGAGCTAGTGTGTTTTTTTTTTTTGTGAGAGCTCTCAGTCTTCTTTTATATATTCCGTAGACACAGAGTCTGCCTAGTTGATCATGTGGATTTAATCTGTAGCTTGTACAGCTGGTGGGAAGGTTTTGGGTCTTCTTCCTTAGCCATACTGCCCTGGGTTTCAGTTGTGGTTTTATTTCCACCTCTGCATGTGGGTTGTCCACTGGGGTTTGCTCCTGAGGCTGCCCTGGAGGACTTGGGTCTGCCCCAGGGAGGGCCAGGTGTGGAGGTGGTGCAGCTGCTTGGGTTGCAGGGGTTCTGGCAGCACCAGGTACTCAGAGGAGTTGGCGGTTAGGGCAGCAGGAAATAACAGTGCTCCAGAAGGATATGACAACCAGTATTGGCCAATACACTCCAGTATTCTTGCCTGGAGAACCCCCCCGATAGAGAAGCCTGACAGGCCACAGTGCCGAGGAAAGAGTTGGACACGACCACAGTGACCCTGTGTGCATAGAAGCAAGACATTTATTTTTGTCTGTGGCAGCTCTGCCCAGTGAGGGTTGAACATGAAGGTGGCGCAGCTGCTTGGGTCATGGGGACCCTGGTGGCTCCAAGTGTGCAGGGACACGGAGTGCCTCAGCCTCTGGAGTTATGGCCCTATCAGCCTTTTTTTGAACCTCTGGTAGCTGACAATCAGAAGACCTCTTTGGCTAGTCTTTCTCCATAGCTCCGCCTGTTCAGGCACTTAGAGGGCTCCCTTACCTGGGGTCCTTATCTGTTGTTCAGTGCATCAGGCAGATAGAGGGGCCCCCATGGCTGGGGTCCCAATCTGTAGATCGGCACATCAGGCACTTAAAGGGAGGCTCCTGCTCTGTAGTTCAGTGTGTCAGGCCCTTGATGGGCCAGCCTCTCTGTTGTTCAGATGCCAATGCTGGCATGTGGGGAGAGAGAGGCTCTGGTGGTGGCTGTACCCACTGTGTGTCACTTAGCAGTATTGCCTTGCTTCCATGGCTGCCTGGCTTTCATCCGCAGGCATTTCCTACCTCAATCTCCTCCCTCATGTCTCCTCAGTCCATCTGTCCACAGTCAACAGCAGCCCTTGCCTTGGGATTGCTTCACAATCCCTCAGCTCCGGCTCCCAGCTGCTTCACCTTTTAGGGGACCTGTGTCCCTGTCTGGGATACATGTGGCTGCGGCAAGGACTGTCTGATTTTCATTCCATTTAGGCTGCAGATAATCTTTTTCACTCTCAGCCTTAAATGTTTCTCTTCTGACTCAGACAGTTGCCCTGATGTGGGGATCGGACCCCTGCTTCAGTTCCTCCACCCACTGAGGGCATGTCCAGTCCTAGTAACACCCATGTTTTCCCCTCTAGTTCCTTTGTCCTGCTGAGTTTTACGTGGTTCCATATATTCTTTTCCGCTGGTGAGGTACTCCTGTCTGCTCTCAGCTGGTGTTCCACATGCATTTCTGTATCGGAAGGTGTATTCCTGATGTATCTGTGGAGAGAGATGTACTTCACATCCGTCTACTCCTCCACCATCTTGTTCTCTCCACCCAATGTATTTTTTATCTCAGATATTGTAGTTTTCCCTTTGTAAGTTTGATAATGGGCCTTTTTAACTCCTGCTGTGTTTACTCTACATATTCATACTTTTTACCTGAGTAAAGGTATGAAATTTTAGAAATTATCTTCATTTCTAAACTTATGGGATATAGTTATAATACCGGTTTTAATACCCTTGTCTGCAAGTTCTGTCGTGTTTTTTTCTGGTTCTTGACATTGGGTTTTTTCTTCATGCACATGTGCTAAAGACTTGATGGGAAAGCCTTGCAGATCTCAAGTTCTCACTTTGTACCTCTTTCTTCAAATGGCTCTCTCCTGATTGCAGACTAGTGGACTCTGTTTAGGTTCTCTCTGCCTTGACTGCAACCTGGAAATTATCTCTAGTAATTAAGTTTAAAAATTGTAGAGATCACTTGATCTTGTCTGTCATAGGATTGTTGTCCAGTTTCTCAAAGTTGTTGTTTGATATGTTTTGCTCATTATTACAGTTGTTTAAGATGGGACTATAAATCCATTTCTCATTGTTTTCATCTTGGTTAGAATTAGAAATCTCCTGGCTTTGTTTTTCCTTTTTTTAGATGACTTTTATTTTTCTGCAAGATTACCTAGGCTTCTTTTTGAATTTGAACAATTTTAAGGTTCATTCAGCCTAAGAATCTCTGTAAGTTATTGTTCTAGATTCTGTAAAATTCTCTAGCTGTGTATTTTATTATTTAAAAATGTAAAAGTTCTTAGCTAATATATAACTGTCATCCATGTGTAATTAAGATGTTACGGTAATTTTTCTAACATTTTCAGTCAATTCTTAGTAGTGTTTTGGCCTGCATTGTGAGTAGAGTGGGATTTTGCATAGAAGTTTATGCATTATTTCTGAAGACTTCTTAA
This sequence comes from Bubalus bubalis, assembly GCF_019923935.1. Lineage (NCBI taxonomy): Eukaryota > Metazoa > Chordata > Mammalia > Artiodactyla > Bovidae > Bubalus > Bubalus bubalis. The sequence goes on from NC_059160.1 coordinate 149,465,717, forward strand.
TGAGAAAAAGTTTCTATATGTCAAATACATTGTAAAACACTAATCAGCTTGCAAGTTTAGGCTTATACAGGGAGAATTTTTAACTTTAGAAATCAAAGTGATATTTAAGAAATAGGTTAACAAAAGCTTCCAGTGCCATGTTACTTACTTTGTGTAAACTGAGTCACCCTGTGTGTGTGTTCTTTTTTACTGATTGAAAATGAAGCACTATAAATGAAAAAAAACAGTGAATCATAGTTTGTCAGTAGTTTGAGAATGCAGGGCCAGTAATTTGGATTATCCTTTGACTCCTGTGCATATTTACCTCTTTCTGTGATGTTTTCAGTTTTAATGGCTTATCATAGATCTTTTACAGCCTACAGTCTTACCATTTTGGGTAATATATTTTTTGTGAAGGTAAGGTTTTAAGTGTTAGTAAGGTGACTCTTGAGAGTCCCTTGGACTGCAAGGAGATCCAACCAGTCCATTCTGAAGGAGATCAGCCCTGGGATTTCTTTGGAAGGAATGATGCTAAAGCTGAAACTCCAGTACTTTGGCCACCTCATGCAAAGAGTTGACTCATTGGAAAAGACTCTGATGCTGGGAGGGATTGGGGGCAGGAGGAGAAGGGGACGACAGAGGATGAGATGGCTGGATGGCATCACTGACTCGATGGACGTGAGTCTGAGTGAACTCCGGGAGTTGGTGATGGACAGGGAGGCCTGGCGTGCTGCGATTCATGGGGTCGCAGAGAGTCGGACACGACTGAGCGACTGATCTGATCTGATCTGAAGGTTTGCTTCTAGAATGATGGGAGATATGATTATGGATGATTGGAGGAAACATGGTTTAAAGAAGTGTACATGCTTAGAGAAAAGGAATAGAGTTAATACATGGTAAGAAATAGGATCTTTTGCACATAATGGACAACTAGTATTCAGTGACAGTTATTTAGGTTGTAACTTCGTTTGGCCTGGTTGCATTTTCTACTAAAATTCTTAATAACACCATTGGTAATAATTTATCTTAATAGAACTGTTACTTACACTCAGTTGCAATTAAATATCTTTGCTGATATTGTGAAAGCAATAACTAAAGTCATTAAAAGGAAGCGTGATAAATTATAAGAAATGTAGTCTAGGAGATCATATGTTTGAGATTTTACATATTAGAAATTTTTTCTGTGCATGTTGAATAGCAAAGTAGAATGAATGTATAATGGAATAAGATAATTGCTGTTTTTTTTCAGGATTTGGTTTTCTTCAGATAACATTTGCTAAAAAAATACACTTAGTATAACATGATTAGAATTTTACAGACATTTTGATTATACTCAATATTTAGTGTCATCTAATATTGTAATGTTGTGAAAAAATTTGAGAGAGATTCTAATGAAAAGGAATGAATTTGTGTTGTAATTGTAACCTAATAGAAATTAATGTACAAAGGAATGAAAGATACCTATTAATTTAATATATAGTAATATATTTTATATATATATATATATGAGATTTATATTCCTTCCCCCAAAATATCTGGATAGGTGAAAATAGAAAAATTTTGCTCAAGTATGGACACTTAAACTCGTTACCATACACTTATTATACTATAGAAAAAGCCTTTGTAATATCATCTTCTGAAAAATGTGCTAATATACTGAATGAACTTTGACAGAATAAATAAATGTATTTTTTAAAAGAATTTAAGCTATTTTGTGTGCAAGAATTGATTTAATAAGTCACTTAATAAGCTGTTTATAAAACATTTAGCTATGAATGAAGTCAAAGCATTTTTGAAATTTATTAATCTTTGTCATAATCTTCTGAGATCATTAGTTAAGGAGTTGGAATGGTTGAACTATCTCTGACTTTTCATCTTATCAGTGTTCTAAACGCAGTTTTTCAGTGCTTATGTATTGAAACTCCCATTGCATTGGTCAAATTAAAGACCATCATTTGGTTTTACTCCTGCATTTTTTTTTAGAAACTTTAAAAATTTTCTGAATTCAATTTTAAGTTGAGCTGAGTCTTTGTTGCTTTACACAGGCTTTCTCTAATGGCAGTTTGCGAGCTTTTCTTGCTGTGGAGCACAGGCTCTAGCCGCCCGGGCTTTAGTAGTTGCGGCTCCTGGGCCCCAGGGTGTGGGCTCGGTAGTTGTGGCACACGGGCTTGGTTGCTTTATGGCATGTGTGCTCTTCCCGGAGCAGGGATTGAACCTGTGTTCCCCGCATTGGCAGGGAAACTCTTATCCATTGTGCCACCAGGGAAGTCCTATTCCTGCATTTTTATATTGGAAGGTTTTGACTATACTATTCTGTTTTGCTTCACTGACTTCATTAGGAAGTAACTATGAATTTTTAAGCTTTAAAAAAATTTTTTACAATGTCCTTAAAGGTGACATTAACTATTAACATTTATAAAGTAAAAATATAAAATAAGAAACATTTTCCCCGGTCCTATCTGGAGCATTACATGTTTGTGTATAATTTCTGACATTTAGTATAATAGTCCCCCCACCTCACCCCCAACCCTTATCTGTGGTTCTCCTTTTTGTGCTTTCAGTTACCCATGATCATCTTTGGCCTGAAAATAGTAAATGGAAAATTCTGGAAATAACAATTTATAAATTTAAATTGTGCACCATTCTGCGTAGGATGATGAAGTCTTCCGCCATCTTGCTCTGTCCTTTGTCCATCACATTGGCACTGTACACTACTTGCCTGTTAGTAATTTAGTAGCCATCTCAGTTATTAGGTCAACTGTTGCAGTATCTCAGTGCTTGTGTTCAAATAACCCGTATTTCATAATAGCCCCAAAGTGCGAGAATAGTGATGCTGAGAAAAATGTAGTCTATAAAGTGTTTAGTACTATTGGCAATTTCGAGTATACCTTGACATTCTTGGAATGTATTCTCCACAGATAAGGGGGATGCTGTACATATGAATCTGTGTCATTCAGGAATTTAGAGTTTCATGTACCAATTTGACATCTCTTCAAGTAAAACCCCAAACTGTGGTAAAAGACATCCATCTTTAACTTGGATACAAGATATACAGAAAGAAAAAGACTGTTAATTCTTTTGCTTCTTAAACATTAGCATTGGAGTTCAGTTTTTAAGCTGAAAAAATTTTCTGCATGTTCTATCTGTCCAGTGAGTTACACAAATGATTACTGTCCTTGCTTCTTCCTTATTAGAGAGAATCTTTGATTCATACTAGAACATTTTTCAAATGAGAATGTGATTTTTAGAAATTCTATTTGTATCTGTTTTCAGTTTGTCTAGAATTTTTTTCTGACAAGTTAAACTCTAACAGTATCACTTCTTAGACTAATACTTTGTGAAAAATATATAGAGATATTTTCTTCAAGTTGAGCAATTTACTCCTGTACTGTGCTAAGTCGCTTCAGTTGTATCCGACTCTGTGTGACCCTATGGACTGTAGCCTGCCAGGCTCCTCTGTCCATGGGATTCTCCAGGCAAGAAAACTGGAGTGGATTGCCATGCCCTCCTCCAGAGGATGTTCCCAACCCAGAGATTGAACCTGCATCTCTTATGTCTCTTGTATTGACAGATGGTTTCAATAGCACCACCTGAAAAGCCAGTTTACTCCTATATGCCTATAATTTTTCTTGAGTTTCATTTTTAGCAGGCATCAAAAGTAAAACTCTATAGTAGGGGGATGAATATATGGAATATTAAAGTAAAGTTATCTTCAGCTAAACAGAATAATCCTTTTACTTGCTTAATAGAGGTAAGATAGTATTGATTAAAGACGCTTTGGACTCTAAAGATAGAAAGATAAAGATTGAAAGTGTTTGTGTTTTAAACTTGTGGCTTTATAATTAAGTCTTGGAATTTTATGTGATGTTGGAAACCACACTGTGTGCTAATTGCCTTAGAAGGTAAGAAAATAAACATATGTATAGCAGTTAATTGTTAAGACAGTAGGTTCTTATATGTGGGTGTGTGTGCACTCAGTCATGTTCAACTGTTTGTGGTCCCTGGAACTGTAGCCGGCCAGGCTCCTCTTTCCATGGGATTTTCTCAGGAAGAATACTGGAATGGGTTGCCCTTTCCTCTTTTAGGGGATCTTCCCGACCTAGGGATCAAACCTGTGTCTCATGGGTCTCCTGCATTAGCAGGTGGATATGTTATCACTGAGCTACCATATGTATATGTATAACAATTAATTGTTTAGACAGTAGCTTCTTTTACAGAACCCCAAATGAATTAATAAACCATCTACTGAAGTGTTTCTGCTTCAGTTTATATTTCAGGTCAATCAGCAATTGCTTGAGAAAATGTTTATTAAATCTCTTTAATAAACATGTTTAAGAGGGGAAATTTACAAGCATTGTGACGACAGTATATGTTTTCACATGCTAGTTGTCACGTCTTTGATATTGTATATAAATTGGACATAAACAGTCTAGTATCTGTAGATGTATATCTTTTTTTGAACATATTTTATTGTACATTCTTTCTAGCTTAATATGATTTAAGCCATATGTTCTGCTGTGTCTGTTCTTCTACAATGGATAAATAAAACTTAATCTCTTTATAGCAGCTTTTTGAGATATTTATATCCTGTAAAGTTCACCTGTTTAAAGTGTACAGTTCGGTGATTGTTAGTTTTGATATATTCAGAGTTCTGCAGCCATCACTATAATTTAAAACTTTAACATCACCACAAAAAGAAACTTTGTACCCATTTGCAGTTACTCTCCATGGTTTCAGTATTCAATTTTATATCCATATTGTATAATTGTTTGTATGATTCAAGTATTATGGCTATAAATTATATAATTTTCCTAATTAGATAATGAATTTATTTCTTTGTTCTTTAGCACACATAGTAGAAGTCATAATAAGTCTTCTTTGTTTTCTTCCTTTTACCTATTTCTCCTTTGCAGATACTCTATAAAGAGTGGCTTTTAATCTTTTGTGCTAATTATTTGTTCTAAATATAATATTAAATGTTTGGAGTCAGTTCTTTACAATAGCACTTAATTTTTTTTTTTTCTGATCTGAGTGGATGACGTGTAGTAGGTGAAGCTTTAAAAACTATATTTGGTAAAGTGGGATGAAAACATGAGAAAAGTTTTCTTCCTTTTCAGTACTTACTTAGACCTATTAGATTCATATTTGCTATCATCCAATTTCAGATCAGTATAATTTCAGATCAGTATAGGTTTCTAAACTACATGCTGCTGCTACTGCTAAGTCACTTCAGTTGTGTCCAACTCTGTGCCACCCCATAGTCGGCAGCCCACCAGGCTCCCCCGTCCCTGGGATTCTCCAGGCAAGAACACTGGAGTGGGTCGCCATTTCCTTCTCCAATGCATGAAAGTGAAAAGTGAAAGTGAAGTCGCTCAGTCGTATCTGACTCTTAGCAAACCCATGGGCTGCAGCCTACCAGGCTCCTCTGTCCATGGGATTTCCCAGGCAAGAGTACTGGAGTGGGGTGCCGTTGCCTTCTCCATCTAAACTACATAACAGGGCTCATTTGACTCTCACTTCTTATGTCTATCGTGTGTTTTCTCTCTACTCCTTGGATATATTCATATTAACTTTTTCACTGACTTTGTCCTAATATAATTAGGAGCATTAGCAAATCCTAAATAATTGAAGATGTTTTAAAAGATAGATTAATACTCTTCCAAATTGCATTCCTCATGTACAGATTACTGGCACAAGTTTTTGTTTAAATTTTGATAAACCCGTGGACACTTTTCTCTCTCCCATCTTCCCCTATAAATACCTTTAGCCCAAACACAAATTTTGTCTAATCTCTCACCTCTGTTTAACCCTGCTGTCCTGACTAGTCTTTTTATGTCTTTATTTTTCAAATTATTATTTCTTACTTCATTCTATAAATAATATAGGACCAACTTGTATTGTTATTATTAAGTTTAAGGAACATGACAGAAATAGTCACAATCAAAACAAAATATGAATATATAGTAACCCACCAAAAATATCTTGGCTCAGTCTTTTCAGAAAGACATATATATATACAAACTAAAAGAGTCCCATATATTCCATTATTCATCCTACAAAAATAAATATTTTTACAGATATGTAGTTTCTTCTAAGGTTAATATTTATTTAATTTGATAGTGATAATAAACTAAATTAAATCTTTAAAATATTATTTTGCTTAAAGATGTAGACCAGCATTTCTCAGGCAGATGTATCTGCTTAGTATAGTAGATTTTCATTTTTTCTGAGTTTTGAACCATTCCAGAAAGATACATTTACTCATAACATTTTTGTAGAGTTTTTGATAGTTCATGGATATAAGAAGACTTTTTCCTAATTAATGGAGCCCAGGTCAGTAACCCCTGTTTAGTAAATAGTGAATGAAGTGATATATAATTCCAGTTATAGTTCCATATTAAAAATGTCCACTCTGGATTTCTAAAGCTTCTCTAGTCGTGTCTATATGCTTGTTTTCTTATATCATTCAAGAATTAGATTTTGTAAAAAGGTGTTAAAATGGAGAATTGTGCCCAGTGGTGAAATGATGTAGTTTAGTGACAGTGATAGAAGAACAGAATTCTATAAAATTATTCAAATATCTTTAATTCATTCAGTCTGCCAAAGTGGCCATTGCGATGTTTTCAGATAGACCACAGCATTTTTGCTTCCTCATATGAGCCAAATTGGGACTATGCTTTGTGGGAAGGTTTTTTTAATACAGTACGTAGACATGGGTGAGAATCGAAATGTCCACTAACTTACTAGTTTCACAGATGCTTCCATAATACTTAGTGTACCCTTGGGTTTATTAAATTATCGTATCCTGACAGCAATCCTGAAACACTCCAGTCCTATAAAGCCATGTTTCTAAGAACTAAAGCAAGGTTTCAGCGAACCATATCTGACATGCCATGTTAATTTCCATAACTATCATTCTGGAGGCAGTAGTATTTCTAAGGCGTGGAGAATCTTGATAAATCTACCAAGTAAAAAATGAGAAAATATCTACGTTTTTCCTGGGTTTCCAATTATGAGGTTTGGTTTCTTTCAGTTCTAATTGAATTGCTTCAAAAATAATGATAAGCATCTTTTTTTCTCTTATCATGGATTATACAATAGTTATTTAGGTATATAATACATCAAAACACAGTATCATCTTTTTCTGTTTTTATCATGTCTAGTGTTCATATTGTGAATGAAAACCTCATTCTCTCATCTCATAGTATATTTACGTATACATATGATTTTTGCCTTAAGTAGAAGGGAAACAACCGACAGATACATAGATTAATTTCCTTTTTAAAACTGCAGCAAACTGTTCTATGATTCTTTTGTGTGTTTGGGACTGTTTTGTGGAGAAAGAATTTGTCAAGCAGCATTTGAGGGACATTGGCCTTTTGTGTACCCTTTCCTAAATAAACTTAAACAGAAACCTGTCAACTCAAGAATAAAATATTTCTTTGTAAATTTTCACCTGCAAATTATTGATAATAGAAGGAGCACCTTTTTAATCCTTATATCCTCCTTCTCCTCAACAGCTTTTTGATTGTAGATAAACTTCCCAGCTCAGTAATTAACTGAGCTCAGTCATTGCACCCCGTATCATGTGATTTTTTTTTTTTCCAGTAGAATACATTATTAGAGCACTTACACAGCCAGTCTAGCTGCAGCAGCCCAGGCGGCAACAGCAGTGCCATTTTTCACAAAGAAAATGTTGAACAGGAGCCAAATGTTTGGTGGCAGTCTGTTGCTAGGAAATCAAGGTCCTGAGGCGATTAATGACAAAGCAAGCAATAACAAGAAGGCAGAATTACAGATTTAAAAGAGAAAAAAGTGGTTGGTGTTATAATTACCCAAAGAAATCCGCACTCATTAAATTGGCTGTTTTTATGATTGACTTTAATTGGAGGTTAGCTCAGATATTTAGCTCCTTTCCCACCCCTTTAAACACACACAGGCACATAATCTGTAGAACTGCAGACTTGTTTTTCTAAGCATTGAGAGGAGCTTGCCCTGTAATTTGATCCCCACTGACAGATGCATTTTCTATGCTGCCATTTTGAATTAACCTATTGTAGAACAATTTTCTTCAGCCCTGTTGAATAAAACATCTAGTCCGATTACCTCTGAAGGATTTGATAGAGTAAAAGAATGTACTTCTCATTGAAGTAGATTGTTTGCATAGACTCTACTGATTTTGAACTCTGCCAATAAGCACAATCATTTGTAATAAATTTTCAAAGAAATTTGTGGGGAGAAGGTAATGAGAGTCACCCTTTTATAGTTTAATGTGTGGTTATCTGCATCAAAACAATATTATTCTTTCAAGAAAGCGTTATTTTCCCAATAAAGATGTTCATAGGCATTTAAAAAAATTTTATGAATCTTCATTTATACTGTTGATAATTTTAGGAATAGAATCTTGTATTTATGTGCTTGAAATGACTACTCCTCCTCTCCACCAACAGTATTTTAATTATAGGACTCATTATGCCTCAGAGACCCTCTTGTAAAACTATTTTTAATATATAAAATATTTAACTAAAATGATTTTAAGATCTGCCTGTTTGAATAAATGTTTGATGTATTTATATATAGACAAAGAATTCCTTTACATTTTCTAGAATTTGATAAAGTATATTACCAGAATGACATTGATCAGTCTTTCATGTACAGATGAAGCATCACAGTTTATTTACCTTTTACAACCTTAAGAATAAAGTTACATGATGCCACTGCTCTCCAGATTTCTAATCAAACCCTGAAACAAAAGAGCCAAGCACATTCTATCTGACAATACACACACTGCTAATCAGATGCCAGTGCCAAGCTGTCTGCTTTGTTAAATACTTAGCTTCCTAGAGGCAGGAAGACAGCTGCTATAAGTATGATAAAATTTGGTAGTTCAATCTATTTTTACTACCCTTGAGCTACTAAGTTACTGTTAATTTAGACCACCCCAATTGGTATACTTTAGGGAGTTTTTTTTTTAAGAGTTTGTAATTAAAATGATAAAGTATTATTATTACATTGAATACCTTCTGTAAGTTTTACATTTGGCAGATACCTACTGAGATAACTCCAGCATGTAATTTACAATGATGTAATGGTTGTAATTGCATTTTCGGGGGGCAAAAGAACTATAGGAGAAAAGTGCTTCCTTTAGAAGAGTTTTGAGATCTGTTTCTATTTCATTTAAATCCACTCTTATCCTAAAATTGGCTACCTATAATTGACTGTAGCAGCCATAAACATAAAGCATTAAGAGTCTATCCAAATATTATTTAAAGTGTTAATGCATACATTACCACCAGGGGGAGAAAGCTAAAAAAAGTCTTTGATGATAACTCTGCCAGCAAGTGACTTGTGCTGCTTAGACCTATATAGTTAATCATATCTCCAGATAACAGTGCCTTTGGGGTCATGATTCATATACAATTTGTATATGAAATCAAATGTATACGAAATCTATACTAACTCAACTAAGTACCTAAATGTAAATTAAATGGAAACTCCTGTACTGCATGATTTTTTTAAGAGAAGACACAAATAAACAAGTTGAAGGTTTTTATTATTATTTTTCTCTTAACTGTCAGTCTACTTGAGCTATCCTTCTGAAACTGAATTCTTCAGATCTGTGATATTGGGTAGATATTAGCATATCTACTAAAATCAAATATTCACATGATTGATATACCAAATTGAGTAGTCTGCAAGATAGCTTTCTAGTTTATTGTCTCTACGCTGTAGTTGTGGTGTTGGTTGGTTGGTTTGTTTTAATATCTCTCTAGTTAACCATTTACAGTTCAATACTAAACATTTGTATGAGCAAAGCTTACAGAGTCTTTCCCTGGAGAATACTTTCTAAATGTATAAAATAGGTGCTTGGGACTAGACCCCAGCTCCCAACCATGAAAAATGTCAAAGTTGATCTCATGTCTTTTCTCCAGTCTAGAACTCTAAAGTGATACAATATAAACACTCCCCCATAACATTTAAGCATGGCCTTTCCTCACAATTTTATGTTTTATTCTATGAAGAATCATCAGTTTTAATTCTTATACTCTGATTTTTAATTATGGAGATATTAAAATTATAAATGTTGGGCAAAGAAAATCATTGACTAAAGACATGGAGATCAGTTTTTGTCGTGATATAACTTCTCGGATGGTACTGTAGTGGTAGGTACATGATGCTATGCATTTATTAAAGCCCATAGAACTGTACGTCACAAGGAGTTAAGGTGAAAATATTTTTTAATGTAGGGAATCCTAGAATTAGGACAGACTTTGAGAGATGAATCTGTGTTCCAAATATATAATATTACCTTACTGGAAGGGTGCAGAAAAAAGGAGCTGACATAAGTAACTTGGGAAATGGTGTCTTGACTGGAAAACATTAAGTTAAATACAAAGGAACACTATAGAGACACTGTAGTTGGCAGATTTGTTTCTTACAGGCATTTGAGTTAATAATTCTGAGCCCACTTTGTGTATATACTGGAGTTGGACAACTATTGAAATAGATGATGGATGGTGGGATTCAGGTTTCTCACTGTCAGAGAGAGATGTTAAAGATATACAAGGTAACCCGGGGTCGGGGGCAAACTAGAATAAACTCTTGGTACTGAGTTAAGAGTTGGAGATAATAGTATGAATTCTTGTTCAGCTTAATATATAAAAATAATTACAGATACACGTGTGTACATGAGTTAGTGTACATACATATATTTCCTAGATCTGTCAACTAAGAAAGCTTAGAAGCAGTGATACCCCAAGCAACAGACATACTCAGCACCCAGACCTGTGTTGAAAAATACTATTCTCCACTGAAAGGACCCAGGGTTCCTTGGAGAAATGGCTGATTCTATGACTGGAACAGGGAAAATGAACTTATAGAATCTTGTATTCTTCCACCCCCATCCAATCATGAGAACATCAGACTAATCTCAACTGATGGAAACTCTTAAGAAATACCATCGAGTACTCCTCAGAACCTTTAAGATTGAAGAAATTAGGAAAGACTAAGAATGTGCCACTGATAAGAGGAAACTAAAGAGATATAACAACTAAGCACAGAGTGGTTTCTTGGATTGGAACCAGAACAGAAAAGGATATTAGTATAAAAACTGGTGAAAATGAATTAGGTGTGGACTTTAGTTAATAGTAGTACAACAGGTTGGTTTCTTTCTTTGGAAAGATATACCATGGTAATGTAAGGGGTTAACATTAGGGCAAACTGGAATAAGAGCATCTGGAAACTCTCTTTACTATGTTTGAAGTTTCCCTATATATCTAAAATTATTCCCCAATAAAACTTTATATAAAATTAACCTGTATACCTACCACCCATCTTAGGAAACAGAAATTTGCCAGTATCTTTAAATCTCTATTTGATCCTTATGATCCCCTGTCTCTCTCCAGCCCCAAGATAACCATTATCTTGAGTTTTATGAATATTATTCCTGTGGTTTTCTTGATAATTTAAGCATATTTGTATCCCTGATCACTTTATCGCAAAACCTTTCATCACTTGCATAATTTCCCTGTCTTGTCTTTGCTACTTTGTGGATTATGATGTATTTTCTGATGTTTCTGATTATGTCTTCAGTAGTGTCTTGTATTCTGTTTTGCCTCTCCTTTAGTATCCATAACTTTAGTATGGATACTAATTTTCCATAATTTTAGTATCCATAACTTTATTTTTCATTTTTATTTCTTTCAGATTTGCTTCTTGTTTCATCATTTTGGTAAACTCTGACTCCTTTCTCCTGTTTATACTTTTTTCTTTTATTTTTTTAAAATATATTAAACTTTTTATTTTGTGCCTAGCCTAATAGTTAAATCTTTTGCAGTTCTGA